>NC_083448.1:6279264-6879264 GCF_020745735.1 Hemiscyllium ocellatum | reverse complement strand
CTGCTGACAAACTGCACCGCATGCAGAAAGAGGTAGGGAAAGTAATCTCATCACTGGAAGCTGTGGTTTTCATGGAGCAAAGTTCACAGCGTTAGACTGTTTCAATCCAAGGTGCCACTCCCTCAGTTCGGGGTGGGGGGGGAAGGAAGAGAGGCTTTCTGATCAACCTGCTCAGAGACATTATTACACACAAGGAGAGGAGAATGACTCAATAACAAAACCACAAGTGGAGCTTACTAATAATCACGAGACTGACTGCAGACCTGTTTAATCCTTGCATTGCCCGTAAGCTTTACATGGCAGATCTGCTCCAGGAGTTGAAATAGAAATCAGCCCCAATCTCACTGATTGCTGCCGTACATTTTGGGGCCTGAATGGCATCTTCCAGTGCCACATTTCAGAGGAGGAGGAGTGGGGTGCTACTCTGTACATTTCTGCACTTGCTCTTTGGATTATTTTAAATTCCCTGCCGAAAGAGATTAAATTACACAGCTTGGAATTGATTTTAACAATTACCTGTCTTTTCAACAACCATGGGGGTTGGGGTCCTTGAATGAGCCTGCCCCCTGAAATGTTTTGTTCGTAACAGAAGTATTTGTTGTAATGCTTTTTGATCTCTGCTGCCAAAGATTATACTTCCATCAGTGTTTTGTGGTCTGACTAGTAAAGTAGGATGGGTATACTCACAATTTTGACAAAAAGAAGGTTCAATTATGTATTATTGTTGGGAATTTAGATTCTAAAGTAGAGTTTTGTTTGAATTCTGTGAAGGGGACTTGGCATAATTTAAACAAGACGAGGAAGTCATTATTAAATCCTGAGCGTAAACATAATTTTCAAGAAAGCATGTGACTTTAGTTTAAAGTGATTAACAATCTCCCTGGTAATTCAATTGATGAAGTGTTTTAAAGTTGAACTTTTATGACATGTAGGAAGACAGATGCAACCTTGTCATTCAGAAATTAAAGAGTTCAGCTAAGAGTGACACTTTACTGTTTTGGGATTGAGTATAAAGCATATTACTGAGAAACCAGGGTGGAAGCTTTTATTTTGCTGCTTCTGGTCTATTTTTCTGGATTTTCTTTACTTCTGAGTAACATACGCGGGTTCTTATTTAAAAGTACATTGCCTGTCTCATGTGACTATGATCAGTGACTGACCACCGCGGTGGCCAAATTGCAAGAATTGAACAGATGAGCTGTCAAGTCATATTTCACCTGAAGATTTTCACACAGAGGGTGGTACGTGTATGGAATGAGCTGCCGGGGGATGTGGTGGAGGCTGGTACAATTGCAACATTTAAGAGGCATTTGGATGGGTACGTGAATAGGAAGGGTTTGGAGGGACATGGGCCGGGTGTTGGCAGGTGGGACTAGATTGGGTTGGGATATCTGGTCGGCATGGACGGGTTGGACCCAAGGGTCTGTTTCCGTGCTGTACATCTGTATAACTCTATGGCTTTATTTGACGTGTCCAGTCCTACCAGCAGCTGGAATCATAACACCACCTCCTTCATTTCTTCAGCATTGACAATAATGTTCCCAGTGTTTTGACTTAACTGTTGGTGTCTGCAGTTATAGAACATAAAACATTACAGCCCAGTACAGGCCCTTCGGCCCTCGATGTTGCGCCGGCCTGTCATACTAATCTGAAGTCCATCCCACCTACACTATTCCATGTACGTCCATTTGACTGTCCAATGACGACTTAAATGCACTTAAACTTGGCGAATCTACTCCCGATGGAGGCAAAGCATTCCGTACCCTTACTACTCTCTGAGTAAAGTTGTTCTTTACCTTGGAGACTGTGGATTAACTTTGCAAGTCTTGCCTCACGAGCATTCCCCAAGCAAATATTTATTCAGTAACTTCCAGAAAGATTTCAAAGGAACTGTTGAATTCGAAAAGCTGTTAAATCCTAAGTGATTGACCTGTGTAAATCCTCCCATCAGTTTTTTTATGAACAAGGCTCAGCAAGTTAGGCCATCCGGTTGGCATGGCGGAGTTGGACCGAAGGGTCTGTTTCCATGCAGTACATCTCTATCACTCTTGTCTGCACACTGAACAGATTCTGGCATCCTCATTCAGCTGGCATAATCTGTTTGTGTTTGCTTTTTTTCAGTTTATTCACACAAAATTAAAGGGAAGGTTTTCAAGGTAAAGGTGGGTCCTTCAACCTCTCTGTCTCTTCCCCTCCTTTACAAAACATCTTCCTGGGTATTCCCTCACGTCGACCTGCGAGCCTGTGTCAGATAATGCTTGTGAAATGCCTTTGGAGGCCTTGCTTTGAAGGATTCATCCTCACTTTCTCAAACCTCCTTGGTCCCCTTCAGGTTCCAGTTCGAGGGCTGCCCCAACATGGGAAGCATGACCAGGCTGAAGAGCAGAACCTCGGAAACCAGGCCCGGAGTGCTCTGACTCAGAACAACTGGACTGCCCAAGATATTGATTACTCGAAAAAGGACTATTACCCGGTGAGAGCTGATCTGTTCTGCCTCAAGTGTCCTGCAGGTGAGTCCGGGTCTTCTCCCTGTTGACCAGAAGACATTGAGCAAATCGTCTGACGGCAGAGGCAGTACTTGGGAGCTGGTCTTGAACAAGAGGCCTGATCTTGGGATTGTCACACCCGCTGCAAGCTTCAATCGAATGCTCAGTAAAAAAAGGAGGGAGCTAGCTCATAAAGTAAAGCATTCCCCCTCTGCCCGCCCCCACCAATCTTGCCCGAATTTGGCCAAATGTCGTTGTCAGGGAGGAGCTCCTCTGTTGTCGGGCTGAACATGCAATTGGAGGTCTGCTGGCGACAGGCTTTTGGGTATCACCCCTCCAGGAGATATGACCATGACTCTGTTTTTCTGTCTACAGAAGCTTCTAGACCCTCAAATGCAAATCCTTCTATGGATACCAAATTGTGTTGCCTGGCAACGGGCTGTTGGGAGGGTCTGCTGGTTGGTGTTCAGTTCAAGAAACCTGCTTTTCCCATCAAACACAGTGCTAACGCTGATAATGTTGGGGTGCATCGTACTCAGCACCATGTCCCATTAAACGAGGCGTCAGCTTTAACACTCGTTCCTCCCCCTTTCTCTCTCTGTCTGCCAAAAACAATCCCATGGTTGGTCTTTGTGGAGAAAGTCATGGGGGTGATGTCCTGATTCGGTGCTGCCCAGGTTGGGGAAATGGCTACTGATGGGGATTGCACCTCATTGCCCTCTGCATGCACATTGAGATGGGCCGAATAGCCTAACTCCCCTCCTATCTTGTGGTTTTATGGTCATATTGGAAGTGAGATGTTGCAGGTTGGTTGGCTAAGTGGCCGCGGGGAACATCACGGTGGAGTCTTACCTCCACTTTGGAACGGGAGACCTGTCTGTCTTCAGCCCCATTGCCGTTCACCTTCAGTTAACTGACGCGTGCAGAACAGAGCTGGGAGTGACCCAGTGAGGGCATTGCCATGTGTTTGAATGGAACTGCTGTGAAGGAATGCCCCACTGAGGTTTGACCAACTCGCCCCTCATCGCAAGGGAGTGGTTATTGATCTGACTTGTTCGTTAATGGCCTGCTCACTGATTACAGGAACCTATGTGGCTGACAGCTGTATGACGCCCTTTACCAGGGGCAAGTGCCTACCTTGTACTGAGGGAGAGGACTATACTGAATATCCCAATGGCCTAGGCAGTTGCCTGCCCTGCCATTCTTGCAGAGAAGGTAAGAAGTCAGAGTTAAAACTATTCCTGGGTTCAACTTTGAAACGTTTCTGCTTTGCATGAAATCACCTTTGCTCTGGAAAGGGATGGCTTGACCACCCTTGTGCGACCAACAGGAAGACGTATCGCCAGCTGTGGCTCTGAGGTCCCCAAGCTCCAGGTCAGAGGGTTCGGTTTGTCAGATGTTACAGCACAGAGGTCCGCACTGTGCTGTGCTATCTGTCTGACACAAAAACAAAACTGCAGATGCTGGACCCAAAGTAGGCAGGCGGGAGGCTGGAAGGACTCTCCACCTGCTGATGCTGCCTGGTTTGCTGTCTCCTTCCAGCCTCCTGCTGGCCTACAATGCTCTCTGTCTGAAGCAGCTTTGAATTGCTCATCCTTTGTCCTGCCTGCAAATGGACCAATCTCAATTGCTTGCTGTGTTGCTCCACAGATCAGGAGGTCGTGTCTCCCTGCTCTGCACAGAGCAACACGGTGTGCCAGTGCAACACAGGAACATTCTGCTCTCAAGAGCAGTCCTGTGAGATATGCAGGAAGTGTAGAACCAGGTGAGTACAGATTGATCCCATACTTATGAGTGAGTGTGTGTGTGTGTGTGTGTGTGTGCGCGAACCTGCAAAGTGAAGTCTGACTGTGAATTTATATAAATTCACTGTTCCATTCATTGGAAGTGGCTGCACATCACCCAGTCCATTTTGTCCCCATCAGACATACCCAGGTCAGGTACATCGCAGTGTTACATAGAGGGGAAAACTCTCTCCACTCTTTTAACGAAAAGTAAAGCTCCCTTGACACTGTCCGCATCAAATAACCACAGGTCAGTTCCAGCACGGGGTTAGATACAGAGTAAAGCTCTCTCTACACTGTCCCCCCATCAAACACTCTCGGGACAGGGACAGCACGGGGTTGGATACAGAGTAAAGCTCCCTCTGCACTGTTCCCCCCATCAAACACTCCCAGGACAGAGACAGCACAGGGTTAGATACAGAGTAAAGCTCTCTCTCCACTGTCCCCATCAAACACTCCCAGGACAGGGACAACATGGGGTTAGATACAGAGTAAAGCTCTCTCTCCACTGTCCCCATCAAACACTCCCAGGACAGGGACAACATGGGGTTAGATACAGAGTAAAGCTCCCTCTACACTGTCCCCCATCAAACACTCCCAATGCTGTTATATTTTGTGATACAACCATTTGTCCTTGTTTGAATATTCTAATTCTTTCATCTGGTTTTCCAGCTGCCCGGAAGGTCAGACTGTGAAAACTGCGTGTACTCCGACATCAGACATTGTATGTGAAGAGAAAATATCCCCTGCAAGAAGTCTTTCAGCAGGCGAGTATTTACCATAACTGATGTGCAAAAATAGCTTTGCTGTTGTGTCCCAACTGTGAATAACTGGAATGTTGTCTTTTTTCAGGTGAAATTGTTGCAATTGTATCCATTATTCCCGTGGTTATTGGGTGTGTTCTGCTTGCTTGGTACTCGAAGAAACTTGAGTGCTGCAAGGTGACAGGTAACTCCCAGGCAAATGGATGCAGGAATCAGTGGCCAGGTAAATGTATGAATGAGTTGACAGATTTTAAGGCATATTTGTTTGACTCGGGTTTGCCTATCCTCACATCTAAAGGAGCAGAGATGTACCAGAGCCTTCCTTATCAGGACTGCCATCAGCCACTGTCCCAAATAGACCACTGCTCACCCACTTCTGCTCACGTCCAAACATTTTTCCTGCTGCAACGGTTTGTCCAAGAACCGGTCCTTCCTCGCTTCCAAATTTCCCAATTCCTCGTAACATCCGGCATTTCAGTGGCTGTCCCCAAGCCCATTCACAATAAATGACAGACATTTGAGCACAGTCATTGATGTAGTATTGAGGTAAGCATAGTGTACTACCACAAACACTCACTTTGGGCAAACTATTGGTCTAGGCAGCACTCCGTTGGTACCAGACCTCTGAATGTGGCAGTCCGTCACTCCAGGCACTCAGACAGCGTGGCACTCCCTCATCAGTGACCCTCCGACAGTGCAGCACTCCCTCAGTACTGACCCCCCGACAGTGTGGCACTCCCTCAGCACTGACCTTCTGACAGTGCAGCACTCCCTCAGTACTGACCTTCTGACAGTGTGGTACTCCCTCAGTACTGACCCTCTGACAGTGCAGCGCTCCCTCAGTACTGACATTCTGACAGTGTGGCACTCCCTCAGTACTGACCCTCCGACAGTGCAGCACTCCCTCAGTACTGACCCTCCGACAGTGTGGCAGTCCCTCAGTACTGACCCTCTGACAGTGCAGCACTCCCTCAGCACTGACTCTGACAGTGTGGCATTCCCTCAGTACTGACCCTCTGACAGTGCAGCACTCCCTCAGCACTGACCCTGACAGTGCGGCATTCCCTCAGTACTGACCCTCCGACACTGCAGCACTACCTCAGTACTGACCCTCCGACACTGCAGCACTCCCTCAGTACTGACCCTCTGACTGTGCGGCACTCCCTCAATACTGACCCTCCGACAGTGCCGCACTCCCTCAGTACTGACCCTCTGACAGTGCAGCCCTCCCTCAGCACTGACCCTCCGACAGTGCAGCACTCCCTCAGCACTGACCCTCTGACAGTGCGGCATTCCCTCAGTACTGACCCTCTGACAGTGCAGCACTCCCTCAGCACTGACCCTCCGACAGTGCAGCACACCCTCAGCACTGACCCTCTGACAGTGCGGCACTCCCTCAGTACTGACTCTCCCTGATTCCGAGCCTTTCCATTGTGCTGCTCCAGCCATAGCGACCCTCTGGCAATGTGGCACCCGCTCGGTCTGTGAGAGGATTTGAAGCTGCGTTGAGGATTCCACACAGGTGAACCCTGGCTCATTGGTAACGCCAAAGTGCCCTGATTGTCCCTGTGTCTTTTTTTTTGTTTAGCCCTGGCTGTCCTCAGCATGTTGCAGTCCAAGTTTGGCAATGGTGTTCACCAAGAAGCAGAACAAAGAGCCGACTGTGACAGGACACTGAATGAGGTGGTCACAGACTCAAACCATGACAGTGCGACCACAGGTCATGAGAACGAGCACGGCAGCAGAACGAGAGGTGAGCATACTGGAAGCACAAGGTTCTGGTCTTGTTACATCTGGGGACACAGTCTCAGAGAAGGGAGCGATTGTTTCGATAAGGTGGAATTTCTTCCCTCACAGGGATTTGGAATTCTGCACCCGAGAGGCAGTGTTATATTTGAGGATGGCTTTGACAGGTCTCTTTGTGAGAGATTGAGAAATTCCATTCAAATCCATGATCAGCCACGATGGTGTTGAATTGTGCGAGGGGCAGAATGATCGAATCCTGCTCCTGTTTCTTTGACTCTGGTGACGAGGGTCCACCTCTTCATTTTTTTCGTCTTGGACCTCTGAATCTCACACTCAATTCCTCCCTCTTTCGCCTGCTCCCACTGACCAGCCAATTTTGTATGGGCAGCAGAATCAGTGTCGAGTATAAATACTGTACACATGCATGTCACCTTGGGGGAATGTTAGTTCGGGAGGTGAGTTTGGATAGCCTGCGGTCATGTTGCTGGTATTTTGTTTCTGTCATGTAAATGTCATCTCTGTGCATTACAGATCCTAGCTCCAGATCAACAGGAACCAGTTCAGTGGTGAGTAAATGATGAAAAAAATTCTGAAGAACGACAGACGCTGGAAATCAGAAGCAGCAATAGCTCCAATCCCTGAGCAGAATCTGTGGAGAGATGATCCCGGAACTCCACCTCTGCTTTCTCTCCACAGATGCTGCCAGAGCTTCTGAGATTTTCCAGCAATTTGTGTTTTTCTTTTGTGATGAAGTGATGAGCTTGGCTGCGACAGGGTCCCGGTCACCGACCCTCTCTGAACTGCTCCTCAATTGTGCTCATTTGGCGCAGCACTGGCATCCATGATATGGGCGAGTCCGCAGAGACGCACTGCAGGGCTGAGGGCAAGTCAGGACATGCCTGTGACAGAACAATGGGGAAGGAGACTTTAAAGTCTCAACTTTCACAGACTGTCAGCTCATGGTTTGAGAAGCAGCAGCTTTCTGCCATTCTCTTTTGGTTTGCATCTCTGATCTGGTTTCATTGGGACAGAGGGACAGAGGTGCTGCAGGGGCTGATGTTACCGACATAGCAACGAGAAACAAGTGTTGGCCTGTCGAGCCTGTTCTGCCGTTCAATAAGATCATGACTGATCAGATTTTAACCTCAGCTTGACATTCCTGCATCCCCGATCACTTCTCATCACTTTAAAAATATTTCAGGATTCTGGCTTTTAAAGAAGGGAGTTCTGAAGCCTCTTAACCCGTTGTCCTCAGTCCGGCCACCCCTTATTTTTAAACACCAACCCTGGGTTCTGGATGTCCCACTAAAAGTAAGCGAGAGTGTGATGCTGGGAAAAGCACAGGCAGTACCCGAGAAGCAGGAGAATCGACGTTTTGGCCAAAAGCCCTTCATCAGGAATGGAAATCCTAGCAGTCTGGGATGGCACGGTGGCTCAGTGGTTAGCACTACTGCCTCGCAGCGCCAGGGACTTTGGTTCCATCCCCGCCTTGTGCAACAGTCCGTGTGGAGTTTGCACGTTCTCCCCGTGTCTGCGTGGGTTTCCTCCCACAGTCCAAAGATGTGCAGGTCCGGTGAATTGGCCGTGCTAAATTGCATTAGTCAGGTCAATATAGGGTAGGGGAATGGGTATGGGTGTGTCGCTCTTCAGAGGGTCAGTGGACTTGTTGGGCCAAATGGCCTGTTTCCACACTGTAGGGAATCTAATCTAATTCCTGATGAAGGGCTTTTGCCCGAAACGTCAATTCTCCTGCTCCTCGGACGCTGCCTGTGTTGTTCCAGCACCCCACGCCCCACTCTAATCTCCAGCATCTGCACTCCTCACTTTTGCCACTAAAAAGAAACGTCCTTTCAACATCTAACCAGTCGAGTCCCATCTGGATCTTAGGCATTTCAATTAAGTCACCTCTGACTCTTCCAAATTCCAGAGGATACAGGCCTAGTCCGTCAAGCCTGTCCTCATGACGCAGTCTGGGTATTGGTGTCGACTGTGGGGCTTATGAGAATGAGAGATGCTCGTAAGTATCTCAAGGCTCGACCTACAGCATGTGAATTGCAGTGGTTCAAGATGGCAGCTCCCCACCACCTTCCCAAGGTCAACTTGGAATGGGGAACAAAATGCTAGCAGCCAGTAATGCCCACATCCCACCAGTGAACGAAATTGTAGGTTTGATTCAGGGGGCATTAACATCAGCATGGCAGTTGGGCTGAGTGGCCAGGGTATTTTTTTTTACGAGTTGTTTAACAGAAGTTCTGATAGGGCTTGATAACTTGGGTTTGAACAGACATAACCTCAGTACAAAGGAGCATTGTACCCTGAAATGAGGAGAGAAGTCTTTGCTCAGAGGGTTGTGAATCTTGGGACATTTTTAACATTCATTGCCCATCCCTCGTTGCCCTGAAGAAGGTGGTGATGAGCTGCCTTCTTGAACCTCTGCTGTACATCGAACCACAGTGCTATTCCAGAGGACATTCCACGTTTATGGCCTCAGCGACGCTGAAGGAGTGGCGATATGTTTTCAGGTCAGGGTTCTTTTCTTGTTGGCAGGTGGGACGTGGGCATTACTGGCTGCTAGCAATTTGTTCCCCATTCCAAGTTGACCTTGGGAAGGTGGTGGGGAGCTGCCATCTAGACCCACTGCAATTCACATGCTGTAGGTAGAGCCTTCATGTCCTTTGGGATGGACAGTAACTTGCAGGCAATGATGTTCACATGTAAATGCTACCCTTGTCCTTCTAGATGGTCGTGGTCATGGGTTTGGAAGGTGCTGTCTCACAATCTTGGTGTATTTCTGCAGTGCAGCTTGTAGGTGGTACACTCACCGCTGTAACTCAGCGTCAGTGGTGGAGGGAGTGAATGTTTTTGAGTGTGGCGCGAATCAAGCAGGGGCTGCTTTCTCCTGGAGGTGTTGACCTTCCTGAGTGTTTATTGGAGCTGCCCCCATCCAGAGCAAATGGGGAATATTCCATCACATTCGCACATGAACCCTGTCGATTTTGGGACAGGCTTTGGGAGTCAGGAGATGAGTACTCTATACAGCTTTTAGATGGCTGGTCAGGTTTGGTTCTGGTCATTCTCCACCCGCGAAGTCTGATTAATGAGTACGTTTGAGACATATCGATAGAAATGGGAGAATCAGCAGGGGTGATGGAGTTGATGTAAGAGTCCAATCATGATCTTATTGAATGGCGTGGGGAGTGGTGAGAGAGGCCAGGTGACCCACTCCCAGGCGTGTTTCTGACACGCTGCCTACAGTTGCTACACCGTTCTCGTTACCTGATTGATTAAGTGATGCAGAGACCACCATCACCACCAAAACCAACACGCCCACCACCCACACGGAGAAGCAGAGTAAGAACTAAATTCCCCCACTTCACAGCACTGCACCTATTTTCTGATCATCATTTAATTCCTCTTCAATTCTGAATACATCCTAGGGTCCTCCAAAGCTCTTTTCCCAGGATCCCTTTGTCACAAAATGCGTCATGATCTTATGGACTGGGTATGAGGAGCGGCCCAGTGTTTTGTGCCAAGATGGTCTCATGTCTCAGGGTTCCGGACAGTTCTGTAATAAACCGTCTCTGAATTCCACGGAGATTTGCTTTCAACCTTCAGTAGGTCGGGTCATTATTGGCACAGAGGATGGCCATTCAGCCCCTCAAAATTCATGTCTGTACAGCAATCAAGTCAGTCACGTTGCCCCACCTCTGAGAACTTGTTTCCTCAAGTGCCTGTCCAATTGCCTGTTGAAATCATTTCAGGAAGTGCTTCCTATTCAGTTATTGAGCGATTGAGTGAGAAAGGCACAGTGGCTCAGTGGTTAGCACTGCTTCCTCGCAGAGCCAGGGACCCGGGTTCAATTCCCACCCTGGGCGACTGTCTGCGTGGAGTTTGCACATTCTCCCCATGTCTGCGTGGGTTTCTTTCGAGTGCTCCAGTTTCCACCTGCAGTATAAAGTTGTGCTAGTTAAGTGAATCGGCTTGTGCTAAATTGCCCATAGTGTTCAGGGATTTGTGGGTTAGATGCATTCGTCAGGGGTAAATGTTGAATAATAGGGTAGGGGAATGGGTCTGGGTGGGTTCCTCTTCGGAGAGTAGTTGTGGATTTGATGAGCCAAATTGCCTGTTTCCATGGTTCTATGATATCTGTCTTCTCCCACCAGGATATGAGGAGCACAGCTACCACTGGTGAGAAAGTGGCCGATGATCTGAGCCAAGATCAGGATGAGAGGATGAGTTTATTACCAGGGAGCTCAACTCGTTTTGTGCAAAGCTCCCCTGGGACGACCTCTGGCTCCATGAGTGACTCTTTGCTGGGGAAGCCTCAGCTCAAACCACAGATGGGAATTTTCAGTCCACCTCACGCTCGAGCTGAGGCCAGTTGTCCAGGAAATGCTTCGTTGTCGCATCCATTCAGCACTCAGCCTGAGGAGCAGTCTCCTGTTCAGTGCAAGGCAAGTCCACAAGAAAACATATCCACATTAAAGCCTCATCCTTGGGGTGGTGACTGGGCAAGGCAGGGAATATATGATGTTATCCATTTTGTGGGGAAGATTGGAAAGACAAAATAAGTTTGGAAAGATGAGAGACTGGGAAATGTTGGTGTTTCAAAGCATTTGAGTGTCCTTGTCTGTGAGACACAGGAAGTGAAAATCCAGGTGAAGCAAGCAATTGGGAGACCCAGTGGCATGCTGACCCTTACTACAATGCGGTGACAGTATTAGAGTTCAGGAAGCCTACTGCATTGATCTGAGGCTTTTGTAAGACCACATCTGGAACACTGTGCACAGTTTTGCTCTCCATCTCTCAGAAAATACAACACAGAAACAGACCCTTCGGTGTAACATGTCCATGATGATGAGTTTCCCAAAATAAACAATACCACTTGTCTGCATTTGGCTCATGTCCCTTCAAACCTTTCCTGTTCACCTGTCCAAAAGTCTTTTCAATGTTGTGACTTATCTGCATCCACCACTTCCTCTGGCAGTTCATTCCATGCACGTGCCATCCTCTATGTGAATAAGTCATCCCTCGTGTCCCTTACAAATCTTTCTCCTTACACTTTTAAAAATGTGTTCTCTAGTTCTGACCTCACATGTACATGGCTTCGAGTGAGTGTGACAACGGTTCACTGGATTGCTCTCTCTCAGACTGTCCTATGAGCAGAGATAGTGTAGATTGGCCCCATACTCCCTGGAATTTAGCCAAGTGAGAGGTCGAAATGCGGAATGATTCTCGACGACCTGCCAGAATGCATGGTGAGAGGTGGCTTTCCCGGGTTTGGGAAATGTCAAACGATGGGGTCACAGTTCCAGCCATTTCGGGCTGAGGTGAGGTCGAAATTACTTCATACAGAGGTTGGCGAACCTGTTTAATTTTCTACCTCAGAGGGTCATGAATTCTCAGGCATTGAGTTTATCCTCAACAGAGGTTGGAAGACTATTTTGTTCCCTGAAGGACTTGAAGGGCAGTGACATTCGGAGTTTGTGCATGGGGAGAGGTTGCATTCAAGCCTCAGGTCAGCCAAGATCTGAATGAATGGCTTGATGAGGCCTGTCGCATCCCTTTCCCTTTTGTTGGAGTTTCGGAGATCAGCAGCTTCATCCATTTCACTTGACGCGTTAAATTGAACTCTGAGGGAAGTTTTCTCACTTTCGATTTAACGTGCCAACTTGGTTTGGCATTAGATTTTAGCAGCATGGCAATTCGCAAAATGCTCATCCCCATTCGCCCTGAACACGCAACGCTCAAAAAGGTCTGTGCACATAAGAACCTGGACGGGACTTGTCAACATCGACCTGTGTTACAGTTACAAAAGGTTGAACATCTTCACCTTTTAATTTCAGTTTATTAACCTGTATTTTACAGGAAAGTCCTCATCCTTTTCAGCTTGCTGAGGAATTGTCTCAAAGCAAAGGTAAGCCTCTTGGTGATTGACTTTGTTGGGGTCTTGTGACTGATGAGTAATTTCTTTTCAGTTTCTCTTCAGTTTTAAGGTTTTAATCCTGATTTTTTTGCTGTATCCTCCTGTGATTTTCACCCCTCTCCCATCCTGCTGATCACTTCCAGCCCCGGTCCTCTCTCTGATATCTGTGCGCCTCCAATTGTGGCCTCTTGAATATCCCAAGTGTCTACAGCTCCACTGTTGGTGGCCGTGTCTTCAGCTGACTTCCCTCCGAGGTCTGAAAATGCCTTCCTGCACCTCTCTAGCATCGTCTCTATTCTTTTCAAAATCTGCTTTTTTGATCAAACTATTTGTCGCCTGTCCTGTTATCTCCCTTTGCAACTGGCTGTTGAAACTTCTTTCTGTGGGTATTCACTGGGTGAAGGGCGCGATATTGATACAGGAGCTTGCGTTTGTCATTTGTCAGGCTCTGGTGAGCAGTCTGTTCACAGGGGGTCAATGTCGGCTGGAGGGAGAGTTCTGAGGAGACTCAGGCCCTAACTCTCATGTGTGTCTCTCTAGAGTTTAGCTGTACATCTCAACTGAGGTTTCTGCTGTTGCAAGGACTGGGTGTCACCTGTTTCCTGTGAGATATGAAGGTGCTGATTCACTCTGATATCTCATAAGAACAGCCCAAGCAGACGTCACTGTCAGCTGTCACACGAGATAGGCAGACTACTGGATAGTGAACACATCTCAGCTTGGGTTGCTGTCGATCGTACAGGGGTTGGCAGGTACCTGGTTTGGATCCATTTGCCCAGACTGAATAGTCTCTGATCCAATCCCTTCCCTTTGTGATTCTCCCTGAGCTTTGATAATGTCATTGACTGCAAATCCAGAGGCCTGGGCTCATGATCTGGGAAACAAAAATACAAATTTGCTGGAAAAACTCAGCAGGTCGGTGGAGAGAAAGCAGAATTAACATTTCAAGTCCAGAGCTAAGTTCTAAACTTGCAATTGTGTCTAAGTTCACTTCAGCAGATGGGCTACTTACTAAGGAACAGACAATCATTTAAACTTCATGGCAAAATGTGACCAAACTAAGACCCCCAAGTCAGCAAGTTAAGCCTCACAAACCAACTTGGCTATTCCCAATTAACGGTGGAACTGAGCCATGATCCCAACCAACAGTTTCTGTCTCTGGATGTGTCCAGGCTTCGATCCTTGTGCAGCACTGTTCTCCAGAATTCTGCTAAGGAAGAATCCTGGAACGTGTGTAGTATTTTCTGACCTTCAAGCTTACGATGTGGCATTCCTGGTGAAGCCCTCAAAAGTCTGCAGCTTATTTTCTTGTCAGGAGTCGTTTTTTTCAGTTTAGATTAGATTCCCTACAGTGTGGAAACAGGCCCATCACGTTCACACCATCCCTGTGAAAAGAAATCCATCCAGAGGATTTCCCATACCCAATATTTATCCCTGACCAGTGCACCCAACACGATGGACGATTTAGCACGGCCGTGTCACCGATCCTGCACACTTTTGGACTGTGGGTGGAAACCGGAGCAAACCCACACAGACACAGGGAGAATGTGCAAACTCCATACAGACAGTCGCTCCCGAGGGTGGAATCAAACGCAGGTCCTTGGCGCTGTGAGGCATCAGTGCTAACCACTGAGCCACCATGCCAACCCTTTGTCCTTTGTTATATTCAGTGTTAGCTGTCTGTTTAAAACACAGCTTGTCCTGAAATTAACTCCCTAAGATTTTCTGCATTTGCCCTTGTGGAGTAAGGCAGTCAGTTGGCAAGCAGTTGTTTGAACAGGTTTCTTTATGGAGCTGTAACTCCTTCTTTTCTGAGATGTGGCTAATTGTTTTCAATTCCTCCATAACAGTTCATCCTTGTCTCTTCCCAGCTTATTCCAGACAGAGCACTTTCTGATTCTCTCAATCCACGAACAGTTCTGAAGTTTACAGAATAACGCAATGACCAGTTAACTGCTATCTGAATTGATTCCAGTAAGCTGATCAGTTCAGGGGTAATTAGAGTTGGGCCACAAATGTTGTCCTTTCCCAAGATGGCTACATTCCTTCCAAGAATGAAGATGAACAAAAGACAACACAGTCCAGTGAAATGAGTTGATTCACTGCAGCCTGAACCCTTTCTATTTGATGTTGCACGCCCTGCACTCTCTTGTGTGGTGGTCAGGTGCATGACTGATCTCTCGGGTAATTTAGCTCTCTGAAAGTGACGGCATGAAAATTAAAATCTTTTAACGTGCTGATGTCTTTTCAGATTTGTCACAGTATTTCCCGTACTTTCTGGATTACGTCCCTATCAGAAGATTCAAGGAGTTTATGCGGAAACTTCAGCTGACTGAAAATGAGATTGACGAGGCTGAACGCAACAACGCAAATAACATTAGGGAAGGACATTATCAGATGCTTCGTATTTGGTCTCAGAAACAGGGTAAAAAAGCCTCGATTACATTTCTACTGCAGACTCTATGTGACATGGAACTGGTAAAGGCAGCGAATGATATATATCAATGTATAGTCAGTCATGGAACCAAAGTGCACTGAATTTCAGGAATGATTTTGCAGAAACGTTTGATGAGAAATGCAAGCATTTAGCACGAGATCTGTTGGAGCCAGCACGGACTGGCAATGCACTGCACCTTGGCCTTGGAACATTGGAAAGAATTCCATACTCAGCGACGACAGACTGTGCTGAAGCAAAAGGACAACACAACATTCTCAATTTTCGTGTTAGCATCTACAGCCCTGATATTCTTCAGCAAAGAAGTTTAATGCACTCGTCTCAAGCTAGTTCGGTCAAATAAATATTTGTATTTTTTAAGCTATTTTAATAAAGTTATTTTTAAAGACTAGAAAACCTTAATAACATTTGACTCCACATGACAGGATGGAAATTTGAATCAATGAAAAATGGAGCATTGAACCTGTTATTATTGACTAAGTACAATCAAGGCTGAGACAGATTAATGATCAGAAAGTAAATAGAGGATGATGGCTGTTGGAGTTTGTGTTTTTAAGTGATACAAAAATGGCCAGACTTTTTAAAAAAAAAGCTTTCTTCAGCATAACTGAAAGATAACGGTGCCCTTGAGAAAGTGAGTTTTTAAGGCACAAGGGAGCATTGTCTAAACAACAAGTTACAAGAAACATTCAAGGATAAAGATTTCGAAGATTTGTAACAATGTAGAAATAATGAAATTGTAACTCAAAGATAGAAAGTTCCCAAGGCCTAGAGGTTACAATAACTGTTAAACAGCATGAAAAGAAAACTAACAACCATAGGAGTGTCCATCATTGATCAGGTGTTTACAAGATTGGCCCCATGGAATAGAAGGAGGTGGTATATTAATTATGTTGTGTATGATCATTGTAACACAAAACGTATAAAAATACTGCTTTTTACTATAAAATCAGAGTGTGTCGTCGATCTCTCTTCCAATTTGAGCTGAAGACTAAGGAAATGATTGTGTTTCCACATTGAAGCCAGATTTGGGAACGATCTCCCTGCACTAATTTTGTATGACATGGTGGCTCAGTGGTTAGCACTGCTGCCTCACCGTGCCAGGTTCAATACCCACCTTCGGTGACTGTCTGCGTGGAGTTTGCACATTCTCCCGGTGTCTGTGAGGGTTTCCTCCCACACTCTAAAGATGTCCAGGCCAAGTGAATTGGCCATGCTAATTTATCCACAGTGCTACATGCATTAGTCAGAGGGAATTGGGTCTGGGTGGGTTACTCTCTGGAGGGTCAGTGTGGACTTGAAGGGCCGAAGGGCCTGTTTCCACACTGTATGGAATCTAGTCTAACTGCATACAAGTCCACTGTATCCTGAATCTTCATCCTTGGTTGGAGGAAGCTTGCTCTTATAATGGGGGAAAGGCAGGAAAACAGAGTTACAGATCATCAGATCAATCCATGATTTTGTTGAATGCTGAGCAGAATCAATGGGCTGAATGGCCAGCCTCTGCTCTTGTACCTTATGGTCTTCTGGATCTGTAAGTTAGAGGCCAACTAATATTTTCTTGGGAGTGTTCTAAACTGCTTCATTCATGGTCGGCTCAGTGGTTCACACTACTACCTCATGATTCCGTTCCAGCCTTGGGTGGCTGTGTAGTGTTTGCACGTTCTCCCTATGTCTGCCTGGGTTTCCTCCCGGTGCTTCAGTGTCCTTCTATAGATATACAGGTTAGGTAAGTTGGTCGTGCTAAATTGCCCTGCAGCATCTTGGGATGTGCTGGTTGGATGGGTTAGTCATAATAAGAAGAAAAAAGGGTGGGATGGGATGCTGTACAGAGGGTCAGTGCAGAATTGATGGGCCAAATGGCCTCCTCTGCACTGTAGCGATTCTATGCTGATGATATCATGAAGGAACTGCCAGTTGGTCATAGTGTGAAGCTCCTGTAAACAGCAAGATGTTTCGAAACAACAGAAATATCAGAGTTTAGGGTTCACTGCAAGGTGATTACTGCAGCCAATTCAGTGAGAGAGAGAGACACATACACAACACAGGGTGTGGGTGATCATATTTTCTCAACCAAGTTCAAGATACATGTGTTGGATATGAGCCTGAGAAATTTAGTAAATTTGCAAATTACATCAAATTTGGAGGTGTCGTGGACAGTGAAGAAGGCTATCTCAGAGTATAGGCAGATGGGCCAATGGGCTGAGAAGTGGCAGATGGAGTTTAATTTAGGTAAATGTGAGGTGCTGCATTGTGGGAAAGCAAATCTCAGCAGGACTTATATGCTTAATGGTAAGGTCCTAGAGAATGTTGCTGAACAAAGAGACCTTGGAGTGCAGGTTCATAGCTCCTTGAAGGTGGAGTCGCAGATGGATAGGATAGTGAAGAAGGTGTTTGGTATGCTTTCCTTTATTGGTCAGAGTATTGAGTACAGGAGTTGGGAGGTCATGTTGCGGCTGTACAGGACATTGGTTAGGCCACTGTTGGAATATTGTGTGCAATTCTGGTCTTCCTATCGGAGAGATGTTGTGAAACTTGAAAGGGTTCAGAAAAGATTTACAAGAATGTTGCGAACGTTGGAGGATTTGAGCGACAGGGAGAGGCTGAATAGGCTGAGGCTGTTTTCCCTGGAGTGTCGGAGGCTGAGGGGTGACCTTATAGAGGTTTATAAAATCATGAGGGGACATATAGGATAAATAGACAAAGTCTCTTCCCTGGGGTGGGCAGTCCAGACTAGAGGGCATAGGTTTAGGGTGAAAGGGAAAAGATATAAAAGAGACCTAAGGGACAACTTTTTCACACAGAGGGTAATGCGTGTGTGGAATGAGCTGCCAGAGGAAGTGGTGGAGGCCGGTACAATTGCAACATTTAAAAGGCATCTGATGGGAAAGGGTTTGGAGGGATATGGGCCGGGTGCTGGCAGGTGGGACTAGATTGGTTGGGATATCTGGTCGGCATGGACGGTTTGGACCGAAGAGTCTGTTTCCGTGCTGTACACCTCTATGAAGCTATGACATGTAGAACAGGGAGCAGAGGAACTGGGGTAGCACTTGATGTGTTATGCAGCGTAACACGTGAGGCAGCTTTAACTTGAACAGTTGCACTTAAAGACTTGCATGCTAATCAGAAATGTGCAGCATTACTCTGGATATGATGTGACATGGTACCAATCTCTTTCACCACCATTTGTGAATGCCGCAAATATGAATTCAGGAAATTCAGTGGTGCATTCAACTTGTCCTGTTTGCACAGTCTAAGTCAGAGAATTGCTTTACCTCATCATTGTTTAACATATCCAATAGTCACTGCAAAATATAAGACCTGAATCTTGCTGAGAACCTAGTATGCATTGATGCTTTCCATCTTGGATTCACCAGGACAAGTCCGAGAGAAAAGTCCTCAGCGACATCAGCAAAACCTCAACAATGCAGCCTTTCAATATCCCAAACTTTACCCGAAACCTTTACACCTGCTGCAAGTTTCTTTCATCAGATTTCAAGTTCAGTGCAGGGGCCCTCTTGTGATGGAGCAATAGTGTCCGTACCATGAGAGGCCTGGGTTCAAGTCTCACTGGCTCCAGCGGTGTACAATAACATCACTGAACAGGTTGATTAGGAACAATAGGTTCACATTCAGTGCATTTGGATAGAGTGGCCAGTTTCAGAGCTACTTCAGAGCCTGGCAGAGGGAGTAATGACAGAGCCAGTCCTGTCCAGGGAATGGAATATTGCAATCGAGAGAGAGAGAGAGAGAGAAAGAGATTGACTGATGATTGGAGTTCTGGTGGAGGAGAGAGGTGGAGCGTAACAATTTCAAGAGATCAACTCCACTTTGATGAGGATCTTTCAGGGAGAGACACTCCCTCGTGCCTACTGTATCTCTGGAACAGGACTGAAACTCAATGTTTTGAGAAATTATTTGAGCATAACTGATTCTATAGTTAAATGTAAAAACCTAAATTAAACTTGACCATGAACATTACTTTTCACCTGTGGAAAATTCTGTTTAATATGGTGTAGTATGCAATCATTGGTTAGATCTAAGATTAGATTCTCTACAGTGTGGAGCCAGGCCCTGCAGCCCAACAAGTCCACAGCAACCCTCTGTAGAGTAAACCACCCAGACCCATTTTCCTCTGACTAACCTCTACATCCCTGACCACTGTGGGCAATTTAGCACAGCCAATTCACCTGACATGCACGTCTTTGAACTGTGGGAGGAAACCAGAGCACCTGGAGAAAACCCACACAGAGATGGGGAGAACATACAAACTCCGCACAGACAGTCACCCAAGGCTGGAATCGAACGTGGGACCCTAGTGCTCTGAGGTAGCAGTGCTAACCATTGAGCCACCATGCCACCCATAAGGTAGCGATGTTACTGACCTGAGAGTGTTTGATAGGGACAGTGTGTAAGGAACTTTATTGTCAGTTTAAAAGCATCAAGGGATGTTTAAAAACATTAAAACTAGGAGCTGCCTGAACTGCTGTGCTCTTCCAGCACCACTAATCCAAAATCTGGTTTCCAGCATCTGCAGTCACTGTTTTTACCTACCACAGGAGTGGGCCATCTGTCCCACCACTCAGTAACATTATATCAGCTTCCCTACAATGTGGAAACAGGCCCTTCAGCCCAACCCAACCTTCTGAAGAGTAACCCACCCAGACTCATTTCTCTCTGACTAGTGCACCTAACTCTATTGGCAAACTAGCATGGTCAATTCAGCTGGCCTGCACATCTTTTGGAATGTGGGAGGAAACCCAGGCAGACACTGGGAGAATGTGCAAACTCCACAAGGTGGATCACTGACACTGTAGAGCAGCAATGCTAACCACTGGGCCACCGTGCCACCCTGATCTTTGAATGCTCTCATCTCCACCTACCTGCCCTCTCATCATAACCCTTAATTACTGTACAAAACATGATCGATCTTAGCTTTAAAAACATTTACTGAGGAAGTCTCAACCGCTTCACTGGGCAGGGAATTCCACAGGTTCACAACCCTCTGGGTGAAGAAGTTCTTTCTCAATTCACTCTGAAATCTCTTGCCCCTAATTTTGAGGCTACGCCCTCTTGTCCTAGTTTCACTCGCCAGTGGAAACATCCTCGGTCCTCCTGAGACGATGCTGCTCCTTTAACAAAGTTATGGTGGTGTCCTTGGCTTCCTTTTTCGCAGACTGGTCGTAAAAGCAGCAATTCTGAAAGTTCTCGGTTTGGAGGGTTTCAGAGTTAACAGATACTGCCTCAAACAAAAGTTTTAAAAAAGAGACACATGTACAATGCAAGGGCAGTGGCCAGTTCTCCCAGCTCAGCTTTTCTCTGGTTTGGTTTGGTTTTAGCAGTCTGGCTGTTTACTGAAAGCAGTCGGTGAGTGGCGAAGCTGTTGGACCCAAAGAAGCAGGTCCATGCTGATCGTCTCTCTCTCTCTCTCTCTCTCTCTCTCTGACATCTCTCCTGTATGAACCTGTGTTGGATTTTTTTCTTTTTTGCCAAGGCGTGTTGATGGGGATTATTGCAATTATCTGTGACAGCATCATTAAATCAAGATAATGTGTGGGGTTTTCAGACAGATTAAGTTATTCTATAATCTGTTCTCTTTTGTTTATGCTTTCGTTCTGTTTTGTTTCAAACTAAGTGGTTTGACCAGCTGCATCGCTCCTGGAATATCCACTGTACACCTGCTTAAAACAACTAGCAAAAGTAGGGTCCAAGCTATTTTCTTGAGATGTTTTCAGGGTGGCTGGCCTGGTCCATAGCACATCTACTCCCTTCATGAGTTTCTATTTTCTATCAGATCAACCCCCTCATTTTTCTAAATTCCAATAAATATAATCCCAGTCTACTCAATATCTCCTCATAAACAAACCTCCTCAACCCCGGAATCAACCCAGTGAACCTCCTCTGCACCCTCTCCAGTGCCAGTACATCCCTTCTCAAGTAAGGAGACTAAAATTGTATACAGTACTCCAAATGTGGCCTCACCAGCACCCTGTACAGTTGCAACATAAGTGCCCTGCTTTTGAACTCAATCCTTTTAGCGATGAAAGGCAGAATTGCATTTGCCTTCCTAATTACTTGTTGAGCCTGAAGACCAACCTTCTGTGACTCATGCACAAGGACATCCAGGTACCTCCGCACAGCAGCATGCTACAATTCTTACCATTCAAATAATCGTCCTTTGTACTGTTATTCCTACCAAAATGGACAACTTCACATTTATTAACATTGTGCTCCATCTGTCAGACCCATACTCACTCACTTAAATGATCTATGTCCCTTTGCAAAGTTTCACCGTCCTCTGCACACTTTGCTCTGCCACTCATCTTCGCGTCACCTGCAAACTTTGATACATTACATGTGGACCCCAACTCCAAATCATCCCTGTAAAATTGTCAGTAATTGCATTCCTAACACTGATCCCTGAGGCACACCGGTAGTCACTGAATGCCAATCAGAAAAGCTTTTTGCTTCCTGTTGCTTAACCAATCATCTCTTCATGCTAAAATATTACCTGCAACACCTTGCATCTTTAACTTATGTAGCAGCCTTTTGCGCGGCACCTTGTTGAATGCCTTTTGGCAATCTAAGTACACCACATTTCCTGGGTCCCTGTTGTCCACCCTGTTTGTAAGGTCTTTGCAGAATTCCAAAGCACAACTTAGCCTCAAGAACGCATGCAGTGTCTACCTGAGGGGACAATTTCTATCTAGATGCCTTCCTATTTCTTCCTTGACAATAGATTCAAGCATTTTCTCCACCACAGAAGTTAAGTTAACTGGTCTCATTCCCCATATTTGTCTACCTCCCTTGTTAAATAGTGGTGTCACAGTTGCTGTTTTCCAGTTTGCTGGAATTGCTACAGAGTCCATTGAGTTTTGGGAAATTACTAAAAGTTATTTCTCCCACCATCTCTTTTAACACCCTGGGATGCATTCCATCAGAGCCAGGAGACTTGTCTACTCTTAACTCGATCAACTTGCCCAACACTACCTCTTTCATGTTAATGACTATTTTCAGGTCCTCACCTACCTTTGTCTCTTTGTCAATTACTGGCATGTTATTCGTGTCTTCCACTGTGAGGACTGACAAAAAATACCTATTTGGTGCCTTGACCATTTCCTCATATCCCATTACTAAATGCCCCTTCTCATCCTCAAAACGACCAATGTCTACTTTAGCCACTCATGTTTTTTATTTGATAAATTTGCACTGCCTTTATATTCTGAGCTAGTTTTTTTTTCCTCATGATCTACCTTACTTTTCTGTACAGCTCGTTTTGTGGCTTTCTGTTGACCTTTAAAGCTTTCCCAGTCTTCTAGTTTCCCACTGATCTTGGCCACTTTTTATACCTTCTCTTTCAGTTTGATAGCCTCCCTTGTTTCCTGAGACATCAATGGCAGATTACCCCTTTTCCTGCAGTCCTTCCTGTTCACTGGTATATCCTGTTCCTGACCACTTTGAAAAATTGCTTTGAAAGTCCTCCACTGTTCTGCAACTGTCCCACCACAAAGTCTTTGCCTCCAGCCTACTTGAGCCAACTCCTCCCTCATCCTATTGTGTTCTCCGTTGTTTAAGCACAGGACCCTGGTATTGGATTTTATCTTTGCACTTTCCATCTGTATTCTAAATTCAACCATACTGTGATCGCTCCTTCCAAGAGGATCTCTAACTATGACACCATTAATTATTCTTATTCCATTGCAAAGGACCAGATCTGGGACCGCTTGGCAGTTCCATTATATACTGTTCAAGAAAACTATCGCAGATGCTTTCAATGAACTCCTCCTCACTTTGTTTCAAGCAGTAAAGAAACCTCGACTCCGTGTCTAACTCTGTCCTGGGATGGAGACAGTGCAGAGGAAGCTTCACTCTGTATCATACCCAGTGTTGTCATTCTCCTGGGAGCGTTTGATCGGGATGGTATCAAGGGAGTTGAGAGCGCGTTGCTGGAATAGCACAGCAGGTCAGGCAGCGTGATTCTGATGAAGGGCTCTGGCCCGAAACGTCGATTTTCCTGCTCCTCGGATGCTGACTGACTTGCTGTGCTTTTCCAGCAACACACTCTGAACTCTAATCTTCAGCATCTGCAGTCCTCACTTTCACCGAGTGAATGCTGATTGGTGCCTCCCAACTCTGGCATGCATCATCTGTGACCTTGCGCCACTCCCCACACCACCCATCCATGCCTTAGTGACCATCCTCGGATGCTGTCTGATTTGCTGCGCTTTTCCAGCAACACACTCTCAACTGTGATCTCCAGCATCTGCAGTCCTCATTGTCTCCATGGTATCGAGGGAACTTTACCTTCCATTTCTAAGAGTCCAGAAAGCTTTACAATGTATTTAACCCTGTGCTTTCCCTCTGCTTGAAGGAGATAGTGTCAAGAGAACATGACTTTCTTTATTAAAAATTAATAAAGGAAGTCATGTTCTTGCCCAGTGTGTATCTGGCACTGTGCTGTCCTACCCTTGGAATATGTAATGGGGACAATATAGAGGGGGCCTCACTTTCCATTTACTTTTGCTTTAAGTTTTCAAGAGTTTAGCGAACTTTATTTACAAGTTAAAAGAGTACAGAGAGATTTACTTTCCATTTAAAGGAGTAGAGGGAGCCTTACTTTCAGGTTAAAAGAGGAGAGGGAGATTATATTTGGTTTATAAAAGTCGAAGTAATTTTTCTCTGTGTCTAACATGGCACTGACCCTGTCCTGAGAGTGCATGCTGCTCACTCCTTTGTGATAATACTTTGTCCCTTTATGAGATCACACTCACTCCTGTCCTTGAACACTGATGTCACTGTTCCACCCGGTTTATATTTGATCTGGTCTGACAGTCTTGAGGCAGAGATCATGATCATCCGACGGGACCATCAGTAAATGTGGTGAGTGCTCGGTTCAGGGATGAATGTCGGAAAAGGTGGGTCTGGCGAGTCGTGTGTGAAGTGTGTCCCAGCATGCTCTCATGCCTCACTGTAGTCAACATTCTGTCTTCTCTTTGACAGTGAATGTTAAATTGGAGTGGTGCTGGAAAGGCACAGCAGGTCAGGCAGCAGCCGAGGAGCAGGAAAATTGACGTTTCGGGCAAAAGTCCTTCATCATGAATGAGGCTGGGAGCCTTGGAGTGGATTTATCTCTCCACTGCTGTGGCTCTCAGCCTCATTCCTGATGAAGGGCTTATGCCCAAAATGTCGATTTTCCTGCTCCTCGGATGCTGACTGACTTGCTGTGCTTTTCCAGCAACACACTCTGAACTCTAATCTCCAGCATCTGCAGTCATCATTTTCACCGAGTGAATGCTAATTGGGGCCTCCCAACTCTGGCATGCATCATCTGTGACCTTGTGCCACTCCCCACACCACCCATCCATGCCTTAGTGACCATCCCATGGCATGTTGCACAAATCAATGATGATCTCTTAAGTTTAGAAACATAGGACCAGGGGTAAGCCACTTGGTCCCTCGATTCTGCTCCACCATTCAATAAGATCATGATTGAGCAATCGACTCTGCAAAGACTCTGCCTCCACAGCTCTCTATAACAAAGACTTCCAAAGACACTCAGACCTCAGGGAAGAATTGGTTACAAGATTGTCTCAGTGCCAGGGGACAAGAGAGTGATGGTGGAGGGTTGTTTTTCGGACTGGAGAACTGTGACTAATGGTGTTCCACAGGGAACGGTGCTGGGCCCACTTCTGTTTGTCATTTATATTAATGATTGCGATGAAAATGTAGAAGGCTTGGTTAGTCCATTTATGGGTAACACCGAGATTGGTGATATAGTGGACAGTGAATAAGTATATCTTTGATTATTAAGAAATCTTGATCAGTTGGGTAAATGAGTTGAATAGCAGCAGATGGAGTTTAATTTGGATAAATGAGAGACATTGCATTTTGGAAAAACAAACAAGAACAGGACTGATACAATTAAAATAGGGCCTTGGGTGGCATTGTAGAACAGAGAGAGACCAAGGGGCTCAGAAACATAATTATTTGAAGTTTGCATCACAAATAGATGGGGTGGTTAAGAAAGCATTTAGCATGTTTGCCTTCATTGCTCACACCTTTGAGTATAGGAGTTGGGGACGTCATGTTGAAGATGTACAGGACATTGGTGAGGCCTCTTTTGGGTTACATTGACCAGTTCTGGTTGCCCTGTTACAAGAAGGACGTTGTTCAGCTGGAGAGGTTCAGAAGCGATTTACCAGGATGTTGCCAGGACTGGAGGGGATAAGCTGTAAGGAGAGACTGGATAGGCTGAGTTTTGTTTTCACTGGAGTGTCGGAGGTTGAGGCATGACCTTACAGATGTTTATAAAATCATGAGGGGTATAAATAAGGTGAATGGCAGGGTGGGGGATTTCAAGGCTGGGGGCATAATTATAAGGTGACAGGTGAAAGATTTTAAAAAGACATGAGGGCAAGTCTTTACACAGACAGTGATTCATGTGTGGAATGAACTTCCAGAGGAAGCAGTGGATGCGAGTACAGTTACAACATTTAAAAAACATTTCGATGAGTACATGAATGAGAAATGTTTGGAGGAATAGGGACCAAGTGCAGGCAGATGGGGCTAGTTTAGTTTGGGATTACCTTTGGCATGGTTCCACTGAAGTGTCTGTTTCCATGCTCTATAAGATTCGATTTCCGACAGTGTGGAAACAGGCCCTTTGGCCCAACACGCCCACACCGACCCTCTGAAGAGGAAACCACCCAGACCCATTCCCCTACCCTATATTTTACCGCTGACTAATGCACCTATCACTGTGGGCAATTGGGCATGGCCAATTCACCCTCGCCTGCACATCTTTCCATTGTGGGAGGAAACCGGAGCACTGAGAGGAAATCCACACAGACACGGGGAGAATGTGCAAACTCCACACACAGCAAAAGTAAATGGGAAGTGAGGCCCCCTCTATATTGTCCCGATTACATATTCCAAGGATAGGACAGCACAGTGCCAGATACACATGGGGTGAGAACATGACTTCCTTTATTAATTTTTAATAATAATCCCGAGGGTGGGATCAAACCCAGTTTCCTGGTGCTGTGAGGCAGCAGTGCTAACCACTCTGTAAAAAATTTGACCTGATGTCAGTGTTAAATTGGCACACCTTTATTCTGAGACTCTGCCATCTGTTCTCGACTCTCTCATGAGGGGAAACATCCTCTCAGCATTTATCCTGTCATGACCCTTTAGAAACCTGTGTATTTCAAAGAGATCACCTCTCATTCTTCTAAACTCCGTTGATGTTGGAGGCTGAGGGGTGACCTTACAGAGTTTTATAAAATCATGAGGGGGCATGGATAGGATAAATAGACAGTCTTTTCCCTGGGGTGGGCGAGTCCAGAATAAGAGGGCATTGGTTTAGGGTGAGAGGGGAAAGATATAAAAGAGACCTAAGGGGCAACCTTTCCATAAAGAGGCTGGTACGTGTATGGAATGAGCTGCCAGAGGAAGTGGTGGAGGCTGGTACAAATGCAACATTTGGATGGGTATATGAATAGGAAGGGTTTGGAGGGATATGGGCCAGGTGCTGGCAATTGGGACCAGATTAGGTTGGGATATCTGGTCGGCATGGACAAGTTGAACCGAACGATCTGTTTCCATGCTGTACGTCTCTATGGCTCTATTGGTACTTTCCCAACCTGTTTAGTCTTTGCTCTTCAGAGAATCCCTCCCTACCTGGGATCATCCTTATGAACCTTCTCTGAACTGCCTCCACATGAAATATTATCTGTATATAAATAAGGGGAACCAAAACTGCTCACAGTGCTCCTGTTATGGCCTCACCAGCACCTTGTCCGATTGCATTGAGACTTCCCTACTCTCGTCCTCCAACCCCCTTGAAATAAGGGCCAATGTTCCATTAGCCTTCCTTATGACCTGCTTACCTGTGTGCTAGCTTTCTGTGCCTTATGCACAGGTTCCCCCAAAGTCCCTTTGAATTGCAGCATTCTGCGGTTGTTATCACTTTCGGTTGTGTTCTGTTCTTTTGTTCTCCTTTCCGAAATGAACTCCATTTGCCAACTTTTTCTATCCCTATCGCAGCCTGCCTTTCCATCTCATTTTTGTGTCACCTGCAAATCTAGCCACACGACACACTCCTCTTCCTTCCAAGTCGTTAACGTATATTGTAACCAGTTATGGTCCCAACCCTGATCCCTGTAGAATCCCATTCGGACAGGGATTACCAACCTGAGAAAGACTTCCTTCACTCCAATCACTGTGTCCTTTCCATTAGCCAATTCTCTAGCCATGTCAAAACTACTCCCCCCATCACCTTGGCCTCTTATGATGTCACCTTTTGTGAGATACCTTGTCAAACGCTTTCTTCAAGTCCGCATATAACACATCTGCTAGTTCCTCTCGATCCACTCTCGTTCCTCGAAAAAAACTTCTAATTATTCAGAGATGATTTCTTTATTATGAAGCTGTTTGATTTAACGATTTCACAAATCTTGAATTAGGAGTCTAACGATGACCGTGAAACCAACGTCAATTGTCAAAAGAAAGACATCTGGTTCGCTGATGTCCCTTAGGGAAGGAAACTGCTGCTCTTTCCTCGTGTGACTCCAGACTGACGGAAATGTGGTTGACTGTTAACTGCCCTCTTGGCAATAAATGCCTCCCTAGTCAGCGGTGTCCCACAAAAGAATTACCAAACTAAAACCTCAAAATCCCGAGACATGCAGTGCCATTCTCTCTCCCTGTCCTTTGGCTGTCTCGCACCGCTTTCTTTCTGTCTTTCCTGTCTGACCTTTCTCTCCATTTACCTCAGCCCACATGTGTCACGTGTCACTCTGACTGTTTCACCTTTCTCCGTCTCGTTTGATCCATTGGTTCTGTGATGTCTCTTGGCCAGTCTCATTTCCAGGACTTTTTGTGCTGACTTGCGGTGAGGTACTTGTGTGGGATGTAAGAGGGGAGAGGGGTGGGGGGAGTGCAGGTGTTACTCCAATTCAGCTGGCTTCACAGCTAACAGGAGGGTCTCAAGCTGTAGGAGAGATTTTGACTTCATTTCCACAAGCAATTTTAAAGTACCAATTAAAATGAAGACATTTCGGGTATGTGTTGCTCTGGTCCCCTTCAACTAAATTTGTAATGACCTCCCCCTCTTTGATGTGGAGGTGCTGTGTTGGGCTGAGACAGACAAAGTTAAAAATTACACAACACCAGGTTATAGTCCAACAGGTGTAATTGGAAGCACTAGCTTTCCGAGTGTTGCTCCTTCATCAGGTAGCTGTGGAACAGGATCAAAAATGCACAGAATTTATAGCAAATGACCACAGTAACATGCAACTGAAACGATATCTTGAATAAACCTAGATTGCTGTTAAGTTAATGAGTTTTGAGAAGATTTGTAGCTCAGGTTGAGGTTCTGAGCTCTTGGGGATCTTTGGGTTGGTGATGCCATTTTCTGTAGAACCCAACATATAAATAGAAGGCAGGAAAGATCAGCAGTGCTTCATCCGGAGACTCACTGATGGTGTTACCTAGTATGGTGACGAAACATCTGGAAATGAACCTTCCAGCTCAGCGAGCAAACCTACATCCATTGCTGTTAAGTCTTTGATCTTTTAGAATGGGTTGCAGGTTTTGGCTCATTGAAGTGTCAAACCTAGAACTTCTTTCAAGTCACATACTCGAGATAACAAAGGTAATAAAGGACGCCACCTTTTTAAATAAAGCCTTAAGTTATCTCGAGAATGTGACTTGAAAGAAGCTCTGGGATTAACATATTAATGAACTGACACTTGTTACCCACTCTAAAAGAAACAAGATTTTATAGAAATCTAAGTTTGTTCAATACATCATTTCAGTTGTAGGACACTGTGGTCTTTTGCTATAAATTAGATTAGATTCCTGTGGGAGGAAACCCACACAGACATGGAGAGAATGTGCAAACTCCACACAGACAGTCGCCCGAGGCTGGAATTAAACCCAGGTCCCTGGCACTGTGAGACAGCTGAGCTAACCACTGAGCCACTGTGCCACCCCAACATCTAATGATTCTGTTCCACAACCACCTGATGAAGGAGCATCGCTCCGAAAGCTAGTGCTTCCAAATTAACCTGTTGGACTATAACCTGGTGTGATGTGATTTTTAACTTTATTCCCCCCTCTCTTTGGCAAACTTGTCATTTTTTTTTATTGACACATGCCCAGATTTTGTAGTCTTTTTGAAAACGGTTTTGTTTTGATAACTCTGTTTAATTATCACATCAAAAGACACAACTGATGGGCTGGGACTCTTTTCACTGCACCCTTGGAGGCTGAGGGGTGACCTTAGAGAAGTTTATGAAATCAAGAAGGGTATCAGGTAAGGTATCTTTTTCTGAGGTTGGGGGATTTCAAGGCTAGGGAACATATTTTTAAGATGAGAGGGAGAAAGATTTAACAAAACCTGAGGGACAGTTTTTTAACGCAGAGTGGTTCATGTGCGAAATGGATTTTCAGACAAAGTGGTGGTTGCAGGTACAGTTACAATGTTTAAAAGATGTTTAGGTAAGTACATGGACAGGAAACGTTTGGACTGATTTGTGCCAAGCACAGGTAGATGGGACTGGTTTAGTTTGGGATTATCATTGGCATGGGCTGATTGGGTCAAAGAGTCTGATTCTGTGCTGAATGATTCTCGGACTCCCAACACTGCTGCCCCAGTGCTGAATAACCAAGTGCGAGGGCAAAACTCTGCAGCTTCTGCGGAGAGGAAAAAGGTTGGGTAGGCCAGGATTGTTTTCCTTAAAACAGAGGACAGTAATTGGGTGAGTTAATCGAGGTGGACAGATTGTATAGCGGGGACAGGGGAGACGTGTTTCCTTTGGCAGAGACGTCAGTTACCAGAGTGCACAGACTCAAGTAAAATGGCAGAAGGATGAGACAGGAAATAAGAAAAACACTTATAAATCCAAAGGTCTGTGGCTATCCTGTTTGATCGGGAAACCATCCATTCATTTGAACTGCAGCTCGGGCCTTGCGCTACTCCAACTCAGCTTGTTTCACAGCTAACAGGAGTCAAAGGGTCTCAAGCTGTAGGAGAGATTTTCACTTCAGTCCCTCAAACTATTGGAAAGTGGGATTAGAATGGGCAGTTTCGGTTTATTCAGCTGATGCTAACACAGGGGTTTCTCTTTCTGCGCGTGTGTGTGTGTGTAAGAGACAGAGTGAGTGAGAACGAGCTGGATTGTAAAGTTGAACATTGCTGTGCACTCTCTCTCTCTCTCCCCTAGGTGACCTGATTCGTTCTGTCTGGCGGTGCCCTCCCACTCATTTCTTCACCTTGTAAAATGCCCACCACGCGATAGAGGGCTGCCTGATTTCACCGTAAACCGCGGCAGAGCTTGATGAGGCAGGAGCAAAGCGTGAGTGCGCCCCGGCCCCAGGGTAGGCCGGCAGCTGGGGGCCTGGGCTGCCCCTGGACTCTGAGACGGCCGGGCCCCTTGGCCGGTTAGGTGAGGCCGGGCCAGGACAGTGGAGGAGAGCAATGGACAAGCTGGACAAGGCAGACGCCTGCCCGCACACCCGGGAACAGTTCGAGGGGCCACTGCCTCCGTCCTCCAGCTCGCGGCTGGATCTACGCTACGACCAGGAGCCGTCCTGCCAACACCAGACCAAAATCAAGGTGAGGACAGGGAACAAGGTGATGATATACCAGAGCGGACAGTCTCAGCGGCGGTCTCAATGTCGGCGGGCCCGGCCCAGGGGGCGCCTTCGCAGGCAGCGGCGGCAGAGGAAACCACGGCCCTGCATCGTGGCAGCCGACAGGAAATCGGAGACCGCATCAGAACCAGCGCCCGCACCGCCCAGCAAGACGCCGTGGGAGCCCTGGAGCCCAGACCTGGGCCTGGAAGTGGCCTCTACATCGCAGGGGAAGTGTGCCTCCGCCGGCGAGCTGAGCGGCCAGCGCCTGGCCTCCCCGAAGGAGATGCCCTACGAGCTGAGGGCCTACACAACATGGGCGGGCTCCAGGTGGATCAGGGGAGGGGCGCCGGCCGCCGCAGCTGACAAACTGAAGCCAGGAAGGAAGGCCCAGGGCAAAAGGAAGCACGTGGAGGCCCCGGTTAGGGAGAGGGGCTGCCGGAACCCAGGCAAGAGGGGCTGCATGAACCCTGGGGGGAGGGGATGCCAGAACCTGGGGGACAGGGCCTACATGAACCCAGGGGAAGGGGGCTGCAAGAACGCAGGGGAAGGGGGCTGCAAGAACAAAGGGGAAGGGGGCTGCAAGAACACAGGGGAAGGGGGCTGCATGAACCCTGGAGATAGGGGCTGCAGGAATCCGGGTGAGAGGGCCTACATGAACCCAGGGGAAGGGGGCTGTATGAACCCAGGGGAAGGGGGCTGCAAGAACGCAGGGGAAGGGGGCTGCAAGAACACAGGGGAAGGGGGCTGCATGAACCCTGGAGATAGGGGCTGCAGGAATCCGGGTGAGAGGGCCTACATGAACCCAGGGGAAGGGGGCCGCAAGAACCCAGGGGAGAGGGCCTGCAGGAACCCAGGGGAAGGGGGCTGCAGGAACCCAGGGGTAGGGGGCTGTATGAACCCAGGGGAAGGGGGCTGCAGGAACCCAGGGGAAGGGGGCTGCAAGAACACAGGGGAAGGGGGCTGCATGAACCCTGGAGAGAGGGGCTGCAGGAACCCAGGGGAAGGGGGCTGCAGGAACCCAGGGGAGAGGGGCTGCAGGAACCCAGGGGAAGGGGGCTGCAGGAACCCAGGGGAGAGGGGCTGCAAGAATTTGGGGGAGAGGGGTTGCAGGAACCCAGAGGAGAGGGGCTGCATGAACTCAGGGGAGAGGGGCTGCAAGAATCCAGGGGAGAGGGGCTGCAGGAACCCAGGGGAGAGGGGCTGCAGGAACCCAGAGGAGAGGGGCTGCATGAACTCAGGGGAGAGGGGCTGCAAGAATCCAGGGGAGAGGGGCTGCAGGAACCCAGGGGAGAGGGGCTACATGGACCCAGGTGAGAGGGGCTGCAGGAACCCAGGGGAGAGGGGCTCCATGGACCCAGGGGAGAGGGGCTGCAGGAACCCAGGGGAGAGGGGCTACATGGACCCAGGTGAGAGGGGCTGCAGGAACCCAGGGGAGAGGGGCTCCATGGACCCAGGGGAGAGGGGCTGCAAGAATCCGGAGGAATGGAGCTGTGAGACCCCCAGGGAGAGGGACTGCGAGACCCCCAGGGAGAGGGGCTGCCAGAACCCAGGAGAGAGTGGCTGTGACAGTGACTGCGAGCCCCCCGAGGAGAGGGGCTGTGGGACCCCCAGAGAGAGCACTGGGAAGAGAGACTGCGGAAACCCGGGGGAGGGAGACTGCCAGAACCCGGTGGTGGGGCTGCTGCTGAGACACACCCACGGCCAGCTGGAAAAGGAGGGGGTGCAGCAGCTGTGCAACTCCACGGATGAGGCCTACCCGAGCAGGGTCAGAGAGAACGGCCATCCCCTCAAGCGGTCGTACGGAGAGACCAAGGTGAACCTGCGGCTGGTTCAGGAGTCGATGGCCGCCGGCTGTGAGCAGGGAGAGGCCAGGCCTCGGCAGAGGGCACGGCCAGCAGGCCGGGCCTGCCTCAAGAGGCCACGCCGCCAATGCGCCGTCGCCGTGTCGGACGCCCAGACGCAGACCGATAAGTCGAGTGGACGCTGCAGCCCTGGCCACAGCAGCGGCAGCAGCTTCAGCCTGCCGTCCACCTCGGGTCAGTCCAGGCCCAGGCCCAGGCCCAGGCCTAGGCGCAGGCCCAGGTCCAGGCCTGCCAGGAAGAAGTGCAGCAGCCAGACCTCTTCCCAGTCCTTGGTGGCGGGTGAGGGCCGCGCCAGTTCGGCGGAGGGAGAGGAGGAGGAGGAGGATGATGACGACGACGACGATGAGCAGGAAGACGAGGAGGAGGAGGAGGAGGAGATGGGGAGCAGTCGCAGCAGCCAGTGCTCCACGCCGTCCTCGGTGAGCTGCAGTGAGGAGCAGGCCGCAGCAGGCCTCAAGCAGGCAGGTGGGCCTGGCGTGGCCACTGAGCTGGTCCTCGCCCGCCCCCCTGGGAGGGCGCTGGCTGTGGCAGGGCTGCTAGGCTGCCGTCCCCACAACGACAGGCGCAAGACAAGCTCCGGCCGTTCCCCGGCCGACGTCGAGCGAACATGGCGCCGAAGGAGCCCGGTCCCGTCCTCTCAACCCCAACGCTCCCAGGACAACTGGGGCTGCCTCATCTTCTGAGCGGCTCACTTTACCCACTCCCCACCCACCACTGACCCCGGGCTCTCTTTAGCCCTCTCCTCACAGCTAACAGTGACTGTACATAACCTGCAAACCTTAAATAATAATAATAAACAGAAAAGAGCAGATGACCGACCAACAAAAGTGGGGTTTGTGCAGGACGTGGGCAGGTGCAGGTGAGGGTCTGCTGCCCACCGAGAGTAGGGGATGGGGGGTGGGGGTGGTGGTGGGTGTGGGGCAGGGGGTTGTGCTCAAAAGACACCAGTTCCCAGCAGCCAAGGAGAAATGCAGGGGAAACCAGTCGGTGTGTGCGCGTGTGTGTTGTGGGTGCGGGCACTGACGGGGAAGGGCACGGTGTTCAGAAACGGCGCCAGCAAAGGGTGGCCACCAGACCTGTCTCGGACACAGCACGTTGTAGAGCAGCCCCGGCCCGGTTCTCCCTCGCATTCTCTCTTCCTGAGGGATTCTTATCCCAACCCGCTCCACTTGGCATTTCAACGTGTTATAGATTGGGAGGAGACCATCATGCCTGTTCATTGAGAGAGCTGACAAATTCAGCCGTTCCATTTTCCTTCCTTTTTTAAGGCTGTTGTTCCAACTGTTTCCGGCCATGCATTCTTGAGCACAACAATTTCATCCTTTAAAAATCCAAATTCTCCTCATCCTCCCTCTCTTTCTCCCTGGGAATCAATTGCCCCCACGTCCCCAGCAGTGAAGGCAGATCCTCCTTGTTTTGCCCGTCACACCCCGACGGGAGTTGGAAGCCCCCTGTTAAGCCTCCCCTCCCACCTCCCCTGTTGGAAAGAGAACACCTTCAGTTTCACCAGTCCCTGAATGTCATTGAGGCCCCTCATCCCTCAGTGAAACGCCTCTCCATTTGACATCCTCCCTAAGAGTATGTGTCGGGGTGGGCAGGGAGGGTGATGCTCAGAATGGAATGGAGTCCTCCACCTGGAGCTCACCTCGTGGTAGCTAAAGGTTCAGCTCTTGCTTTTGTATTTTGCACCTGATTTAATAAAGCCAAAGACACCTTCTGCCTTTTTAATGGCTTCTCAACTCGTCCTGCCATCTCTGAAGACTGTGTGTGTGTGTGTGTGTGTGTGTGTGTGTGTTTATGTGTGGATCCCTGGTTTCTGTCTCTCTGTCTGATCTTGAAGACTTTTCGCACTGTACCATGCAACTAACACCACGCAGGTGTGCCTGTTTGTGAAGGTGAACATGCAGTCTGTCAGAGCTATTGAGCTTTTGTTGTAAGTGCAAACTCTGGGGCACTTTCCTCCGTCCTGATCAGAGCAGTTGAGAAGGGAAGTGTGGGAATAGATGAGTGTGGAATTCCTGAATCTGTCCTGATGAGCTGTCCAATGTTTCTTTGTCCCATCACATTTGATCCAACTGAGGTCTGCAGACGGAAGCCAGGGACTGTGCTCAATTTCTCTGGGAATCAAGGGTCCCCGTGTCCTTGAATGTCACGCAAGTGTAAAAATACCAGGAAATATTCCAGTGTAAATGTACGGCCATCCCCTGAGAGATCATTTCCCTCACCTGTCGCCTCAAAGGTATTTTTCCCTCGAAAGTTGTTGGCAGAGTGAGCTGCAGTTGTGAATGATGGGAACAGCAGTTGATTCCTTCAACCAGTCAACGTGTAACACCTCAGGAAAAGGTGGAGGAAGTTGGGTGAAGGGAGGAACAAATCGGGCAGAGAAAAAGAGGGAAAGAGTGATTGAATTAAAGGATAAAGGAATTTAAAAAAAACAGAATGTCCCCAGCAACAGTAGATGACCTGCAGAGATGAGAGCCTACATTCCACTTTCTTTCTGGGTCGGAGTGAATGACATCACAGGAACAGGAAGTCCATCCATGACAAAAAAAAGTCTTTCCATTGATGAATATAAGCCCAAGCTTTCTTATTTATATTTCATGCACAAATCCAGCAGTTTCACAGTGAGGCTGACTGAATGTGCGCTTGTGCCATTTTAATGTGACTTTTACACAGAAAGGCAGGAATGTTTGCCAGCTCACAACATATGCTACTTTTGATTCCAAGCCTTTGGATAGTTTGTACAATGGTCACTGTGAGCACTATTAATCTCAATGTTACTTTGCTGGCAAACGCTGCTCAAAAATTTCTTGAAAGCTGCAAGATTTAAAATTATGGGAGAATTTTGACTTTGAACTTGACTTGCTTTCAGGATCTCTTGTGTGCAGTCCTGTGGCATTTAGATAGAAAGAAAAACACTTTCCCCAATCCCTCACTGTCTCCTAACAGGGCTGAAGCTACACACGCTGTTACCATAGAAGAAAACCACTCTTCAAGTTAAATCCTGCTCAGCATACTGTTGAACAATGGGAGCGTTCACTGTAACCAAACCTGTACCACCAATGCAGACACAATGCAATGATCAGGAGCCTGGCAATAAAAAGAATGACTGCATTTATATAGCCCCTTTCAGAATCTCAATCCATCCCAAGGTCTTTTACAAAAACCCCATAGTCTATTTGAAGTTCACTAATATAGGAAATGAACAACTCAGCAAACTGTCACAAACAACAATGAAGTAAAAACAAGCAATGGTAGCTGAGGAGTTAATATTAGCGACAGGATAACTCTCTGAAGCTCTGCAAAATCATATCAATCTGGAATCTTTTGTCCTGAATGGAATTCACAGTCCAACACTGTTTTCCAGAAGACAGCAGTATTGGTCCTCCAACTGCAGCACTCCTTCAGGAATGCCCCGAGCATGGACAAATGCTGCCTCAGCAGAGATTCTACACTTGGACAGCGAGCCCTCAGCACTGCCATCCAACTGTGCAGCACTTCCTCAGTACTGACTCTCTGACAGTGCGGCACTCCCTCAGTACTGATCCTCTGACAGTGCGGCACTCCATCAGCACTGACACTCCGACAGTCCAGGACTCCCTCAGTACTGACCGTCCAACAGTGTGGCACTCCCTCAGTACTGACCCTCCGACAGTGCAGCACTCCCTCAGTACTGACCCTCTGACAGTGCGGCACTCCCTCAGCACTGACCCTCTGACAGTGCGGCACTCCCTCAGTACTGACCCTCTGACAGTGCAGCACTCCCTCAGTACTGGCCGTCTGACAATGCGACGCTCCCTCAGTACTGGCCCTCCGACATTGCCGTGTTTCCCAGAGTACTGAACCTCTGACAGTGCAGCACTCCCTCAGTACTGACCCTCTGACAGTGCAGCACTCCTGCAGTACTAACCCTCTTACACTGTTTTGTTCCCACAGTACTGACGTTCTGACAGTGCGGCATTCCCGCAGCACTGACCCTCCGACTGTTGTGCTCCCTCAACACTGATCCTCCAACAGTGCAGCACTCCCTCAGTACTGACCCTCCAACAGTGCAGCAATCCCTCAGTCCTGAACCTCTGACCATGCGGCACTCCCTCAGTATTGACCCTCGGACAGTGCGGCACTCCCTCAGTACTGACCATCTGACACCTCTGCGTTTCCCAGAGTACTGACGCTCTGACAGTGCAGCACTCCCTCAGTACTGACCCTCGGACAGTGCGGCACTCCCTCAGTACTGACCATCTGACACCTCTGCGTTTCCCAGAGTACTGACGCTCTGACAGTGCAGCACTCCCTCAGTACTGACCCTCTGACAGTGCAGCACTCCCTCAGTACTGACCGTCTGACAGTGCAGCACTCCATCAGTACTGACCCTCTTACACTGCTTTGTTCCCACAGTACTGACATTCTGACAGTGCGGGATTCCCACAGCACTGACTCTCCGACTGTTGTGCTCCCTCAACACTGATCCTCCGACAGTGCAGCACTCCCTCAGTACTGACCCTCCGACAGTGCAGCACACCCTCAGTACTGACCCTCTGACAGTGCGGCACTCCCTCAGTACTGATCCTCCGACAGTGCAGCACTCCCTCAGTACTGACCCTCCGACAGTGCAGCACTCCCTCAGTACTGACCCTCTGACAGTGCAGCACTCCCTCAGTACTGACCCTCTGACAGTGCAGCACTCTCTCAGTACTGACACTCCGACAGTGCGACCCTCCCTCAGCACTGACCCTCCGACAGTGTGGCACTCCCTCAGTATTGACCCTCTGACAGTGCTGTGCTCTCTCAGCACTGACCCTCCAACAATGCTGCGTTCCCACAGTACTGACCCTCTGACAGTGCAGCACTCCCTCAGTACTGAAGCTCTGACAGTGTGGCCTCCCTCAGCACTGATCCTCTGACAGTGCAGCACTCACTCGGTACTGACCCTGTAACCGTGCAGCACTCTCTCAGTACTGACCCTCCAACTGTGCAGCAATCCCTCAGTCCTGAACCTCTGACCGTGCGGCACTCCCTCAAGTACTGACCCTCGGACAGTGCGGCACTCCCTCAGTACTGACCGTCTGACACCTCTGCGTTCCCCAGAGTACAGACCCTCTGACAGTGTGGCACTCCCTCAGTACTGACCCTCTGACAGGGCAGCACTCCCTCAGTACTGACCCTCTGACAGTGCGGCACTCCCTCAGCACTGACCCTCTGACAGTGCAGCACTCCCTCAGTACTGACCCTCTTACACTGCTTTGTTCCCTCAGTACTGACGTTCAGACAGTGCAGCACTCCATCAGTATTGGCACTCTGACAGTCCAGGACTTCCTCAGTACTGACCGTCCAATAGTGTGGCATTCCCTCAGTATGGACCATCCGACAGTGCGGCACTCCCTCAGCACTGACCCTCTAACAGTGTGACACTCCTTCAATACTGACCCTCTGAAGTGTACACTCCCTCAGTCCTGATCCTCTGACAGTGCTGCCCTCCCTCAGTACTGACCCTCTGACACTGCTGCGTTTCCCAGAGTACTGAACTTCTGACAGTGCAGCATTCCCTCAGTATTGACCCTCTGACAGTGCGGCACTCCCTCAGTACTGAACCTCCGACAGTGCGGCACTCCCTCAGTACTGACCCTCTGACAGTGCGGCACTCCCTCAGTACTGACCCTCCAACAGTGCAGCACTCCCACAGGACTGACCCTCCGACAGTGCGGCGCTCTCTCAGGACTGACCCTCTGACAGTGCAGCACTTCCTCAGTACTGACCGTCTGACAGTGCAGCACTCCCTCAGTACTGACACTCCGACAGTGCGGCACTCCCTCAGTACTGACCCTCTGACAGTGCGGCACTCCCTCAGTATTGACTCTCAGACGGTGCTGCGCTCCCTCAGCAATGACCCTCAGACAATGCTGCGTTCCCACAGTACTGACCCTCTGACAGTGCGGCACTCTCTCAGTGTTGACCCTCTGACGGTGCAGCACTCCCTCAGTACTGGCCCTCTGACAGTGACGCCCTCCCTCAGTACTGACCTTCTGACAGTGTAGCACTCCCTCAACACTGACCCTTCGACAGTGCAGTACTCCCTCAACACTGACCCTCCGACAGTGTAGCAATCCCTCAGTACTGACCCTCTGGCAGTGCAGCTCTCACTCAGTATTGACCCTCCAACAGTGCAGCACATCCTCAGCAGTGAACCTCCAATAGTGCAGCACTCACTCAGCAGTGACCCTCCAACAGTGCAGCACCCCCTCAGTACTGACTCCGACAGTGCAACACTCCCTCAGTACTGACTCTCTGACATTGCCTCAGTGCTAATCCCTGACCATTGTGAGAATATCTACTGCACACATAAGGCAGAGATTCAATAAGACAGCTCACCACCATCCCTTTGTGAGTAGCTCGAGATGAGAATTAAATGCCCATAATCCATCTCTCAGATAAAGTTAAAAATCACACAACACCAGTTATAGTCTAACAGGATAATTTGAAAGTCCAAGGTTTCAGAGCTCTGCTCCTTCATCAGGTAGCTACCTAGTTGGAGCAGAAGTGGCCCATCATCTTGCCTGCCATCCATTTTGCCCTGCTGTTGTGGTGAGACAGGTTTCTTGCAGTTTTTGCATTTGTCCACTTGACTGCGCCAGAGGCCAATTAGTTACTGCTTGAATTTCTGTGGTGACCTTTTGGAACATGATTCTTCATGAGTCAGAATATTGTTTTGCCTGAGATTTCAGGAAGGACGTTATTCCATCAAATGTCAACAATTGAGCTATTGAGTTGCTGCCAACAGTTAATGAAAAGAAGAAACAAAATCTGCCATTCCTGTGGTACTGCACCCCGTCTCTGAGAAACATTCCATTCTTCCTCACATACAATGAATTACTCATATTCACTGCTGGAATAAAGACGAATCCGATCAACATCTTGTAAGCAGGCAAGACAGATGAAGGCAGTAATTTTGATTCAGTGATTGTTGAAGCAGTGTAGGCTAGATCAGAATAATTCAAAGCCTCCAGCTCTATCTCAAAGACACCATGGGATCTATGATATCCACTTGAGGATACAGATGCACCTCACTGATGCTCCACTTGCGTCACTCAGCTCTTGACTTCATTGCAGCCTTGTTTCACAAACATGGATAAACCTGCTGAATTCCAGAGGTGAGATAGATGACAGTGACTGTCCTTGGCGTCAAAATTGCAATTTCGTGAATTTGGCGTGATGGTTCTCTGGCAATCAGTGAACTGGATGAAGTTTTACTGACAGTAAAACCACGGTCGATGGTTCTGCTTGTTGAATGTCAATTATTTCATTTCCAGGGAATCTCTGCAGCAGTTCCTCGGGTCGGAGCAACCATCTTCAGCTGCTTCCTCAATGACCTTCTCTCCATTGTCAGTGTAGATGTTTGCCGATGACTGTATAGTCATTCACAGGCCCTCAGATCCAAAGTTGGATGTGTTCATATACAGTCAGACCTAAACCTTAAAAATGTTTTGGCAAGTGATCTTCATGCCACCCCACCGAGGTGCCTGGCAATTGATAGCTCCAACAGGAGAGAACCTACCTTCATAAGGCATTGAGTAATAATTTGGGACATGGTGTCACAGCTGCACAAGACACTGATTAAGGCCAAACTTAGACTCCTGCGTACAATTCTAGTCACCCTACTCCAGGAAGCAAGTTATTAAACAGGGAAGAATCCAAAACAGATTTGCAAATACGTGACCGAGGCGAGAAGGTTTGAGGTACAAGGAGAGGTTTTGTTCGGATGGGACTCTTTTCCACTGTTCATAACAGGCTGAGCGGCGACCGCACAGAGGTTTATAAAATCATGAGGGGCACAGACGAAGTAAATTGGCAAGATCTTTTCCCCTGGGTGAGGGGAATCCAAAACAAGAAGGCATAGGTTTAAGGTCAGAGGGAAAAGATTTATGAGGGTCCTGAGGGTGAACTTGTTCCCAGAGGGTGGTGCATACATGGAACAAGCTGCCAGAGGAAGTGGTGGAGGCTGTTACAATTACAACATTCAAAAGGCATCTTGCCAGACACATGGATAGGAAAGGTTTCGAGGGATATGAGCAAATGGGACTAGTTCAGTTTAGGTAACACGGTCGGCATGGATAATTTGGGCTGAATGGCCTGTTTCAGCGCTGTATGCCTGTATGACAAAAGCACTACTATCAGTGAGCCCACTCAATATCCATTTCCTGGGAAAGTCAGAGCAGGAATTTGGCCAATTGACCTTTTGAACCTTCTGTGTCATTCAAATAGATCGGGGCTGACAATGCCATTTTTATCCACTTTGTCATATCCATTGATATTATTAGCATCCAAAAATCTATTGCTTTTTGTCTTGAAGAAGCCTTTTTGCCTGAGTTTCTGCAGCCCGGGAAGAGAGAATTCCAAAGTCCTCTGAGTCATGAATGACCTGGCTCTTATTCTGATTCCTTGTACCCTTGATTTGCATCCACCCTATCACTCACTGTAAAAATTTAATAGAATCATAAAACCCCTACATTGCAGAAAGATGTCATCCGACCCATCGAGTCTGGACCGATCCTGCGAAGAGCATCCCACCCCACCCCTGAACTCTGCATCAACCACATAAATCCATCTCACCTGCACATCCCTGGATGCTATGGGGACAATTTAGCATGGCCAATTCATTGACCCTGCATGTCGTTGGACTATGGGAAGAAACTAGACCATCCTGTGGAAACCGATGCAGACGCGGGGAGAATGCACAAAACGCCACACAGACAGTCACCCAAGGACTAGAATCGAACTCAAATCCCCAGTGCGGTGAGGCAGCAGAGCTAGTCACTGAGTCACCCTACTTTTTGTTTAATTTAGTCAGTTACAGGAAGGTCATCTCTCATTTTTTGAAGATGTAGAGAGTCCAGATGATCATTTCATAGAAGAATACAATCCCTACAGTGTGGAAACAGGCCATTTGGCCCAATAAGTCCACACTGACCCTCCAAACAGTATCCCATCCAGACCCATTCCCCTACCCTATTACTCTACATTTAACCCCTGACTAATGCACCTAACCCACACATCTCTGATAACTACGGGCAATTTAGCATGAGCAATTCACCTAACCTGCATACCTTTGGACTGTGGGAGGAAACCGGAGCACCCGGAGGAAACCCACGCAGACATGGGGAGAATGTGCAAACTCCACAGTCACCTGAAGCTGGAATTGAACCTGGATCCCTGGCGTTGTGAGGGACTGAGCCACTGACCCACCATCCTGCCCATAATGTTCCTCAATTTTGTTTTCCATATCAGGCAAACCTGCCATCCCAGAGATTCGTCTGGTGAATTTCCATTGCACTCACGAAGTGGCAAATATATTCTTTCTTTGATAAGGAGACCAGAGCTGTCCTCAAAACTCCAGGTGCAGCCTCACCAAGACTCTATACAACTGCAGGAGGTTAACTGTCCTCAAACGCTCTTGCAATGACTCATACCATCTTCCTAATTGCTGGGTGCACCCACAATGACAGCTTGTGATAGCTCATAAACATGGGCACCAAGGTCCTTGTGGTCACCAACATTCCCAAACTCTGACCATTTCAGAAATATTCTGTTTCTCTGGTTTTTCCACCAAAGTGGATAACTTCACATTTATTTCCACTCGAGTCCATCTGTTATCTTCTCATCCATTAACTCAGCTTTGAGTTCACCTGCAGTCTTTTCAGAACTTCGAATTGACAGTGTGGTGTCGTCAGAAAATTTGGAAATATTACATTTGGTCCCAGCAGTCAAATTATTTGTATAAATTGTGAACCATGGTCCTTGTGGTACCCTGTTAATAACAGTCTACTGTCCTGAGAATGATCTGTTTGTTCTGTCTGTGAACCAAAATCCAATATTTTACTGCCAAACCCATACACTCTAATTGTGCTTACTCACTTCATGTGTCTGAACTTACCAAGAGCCATCTAAAAATGCAAATGCACCATACTTCTAAGCTACAAGTGAAGATCTAGAGCCCTCTTTAGGGGCCTTTTGGGTCAAGATCGGTCAAAGGTATCAACAGAATGTGGTCTGTATAAAGCAAGGTTATCAATTTATTGAAGCATGGGACCTTGGCGCAATTCTGTCCAGCAACGCCGAGGTTAAAGCTGCCGCGCACCGTGTCAAAATTGTGCAATTATGGTTGAAAATTACACATTATTTATAGGTTTTTTTAACGATATAGTACAGCCTTAATTACAAGATAAGACCAATCTCATGAAATAAGGTGACATGATTTACAGCAGGTTAATCCAATGATATTGCCTGGGAAAGGGTTCTTAATTACAAGGAAAGTCCAATCAACAGTAATAAGGTGATATGTTTGACAACAGGCTAATCCAGGGATATTTTCTGGGAAACAGATTGATATACGCACAGAATCACCCCATGTTTGCTAGTTCAAATACCAAATCACTGTCTTATAATTCATATTGTAAAAAATCCATTGCATTCTCTTATCTTCTCCTTAGCTTAACTCAGCAAAGCAGCAGTACAAGTTCACAGAGTCAAATCATTACTTGCAGCCATTTTGTTGTGTTATTTTAAATTGAAAAGCCACTTCATGGTTAATAAAAATCGACGTGCACTTGTTGCTTCTGACAATAGCCAATATTCACATTTTAGATCCCCACAAGTAACATCCTCAAGATAGTTCAACAGGGTAAATAATGTCCACTTTCATCAATTCATGTGAACTCTGCCCAATTCTATCATTATTATTGGTGTGTCCAATTATCATAGATTTGAACATTATTCTTACTGCTGACTCTTCTCCATTTCTCCACTCCCTCCTTTCTTAAATAGTGGAGTGACATTTGTTACTTTGCAGTCTGCGAGAACCTTTCCACATTCCATAAAACTTTGGAAGATAAATTCGAATGCATCCATTGTCTCCACAGTGTCACAAAGCTAGTCCCTTTTTTTAACTTAAAAGTTGTTCCTTGGCTCAAGGAGACTCTGTCGTTGATGTTTTTCACAGGGGTAATAAACCAGGCCGGGTTCCGATCAGTCTGGCTTGGTACAGAGGTGAAAAGGATTTTGAGAGGCCTTTTGTTTATATGTAGATCGGTGAGACTTCTGGCTAAAGTGGTCATGTTTTAGAAGTGACCTGTATAATGAAAGGGGCGTGGTCAGCTCTCTAGCCAAGCAGTTCAGTCCAGAACTGGTTGGGAGTTCAACAGGGAGCTGCGTGGAAACTCTCTCTCTCTCTCCTTCTGCCCCTCAACTTCAACCTGGAAGCATGTGTTCCATTTATACTGTGTTTTAAAGGGAATTTGCTTTTTGAGACTATTGTGTATACTTGGAAGAGCATACTTAAGTCTAGTTTGGATAGGCTGAGTTCTGTTGGGGCTTTTTATTCTGTTGTGCATGTTTCATGATGTAATTCTGTGAATAAACATTTGTCTGTTTTAAAATCTAGTCGTCAACCGAGCTAACTTACTCTGGGTAATTTTCACTGTACACTTACTGAAACATATTGCAAAGTTTTGGTCTGGGCTGCCTGCTTAAGAATGCCTTGAGTGGTCTGGCCTGGTCCATAACAGATTGGGCGCTCTTTGCGGGACTTCACACAGCGAGTGGTAAGTGCTGGTGTCTTTATTTCGGGTGTTGGTTTGGGGTTGGGTAGATAAAGCCTGGGATAGTAAAGGCTCTTTCAGTCGCCAAACATTTTCTGGATGTTAGTGAGTTTTGAGAAGATTTGTAGCTCATGTTGAGGTTCTGGATGTAGGTTTGCTCACTGAGCTGGAAGGTTCATTTCCAGATGTTTTGTCAGCCTACTGGGTAACATCTTCAGTGGGCCCCCCGGCGAAACAATGTACATGATTCCTGCTTCCTATTTATATGTTTGGGGGGGCTTTCTTTGGGTTGGCAATGTTATTTCCTGTGGTGACATCATTTCCTGTTCTTTTTTTCTCAGGGGGTGGTAGATGGGCTCTAACTCGATGTGTATGTTGATAGAGTTCCAGTTGGAATGCCATGCTTCTAGGAATTCTCGTGCATGTCTCTGTTTGGCTTGTCCTAAGCTGGATGTGTTGTCCAGTCAAAGTGGTGTCCTTCCTAATCTGTATGTAAGGATACTAGTGAGAGAGGGTCATGCCATTTTGTGGCTGGTTGGTGTTCATGTAACCTGGTGACTAGTTTTCTGCCTGTCTGCCCAATGTAGTGTTTGTTACAGTCCGTGCACGGCCTTTTATGGATGTGGATGTGGTGATTTTGGCAGTTTTGCAAAAAGTGAATAAGACCAAGCTGCAGGAATTAGCAGAGAAGCTGGAATTGGAACGGCCTGCTTCTGTGAGGAGAGATAATTACAGCAGTCGCTCAGCATTTAAACTTGCTGGAGGAACCCTCAGAATCTACAGAGATGGCAAGGAGTCAATTGCAAATGAAGCAGCTCAAGTTAGAGGCAAGAGAGAAGGAGAGAGCAGCAGAAATGAAACAGTATGAGCTCCGATTAAAAGCAGAAGGTAGGGAAAAAGAGAGAGCAGCAAACAGAGAGAAAGAGAGAGAGCGGCAGAAGAGAAAGTAAAAGAGAGGGCTTTTGAACTTCAAAAACTTACACTTAGACAGTAAAGTCAGCATAAAAGGCTTGAGATAAAGGCAGAAGGTAGGCTCAGTGAGGATGAGCAAACCCCTGGTTGTCAGAAGCCTCGTGAGAAATTGTTTAAAGTAGGTTCAAGCTTTGCCTAAATTTGATGAGAAGGACATGGAAGCCTTTTTCATCTGATTTGAAAAGGTGGCTAAGCATATGTCGTGGCCAGTAGCATTGTGGGTCTTGTTGATCCAAACGAAACTTGTAGGTAGAGCTCGTGAGGTCTTTGCATCACAACCAGAGGAGGTATCTGCGGAGTATGAGGAGGTGAAAAAGCCATTTTAAGTGCATCTGAGCTTGTACCAGAAGCCTATGGACAACGTTTCAGCGTTCTAAGGTCAAACCGATATTGAGTTGAAAAGGATCAAACAGAGGAATTTCGATAGATGGATAAGAGCTTCAAATTTCGAGCAAACCTATGAAGCCCTTAGAGAGGTAATTACTTTAGATGATTTCAAAGCTTCACTGCCTGAAGTAGTGCAAACTCAGGTGGAAGAGCGGAGAGTTAAAGCAGCGAGGTTAGCAGCTGAAGGAGCTGATGATTATGAGCTGGTCCATAAAACCCAGTTTGGCTTCCAGAATCAATTTCAGTCCATGAGGGATAGAAACTGGGGCAAAGAGAAATCCTCACATGGAAAGAGAAGAGTAGGTCTCAGTGAAGATCATAAGGATGACGTAGAACAGGGTAAAGAAGAATCCCTTGAAGGGGACAAAGAAGTCAAAATGGGCCACACAAAATCACGGCAGTGGTGGGCTAGGAGAAAGCCAGATGTAAGAATTACAGACAAGCCGGGGAGATTTGTTGGGACTAGTCACAAAACGCTCAAGGGAAGTTAGACAACTGCCTCAGAGTGTATGAGATGATCAGAGGTTGATTCAGGAGGAAGTGCCAGATCTGCTTAAAAAATATACATGCAAGGGTAAAGTTTATTCACATAGGTCAGGAGCAGTAGGTCAGGAGATTACAACATTGAGGGACACAGGATTCTCTCAGTCCGTAATGCTGACGGATGAGGAGCTATGCACTCCTGAGGGACTATTGCCAGAAAAGGTACTGGTGACAGGAAGTCATGGTGAGACAAAAAGTGCTCAACTATGTAAAGTCAGGATGGAGAGTCCAGAGAAGAGTGGAGAATTTGTGGCAGGAGTACTGGACAAACTCTCAGCTCCAGGAAAACAATTTGTCCTTGCAAATGATATAACTGATTCACCAGTAGGTGTGCTACCTACTCTAGTTGAAAAGCCAGTGGAGACGCAGGCAACTGAAGCACTCGAGAATATTCCCAGATTGTGTGATCACAAGGTCAGAGAGGCACAAGTTGAAGCAGGCGAGATAAAAGGGCACAGATAAGGAAGCTGACATAATGTTATCCAGGGTTTTTTTTTTGATCAGATAAATGGCACAGAGCAGAAGCAAAACGGTAAACATGCAAACATCTTTAGCTCTGCTAAGCTGATTGAATTACAGCAGAGAGATTAGAACTTAAAACAGTTATACCAAAGGGCATTTACAGAGAAAGAAAGTGAATGCATTCCTGTGTGTTATTGCTTAACAAACAATGTCTTAATGAGGAAATGGAGACCATCACACATTCAAGCAGGTGAGAAACTGGCAGAGATTCATCAAATTGTTTTGCCGAGGATCCAAGATGGCGGCAGTCTGAGTGGTCTGCTGTACTGGCCTCTCTGCCATACCCTTGGGCAAAGTGGACCTGCCCACCCCCCCACCCCCTCTTTTTAACCACCTCAAGGAGAAAAAAGTATTAATTGAAACTTACTGTCAGGATGAAGACCGGTAGAGGAAAGGGGCCGAAAGGAGGACAGCAGACAGGGCACTCCCCTACTGCATCGGGGTTGCCTGCAGCTTGTGCTCAGTTTCCCGAGATGGCCCCTTTGGATCCAGCAGGTCAACAGCACTTACTCTTGGAGTCCACTGAACTCCGAGAGTGGATTCGAGCAACAATTTCCGCCATGTTAAAAAAACATGAGCAGGAATTGCAGCACCTGGAATGAAGACTGGAGGCAGTGGAGGAAAGGAACGCAGCATCAGAGACCTTGGCTGAGGTCTCGGGAGGAAGGACCCGAACGCTGGAAGAATAGACTCGGGTCCTACACGATCAAGTCGATAATCTAGAAAATGAAAATGGAAGAATAAACTTACGGATCGTGGGGCCTCCCGGAACGTGAAGAAGGTGAGGGTCTCGCTGGCTTCCTGCAGGAATGGCTCCTGAAGTTTCTGCAGCTGGAGTTGGAGTTGGGTCTGGTCGGTGTTGAGCAGGTCTACCAGATCATAACGCGCAGGCCCAGGCTGGAACAGCACCCCCATGTGGTCCCGGTGCAGCTCCTGTATTGTAAAGAAAAACAGTCAATAGTCGAAGCATCAAGAAGATTGGGAAAGAATTCACAAACCTTAATGTATAAAGGTTCAAAGATAATGATTTTTCAAGATTTTTCAGGAGTCCTGGTCAAGAGGAGAAGAACAGTTGATGATGTTAAAAAAGAATTAAGGAACTTAAACATCCAATACTCCATGAGGCATTGCGTCTCATCCATGGGGGAAGCAGTAAATAACTTTGACTCCACTGAAAAGGCGAAGGACTTTGTGAAATCTCTGAAATGAAGGACCTGAGTTGGGACGGGAGGGGAGGGGGCATTATTGCGAACATTAATTTGGGTTTTCTTTTACTTACCCCCCCTTTCTATTTCCCCTTGCCTCTCTCCCTCTTCCCCTTGTTTTGTGATTATTTGTTGCACACGTATGGTTTTGTTCTAAATTTGTTAAATTGGAACAGTTTTATATATTGGTCGGCTGAGTAATATCTCGGTTCCCCCTTTTTTTAAATGTGGTCTCTTTGATTTTGCATTTGGGGTGACTGTATTTGTGACTAAGAAATGTGGGTGGGGAATGGGTATCCACTGTTTCAGAATGTTAATAACAAGTCTTTATTATTTGTGAATTGCGTGGGGCTAGGACACGTCCTCAGCTGGAGGGAGTTAAGATGGTAGCAGGGATTGGGAAAGATGCCCTCTACAGCCAGGGGGGAGGATCCCGAGCAAATGGGGGACTATTTGGGTACTTGTTTCAGTTAAATGCAGTGTTTATTTTCTTAGATGTAGTTGTTTCTATAGGAATAGTTCTTAGATTTTATAGCGTTAGTATCTTTGTAACTCGTCATGCCTCAGATAAGTTCCTTCCTCCTGGGAAACCATGGGCTGTCCCAGATGACCATGGCTCGTGATTTGTTCAAGTCCTGGGATATAGATGGGAGTCATTCTCCTGTTAAAAGAAATGTCTTGTCAAATCTCAGGAAAGAAAAGGTGGATATTGCCCTGCTGCAAGAGATGCACTTAACTGACAAAGAATATTTAAAACAACAGCAGGGGGGTTATGACAAAGTGTTTTCCTCATCCTTCAGTTCTAAGACTCGAGACGTACCTATCCTGATAAGAAGAAACCTCCCCATCCAGGTAATGGAGCGGATGAAGGATGATCAGGGAAGGCTTATTATTTTGAAAGCCCAACTACATGGAGAAGAATGAGGTATTCCAAATGTCTCTTGTCCCCAGGAATGCCCTCTTAAATTTCTCATTGACGCAGTGGCTAAATGAATGATTCTTGGGGTTCATCGTATGATTATCGGAGGAGATTGACCCAGATATTGACAGGGTGCCAAAGGGCCTGGCAGATACACCCACACAGTCGAAGCAGTTTGTGGACATGTGTGATGAGTTGGGATGACTGGATGTGTTGGAGATTTCACATTCTATTCCAATCCACACAAATGTCATACATGAATTGATTTTTTTTATGCCATCCCACGGTCTGGACAGAATATTTGCGTGTAAATTAGGGAATATAGCTGTTTCGGATCATGCGCCAGTATACTCAGATATTAAAGCTAAGGGCAATGGAGCAAACGCATGTCACTGGTGGATGGATTCATTTTTGCCACAGGATAGTAAATTTATTGAATATATTACAAGGGAATTCAGGATCTTTTGGGATGTTAATTCAGGGACGGCTAGTAATCCGGCAATGCTTTGGGAGACCACTAAAGCATATTTATGATTATTTCATACTCAGCGACTAGAAAAAGGCAGAGGGAGGAGCAGCAGGAGTTGCTGAAGGCCCGGCTGAAGGTAGCTGAGAAAACACATTACAATCAGCCATCATTGGTTCGACTTCAGTGGGTCACAGCTCTCCAGGCTGCCCTCGACTCAATACACACACAAGTGGCCAAAAAAGATGTCATCCTTTGCCAACAAAGGCTTCAAATTGGGAGATAAGCCTGGTAAATATCTGGCTTATCTAGCTAGGAGGTAAAAAGCCTCCCAGTCTATGACCTCTGCTCGGGAGAAGACTGGTACGATGCCCCGTGATTCGGAAAAGATCAATGTTAGGTTTAGGGAATATTTTGAATAGCTATATCAGTCGGAGGGGAGTGTACATTGTACAATGGGAATGTAGTCCTTTTTTGAAAATCTGGACCACCCCAATGTGAGCAAGGAGCAAGCGTCCCTTTTGAATGCGCCTCTAACAGTCCAGGAAGTGCAGGAAACAATGAGACATCTTCAAGGTGGCAAAGCACCGGTGCCAGATGGATTCCCAACTGAATTTTATCAGGAATTCATTAACATATTAGTGGAACCACTTCTGGGGATGTACAAATACTCTGAAACACAGGATTGTCTGCCGCCCACTCTCAGGAGAACAAATATCTCCCTTATTTTAAAGAAAGGGAAGGACCCGCTACTGAATGCAGATTTCAAAATGTTATCGAAGATGTTGGGTCTGAGGTTGGAGAAGGTTCTGCCCCATACTATAAAAGAAGACCAAACAGGTTTTATTAAGGGCCGCAGTTCCTCGAACAATGTTCCTCTAACAACAGTACAGGGATGTCAGCAAAGTTTGATTCCAGGGTTGGCGGTCTCCTTGGATGCAGAAAAAGCCTTTGATCAGATAGAATGGCCGTATCTGTTTGAGGTTCTAGAGCGTTTTGGTTTGGGGAGATCCTTTGCCAGATGGGTAGCAGTACTGTACAATGATCCTGAGGCAGCAGTTATTACAAATGGTGTTAAGTCAAATAACGTTAATATTAGAAGAGGTAGGTGCCCATTTTCACCGCTGCTCTTTACCTTGGCGATTGAACCATTCGCCAAAACTATTAGAAGAGACTTTGAAATCATAGTGCCAAAGGTGGGAATGGGGGATCATAAGATTATCCTTTATGCTGACAGCATCCTTTCATTCTCGGCCGAACCGGAGAAGCCGATTCCCTGGTTGATCCAAACAATTAATTTACATGACACTTTTTCGGGTTATAGGATCAATTTCACCAAATCGGAAGCCCATGCGGGTTGGGGGCTGAGTGGAAATGCCTAACTTGAAGGATAAAATGTCATCCCTGTTTAGGTGGTCACCGAAAGGTTTGGGAATTTTTACTCGCCCTTCCTTCCACCTGCTAGATAAGGCTAACTCTGTACAATTACTAGAGAGGATAAAACAGGACTTTACAGCAATGGGAGGGATTACCGTTACCATGGCTGGGCCGAACAACCCTGATTAAGATGAAAGACCTTCCCCCACTGCTATCTCCCATGAGAATGCTCCCATTACTGTAATCTAGACAAGGATTATGGAGGATTAATGGTTGGCTGGAGACCTTTTTTTGATGCCTTGGATATCCTCTAATTAAATTTACTAAATTACAGCTTTCACAAGCTGAGGGAGGGGTAGATCTTCCGCATTTGAAGAAATGTCAAATAAGTGCTTTGGGGGCGGCAGGGTGGCACAGTGGTTAGCACTGCTGCCTCACAGCGCCAGAGACCTGGGTTCAATTCACCACCTCGGGCAACTGTCTGTGTGGGAGTTTGCACGTTCTCCCCCCATGTCTGCGTGGGTTTCCTTCGGGTGCTCCGGTATCCTCCCACAATCCAATGATGTGCAGGTTAGGTGAATTGGCCAGGCTCACTTGCACATAGTGTTAGGTGGAGGGGTAAATGTAGGGTAAATGTTGCTCTTCGGAGGGTCGGTGCGGACTTGTTGGGCTGAAGGGCCTGTTTCCACACTGTAAGTAATCTAATCTCATCTTAACATATGTTGGCAACTGGGTACAGGGGAATTCAGAATCGATATGTCTTGATATTGAAGCCTCACAGTGGAAGTGTCCTTTAATTAATATATTATTTGTGGACAATATGAAATCCGTGAGCCAGCAATGCAATAGTCCAATTATCTTGAAGATGGTGAAAGCCAGGAGGATAATGAGGGCAATTGGTTTAAGAATTTGCCATTTACCCCATGGGTAGGAGTCCAAGGATTTAAACTTGCGGCAATGAACTCTGACTTTAAGACATGGAAGAACAAAGGAATTCCATGTTTGGGCGGTTTATTTGAGGGAGGGGTCCTGATGTCATTCAGTCATTTAAGTCAGAAATATGGATTATCCAATCAGGACCTTTTCTGATACTTCCAGGTAAAGGACTATACACAGAGGAAGACCGCACTCCTGGCCCAATGTTATAAATCGGATGTGGAGAAAAGAATACTCCAGTGTATGGGTACTCTTTCACTTAGTACTTTATATCATTTACAGAAAAGGGGGATATGGAAGGACTCTGTAAGGTGTGGAACCGAGAGTTAGGACAGAACATTTCACCAGAGATATGGGAAGATATCTGGGGGAATGTGAGGAAAATCTCAGTATGTGACAGATCACAGGCTATGTAATTGAAGATCTTACACAGGGCTCATATGACACCAGAGAGGCGAGCTAAGTTTTAGAGAGGAGTTTCACCAGAATGTCCCAAATGTAAAATTAATATCGGCACTCTCACACATTGTTATGTTGCACGATCCAACGATACTGGAGTGCTATAGTAAGGGAGTTTACAGACATTCTGGGGACTGAAATTAACATGGATCCAGTAATGCTTATTTTGGGGCTGCCAAACTGGCCCTCTCTGGGGAAACATAGGAAGAGACTGTGTAATATCCTTGCCCATTGTGCGAGCAAGAACATTTTACTAAATTGGATGTCAGAAAAACCACCAGGTCTTAGGGTGGTGTAAGCTGGTGACAGAGCATCTCCCCCAAGAGTACCTGACAAATATGGTGCACCACAAAACAGAACAGTTTTATAGGAAGTGGCGGCCCTTTCGAAATTATATTGAAACTGACTTGTCGGCTCTATTAGTCAGGACCGTGGTATAGCCGTGGGAACCTTTGTGGGGGCACGTGGGGCCCAGGGAGGAGGAGACTGGCAGGAAAAGAATATGGGTACTGTAGGGGGTACTCCCAGGATTGGGAGCCTCAGTGGAGGTGTGATGAGTAAGACAGAACAAAGTAGTAAAACATTATATAATTTAAGTAACTTGAATGTAATTTAAGCTCGTATTTATTCAATATGTTTGTAGTTTAGTCTGAGTTAAGTAGATTGGTTTGTGTTGGTAGAATAGTGGGTTGTTTAGTAACAATAGTACTATGTTATGGCCTTGTTCTTTGTACTGTTTTTTATGTTTTGATGGTGTTTTTTTATATGTAAAAGTTTTGTAAAAGGTTTAAAAAAGCTTTTCAATAAAAATGTTTATAAAAAAATTGTTTTGCCAGTAGGGTGGAGAAAGGAGGTGCTGTGAATGGCACATGAGTTACCACTTGGAGGTCTTTTAGGGGTAAGAAAAACACAGGCTAAGATACAAAGACATTTTTACTGGTCTGGACTATAAAAGGATGTAGTTGAATTTTGCCAGCTAGTTGGAAAACCACAGACAGTAATAAAACCTGCACCTTTAATACTTATTCCAGCATTTGAAGAACCTTTTACAAGAGTCTTGATTGATTGTGTAAGTCCTCTACCTCAAACAAAAAGAGGGAATAAGTATTTATTAACAATAATGGATGTGTTGACTAGGTTTCCAGAGGCAATCTCATTTTTCAACATCACAGCTGAAAGGGTTGTAGAAGAATTAGTATGAGATACAGACTACCAGGAGAGATCCAGTCAGATCAAGGGTCAAACTTCACATCCAAACTATTCAAGGAGGTTATGGATAACTTGGGAATGAAGCAATTCAAATCTCCTGCATCCCATCCAGAATTGCAGGAAGCGCTTGAGAGATGGCATCAAACATCATGTTGAGGGCTTATGGTCAGGATTATCCAGATGACTGGGATAAAGGAGTTCCGTTTGTACCTTTTGCGATCAGAGATGCACTGAATGAATCGACCAAGTTTAGTCCATTTGAATTAATTTTTGGGCATGAAGTAAGAGGACGGTTAAAATTGATTAAGGAGAAATTAGTAAGTCAGAATTCAGAGACCATCCTTTCGGACAATGTGTCAAATTTTAGAGAACAATTAAATAGAGCTGGAGAGTTGGTAAGACAGCGTTTAAAAGTATCACAGCATACAATTAAACAGGAAGCAGATAAGTGATCACAAGCTCGCAATTTTGCACTTGGGGATAAGTGTTGGTGTTACTTCCAGTGACAGGTGAGCTTTTGAAAGCAAGGTTTCGTGGACCTTATCAAATTGAGAAAAAATTGCGTGAGGTGAACTACTTAATAAGGACTCCGGACAGGAAGAAATCTCACAGAATGTGTCATGTGAATATGCTCAAAAGGTATTTTGATCGGGAAGGAAAGCAAGAGGAGAAGGTGTTAATGATTACAGCACAGAAGGAAGATCCAAGCTCAGAGGATCCTGAATTGGACATTCCTCACATCAAATTGGACAATGAGGAAATTGTCAAAAATTGGAATACATTATTGGGGTATCTCCCACAAGAAAATCGAAATGACCTGAAAGAGTTATCACTATCACATGGGGAGATACGTGGAAATAAACTGGGAAATACTAACCTAATTGTGCATGATGTAGATATAGGAGATGCTGTTCCGATAAAGCAACATCCTTATCGGCATAACCCTCCAAGTTTGGTACAGGTTCAGAAGGAGGCAGAGGTCATGCTCCAAAATGGCATCATCGAAGTGAGTCACAGTGACTGGAGCTCACCTGTAGTCATGGTGCCAAAGCCAGATGGTACCCAACAATTATATGTGGACGATTGCAAAGTCAACACGATTACAAAGACTGATACATATCCAATTCCATGGTTGGAGGACTGTGTCGAAGTGGGACAAGCAACTTACATTTCTAAGTTGGAATTGCTCAGAGGCTCCTGGCAAGCCCCCTGTCAGAGAGAGCAAAAGCAATTTAACCTTTTGTAAAGCCTTTTTGTATTAGTTCAAAGTCATGTTATTTGTTATGAAAAATGCTCCAGCCACATTTCAGAGACTGACCAATAAAGTCATTGCTGGATTGCCCAACTGTGTGGTGCGTATTGATGGCCTGGTGAGTTTTAGTCACTTATGGAAGGAACACTTGGAGCGTTTATCGGACTTGTTCAATTGATTTCGGAAGGTAGGCTTGGTGGTAAACCTAGCTAAAAGTGAATTTGCCAGAGCCCAAGTCACTTTCCTGGGCCATGTTATTGGACGTGGACAAATGACCCCACGGAATACGAAAGTGAAAGTAATTGGGGAATTTCCCACACTGTCGATGAAAAGGGCAGTCCTATGGTTCTTGGAATTGAGCGGATTTTACTGAAAGTTTGTGCCGAACTTTAGCAGTGTGGCTGCTCCACTCACCGAATTGTTAAAAAAGGGCAAGAAGTCCTGTCAGAAGGCATTTGTCAGCCTAAAAACTGTGCTAATCACTGCCCCAGTATTAGCCACCCTGGATTACTTGAGGCCTTTCAAGGTGGCGATCGATGCCAGTGATGTGGGTGTCAGTGCGGTGCTCCTGCAGGAGGATGACGAGGAGGTAGAAAGATCCAGCGGGTACTTTTCCAGGAAGTTGAATGATCATCAACAGAAATATTCAACAGTGAAAAAAATAGGCTTTAAGCTTGGTGTTGGCATTATGACAGTTCAGTGTTTGTATTACCAGCAATACAGCTGAGACAATCGTATGCACTGACTGTATCCCTTGTACATTTATGGAAAAACTTAAGGACAAAAATGCCAGACTGTTTAGATGAAGCTTGTTGATGCAGCCATTCAATTTGACAATTGTGCACATGGCAGGTCGCAAAGACGTGATTGTCGATGCATCGTCGAGACTCAAATGAGATATGGAGGCGTTCAGTGGTGGTTGTCCCGCGGCCTGAATTTGCATGTGGTTGCGAATGTTTGCATGGTTATCGTTGGTCTAGTGTTTAGACTACTAACTGGGGTTTTGCAGGGTTAAAAATGAAGCCATCTTTTGGTATTGATAGCTCATTTTTTAAAAGTGGAGGGGGGGGAGGTGTCACAAAGCTGGTCCCTTTTTCTTGTAAAAGCTGTTCCTTGGCTCAAGGAGACTCTATTGTTGATATTTTTCACAGGGGTAATAAACCAGGCCAGGCTCCAATCAGTCCGGCTTGGTACAGAGTTGGAAAGGACTGTGAGAGGCTTTTTGTTAATATGTAAACAGATGAGACTTCAGGCCAAAGTGGGCATGTTTTAGAAGTGACCGATATAATGAAAAGGGAGTGGGTTAGCTCTCTAGATTATTTTCCCCTCCAGCATGAAAACAGGGCCTTCTGCTCAACAAGTCCACACCGACCCTCCAAAGAGTAACCCACCCAGACCCATTTCCCTCTGACTCACACACCTAACATATGGGCCATTTAGCATGGCCAATTCACATTTTTGGACCGTGGGAGGAAACCGGAGGACTCCCACGCAGATATGGGGAGAATGTGCAAACTCCACACAGACAGTCACCAGAGGATGGAATCGAATCTGGGAGCCTGGTGTTGTCAGACAGCAGTGCTAACCACTGGACAACCGTGCCGCCCGTGGCTGAGCAGTTTAGTTCAATCCTGAACTGGCTGGGAGTTCGACAGAGAACTGTGTAGAAATTCTCTCTCTCTCTCTTTCTGCCCTTTCAATTTAACCCGTAAGCATGTGCTTCATTTATACTGGTTTTTAGAGGGAGTTTGCTTATTGGGACTGTTGTGCACATTAAGAACAGCATACTTAAGTCTAGTTAGGATAGATTGAGTTCTTTAGGGGTTCTTTATTCTGTTCATTATGTAATTTTGTGAGTAAATTTTTGTCTGTTTTAAAATCTACTATTCAAACTAGCTAACTTAATCTGGGTAATTTTCACTGGACAGTAACCAAAACAAATTGCAAAGTTATGGTCTGGCCTGCCTGCTTAAGAATGCCTTGAGTGATCTGGCCTAGTCCACAACAATAGCCACCACCTTCAACACTCTAGCATGTACCTCACCTAGTTCAAGGTATTTATTTAGTTTGATCATATTAATTTTCCAGCATTGCCTCTTTATTAGTGCTTATGACTTTAATTTTCACAACACCCATTAGTTCCAAGCATTGTCGGTAGACTTTTTGCAACATTCTCTGTAAAGACAGACAAAACATAATTGTTTATGTTCTCTGTCATTTCTCTACTCTCTCCAATAAAATATTTTCCTGCTTCCATCTGTCATGGGGAGAAAGTGAGGACTGCAGATGCTGGAGAGCAGAGTCGAGAGTACGGTACTGGAAAAGCACAGCCGGTCAGGCAGCATTCGAGGAGCTGGAGAGTCGATATTTCGGGCATAAATCCTTCATCAGGAAATCTTAATGATGGGGTTCTGTCCGAAACATTGATTCTCCTGCTCCTCAGATGCTGCCTGACCTGCTGTGCTTTTCCAGCACCACGCTCTTGACTCCATCTGTAATGGGTCCAATTTTGTTTTCATTGATCTCCTTCTTTTCATGTACCATAACAAGTTTTTCCTATCTGCCTTTCTGTTTCACGCTAGCTTGCATTCATCTTGACTTTTCCATTCTTAGTTTCTTTGCCGAAAGCTAAATTGGTGCCATACCCAACGTTGCCACTTTTTGCTATTTGTCATACTTGTCAGTCACTTCCTTTGACCTCATGCAATCATTTCCTGTTCGCCACAGTTGATTCATCTTTCCTGTCGGTTTTCATCTTTCTCAGGGGATGGTATATTTGTTGTCAATTCATGCAAACCTGCTTTAAATACGAACATTTGCCCATTTACCATCGTTGTTAAATACGCTATTGTATCAGGATTATCACCATCATATAATTAGACTTAATTAATTCTTATGAATGACTCGTTCTTAGTACATAACAACAAATCTGAATTAGCCCGGTTCTAAATTGGTTCCTCTGTATACAACTCCAGAAATGCTATTCATACACAATCCAGGAAATCATCCTTCACCATACCAGCATTAATTAGTTTAACCAGTTTATATGTAAATTAAAATCAACTATTACAAGCAGATTTATTTCTTGACACATACTATGCCAAACATTATTATTGGTAGTTTATAGAGAACTTCCACTAATGTTTTCTGGCCTTGTTGCTTCTTAACTTCGCTCAACTTGATTCGACATCATGATCCTTCAATCTGAGATACTCTCTGTCATGTACAGGTTTTGCCCCCTATAAACAGTGCATTCCCACCTCCTTTACCCCCTCTATCATTCCTTCTGAAATCACAAATATCACTGATCATTGGGTTCCTTGCACTAGTCATCCCACAATCACATCTCAATGATATGAATAGTGTTACCATTGGCCATAAATTGAACTGGACCAGTCATACTCAAGTCCTGTGGCTTTGAAAGCAGGTCAGATACTTGGAATTCTGGGACAAGTGATCCATGTCTGTGACTGCAAGCTTCTCAATTTATCTCAGTTTAGTCACTGTTCTTTTATGTGTATGCGTCACTGGGCCAGTTGGAAAAGGTAAGAGAGGGAAATTGGGACATTATAAACGAGTCATCCAACATCAGTGGTCAGAAAATTACTAAGGCTTAAAATCTGATTGAAGATTTGTAGCTCGGGTATCCGTTGTTGTGGTTCTGCTCGCCGAGCTGGAAGTTTTTGCTGCAAACGTTTCGTTCCCTGGCTAGGGAACATCATCAGTGCTGTTGGAGCCTCGTGTGAAGCGCTGCTTTGATGTTTCTTCCGGTATTTATATTGGTTTGTTCTTGCCGCTTCCGGGTGTCAGTTTCAGCTGCAGTGATTTGTATGTGGGGTCCAGGTCGATGTGTCTGTTGATGGATGTTCTTGCCGTTTCCGGGTGTCAGTTTCAGCTGTAGTGGTTTGTATATGGTGTCCAGGTCAATTCTCACAGGAATCCGATTCACACGAGAAGAGGAAAAGGATAGCCAACTCCCATTCCTAGACGTGTTAGTAGAGAGAACACCCAACGGAGAATTCACCACAAGGGTACACAGGAAACCAACACACACAGACCAAGTCTTAAACTATGAAAGTAACCACCCCAACACACACAAACGAAGCTGCATCAGGACACTATTCAAAAGGGCAACAACACACTGCAGTACACCAGAACTGCGAAAAGAGGAAGAGGAACATCTATACAAGGTATTCGCCAAAAACGGATACCCACGCAACTTTATCACCAGATGCCTAAGAGATAGACCGAGGAACGAGGACATGCCACAACCAAAAGGACTAGCCACTCTCCCATACGTCAGGAGCGTCTCAGAACTGACAGCCAGACTACTGCGACCCTTAGGACTCATAACAGCACACAAGCCAACATCCACGCTCAGACAACAACTCACTAGAACAAAGGACCCAATACCCAGCATGAGCCAAACTAACGTAGTTGACAAAATACCATGCAAGGACTGCACAAAACACTATATAGGACAAACAGGAAGACAGCTAACAATCCGCATCCATGAACATCAGCTAGCCACAAAACGACACGACCAGCTATCTCTAGTAGCCATACACTCAGACAACCAGCAACATGAATTTGACTGGGAAAACACCACTATCATAGGACAAGCCAGACAGAGAACAGCCAGAGAATTCCTAGAAGCATGGCATTCATCCCCAAACTCCATCAACAGACACATTGACCTGGACACCATATACAAACCACTACAGCTGAAACTGACACCCGGAAACGGCAAGAACATCCATCAACAGACACATCGACCTGGACCCCACATACAAATCACTGCAGCTGAAACTGACACCCGGAAGCGGCAAGAACAAACCAATATAAATACCGGAAGAAACATCAAAGCAGCGCTTCACACGAGGCTCCAACAGCACTGATGATGTTCCCTAGCCAGGGAACGAAACGTTTGCAGCAAAAACTTCCAGCTCGGCGAGCAGAACCACAACAATTACTAAGGCCGATAAGCTTGAAGTTATAACACGGAAACAGACAGCTGAACCAATATAGTCTTCCTATCTCCCTATTCACTCCTCAGCCAAATTAAATTATCAAATATCCATAATTATTATTCCAGCGTTTCCTCATAAGACTTTTCAAAAACTAATCCCAGATTTTGTGAATAATTAATTCCAGATCCCAATTCTGCATATCAAACAATTTAAGAAATACGTCATAACTTTAGCAAAGGAAAAATTAAACAACAGAGCAGTGTGATTAATGACCAGGCTTTAAATCTGAAACATTTGTTTTCAACCTCTATTCACACAGAAGACAGAAAGAAAATGACTGTAAAGGGATAATGAAAGAAAATAACAAAACTGGCCAGATTACTGAAATTACTTTCATGATACATTGCTTCACAGGCATAAGTGTGGACTCAGTGGTTGCTTTTCTGGAATTGACAATTAGGATCACCCTCTCGGTTCACTCAGGTATCGGGGTTTCTATTTTTTAGACTTCCAGAAACTGGCATAACAGATCAGGCAGGGACCTTTCCAATCCTCATGCTACCTCAGCAGCAGCCTATAACCATCTCTCAGAAAACGTAGTTCAAGAAAACATCTTTGATTCTGATTCTGTTCTGATGGACTGATTGACTCTTCCTGAGGTCTCATTTCCACACAGTCATCGAGTCATAGAGTCATACAGCATGGAAACAGACTCTTTCACCTAACCAATCCATGCTGACCATGTTCACGAGCTGAATTAGGCCCAGATTTTGGCCCACATCCCTCCAAATCTTTCCGAGTCATGTACTTATCCAAATGCCTTTTAGATATTGTAATTGTACCTGCATCCATCACTTCCTCTGACAGTTCAACCCACACACGAACCGCTTCCTGTGTAAAAATGTTGCGCCTTGTGTCCTTATTAAAACTTTCTCACCTCACCTTAAAAATTACCCCCTAATTTCGAATTCTCCCACCCTAGGGAAAATACCCTTGCTATTCACCTTATTTTAACCCCTCATGATTTTACAAACCTCGATAAGGTCACTCCTCGACATCCTACACTCCAGGGAGAAACTTCCCAGCCTATTTTAATAACTCAAACCCTCCATTCCTGGCAACATCCTGACAAACCTTTTCTGAATTCTCTCTGACTGAATACTATCCGTCCTATAGCAAGACAACCAGAAATGTGTACAGAGGATACATTACCAATGCACTGTACAACTTCAACATGACATGCTAACTCCTATCACGCAAAGATCTGAACAATGAAGGCAAGCTTGCTAAAAGCCCTCTTAACCACCCTGTCAGCCTGTGATGCAAATTTCAAACCTGAATTCCCAGGTTTCTCTGTTCTACAAAACAACCCAAGGTCCTACTTTTAATTGCGTAAGTCCTGCCCTGACATGTATTAACTGAGCTAAAAAATGTGTTGCTGGAAAAGCGCAGCAGGTTAGGCAGCATCCAAGGAGCAGGAGAATCGATGTTTCGGGCATAAGCCCTTCTTCAGAAGAAGGGCTTATGCCCGAAACGTTGATTCTCCTGCTCCTTGGACGCTGCCTGGCCTGTTGGGCTTTTCCAGCAACACATTTTTCAGCTCTGATCTCCAGCATCTGCAGTCCTCACTTTCTCCTTGCATGTTTTAACGAAATGTAATACATCACATTAAACTCCATCAGCCACTCCTCAGCACATTAACCCAATTGATCAAGGTCTTTTTGTAATCTTAGATAACATTCTTCACTGTCCACTCTACCACCAATATTGGCACCATCTGCAAACTTACTAACCATACCTTCTATATTCTTATCCAAATCATTTATATAAATGACAAACAAAAGTGAACTCCGTACTAATTCCCGCAGAGCACCACTGGTCACAGGCCTCTCTTCCACCACCTTCTGTCTCCTACTATGAAGCCAACTTTGGATCCAATTGGCAAGCTCACCCTGAATTCCCATTAGATCTAACTTTACTAATGAGTCTATCATGTGGAACCTTGTCAAAGGCTTTACCAAAGTATATTTAAATAACATGAACAACTCTGCCCTCATCAACCCTTTTTGGTTACGTCCTCAAAAAACTCTATTAAGTTTCATGATTTCTCTCTCTCAGAACCATGCTGACTATCCATAATTAGCCCGTGTCTCTCCAAATGCATGCAAATCCTATCTTTCAGAATCACCTCCAAAAAACTACTGACCACTGATATCAGACTCACAGGACTCTCATTCCCAGGTTTCTCCTTACAGCCTTTCTGAAATAAAGGCACAACATTAACCACCTTCTGGTCCCTCACCTGTATTTACAGGAGATACAAATATTTCTGCCCGGGTCCCTGGAATTTCCTAGGCAAAACTGAGGACTGCAGATGCTGGAAACCAGAGTCTAGATTAGAGTGGTGCTGGAAAAGCACAGCAGGTCAGGCAGCATCCGAGGAGCAGGAACGTCAGCGTTTCGGGCAAAAGCCCTTCATCAGGAATCCCTGCAATTTCTTCCCTAACTTCCCACAAAATCCTCGGATACACTTAATGAGGTCCTGGAGATTTATCTGCCTTTATGTTTTCTCAGACCTCCAGCACTTCCTCTCCTGTAATATGAACTGTTTTCAAAACATCAATATTTATTTCCCCAAGTTCTCTCACCTCCAATTCTTTCTCCACAGTAAAAACCGATGTTAAATATTCATTTAGCATCTCTCACATCACATGAGATTCAACACATAGATGACCTTGTTGATCTCTTTCCTGATGAAGGGCTTGTGCCCGAAACGTCGAATCTCCTGTTCCTTGGATGCTGCCTGACCTGCTGCGCTTTAACCAGCAACACATTTTCAGCTCTGATCTCCAGCATCTGCAGTCCTCACTTTTTACTCGATCTTTAGCAGGGCCTATTTGCTCTCTAGTTGGTCTTTGCTCTTAATGTACTTGCAGAATCTCTCTACATCATTGTTCACCTTATCTGACAAGGCTATCTCATATCCCCTCTTTGCCCTCTTGATTTCCTTTTTATGAATACCCCCACACATTTACCCTCTTCAAGAGATTAATTGATCCCAATTGTCTATGTCTAATATACAATTCATTCTTATTCTTGACTAGAATCTCAAAATCTTCATTCGTCCATTGTGCCCATCTCCTACCAGCCTTACCCTTCATTCTAGTCGGTATGCAATGCCCCTGAAATCTTGTTATCATACTTTTGAAAGTCTCCCATTGTCACTCGTCCCTTTACCAGTGAACAGTGTACTTCAATCAATTTTTGAAAGTTCTTACCTTATACCATTGAAATTTGCCTCACTCCAATTCAGAACTTTAACTTTTATGGAAGGCTTATCCTTTTCCATAATTATTTTAAAACTAATAAGATTATGATAACCAGTCCCAAAGTATTCCCTTACTAACACTTCAGTCACTTGGTCTGCCTTATTTCCCAAGAGAAGGTCAAGAACTGCCACCTTCTTAAACGTGGACCTCTGTTTCAGCCTTGTCAGAATCAATTTCTATGAACTGACCTTGTTAATAGCCAACTGCTTCTATATGTTAAAACATGATGCTCTTCATTGGGTCACTGTCTCTGTTAGAATCTGTTTAATCAAGTATCTGCCTGACAAGTAGATGAGATTACTTACAGTGTGGGAACAGGTGCTTCAACCCAACAAGTCCACAGCGACCCTCCGAAGAACAATCCACCCAGACCCATTCCCCTGCACCTAACACTACGGACAATTTAGCACGGCCAATTCACCTAACCTGCACATCTTTGGACTGTGGGAGGAAACCAGAGCACCCGGAGGAAACCCACACAGACACGGGGAGAATATGCAAACTCCACACAGACAGTTGCCCGAGGCGTGATTTGAACCCAGGTCTTTGGTGCTGTGAGGCAGCAGTGCTAACCACTGTGCCATTGTGCCGCTTCCAGGCTTGGCCTCACAAAGAAACAAAACTAGTTTAGTCTGGTCATTGAGATGTACAGCATAGAAACAAACCCTGTGGTCCAACCCATCCATACCTACCAGATATCCCAGACCAATCTAGTCCTACCTGCGCCCGGTCCACATCTCTCCAAACCCTTCCTATTCATAAATCCATCCAAATGCCTATTAAATGTTGCAATTGTACCAGCCTCCACCACATCCTCTGGCAGCTCATTCCATACATGTACCACCCTCTGCATGAAAAATTTGCTCTTATGTCTCTTTTATATCTTTCCCCTCTCACCCTAAACCTATACCCTCTAGTTCTGGACTCCGCGACCGCAGGGAAAAGACTTTGTCTATTTATCCTATCCATGCCCCTCATAATTTTGTAAACCTCTATAAGGTCACCCCGCAGCCTCCAACGCTCCAGGGAAAACAGCCCCAACCTGTTCAGCCTCTCCCTATAGCTCAGATCTTTCAACCCTTACAACATCCTTGTAAATCTTTTCTGAACCCTTTCAAGTTTCACAACATCTTTCCGATAGGAAGGAGATCAGAATTGCATGCAATATTCCAACAGTGGCCTTACCAACATCCTGTACAGCCGCAACATGACCTCCCAACTCCTGTACTCAATACTCTGACCAATAAAGGAAAGCATACCAAACGCCTTCTTCACTATCCTGTCTCCCTGCGACTCCATTTTCAAGGTGCTATGAACCTGCACTCCAAGGTCTCTTTGTTCAGCAACACTCTCCAGGACCTTACCATTAAGTGTGTAAGTCCTACTAAGATTTGCTTTCCCAAAATGCAGCACCTCACATTTATCTGAATTAAACTCCATCTGCCACTTCTCAGCCCATTGGCCCATCTGATCCAGATCCTGTTGTAATCTGAGGTAACCCTCTTCGCTGTCCACTACACCTTCAATTTTGGTTTCATCTGCAAACTTACCAACTGTACCTTTTATGCTTGCATCCAAATCATTTATGTAAATGCCAAAAAGTAGACGGCCCAGCACCGATCCTTGTGGCACTCCACTGGTCACAGGCCTCCAGTCTGAAAAACAACCCTCCACCACCATCCTCTGTCTTCTACCTTTGAGCCAGTTCTGTATCCAAATGGCTAGTTCTCCTTGTATTCTGTGAGATCTAACCTTGCTAATCAGTTTCCCATGGGGAACCTTGTCGAACGCCTTACTGAAGTCGATATAGATCACATCCACCGCTCTGCCCTCATCAATCTTCTTTGTTACTTCTTCAAAAAACTCAATCAAGTTTCTGAGACATGATTTCCCTCGCACAAAGCCATGCTGACTATCCTGAATCAGTCCTTTCCTTTCCAAATACATGTACATCCTATCCCTCAGGATTATCTCAAACAACTTGCCCACCACCGAGGTCAGGCTCAATGGTCTATAGTTCCCTGGCTTGTCTTTACCGCCCTTCTTAAACAGTGGCACCATTTTCCAGCCATCCCTTTACCTGCGAACATCTGCCTCCAACCCGCTTTCGAAAGTTCTTGCCTAATACCGTCAAAATTGGCCTTTCTCCAATTTAGAACTTCAACTTTTAGATCAGGTCTATCCTTTTCCCTTAATATTTTAAAACAAATAGAATTATGGTCGCTGGCCCCAAAGTGCTCTCCCATTGACACTTCAGTCACCTGCCCTGCCTTATTTCCCAAGAGTAGGTCAAGTTTTGCACCTTCTCTAGTAGGTACATCCACATACTGAATCAGAAAATTGTCTTCTATACAGATAAGAAATTCCTCTCCATCTAAACCTTTAACACTATGGGGTAGTCCCAGTCGATGTTTGGAAAGTTAAAATCCCCTACCGTAACTACCTAGATTAGATTACTTACAGTGTGGAAACAGGCCCTTCGGCCCCAACAAGCCCACACCAACCCACTGAAGTGCAACTCACCCATTCCCCTACATTTACCCCTTTACCTAACACTACGGGCAATTTAGCATGGCCAATTCACCTGACCTGCACATCTTTGGACTGTGGGAGGAAACCGGAGCACCCGAAGGAAACCCACACTGATACGGGGAGAACGTGCAAGCTCCACACAGTCACTCGCCTGAGTCGGGAATTGAACCCAGGTCTCTGGCACTGTGAAGCAGCAGTGCTAACCACTGTGCCACCGTGCCGCCCACAACCCTCTTATTCTTACAGATAGATGAGATCTCCTTACAAGTTTGTTTCTCAATTTCCCTCTGACTATTCGGGGGTCTATAATACAATCCCAATAAGGTGTTCATCCCTTCCTTATTTCTCAGTTCCACCCAAATAACTTCCCTGGATGTATATCTGGGAATATCCTCCCTCAGCACAGCTGTAATGCTATCCCTTATCAAAAATACCACTCCCCCTCCTCTCTTGCCTCCCTTTCTGTCCTTCCTGGAGCATTTGTATCCTGGAATATTAAGCTGCCAGTCCTGCCCATCCCTGAGCCATGATTCTGTAATTGCTATGATATCCCAGTCCCATGTTCCTAACCATGCCCTGAGTTCATCTGCCTTCCCTGTTAGGCCCCTTGCATTGAAATAAATGCAGTTTAATTTATTCGTCCTACCTTGTCCCTGCCTGCCCTGGCTGTTTGACTCACTTCTCTTCTCAGCTGTACTCGTCTCAGATTGATCTCTTTCCTCATTATCTCCCTGGATTCCCACCCACCTCCCCCTAACCACCCGCCAACCTTACTAATTTAAATCCTCTCAAGCAGTTTGAGAAAATTTCCCTGAATATATTAGTCCCCTTCCAATTTAGGTGCAATCCGTCCTTCTTGTACAGATCACTTCTACCCCAAAAGAGATTCCAATGATCCAAAAAAGTGAATCCTTCTCCCATACACCAGCATCTCAGCCATGCATTCATCTGCTCTATCCTCCTATTCCTTCCCTCACTAGCTCGTAGCACTGGGAGTAATCCAAATATTACTACCCTTGAGGACCTCCTTTTCAAATTTCTGCCTAACTCTCTGTAATCTCCTTCAGAGTCTCAACCTTTTCCCTTCCAATGTGGTTGGTTCCAATGTGGACAATGACCTCCTGCTGGCTCCTCTCCCCCGTGAGAACATTCTGCACCCTCTCTGAGACATCCTTGATCCTGGCAGCAGGGAAACAACATATCATTCTGCTTTTTCTCTGCTGACCACAGAAACATCTGCCTGTACTTCTGACTACAGAATCCCCTCACACAATTGATCTCTTGGAAGCCGACGTACGACTTACCCCTCGTTACATTAGAGCCAGTCTCAATACCAGAAACTTGGCTGTTCGTGCTATGTTCCCCTGAGAATCCATCACCCCCTACATTTTCCAAAACAGCATACCTGTTTGAAATGGGTATATCCACAAAAGACTCCTGCACTAGGTGCCGACCTCTCTCACCTTCCTGGAGTTCACCCATCTATGTGACTATATTTGAGACTTTCCCCCCTTCCTATAACTGCCATCCATCGCATACTGTTGCTGTTGCAAATTCCTCATCGCTTCTATCTGTCTCTCCAACCAATCCACTCAATCTGATAAGATTTGCATCCAACAGCATTTATGGCAGATATAATCCGCAGTAACTCTTAAACTCTCTTTAAACTCCCACATCTGACAAGAAGTACATATCACTGCAAAGGCCATTTTTGCTCCTTCACAATCTACAGACCCAGAAAATAACACCATCTTATTCCTCTACAAACACTGCCCCAGGTTAAATTAATAGCTATGGCTTATATTTTATGTTTAATCAAGAGACTTATCTCCAAAAACATATAATCAAGAAAGAGTCCACTATACTCGTGGCTGCAGCCTTTCTCTTGGACAGATTTGAAACAACAATTGACTTATCTGATTCTGTGCTGTGAACTTCGCCCAACAGTTCCTCCAAGATTAGTTGTGAATTTCACTGTTTGTTAATTTTTCCCAGATGCACTCGATGTCCAGCGATACACAAATTCAAACAGCAAAGGCAGTAACTGTCCAGGCTCGCTCTCTCTCTCTCCTGCACTGTCCTCACCATGTCTTCTTTTGTCTGCTCTACTCCCTTTTATACTGCTGTTGTTCTGACTTTTTTTTTTCAAAAGTTCCAAAACAATGCAACAGCATATAAAACAGTAATTGCTGCTCCTGGAATTCGAGGATATCACCTCCAACACCTAAAATACCTCAAAAAAAAAGGAGCAGTTCTTTCAGCCAGAAATGTTTCCCATCCTCCATCTTGGATTACCCAGTCTTTTCCTTTTCCCCCAAACTGTCCCAAAGTCCACAAGTCATCTCCAGCTCACAATTCAAAAGTGATTAAAAAAAAGGAAAATTTGTGAGGTTTCTAACAACAGCTTTACATTTTTCAGCCGATCAGAGAAATATATTATGGGTTTAGGAAGTCTAGTCATAGTTGATCAAACTGACTGAATAATTTTGAAGCCAAGTCTAAAGTAATGGTCAGGGAATGTCTATATATGTTGTTCCCATCAAATTCCAGATAAAGAGACTCCCAAGAGATTGTTAGCTAATGTTGAATCGCACGGCATCAAAAGCAAATTCTTGACTTGGCTTGGAAGTAGGGTGAGCAGCTGGAGACAGAGTCAAGGAAGCATAAGACCAAAAGATACAGGAACAGAAATTAGGCCAATCAGCCCATTGAATCTGCTCCACCATTCAATCATGGCTGATAAGTTTCTCAATCCCATTCTCCTGCTTTCTCCACATAACCTTTGCTGGCCTTGAACCTATCTATCCCAGTCTTCTCTATACCATAGCCTTCTGTGGCAGTGAATTCCATAGATTCACCATTCTCAAACTGAAGAAATTGCTCCTTATCTCTGTTCTGAAAGGTCTTCACTTTACTCTCAGGTGATACCCTCAGGTCCCAGTTTCTCCGACCAATGGAAACATCTTCCCAACATCCACTCTGTCCAGGCCATTCAGTATTCTGTATGTTTCAATTAGATCCCCAACACCCTTCTAAACTCCATTAAATACAAACCCAGAGTCCTCAAACGTTGCTCATATGTTAAGCTTTTCATTCCTGGGACTATTCTTGTGAACCTCCTCTGAACACGCACCAGGGCCAGGACATCCTTCCTGAGACATCGGGCCCAAAACTATGCACAATACTCCAAATGTGGTCTGACCAGAGCCTTATAGAGCCAAAACATCCCAGCTTTTATATTCAAGTCCTCTCAAAATAAATGCCATCATTGCATTTGCCTTCCTAATTACTGACTCAACCTGCAAATTTATCTTGAGAGAATCCTGGATTAGAACTCCCAAGTCTCTTTGCACTTCAGGCTTCTGAATTTTCTCCCCATTGAGAAAATAGTCCATGTCTCTATCCTTCCTACCTAAGTGCATGACCTCACACTTACCCACATTGTCCTCCATCTGCCACTTCTATGCCCACTCTCCTCACCTATCCAAATCCTTCTGCCGCTTCCCTGCCTCCTCACTGCTACCTGTCTCTCTACCTGTCTTTGTTTTGTCTGAAAACGTAGTCGGAATACCCTCAGTTCCTTCATCTGGATTGTTCATGTATAAAGTGAAAAGTTGTGGTCTCAACACTGAGCCTTGTAGAACACCACTTGTTATCCTGAGAAGGACCTTTTTAATCCCCACTCTCTGCTTTCTGCCAGACTTCTATCTGCTAGCATCTTGTTTCTGACACCATGGGTCCATATCTTACTCAGTAGCCTCCTGTGCGGCACCTTGTCAAAGACCTTCTTGAAATCCAGAGAGATAGCATCCATTGGCTCTCCTTGGTCTAACCTGCTTGTTCCTTCCTCAAAGAATTCTAGCAGGTTTGTCACGGATGACCTGCCATTGATGAAACTGTGCTGGCTCTGCCCTATTTTACCAGACACTTACAAGTATTCAGAAATCTCATCCTTCACGATGGATTCCAAGATCTTATCCATGATTGAGGTTAGGCTAATCAGTCCATCATTTTCCATCTGTTGCCTCACTCCTTTTTTTAAACAGGAGTGCCAGCTCATCGATCTTCCAGTCCTCTGGGACCCTCCATGGTTCTCGCGATTCCCGAAAGATGACTACTAATGCCTCCACTATCTCTTCAGGCTATCTCTCTTAGAGCTCTGGGGTGTAGTCCATCTGGTGCAGGTGATTTATCTACCTTCAGGCCATTCAGTTTTTCTAGAACCTTCTCCTTGGTGATGGCCACCATACTAAGCTCTGCCCCCTTCACTCTCTTGAATTTTTGGGATATTACTCGTGTCTTCCACCATAAAGACTGTCACGAAGTAATTATTCAGTTCCTCAGCCATTTCCTTGTTCCCCACTACCATCTCTCCAGCGTCAATTTCCAGTGGCCCACTGTCCACTTTTGCCCTTTATATATCTGATTAATCTCTTCCAGAGTTCCTTTATATTACTGGCTAGCTTACCTTCATATTTAATCTTCTCCCTCCTTATTTCTTTATTGTCACCCTCTGTTGGTCTTTGTAAGCTTCCCAATCCTCTGGCTCCCCACTGCCCTTCCCCACATTACATGCTTTCTCTTTTGCTTTGATGCTATCACTGACTTCCCTGGTCAGCCATGATCGCCTCATCCTCCCTGTACCATGCTGCTTTTCCCTTGGGATGAATCTCTGCTGTGTCTCCTAAATTACTCCCAGAAACTCCTGCCATTGCTGTTCCACTGTCTTTCCTGCTAGGCTCCTTTCCCAGTCAATTCTACCCAGCTCCTCCCTCATGCCTCTGTAGTTGCCTTTATTCAGCTGTAATACAGTAATCTTTGATTCTATCTTCTCCTTCTCAAATTGCAGAGCAAATTGAATCATATTATGATCACTGCCTCCTCAGGGTAATGTCACCTGAAGCTCCCTTATCTAGTCTGCCTCATTACACAACACTAAATCCAGTATTGCCTGTTCCCTCGTGTGCTCCACCACAAGCTGCTCCAAAAAGCCATCTCATAGACATGCCACAAATTCCTTTTCTTGTAATCTACTACCAACCTGATTTTCCCAGTCCACCTGCATATCGAAATCCCCCATGATCACTGTAAGTTTGGCTTTCTCACACACCTTTTCTATCTCCTGGTGTATCTTGCACCCCAGCTCCTGACTACTGTTTGATGGCCTGTACATAACTCCCAACTATGTTTTTTTTATCTTTTACGGTTCACTAATTCTACCCACACAGATTCGACACCATCTGACCTGACATCGTTTCTGACCATTGATTTAATTACATTTCTTACTGATAAAGCAACCTCACCTCCTCTGCCCACCTGCCTATCTTTTTAGTAGGATGCTTGTCCCTGAATATTCAGCTCCCAATCCTGATCCTCTTGCAGCCATGTCTCTGTGATGCCTACCACCTGCCAATTTCAATCTGTGCCACAAACCCATTCACCTTATTCCTTATCCTGCAGGGACTCAAATCAGCAGGATGTGATGAGTGGAGTCCCACAGGAAGTTAAGTTGGGGCCTCAACTATTCAGAGGAGATGACCTGGGGGGTGCAGTGAGAGAGAGAGAGAGACTCACTGAAATCCTTGTAGAGGGAGGAAGAGAGCTTCTTCAAGGAAGGCATCCTTGCAAGAGGATTCGCAGTAGGTTAAAATCTTCGAGTAAAACGTGAGGTCTGCAGATGCTGGAGATCAGAGCTGAAAATGTGTTGCTGGTTAAAGCGCAGCAGGTCAGGCAGCATCCAAGGAACAGGAAATTCGACGTTTCGGGCACAAGCCCTTCATCAGGAATGAGGAAAGTGTGTCCAGCAGGCTAAGATAAAAGGTAGGGAGGAGGGACTTGGGGGAGGGGCGATGGAGATGTGATAAGTGGAAGGAGGTCAAGGTGAGGGTGATAGACCAGAGTGGGGTGGGGGCGGAGAGGTCAGGAAGAAAATTGCAGGTTAGGAGGGCGGTGCTGAGTTCGAGGGAATCGACCCTGTCCATGACCTACATGATGGAATAGAAAGCCACATCTCCAAATTTGCTGATCACACAAAGCTAGGTGGCAATATCATTGGAAGTGTAAAATTGCAAAGGGGTATTAATCGTTTAAAAGGATGGGCAAAACTGTTGCAAAAATATTTCACTGTCAGCAAATATAAGCTCGCTCAGTTTGCATCTTATAAAAAAAAGTGGCAATGAGAAACGAGAATTGGATTAGAATGATGTCCCCAGTGAAGTTCCTGGGCTGATGGGTGATTAAAAAAACGTGGTTCATAGTTGTGCTTACTGGCATGGGAATGTGAGCAGCTTCAGAGAGACACTGTCACATACTTAGTGGTTAACTCATGACACCACATGCCTAGTAATCAGGCCATGTCTCTACGGTCCTCGTGTCCCCATGCAATAGGCAATGAGTGCTGGGTGGTGTTCAGTGGACATTTGGCAGTAAGTGATTGCTGCTGGGCAATGAGGTGTGTGTGTGTAGTGGGCTGTGGTCAGATCTGGAACATTTCTGCCCCTGCCAAAAGTTGTCATTTGACCACAAGTGCCAGTCAAAGTATTGGCTTTCTGAATTAACCCTGTTACTCCCCAAAGCATGCCCACCATGATGTTTTTCCTTTCAGTCAGGGGACGTGGGCTTCTTGAGCTGGACCAGTATATATTGCCTATCTCTATATGTCTTTGAGAGCTGATGAAGTGGATCTGGTGCAGGTACATCTGCAATGCTCTGAGGGAGAAGGTGACAAGTGCGCAAAGGTATACTCCCCAGCTGACTGGATGGTTGCAGCTCCAATAACATTCAAGAGGTTTGACACCATGCAGGACAAAGCAGTCCACTTGATTGCCATACCCAGCCACTATAGTTAACATTCACTCCCTTTATCAGTGCATAATGGAAAAGTGTACAATCCACAGGAATGCCTGCAATACCTCATCAACGCCTCTTCAGCAGCACCATACTCTCTTCACTTCGATGAAAAAAATGACAACAGATCCATAAGAAAACCATCACACAAAATCCTGACTTGGAAATATATCACTGTTGCCTCAGTGGTTGCTCGGTCAACATCCTGGAACATCTTTTCTCACAACACTGTGGGAGTCCCAACATCTTCGGGAATGCAGCGGCTCGAGAAGGCAGCTTACCATCACCTTCAAACGGATAATTAAGAATGGGCAATAAATACTGGCTCAGCTAGTGACACCCCCATTCAATGAATGAATGTTTAAAAAGGCAGAATCTCAGAAAGTTCATGAAATAATGAACAAACTTTATTTTTAATTTCAAAAATATACTTTATTCATAAAATACTTTGATGGTCTGTACAGTTGGATATCCCATTTGTTTGCAAACCGAAACAGAGTAATCGTTCCTATTTACAGGTCTGTACGATTACATTTTTAGCTGAGGTGTCAGCAGAGCCCAAATGACTGCGTGGCCCCCCGCCCCCATTCTTCTTTAGGCAGGCAGACGTTACACAGTGGTCTTTCCCCACCGCGCCTTGACGGCAGCTGCCCCAAGCTTCAGCGCGTCCCTCAACACGTTCATGAAATAATGAACAAACAGTCGAAGTTGTGCATATGTTGAAACAATTCTTTTGTTTCACAAGCTGCCAACTTTATTACTTCTTTTCTTTAACTGTATCTCTGTGTGAGTCATTTGAACCTTGTTTCTTTCACTTCCTCTATTTTACTCTTTCCTCCTCTGTTCCTTTGTCCCTCTCTCTCCCTCCCCTTCTCTCTCTATTTTCCATGTGTGTGTGTGTGTGTTGATCTCAGTCTTTCTCTCCCTATATCCTCCCTGATAATTGCTATTCATTGTACAGCTGTCAACCACTGACATACCTCTGGCCAAAGCCAAAGTCGTTCTCCTGTGTATTTCTCGTGGTCATACTCAGAAGGCCTTTTAACTGCTGCTCCTTCGTGCTGGGGATAATCACAGAGGAGAATCTTCATTTATTAAACACTTGACTCACACAGTAACTGTCTCCTAAACGTTGTCCACCTCCAGTGCGAGTTAAGTGTATGAGTTACTGTCTCCATGATAGGGACTATGGGCAGCCTGTAATATGAATGTGTCCAGGAAGGACCAGGAGTTTGCAGTAAACTAGAGCAATCAATAAAACGCCCATAATTGTTCTGCTGATGTAGTTTCCAGCAACCAGCCCTCATGCTTTTGAGATTTCTAATTAGATTAGAGATTAGATTCCCGACAGTATGGAAACAGGCCCTTCAGCCCAACGAGTCCACACCGATCCTCCCAGATCCTCAGTAACCTACCCAGATCCATTCCCCTACCCTACATTTACGCCTGACCAATGCGCCGAACACTATGGGCAATTTAGAATGGCCAATTCACCCTAACCTGCACATCTGTTGAATTGTGGGAGGAAACCGGAGCACCTGGAGGAAACACACGCAGGCTGTGCAAACTCCACACAGACAGTCACCTGAGGCCGGAATCAAAACCGAGTCCCTGGTGTTGTGAGGCAGCAGTGCTAACCACTGAGCCACCGTGCCGTCCATGGTGAATGGGAGCTGTTCCCCTTCATCTCCCAAGGGTCTAGTTATTCGTCAAGTCTGATCATCGACCTAGACCTTCTGGGAGTTCATGAGTTAAATCCCCTGTGAGTTGCAGGATGTTTGAATGTGGTGTTCCTGTAAAACCACATGCTGAGTTATATTTATACATCAGCCATTGTGAAACAAAAATCCCCCCTCCCCCAAGGTCCGCATTCCTAATTGATGTACACTTTCGGTCATCCACCAGGTTGGTTTCATGTCTGTCGTGGCCAACGAGACACACATACACACACCCTCACATGCAGTCCCTCACACACAGTCACTCTCACACGCTCTCAGTCCCCTCTCTCTCTCACACACACACATCCAGTCACACATACACATTCAGCCCTCTCACAAACATCTCGTCTCTTCCAATTTAACACAAAAAGTGTAATTACATGATTACAATTCCGAAAGATTCACAAGCCTTTGAATATCATGCATTGCATTCACCGCACACTGTGGTGCAGATACAGAGCACACGTCATTTCTTTGGAAGTCTTTTCAATTTGCATGCATGAGCCCAGTGTAAGCATCCTGACTGCTGTCCTTTTAATTCTCCCCCTTGTTCTTTCACTGACCTTTCGATTTTCGGCCTGCTGCAGTGTTCCAATATGATGTTGATGGGGGCACTTGGCAGCAGCCTTTGAGCTCAACGCTCATTTCCTTAGACAGCAGCTCATGAAAGTTCATTGACCTGAAAGGTTAAATCATGCTGCAGACAGTGACCTGCTGACTTGGTCAACTTGAACAGACACAATATTTGCACGAACTGGAAATATGATCTTGGTGCAGGGGAACGCCAGTGGAACTGCGTTTCCTGTCTGCAGCAAAGAGTTCTTTAATGTGGTTTTCACTTCCTTATAACATATTTTGTCCGGACTTTCTGAAGTGGATTCTGCTGATCTGATCTTTTTTGTACCCCAGTCCGATTTGTAGAATAGATTTGACTTTAATGTCAGATGGGTAGCATCCTGAAGGACCCTTCACTGTCACTATGCCATTTGTTTCACATCCCTTTGTCCCTGGCATTGACCTGAGCAATGGAAAAGACCAGGCAGAAACAGTTCTATCGACCCTGTAAAGTCCTCTCTACTCATATCTGGGGGCTAGTGCCAAAACGGGGAGAACTGTCTCACGGACTAGTCAAGCAACAGCCTGACATAGCCATGCTCACAGAACCATACCTGAAAAACGCCCAGATGTCACCATAACCATCACTGGATACATCCTGTCCCACCGATAGGGCAGACACAGCTGAGGTGGTGGAACAGTGGTATGCAGACAGGAAGCAGTTACCCTGGAAGTCCTCAACATTGATTCCGGGCCTCATGAAATCACGGGGCTTCAGGTTAAACATGAGCAAGGAATCCTCCTGCTGTTTACCACATACCATCCTCCATTGGCTGATAAATCAGCGTTTGGAGGAAGCACAGAGATGGGGTATTTCAATGTCCCCCACAACGAGTGACTCGGCAGCAATATGACTCCTGATCAGGTCCTAAATGACATAGCTGCTCAACTGGGTCTGCAAAAGGTGCTAAGTGAACCAATAAAAGAGAAAAAAACATATTTGACCTCATCCTCACAAAGTTGCCACTGCAGATGCATCTGTCCATGATAGTATCAATAAGAGGCACCATCGTGCAGCCAAAATCACGCCTTCACATTGAGAATATCATTGGTCATGCTGGGTAACACCAATGCCATACTACTTTGAATAGATCAAGCAACTCAAGAGCTGGCCATCTAAGAGGCGCTGCAGGCCACCATTGTACTCAAGCACAATCTGAAACTTCATGGCCTGGCATATACCCCAATCTTGCGTCCAACCATTCCCATCAAGCCAGGATCAACAACCATTGATGAGTGGAGCAGCACTCCGCATACGTGAAAATCAGGTGTCAACCTGATGAAGCTATCAAACAGGACTACTTGCATGCCAAACAATACCAAGCAGCAAGTAATAGACAGAGCTCAAGAATGTGTGTGAATGTATGGAAGTGTAAAAATATGCATGGACAGGTGAGTGAATGTGTGAGAGGGGATGGGTAAGTGTATGTATGACAGTGTGTACAAAGGAGTGGAGCGATGACGTGTTTGAGTATGTGAGTGCATCCGGGAGAGAATATGTGACAATTTTCAAGTGTATGGGGTGTGTGTGAAAATGAGTGAGTGTGAACATGTGAGATGATGTTTGTGGGGAAATATGTGCGTGTGTATGTATGTGTACACCTGTGTTGGTGTGTGTGAGTGTGAACATTTGCACCAATACTTTGTATTGTGTAGGAATTTATTGGCATGTGTGTGTGTGTGTTTGCATGAGTGATTGTGTATGTGTGTGTTTGTGCACAGCAGAGTGACTGAGTGTGTGCATGAGTGAATATGTAAATATGAGTGTGCATGTATGAATGAGTGTGGGAGTGTGTGCACAAGTTTGAGAGTGTGAGAGCATATGTATGTGTGAATGTGTGTGTTTGTGTGAGTGCATATGGGAGTAAATGTATGTGTCTGTGACTGTGTGTATCTAAGATTGTGTGTAAGTGTGTATGCATGTGTGTGAGTGTGTGTGTTTTAGTATTGGTGTTTTTTCAGAGTGTGTTTGAGTGTATGGGTATGGGTACATGTGGGAATGAATTTATGTGTGAGAATACATGTATGTGTGAATGTTTGTTTATGTGAGTGAATGTGTGACTATTTGTATGTGTGAGTGAATGTGTGAGTGTGAAAATGTGTGTGCCAATGTGTCTCTAAGTGTGTATAAATGGATGAACGTGAGAATATATTTGGAAGTGTGTGTGTGTGTGAGTGTGTGTATATGGGAGAGTATGTACATTTAGGAGCGCATGTGTAAGTGAATGAATGTGTGTGAGAGTATATGTATGTGGAAGTGTGTGTGTATGGGAGTGTGCATTCGTATGAGTGATTATGTGAATGTGTGTGTGTATGCAAAGTGTGAGAATGAATATATTAGTGTCAGCGAACATGTGAATGTGTGTGTGTCCAGAGCAGCAAGCAGCAACGAGCTGTAAGGGATTATTTAGAGGTGAAGGACAATATTGGGTTTGTTAAACAGCCACGAGTCCAAACAGGAAAGAATAGAGAGTGGTTTGGCTGTGAAGGGGTTAAACCAGATATTCCGACTCACTGATATAACTTGACAGGGCCCTGGATGGGAGGGAGACCACAGTCTCTGAATAGGGAGTGAGTCATACTTTCTCAGTCACCCTCTGTCTGAAAATCTTTTGGCAAGGCCCCCTTAGAGTGAATCGCAGAGGAAGGCTAATCTTCACCAGACAGCAGTCCGATCCCATGGAGAGGACACGAGGGCATAGTATCGCATCTGCATTTGAAATTTCAACTCGCACTGGTCAATAATTACACTGTAAAACTCTCTAAACCAAAATGCCTGTCAGCAAGGGAGTGCTGGGTCTCAGAATTTTCTGGAGAATACAACAACACTCAAATACCTCGCCACCAGATGTGACAGCCAACTACAAAGAAGTGCAGGCAATGCAAGCCAATAACAATTACACTATGAAACACTGACAAAAACATTAGAAAACGCAGATTAAATCTTTCTTTGTCCCCAGTTACCCAAATCTTCCATGTTCCCATGACTAAAGTGAAACAGGTGAATGGAATAGACGAAGGGAAGTATTATATTTTCATCATTCGATTTACAACACTGAACAATAACTGCACAGAATTAAAACACCAACAGTGCGAGAGAAGATTTAACTCCTCCCAGACTTTTCTCCCACCTGTTATCTATCTCTGTCTTTCTCTCTCTCTCTATCTCCCACAGTCTTCTCTCAGAGACGGTTCCGAGTGATTCCTCCTTCAGAAGTGATTTCCTCCTACCCCTCTGGACCGCTCTGGGAGGATGTCAACCTGGACGCAATGAATTCAGAGCCAAGAGGAAGAACCAGAAACTTTCCTGCTGTTGCTCACCGACGCAAGGCTGCGGCTGACGAGGATCACCTGGACCCGTTCAAGAGGAAGATCCAGCTGTTTTTTTTTTGCTGGGTTTCTGGACCAGAGAGGTCACGGTACGGCTTGAAACTCTGGAGGGGCAGTTTGTTGCGTCTGTCGCGTTGGATGAGCAGTGGACAGGTACGGTGGGAATAAGGGTTTTTAAAAATCAGAGGGCACGTCCCTCCCCAGTACGCGATGGACTGCTCCTGCTGATGATGTCACAGATTGTTCCTGCCAATTGCTGACATCATCGAGCGGATCAAGACATTCGCAAGGTGGGGGGATCATGGGGAAACCGTAAGACCATAAGGTATAGGAGCAGAATTAGGCCATCTGGCCAATTGAGTCTGCTCCACCATCTAATCAGGGCTGATATATTTCTCAACCCCATTGTCCTGCCTTCTCCCCGTAGACCTTGACCCCCTTACGCATCACAAACTGATCTATCTGTGTCCTAAATAGACACAGTGACCTTGCCTCCACATCCTGCTGCAGCAATGAGTTCCACAGGTTCGTCACCGTCCGGCTGAAGAAATTTCTCCTCATCTCGGTTCGAAAGGGTCATCACTTCACTTGGAGGTTGTGCCCTTGGGTCCTAGTTTCTGTTGGGGAGGGGTGGTTGGGTTGTGTTGGGGAGGAAGGGGGTCCCACGAAGGGATGGAAGCAGTGAGTGACAGAGGAAGGGTTCCCTCACCTTGAGTCACAAGGACGCAGCTCAAGTGGCTGCTTCTGTACATAGCACGATTCCATGATGATGACTGATGATGACTGGGCTAAAGCCATCATAGAATCCCTACAGTGTGGAGGCCGGCTAATTGGCCCATCAAGTCCACATTGACCCTCCAAAGAGCATCTCACCCAGATCCACCTCCCCACCGCCCCCACCCCCCCACCCTCCCCTGCTGTCCTATCCCTGTAACTCTGCATTTCCCATGGCTAACCCAGCTAGCCTGCACAACCCTGGACTTTATGGGTAATTTAAAAAGGCCAATTCAACTGACCTCCACATCTGTGGGAGGAAACCAGAGCACCCAGAGGAAATCCAAGCAGTCATGGGGAGAATGTGCAAACTCCACACAGACAGTCACGGGAGGCTGGAATCAAACCAGGGTCTCTTGGGCTGTGAGGCAGCAGTGTTAAACACTGAGCCACTGTGCCGCCCCAAGATGGTTTCATCATGCTGGTTGAGGGGTAGATGGTGAAAACAGGAGATCAGGGAGGACTCCCTTCTAGCTGTCCTCCTGATAGTGCTGTGCAATGTTTTGCAACTGCAGCAACTTACATTTTGATGATGCGTGGAAAATCCCAGCTGACACCAGGAGGATGAGGTGAAGATGGTAAAGCAGGGAGGTATACAGGAACAATATGAAGGAAAGAGAGCAAAGTGGAAAGAGTTCACCTGAGAGAACAGGCAGCCTTGGTTTCATGTCCAAACCAGCTATCAGAACTTCCCTGTGCGATGAAACCTGTAATTTGAGATGTTCTGCTCTACTCTACACTGCTGTTCAAGAAATGGAAATTCCAATCAAAGCAGCTCTTCATTCCTGTGGCCTCAGTACGTTTTGTTGCATTCTAAATCAGTACCTCATATGTGTTTTCAGCAAACCAACACCCCCCCACCACACCTCCACCCCCGACCTCACAGCTGCCGGAGCTGACCAGACATCCTGCTCATCCCAGGGCTAAACCTCAGCGAATGAGGCTGGTTTTCTTCTTCCATTTGTTTGCTGAAGGCTACTTCAGCTGCTTATTCCTTGTGCATCTCCAACCCACCGCCGCCACCATCACCCTTGTCTTCATGTGATGATGCAGTAGCCTTTCCCTAAATGCATTTAAAGAAGGGGGTCATTGCCAGTGCCTGCCCAGTACAGAATTGTGGATACTGCAATCCAAGAGAATTCTCAGTGGATGTGTCTCCAATACAGTGGCTCAGTGGTTAGCACTGCTGTTTCACAGTACCAGGGTCCCGGGTTTGATTCCAGCCTCGGGCAACTGTCTGTGTGGAGTTTGCACATTCTCCCTGTGTCTGGGTGCTCCGGTTTCCACCCGCAGTCCAACGATGTGCAGGTCAGGTGAATTGGTCATTGCCCATATTGCTAGGTGCATTAGTCAGAGGGAAATGGTCAGGGTGGGTCACTCTTCGGAGGGTTGGTTTGGGCTGAAGGGTTTGTTTCCACACTGTAGGAAATCTAATCTAATATGCACAGAAAATCCAGCATTGTATCGGGCTGTTCGGTCCAAAATGTGTATGCTCGCATTAACGCTCCACACGGGCCTGCTTCCCAACTTTACCCAAGTGGCACATACGATTCCTCTTCTTTGAGTTGAGCTTCCCATTAAATGCATCTAATCGATTTCCCTCAGCTACACCCTGTGGCTCCACTCTCCGTCATACAGAAGTTTTTCCTGAAATTTTGCTTTGAATTTTCCGGTGACCACTTGATACTTATGTGCACTTAGTTTTGGTCTCCTCCTGACAAGTGTGGAAGCATCTTCTGGACATCCACTCTCACATTATTGTAAAAGTCTCCCTCCTGCTCACTCCACTTCGGTTGTTGCTTCTCTGGGGAAAAGAACCCCCAGCCTGTTCAATATCTCCTGACGGTTTCTAACCTCTCAGTTCCAGTTTATGTCTTTATTTTAAAGAGGAATCTGCCACAGCAGGAGTGTGTTTGTGGGACTGGGCCAAAGATCAGCCCTGAGGGGTTTGGCACATTGCCGAAAGATTCGTGACGTGGCTGCCTGATACAGTATTCATGTGCATGGATTGCAGGAGCCTCCTTTGATATTGGCTGTGGAGAATCAAGGACAGAGAAATATCTTACAGCCATCATCAGCTGTCCCTTGATTCAAGGATGAGGTCTGATCAGAGTCTCTGGTCTCTACCATTGGTTAACAAGCGACTGAATGGCCGATCTATGACCCCCAGATGAGGCAGGTGGGGCAGGGGGATTCAGAGTTGCTTCCTTTTCTTTCATTCTCTTCCCAACACACTGTCTCATCACTCTGACATTTGAGTTCAAAGCATGACAAGGTTTGTGGACAAGTTGGCACTGCTTTGAATGACCAATAGCAAGCCCTGCCCTGTCATTAAAGTCAGTGCTACTGCACTTCGAGGAGATCTTCAGAGACAAGGCGAAGTGTTTTATTTGTACAAGTAGCCAAATGCATCATGTGAAAGGTATAATGCCCTTGTACCATCTCAATTTCACTGTATCTCTGGGGACAACTGATGGGTGAGGGTACCCCAAGCTGCAGTTAGCATCTATCAGCCGAAGTGAATGTCATAATCCACAAGACCAGAAGACCATAAGACATAGGAGTGGAAGTAAGGCCATTTGACCCATCGAGTCCACTCCGCCATTCAATCATGGCTGATGGGTATTTCAATGCCATTTACCCGCACTCTCCCTGTATCCCTTAATTTGTTGCGAGATTCAGAATTCATCAATCTCTGCCTTGAAGACATTTAATTAATGTCCTGGCCTCTACTGCGCTCCGTAGCAATGAAATCCACAGGCCCACCACTCTCTGGCTGAAGAAATGTCTCCTCATTTCTGTTCGAAATTGACCCCCTCTAATTGTAAGGTTGTGCCCACAGGTCCTAGTATCCCCACCTTTTGGAAACAATTTCCCAGTGTCCACCATTTCCAAGTTTAAATTATCTTGTAAGTTTCTATTAGGTCTCCCCTCAATCTTCTAAACTCTCATGAATACAATCCCACGATCCTCAGCCGCTCATTGCATGTTAGGCCTACCATTCTAGGGATCATCCGTGTGAATCTCCGCTGGACATGTTCTCGTGCCATTATGTCCTTCTTGAGGTCTAGGGCCCAAATCTGGACACAGTATTCCAAATGGGGCCTAACCAGAGCTTTATTAAGTCTCAGCAGCACATCACGGCTTTTACATGACAACCCTCTTGAGGTAATGACAAAATTACATTTGCTTTCTTAATCACAGGCTCAACCTGCAAGTCAACCTTTAGAGAATCCTGTACTAGCACTCCCAGATCCCTTTGTACTTTGGCTGTATGAATTTTCTCACCATTTAGAAAATAGTGCATGCCTGTGTTCTTTTTTCCAAAGTGCAAATCCGCAGAGAATGAAATAAAGTTCCCACTCCTCAGACCAGCTCTGAACTCTTTTCATTGGACAGCAGGAAACAAAGAGGCTCCCTGCATCATCAATGTCATCTCTTCATCATTGGGACCTCTCTCGCATCTGTACAAATTTGAAGGTGCTAGCCCAAATCTGGAGACTTGAGTGCGATATCTAAGTTAGACTTCCAGTGTGGTATTGAAGGAGTGCTGTGACATTGAAAGGCATGACAAAAAGAGCTTGGTGTTGCCAGAGGATGCACTTCTTAGATTAGACGTTAAATGCAAGTCTTGTTTACCCTGTTATATTCCCAACTCATTGACCTGCACAGATTGGAGAATGAAGTAACTTACAAACCAAAAAGGAAGAATATCCTAAAATTACATGTGAGTTGAATGACCTGAAGTTGAGACCATTAAAAATTAGTCTTTTGGATGTATCCAGATGCTGAATGACTGATGTGTTAATACAGAGTGAGCATGGGCTGAATGTCCTTTCTATGTTGAAATGATTCTGTGATACATCTGGGTTCAATATCTGGATTTCGCGCACAATTATGGCCAGCCATCAAAAATGCCATGCAGCCTCTGTAATGATTGCTAAATGGCTACTTTAAGTGGCCATCAACTTTTCACAAGCCTCTAAGCAACCAACCCCCTGCACTGGCTTCAACTCATTTACCAAGGTGGTGTCGTGCGCTAAGTACAGTCTGAAGCCAACATTGCAGCTGTCAATTGCCCTCAGCCATTCATGTGCTTTTGATCAGCATCCCAAAATATTAGCCACAGATGGTGTTTTAATTGAGTGCGTGTAAACAGTGATCACAACAAGATGTAGAGGATGTTGAGATATCCTTTCCTTCCTGGAAGACTGGTTCCTTGTTTATAGATTTCAGTTTCATAGACCTTGTCTTGCCCGTCATTGCCATCTCATATTTGACCTGAAGGAAGGGGGAGCATGTTGTTGCAACTCAGTGCAATCCCACTTTATCTCTCCTTTTCTTTCTCTTTCCCTGTGTGTTTCTCACACTGCTAAGATCCTTACAGAATGGGATACAAGAGTGGTTGACATTTCTGGGACGTATGTTTTTTTTCTTCACCCTAACACTGGTTAGAGGGCACAAGAATGAGACAAATATTCCAGTTGCTGATTCCCAGAGGTATCTTAGTCACTCTCACTTACAGTAAAACAAGAACCGGGCCGGTTAAACAAATAGCTAAAACTTTTATTTTTTAAAAAAAATGGATTGTGCAATACAAAATCTTTAAATAATGCATTCATACATTAACCAGTTAAACAAACAAAATCTTACAACATTCAAGATATCAGCATAATAAATATTTTAGCACAAAAGGAGTGCTTAAAATATTTCAAACTTATTTTTCCCAAACATATTGTAGATGTGAAAGGGATGAGGTCTAGTGGCACACTGGATAGTGTCCCTGACCCTGAAACACAGCTCTGGGCTCAAGTTTCACCTTTTAAGACATGGTGGCCAAGGGATTGCGCATTCATGACACAGGCAGACAGATGAATATCAAACTGCAAATCCCTTCAACAATAATATGATGGAAAGAATGACGGAGACTCTACCTTCACTATCTCCAGTGCTCCAGTTATCATGCATATGTCGCTACAGAAAATCAGACTCCCTGAGTGAACTGTAACACACCACATTGTAAATGTATATGGTGCAGAGAGTCACAGGACACAAAGGTGCTATCAACATACATCTATATTTTTTTGCTGAGTTACAGATGGTATCGCATGGAACACCCTCCCACACTGCAATCCTGTTCCTCAAATCTGTAAATTTATGTGTGAGGGATATTTTGGAATGAAGGAAGAAGAGTAATGGACACACAGGCTTGGGATGTCCAGCTCAAGCATAAAATTGGTCAGATAAACACACAAACACTCCCTCAGAAACACAGATAGACAGACAGACACGTTCACTCACTCATATGAACAGGCACACACAAATGCTCTCACAGGTAACTGTTGCACATTGTATTAATGAAGGGTTGCTATCACTGCCTGGCGATGAATCCAATGGAATATAACAAGGGAGCATGATTGAACGGAGAATCTGAACGCTCCATCATTGACTGAACCCTTCAATAGAATAAGTGCAGAATACAAACAGCTAACAAAAAGCCAATTGAATGCAGCAACTGGGTGTTAATTCACATTATTCCTAGAACAAAACTGGCTGTATAAAAGAACTCATGGGTCTCCTGATTATTAAGAGCAGGGTGAAGCAGCGATGGGAACAAGCATATGTTTAAAAGAAATCTGAGAGAACACAGAAAGAAGGAAAACAAAATGGGGAGTTCGCCTGGTACCAGACCTGGCATGGATGCAACTCAACCAATGGCCAGTTTGACCATCCAATAAAAAGACTATTAAAATTATCATATGATTAAAAACCATTTAAAAATGTACGTGTGTGTGTGTGTGTGTGTGTGTGTGTAAGAAGCAGCTTTTTGAAGGGACAAGTCTGATCCTTACCCAAGACTTTGAACTCAGAGGGACCAGCCACAGCGCAAGCAGAGAAAAATTGCTTCAGAAGTATTAGACAGTCAAGAGAAAGTACTGGAATAAAGAGTCTTTCTCAACCCAAATGGCAATGGGCTGCCCAGTAATCTTCAGGGAGCTAAGTGCTGCTCACTGAGCAACACTTCAGGCATTGTCCCCTCTTTACACGAGGGGTGGAGGGCAGGGAGACACTCCCATTGTTCGGCTTTGGTTGGGAAGGTTGCAAAGGCTGCTGATTGTGTCTCAGACTGCTCTTGGGTCCTCAAGCTTCATCCATGTGTTTGCGAATCCAGTCCAGGTAGTTCGTGACCTTGGTGTAGACGCCTGGTATTCCTGGTTTCCCGCAACCAATTCCCCAGCTGATGATCCCATATAGATTCATGCGGCCCTCTACTGGACAGACCAAGGGGCCTCCCGAGTCTCCCTGTATAAGCATAATAAAAGCAACAATTGTAGTGTTTGGGTCAGGGTAGAGAGTCAGGCAGAGGATTATTCTGGGATCAGAATACAGCCAAGATATTGAGCAGGGTGGATTGGGAGGGTCCACAGGAGGGCGTCTACCCTCTCCAAACCAGACTCAACCATAATTTGCAAATTTGGAAGTTAACTGAGAAATAAGAAAACAGTGGCAAATTGGATTCCTTTCCTAAAGAGCCAAGGAACTCTCTTCCTCCATGCCATTACATTCTGTCAATTTCCAACAGCAGAATATTAAAGAGAGACTCAGTTGAGATTTCTTCCAGGATTTTGGGGAGTGAGTGGATCATCAGATGAATGGAGACCACAACACCTCAGGTTAACCACTGTTCCCTTCCCAATCCCTCACAAGAAATAGGTGAGTTTTGGGGATGCTGAATCAGCAGGCATGCTTAGGCACAGAGTAGCTCGCCATCAGCAGCTCAGAAAGTTCTGGTCTTGACCTGGTGGTCTCACACCAGCTTTTGGGAGTAGGTCAAAAGACCTGGGCGATCAAGGGTTCAGGTTACTTTCTCCAGCTGCATCTCACTCACCTTGCAGGCATCATCAAGGCCCCGAGTGTCTCCGGCGCAGATCATGTTTTTGGTGACTGTCCGATTGTGCAGGTGAGCTGAAGTGCAGCGGTGCGATGGGTAGAGACGGACATTTCCTTCCTTCAGTTGATCAGAGAAGAATGCAGAATCTACAGAGGATATTGGACAGTGTTCAATGTCAGGGAATCTCACTCCCAAAACCACCCTCTCATCAGAAGAAACAGATACAAAAACAAAAATTAAGGGGGTGGACTTACATTCCTCTTGTCTGCCATATCCAGAGATCTCACACTTAGTCCAGGCAGGCAGTTGCTGCTTCTCCCATGGTAGGCAAACTGTCCGAACATAACGAGTCATCTTGGCACATTGGCCATTCTTCGACTGGAGTTTGATCAGAGCTGGAGGAGGACAGGCAGGAAAGGAGGGAAAGTTTAGCAAGGGTCAAGGCTGTGCAATAACAAACTGTCTCCTCCTGTCTCAGTCGCTGCCCCGAACTGAGGCCATTATTGAAGGATCACAGGACTGATTCCTGGAATGAGGAGCTTGTCACATGGTCATGCAGAATGGGCCTCTCATCAAAAAGGTGATCATGTTAAAAACATTAATGACTCTGAGGTGACTTGACTTGGTCAATGCTGAGAGGTTGCCCTCCCTTGTGACAGAATCTAAAACTAGTCATCACTGTTTCAGAATAAGGGGCTTGCCACTTAAGGTGGAGTTCTCTCATTAGATTAATCTTCAAAATACTCTCTCCAAGACAGCAATGGATGTTGGATTAGTCAATACACACAAGGTTGGAATATTCACGTTTTTGATCAACAAAGCAGAGAGCCAGGCAAGAAGTGAAGTTCTTGTGACAACCATGTCAGCCACGATTTTACCGAATCGTGGAGCAGGCTCAAGGATGTGAACAGCTGTACCAGTTTCTGATGTTCTTAAGCTCAGACACCGGCACTCAGTCACCATTCTAAAGATGAGTCAAAAGGTGTGGCGCTGGAAAAGCAGGTTTTTCCAGCACCACACTTTGTGACTCTGATCTCCAGCATCTGCAGTCTTCATTTTCTCCACCATTCTAAAGATTTTGGGCGGTGTGATAGAGTTTTACAGCATGGATAAAGGCCTTTTGGTCCATCATATCCTCATGGTTCATAGGCACCAATCTGCACCAGTCCCATTTCCCAGCACTTGGCTCATGGCCTCGTATACTATGGCACTTCAAGTCTAAATACTTCTCAAATGTTGTGATGGTTTCCACCTCTACTAATGTTTCAGGCAGTGAATCCCACCTCTGAACCTCTTCGCCTTTACTCTCTATCTGCCACCTTTTATTGATTCCTCTCACAGTAAAAGATTTTTTTCGTATCTGTTCTATCTATGCCCTTCATAACGTTGTACAGGTACCCCCTCAGTTTTCTCTGATCTGATCTCCCACCTATCCAATCTCTCTTCAGAGCTGAAATGCAGCAGCCCAGGGAACATCATGGTCCTTTGCACAGTCTTTGGTGCAATCACTTTCTATTTACAGTGTTGCACCCAGAACTGCACACAATACCTCAGTTGCGCCTAACTAACCTTAGATACAGTTTGAGTGTAACCTCACTGCTCTTATTCAAAACCTTGACTAACAAATGCAAAAATCCCATAGGCCTTCTTCACCAGCTGATCTATCTATCCTGTTGTCTTTGAGGATTGGTGTACATCTGTGGAACTGAATAGCAAATAATAAATAGTAAAAGCACGCCCCCCCCGGTACACACTGTTGAGACTCCCTTTCTCTTCTCTGATTTACCTGCTTACATACTGCAAGTCATTGTAATAATCTCTTGTAAGTCTAGGTCCCATCCCCAAGACTTCATTCCCAACAATCAGTGCAGAATAGCCTATACTTCAAATCCTGGAAACAGGAAGGGTTTGGAGGGATATGGGCCAGGTGTTGGCAGGTGGGAGTAGATTGAGTTGGGATATCTGGTCAGCATGGATGAGTTGGACCGAAGGGTCTATTCCATGCTGTACACCTCTGTGACTCTATGAAGATGTGCCTCAGTCAATTCCTCACTCTGTATTTTGACTGCTGATGTGGCCAGATGAAATGGTGATTGGGAGGTCTGCATGTGGAGGGACTGATTTGAGCAGGGAGACATTATGATAAATTTCATACCAATGTCGTGATTGTAAGTGTCTTCATCAAACTCCTTGTGAACAAAGTACTCTTCCACATCCAGTACCTGGTCATCCTCAGATGGCTCTTTGCGGATTGTTCTCCCCATGATCACTTTGATCTCTTGCACTTTGAAGCTGGTTTGAGAAGCAAAGAAAAACACTTAAAACACTATCATCAGCTACATGTGTAATTCTCAGAGCTACCACAGAAGAGAGAGGGTGGGTTAGTTGGAGACCATTCTCCATGATAACCTTAACTGTGGAAAGAGAGTAGTGGAGACTATAGAACTGTCTTTTTCTCCAAGATTTGTGTCTGATTTTGGCTCCATGTGTTCACTGGACTCTCTTTTCAGCACGAGTAATTAGGTAAGAAATGGCCACGTGGCATGTCTCTCTTGGGAGGATAAGGAAGAAAAGCCCACTTTCAAAGAAGAACATAAAGTTCGCTCCAATACAGTATTTATACCCACATTCGGTATTGTATTGTTGCTATCTGATCTTGCGATGCTCAGTTTGGCATCCCATATTTATTACATCAGTCCAAAAAGACTTCATGAATTTCAAAGTGCTTTGGGATATTAAGTTATGAAAGAGGGTGGTAATGGCTCGGATGTAATGTTACAAGCTCCTTGGTTAACTTCATGTAGCTGCAGTTTGGTGCAGATGGTGGAACTTTAGATTCAGTAAAAATGCAGGATTAACAACAACTAAATACAGTAACACTGTTGATTGTTGTAAATACCTGTCAGAATCACAGAGGGCCAATTTAACATTCTTAATTAGGCTGATGTACATGTGACTCTGGACCCAGAAAAAATGTGATTGACTAAACTGCTCTCAGGCAAATAAAGAGGTGTAATAGATCCTGGCCTAGCCAGTAATGCCCACATCCCACGAATGAATAAAAAGAAAAGTGCTTCATGAAGATAAATTTGTGCTCTTTTTCATGTCATTTTGTCTTTGCAAAGCACCTTAGGTTCCGTCTCTTTCTCGCTTCAAAGGTATTCATGTCGTAGCTGTACAGAACTTTACTTCGATGACATTTGGAATACAGTGCACAGTTCTGGGTGCCACACTGCCAGAAGGATGTGAAGGCTTAGGAGCAGATACAGAAACAGTTTACAGGCTGTTGCCTGGTTTGGGAGTACTAGCTGTGACAAGAGATTGGACAAACTTGATTTGCTTTCACTTTAATGTCAAAGGATGAGGAATGGCTTGAGAGAACTTTTAAAACTTATGCAAAGCATGAATAGAATGGATAGTCAGAATCTTTTCCCTGGGTAGAAATGTCAATTATGAGGGAACATAGGTTTAAGGTAAAAGAGAGTAGGTTTAAAGGAGTTGTAGGAGGCAGGTTTCTTTACACAGAGGGTAGAAAGTACCTGGAATGCGCCACCAGAGGAGATGGTGGCGGTGGATACACTAGTAATGTTTAAGAGGCATCTTGACAGATATGTGTTTTGGCACAGAAACAGGGATAGCATCGATGAAAAAAAGGTTTTAGTTTAGAAAGGTGTCATGTCATTGGTGAAGGCCATGTTCCTGTGCTGGACTGTTCTTTGTTTAAATCAAGGTCAGATTAGCCTGCCTCCTCTCTTGAGTTTGAAGCTTGCCTGAGGCCTCTTGGCGATACCAGGCCTTCGAGTGTGTGACTGCAATGTTACACCCACCTGCGCGGAAAGCAGTGAGCCGCTGTGAGGACCCAACAGGAACCAATGAGGCTCCCTCCACACAGGAAGGCATAATCCTTTGTCCTCCGATAGTAGACAAAAATAGCAGCTTGCCAAGGGTGGGATGTGATGTCAGTGGTGGTTCCTCCCAGGATCCGGTACTGCATTGCTTGGGGCTCTCTCTTCCCACAGGTACCTGCTGCATGCACGGTAAAAACAGCAAGTAATCAAGCAAACGATTGAGTGATTTCCCTCAAATTTCAAAATATACACTATTTGGAGGAGTCCAGAATTAGAGGGCATAGGTTTAGGGTGGAAGGATAGAGGTATAAAAGAGACCTAAGGGGCAATTTTTCATGCAGAGGGTGGTGTGTGTGTGTGTGGAGGAAGAGGAAGTAGTGGAGGCTTGTACAATTGCAACATTTAAAAGGCATCTGGATGGATATATAAATAGGAAGGGTTTGGAGGGATATGGGCTGAGTGCTGGCAGGTGGGACTCGATTGGGTTGGGATATCTGTTCGGCATGGACGAGTTGAACCGAAGGGTCTGTTTCCGTGCTGGACATCTCTATGACTCTAAGTCCAAGCACAGTCAGTCAGTCAGTCAGTCTCCGTCTGTAACGTTGTGTCTGTGCTTATCTATGTGCGTATGGATACTTGTGTTTGCAATGAGCATGTGTGTCAACGTATGCATGTGCAGGCAATTGCAACAATGTGTCTGAGTATCTACATGCAATTGTATTTGGGAGTCAGCCTGAGTGCAAGTGAATCTGTGTTCATGTATCCGCAATTGTACATACAGGAATTTATGCTAACAGTGAGGCACAAGTGCATGTGTGTCCGTAAATATTTGTATCTCTGTAGCCACATAAACTGAATTGAGGTCAGGGTGCAATTCTCACCTGATGTAGCACATTGCTCAATGTTGCAGTATTCCCAAGTGACTTTTCTTCCTTTCATAATATGGCACCAAGGCTTGACATCTTGATCTGGATTCCTGGAATAAGAACAGAAAATTGTCAAAGTGTCAGTGAACAGACATGGGATTAATGGTGAAACTGTGAGTGTCAGGAACCTGACAAGGGCTTACTGGTGAGTGAGAGAGTGTATGCATACCGACACAGGGTTAAGTGGCAAGGGTTGAAGATAGAGGAGACGCACTTTCAGCACAGACCAGCCAATAAGAGAAAGATCAAACAGACTAATAGCTGCAAACTAAGAGAAAAGCTTTGTGAGTTAGTGAGGGGAGAGAGAGAGAGAGAGAGAGAGAAAGAGTTTAATTGTTTCCTCTGAGTTATACCTGCAGTAACTGTGGCTTCCCAGCCCCAAGCGATGAGCATTGTGTATCCATGCATTATGCTGCTTGTGGCGGGTCACTTCAGAATCCCAGTTGAGACAACGACTCCCAGACTGCGAGTAACTCCTGGTTCCACGATAATCTGCCCCATTTTTGGTGTAGCACTCAGAGCTGTGATCTACCATCAAACAAAAACCTCGTTAATAATAACTCCCTTGCTCTTCTGACTGTAAAGCTCCTGTACAGACTGCCAAGCCCCTATCTCTTTGACGACAAGGGCAGTGTCATGAGAGGCAATGTAAAAGGAGACAGTGGGATCTTGTGAGGGAGCACCACACCCAATTAGACAAACGGCGATCGCTGCAGAGGCAGTGATTGCTTTGAGAGGCGTAATAGGGGAGACTTACTCTTTGGGCAGGCAGGAATGCTGCACTTGTCCCAGGTCAGGATGTGGCCATTGTAGACATGGCACCAGGGCACTGTGTCATTGTCAGGGTTCCTGCAAAAAAGAAAGATGTACACTTTAACAAAGAGAAAAAGGTGAAGAAACAAACACATTGAACACATTAGCTCAATGTCTGGCTCTTGCTGTGTTTGAGTATTCCTTTTCTCCTTCTTAGAAGCCCTCAGTTTGAGCTGAATCAGCTGTAACTATTGGGAGAGATTGGTAGCAGAGGCAGTGGGGCTGGGCTGTGTTGGCTCCTTTAAAAGAACAATCTGTCACTCCAGAGGTTTGCAGATGATAAGAGCGAAATATGAGATTGGCCACAGAAAGGATCTGCAAGCAACAATTAGAAGAAGGGCCAGCAAAGACCAGGGACCGGCTGCAGCCCAGTGTGTAATACTCTCACCTCTTAAATCAAACCAGTTGGAGGTTCAAGTCTCACTCTGGACATCTCAGTATGTAATCCTAGCTGAAGCAGTATTGAGGGAGTGCTGCACTGTCAGAGGTTGAGATGCCAAACCTAGGCCCTGACTGTTCCAACAAGACATTAAAAAAATTACTTGGATAAAAAAAATAGGGATTTCTCTGACAAAATTAATTCCTCAGCTAATATTAAAACTCTTACTATATCTATTCATAAATGCAACACTGCATATGGTACCTTACTGTGTGTAATTTGATCAAAATGTTTCCATCCATAAAACGTGGACTCCATAAAAATAAGTTTTTTGGATGTAAGGGCTTTTGGGATATTCTGAGGTAATGAAAGGGGCTAAAATAATGCAAGTTTTTCTTTCTTCAAATGTTTTGTACCTGCAGTAATTGTGATTCCCAAGTCCTATTTGGTGGGCATCTGGCCTGCGACCATTGTAACGAGTGCGGGACACTGCGGTTGAATTCCAGTTCAGACATTTTGCCCCGGAGCGGGTGAGGCTCCAGGTTCCTCGATACCCGGTCCCTCGATCCTGGTAACACTGTGCCTTGGTGTCTGCAACACAAGAGACCAGGGGTGTCAGAGTGGTTGGGAAAAGTGAAGATCAGTCTGGTTGCAGAAAGCTCCAGGAAAAAGCTGGTAAATGTTACTTACCAAACTCACACAGTTGACCACTGTACCCAGCTTGGCACTTACATACGTAGTGCTGAGAGTAAAGGGCCTGGCGACATATTCCTCCGTTGTAGCATTTACTCTGGGTGCAATCTGTGAGGGTCAATAAACACGGCCATCAGTCAGAATGATCTCAGTCAACTCCACCATTCCATCTCACCAGCAAGCTAGCACTCAAGATTTCAAGCATAAAAATTGCTTTTTGCCCTTAGTTACATCATTTTCAGTCACTCCAAGAAACTATTTTACCCTCTCCCCTAGCCTACCTTCCCCTCCTCTTCCTGGGTTTCGAACATGTTGTCATATTGTTTATAATGGCTCCAGCGAGTAGTTACTTATTGGAGCTGAAGGTCACTGGACTGGTGGGAGGGGGAATGTTACTTGAGTCATCCAGCTGATTGACTCAAGGGGAGGCGAGGGAAAGGTGCAATATCCTTGAATCAAGGACAGAACATAACTCCGAGTGCTGTTAAAGAATGACTGGACGGAATGGCTGAGTGAAGAGTGAAAAAGTGGGTCAAGTTTGCAGAAAGTTCGTGGGGAGAAATGATTCTAGGAATGAGGATCAAGACAGTAGGAAGATGGTATGGAGAAATGCATTCTCAGAATGATTGTAAGTTAAGCAGTGAACTTCCCTTTCCACACAGCACCTGACATCTCGAGTGAGAAGAATCAGGAGTTACTTTCTGGAGGATTATACAGAATGTACAGCATAGAAACAGGCCTTTCGACTAAACCTGTCCATGCTGGTATTATTGAAACTCTTTCTCCATCATCATGTTCCTATCCATCTTGATATGATCCATTTCAACCACTTCCTGTTAGGGTGAGTAGATTTCTTGAGGACCCTCTGATATTGATGGTCTCTAGGTTCGCTTTTTCTTATCCGTGGAAACATTCCCTCTGTATCGACTGTGCAATGCCACCTGAGATAGTGGTGGACAGGGGCAGTGAGATAGAGGGGCTGGGCAGGCTTCCTGTTTTTGTCACACTGATTTAGAGAGTGAAAACCATGTTTTTGCTTATTAACAGAGTATACGATCAGCTCTCGATGAGTTAGAAGCTCCAGTAAATTGAGATGCTGATTCAAACAGCAGAGTGTGGTTCCATGGCGCACACTCATGCAGACACACACCTCGCACTGGTACACTGTGGCATTGAATCCGAGACCAGTTACAACGGCAGTATTTGATCCGTCGTCCCACAATCTGTAGCCATGTCTCATCATGTAGGTACCAAAATGAGCCATCCGAGCTCGTGCAATGTCCTAAAACAAAGAAAAACTGTTGACAGTGAAAATTGCACAATGGGCTGAGCTATAAGCACATGCTGGGAGGTTTCGGGCAAGTTCAGACCAGCCCAACATGGTGACTGTAGTCACAGCTATCCTTAACAATGTCATAACAATGAACAGTGAACACAAAGATACTAAATACCTTAAAAGCAGCTCATTTAATGTTGTCAGACACTCAAGGCAATTCATGGGAGTGGAATAGGAACAGGAGACAGTCATTGAGACACTCAAGCTTTTCCCATCAATTAATGAAATCATGCCTGTGACCACAACCCAAGGATTTGCTATTGCTCCATGTCCCTTCACATCTATGATCTAGAAATCTCTAATTTAATGTTAACATTGGATCTGGCATCAATTTCCACTTTGCAGATGGAATATTCAAACTCCTACCATCCTAACTTCACTCTTGAAAACTATGGCTCCAACTTTTTTAAGGTTACTTCCAGTCAAACTGTTGGAAGAAGCAATATAGAAAGTGCACAGCACGCCAGATGGGCAATATTGAAGGAGTAAAGGCACAGTTGGAGGGGGCGCTGCATTATTGGACGGCTGTGCTGAAGGAATGCCTTACCATTATAAAGGGAGTTAAAAAGAAATGCTGATCCATCAAATGGGAAGTAAAGAGGAAGCACCAAAACCTCAGAGGGGCAGTGCTGGGGGAGTATCATCCTAGTAATGGGGGTGGACTGTTGGGGTGCCACAATGTTGGCAGGGACAAGATATTAAAACCTATCTCAGTCATTCAGACTGCTGGAGAGGACAAGTTTTCCCATGGCCCTGACCAACATTCCTTCCACAACCACACCATTAAAAAGCTAAATTGACTAATCTTTACTCTCACAGCTGCTGGTGGGAATTTGCTGCAAGCAAAATGGTTCCCAAGTTCTGCCCACAACCAGGCATCACAGTTCAGAGTAATTGAGGCTTTGCCCATTTTGGAACTCTGATCAAACACTTTATTATCACAGGGATTTTCACATGAACATGTGGAGGGAAGCAGTATCCATGCTACAGTTAACAGGGGCTGAGCTTTGTTGTACATAACTGAGTACAGATGACCTGGTTGCTAAGTTGCCACCCAGCAATGACTGCATAGCTGTTGGAAATGGGAGATTCCGTTATCAGGGAAATTCAGCTGGCAATGGAGCATGTGCAGAGCAGTTAGGGCCCAGCAGAGAACAACAACAATAACAACAACAATATCAACATCGGTTCACATGCTTGTTGGCACAAACATATTCATAGCAGAGAACATTCAGCATTTCTACTGAGACTTGTCTACAGAAAGGAACTTACCTTGAGTAGCCTTAGACGCTAAGCTTCTCGTCCCCCGTTTGAATCGCAAATGCTGTGGCTGAAACAGAACAGCAGATCAGAATATTACTGAGTGGAAGAAAAGCATTCAGCCTCTTTGAAAGAGCTTTCCAATTTATCCCACTCCCACTGCTTTTTCCCCTTTTGAAAGATTTCACCGAATCTGCTTCTGCTGCTCTTTCAAGTTACACATACCACTTCAGTCATGTGTAAATTGAACTGACAGACACGACTTGAAAAATCCTCTCTATTTGTTGGAAAGGAGGGGAGAATGCAAAACCAAAATACTCCACACTCTGGCAGCTTCTGAGCAGAAGTAGAGTTCACATTCCAGGTCAATGACCTTTCGCCAATGCACAAGTTAAATGTTTATTGGATCCCTTTTCCCAACAAGGGTTGACTTTGTAGTTGCTCTTTATAAAATTAATTAATTTCAACAGTAGCCAGCCCTTTGTATGTGTGGCACTGGTACAGAATAGGAAATAAAGTTACTTCCTCACTGTCACCAACTCTGCACCTGAGTCAAGACAGACACAGTTAACCAGTTATACTTCACACTTTCAGATCACTTCAGGATCAGACATATATTCAAACATAAGCTGAGTATTTCAAGTAAGTCCTTGACTTGCGTGTGAAAGAGGGAGAGAGAGAGAGAGAGAGAAAGAGAGAGAGAGAGATGCAGTGATGGCAAACGAGATGAGAGAGATCAATCAGAGAAAGCGAGATGAGAGAGAGATCAATATGAGCGAAAGCGAGTTGAGAGAACCACACAAGAGTGAGAAAACAGAGTGTAGCAGAGAAATAGAGAAGAGAGACAGAGATAGAGAACAAACAAAAAGAAAGAAATGAGGAAATGTTACATGAAGGGGAATGATTGGAGTGTGAAGGTGAGACACTTACTTCAGATGCCGCAGCAAGGATGAAAAGCAGGGATATAGTGGTCACAATTCTCAAGACAGCCATATTCTCCCTTTATCGTGGTTATCGAAACTTCTTTCTGAAAAAGAAGAATATTCCATGGCATCATTTATTGCTTGTTGCTGGACAGGCATTGCATTTAGGCAGTGCAGTCATCCAAACAACGAACAGTGCCAAAAAGAATCTATCCCATCTCCCGCTTTGTTCCACTGTCATTTTCATTAATTATGTGTCCTCTGGTTAGTGACCCTCACACTAATGTAGGCAATTTCTTCATAGCTTCTGTCAAAACCTTCAGCAATTTAGAACTTTCTAATAAATTTCTCTGAACATTTTATATAACCAATAAAGTTTCTCCAAGCCAAGAAGCCTCTATACCTTTTTAACAACAACATATTCAACTTGTCCAACTATAAAAGATTTGTGTGTGCAAAAGTGGGGATGTGAATTGGAACAGCGAGCAGGAAGAAGTCATGATTTCTTTGAGGTCAGTGCTGTAGGCTTTGAATGTGGTCAACACAGTGACAGCCTACACATTACAGAAGTGGATGTGAAAATATCAAGTGATCTTATGTTTAAATGGAACAGAAATGATCATGAGGCTGTGCGGAACGTGTGTTGAGGAAGCTGGGGGTGATGGTGGCAGAGATGGTGCTTCCAATATACAGTAGGTCATCAGAAATTATTGTGAATGGCTATCACAGTGATGGAGATGATGTAATCCAACCTCTGGTTCCTCACTGAAATGGTTCATGACTTAATTGTAGATCCCCAGCCAATCTGGAAAATGGGAACCAAACTATTGCAAATTTAGCACTAAATGGTTGATCTTCCTCAAATCTACAACTTGATGTAGCAAAGGAAAAGTGTTGCAATTTCCTAGTACACATCTCATCCAAGGTTAGGCTGGAACAGTGTAGCGGGAGCTTTATTTTGTCTCTGACCTGTCTATAGCTACACTGAAATTATTTGATGGAATAAAAGACGTTTACTCTGTAGGTAACCCCATACCGGTCTCTTACTGCCCAGAAAGTTGCTGTGTCAAATTCCAGAAAGCCAGGTGGTAAATGATAAAAACGAGAGCCAATCTTTGCACAATTTAAGCATTTTATTCCTGAGAAACCGGTCATTAACATCAAGCATCAAACTTAACCACTACAATTTCAGTATGTTCCTTTTCTGTAAACAATTACTATCAGACCTTGTTGCTCTTTTCTTCGAGAAAAAAAACTTATTTTTCGAATCAACCTGTTCAGAGAAGTTATGACATATCTCTGGTGAAGGTGGGACTTGAACCCAGGCCTCTCTGATCATCAGTATATTCCTACTTCCTCCCCAGTTAAAGCCCACCCCGTGCACCCAATTTAGATGCAGACTATTCTGATAAAATACGATAGTTCTGCTCCCGTGTGACCCCTCATTATAAGAAAATCATGTAATAGCAGCACCATTTAAATCAATGGGACCAGAATTGCTTTATAGCCAATACAGGTAAGGAAAGTTCGCATTCTACAAATAATGGTCTAAATTCTTCAGTTGTGGTCCAGCCAATTCGCGTTTAAGAAACGCACATTATAGCAGAATCGACTGCACTATTAACAAGAGTATAAGATGAAGTTGGCACTAACTTGCCACAAGTCAGTTCGGCAGCAGGAATAATATGGCTTCCAAGACCCCATTCCTAAGGGTTGGCGTGTTAGGTTTTAAGCAGCACATGTGACTGCCCTTCCCCCGTTCGTGGGGCTAGACCACAATCTGGGCCTGCAGGAGGTCTCCTGCTGGCTGAGTGAAGAGACTCTGAGTTGTGGTTTAGCTGTTTCTTCTGATACTTCATCTCAGTTGTTTATTTTTCTCATTTCCAAACTTCAATTGTTCACTGCTGCAGTCCTGTAAAACTTAGTATGTAAGGGATAGTTTGGTTTAACCTTGCAACTTGAGGCAATCAATCAGATGTTCTTTTTGAAGCATGGGCACAGTTGCAATTTCCATACGTTATCCCAGAAAATAAAGAACAGATAAACTGTTTTTCTTTCACAAAGTGATGTTGGTTCACAGATAAGTCTTGACACTAGGGAGAACTCACTTCTCAAAATAGCTGCTAAAGGCCCTTTGACACATAACTGAAAGGGCAGTCGTGGCCTTAGCTTCACATCTCATCTGAAGGGCGCAGCATTTCTGACAGCGTAGCACTCCTCCCAGAACTCCACTGGAATGTGTGCCAGGATTTTCTGCCCAAGTTGTGGGGTAGCATTTGAACCCACAATCCATGCTGGCACTGATGGCTAAGTGAACCAATGGTGTGTAACATGGATTCGGGCAGAGATTGTGAACTGGGCCATCTATTTTACGGTGTATGCAGGCCTCACACACACTGAGGCTTACAGGAAGGAGAAAGCAAGCTCTCAGCAAGGCATTGTCTCGTGCTCTGGGCATTGGTACAAGAGTTCCTGCACACCCCTTTTAAGCACAGAGGCCAGAAATGAAACAATTGAGATGGCATAATTGTGTCCTTACCCACCAAGGGTGGGGAGCAGCATATATTACAAAGAAATAGAAGGAATAGAGAGAGATAGAGAAAGAGAGAGAGAGAGACAGAGAGAGAGAGAGAGAGAGAGAGATAAGCCACAGTAACTTGAAATGGGGTCATCTGTGAAGGATTTTCATTACACAGTCTGTGAAAACCTCATTGTTCAAGCTGCTGAACCTGTATGGTGACCCTGGGTTGCTCAGTCAGCAAGTGAAATCGAGAAAAGTCAGAACCAGATGTTATTTATCCTGAACTCATCCAGGGACCAACACCAGGACTGTGAGTTCAATGGGGTCGTTATGCTTTTTGTACAGAATTCGCATAGAATCCTTACAGTGTGGAAACAGGCCATTCGGCCCACCAAGTCCACACTGACCCTCTGCAAAGTATCCTACCCAGACCCATTCCCCTATGACCCTACAATCCCATGACTTATGCAGCTGGCCTGCACATCTCTAAACAATAAGGGCAATTTAGCATGGCCAAGTCACCTAACTTCACATTTTTGGACTGTGGGAGGAAACCGGAGCCTGCAGAGGAAACCCGTGCAGATACGGGGAGAATGCGCAAACTACACACAGGCATTCGTCAGCGGCTGGAATTGGACCTGGGTCCCAAGCACTGTGAGAGTGCAATGTGAACCACCGAGCCACCATTCTCTGTCAGCTCAGTTCTCTCGAAGTCTCTCTCTCTCACACACAGGCTCAACATAGAAACGGCCCCCTTTCTTTCTTTCCCATTCTCTCATTGAACTCTTGCATTCCAGAGAACAGAGGCAATAATGTTCCCTCCCTCTCACCAGTCTTCATCTGAGATGGGCTGGGCCAAAGCAATCGTGATTCTGGCCCCATGCCTAGTTTCATAAAGGTTATTCACAGACAGAATATAAAAAGAGAAAGAAAGTGCAGGAAGCACTACAATGCTCTCTCAGTGGCATTGAAACTTTTCTATCACTGTGCGTGCCTAATTGTTTCACCCCAGACCTATTCCCATGATGTCAAGAGCAGACAGTTCTCTAATGAAGAGGCTTCAATCCGTCCTGTGCGCGAGAATCACTGCTGACACTTAACCTCCTCCTCAAACTCATGCTACACTGCCCTCCACCCTTCTCCAAGGCTTAAGCATCAACAAAGCAAGATTCTGTTCTGCAAAAATGAGAAACAAAAATTGGCTTTACTTGTGGAAGAGCTTCAAGCAGTTCAAACCAGAATCACCATGCAGAGGAGGCCATTCAGCTTGTCGTTGCACTGGCACTTTGAAAGAGAAGCTGCACTCAGTCTCACAGCCTGCTTTATGTCTTTAGGATCCTCAAGTACCTGTCCAACTCGCTTTTAAATGTGTTTCAGAATCAGCATCCAACGCCTTTCATTCCAGATTTGAACATTCCAGATCTCGATAACTCCCGGAATGAAAACATGTCTCCTAATTTTTCATTCATGATTTTCGGCTTCTGGTTATTGACACACTTGCCAAAGGGAATCAATCATTTTTCTCTGCAAGTACTCGATCAAAGCCTCACATCAGTTTGAAAACCTTGATCCAGTCGACTCGATGTTCCAAGAAAAACGGTCTGAACTTTCCAACCTCTCCTCAGAACTGAGGGCCCTCACCTCTGGGAATATCCTGGTCAGTCTCCTCAATCCTTTTCTAAACCGAGCTTCCCATACTTTATGAACATACACTCTCAGATTTCTCTATACCCGCAACCACTTTGAAACTGTACCATTAAGTCTATTATGTCTCATTAGTGCTCCTTCCAAAATGAGTGGGTTTCCCTGTTCCCGATGTTAACATTTCATCTGCCATATATCTGCTCAACACACCAGACCGTCAGAGTCCTCCCAAAGTCTGTTACTATCCTCCTCGTTGCCTATTACACTTTTCATATGATCTGCATATTTTGAAATCATGCTGTACAGATTGTTTAAGTTATTATCAAAAAGTGGTCTCTGTACTGATCCCTGAAGAACCCAACAATATCCTTTTCTGTAATCTGGGAGAAAAGGGCTGCTCACCGTTATTATTTGTTTCTGCCCCTCAGCCAATTTTGAATCTGCACATCCATAACGAAATTCATAAACTCATGCAGCTTCTAAATTCCATCCTCTGCTCCTCAGATCCTTTCCCGTGATAATCAGACAAGAAGTTAAGTTGGCCTAGTGACTAAAAACCGCCCAACACATACACACAGCGCTCTGGTTGCTAAGCAATGAATAATCTAGCTGACCCTGCAGGACTCCTCGAATGGGTGAGGGGGAAATCAGGGCCTCAGCATTGACTACAAGCTGCACTCAAAAGATAACTTTGGCTTCAGGGGGTTGGGAGTGGGACTGTTGTGCGTTGTCCTTCCTTAGCTCCAGGCATAGACTCCCCTGGGAAACACAGGCTAAGCCAGCCTTGCACTCAGATCAGGCAAAGCCAACAGCAAAAATCCCTGGGTAGGAGTTAAATGGCCAGCTCAGCCAGTTAGTCATGCAATTCTTCACCACAGACACAGTTTTTAACATGTGGAGGAAAGCTGGTCATTTCCCTACCCCATCCAAAGCTGAAAATCAAGAGGGTAAAAACAAAACAAACTGCAATGAAAAACTCAGAATGCAAACTCGCAGCTGCAGTCTATTACCCCACGGTGGTTTGACAGACAGCAAGTGTCACCATCCAAATCCATCGCATATAAACAGCAGAAATAACATTGGCACAGAGGGAAGCCCAGCACAAAACCAGCCACATCCGAGAAGCTTTCCTGTCAAGGGAACATTCCTGTGGAAGTCTGGGAAAGGGTTTGGATCTTCTGAATCTAGCTGTTCCAAAAAAATCTGGGAAGGCTGCAGGCAATTGTGTTTGCCAGCATTTATCCCTGAGACAGCAGCACCAAAATAGACTGTCTGAACATGATCATAATCTGGACTCTTGCTGGATCGATATTGGCCATAGTGTTCCCTGCACTGTCACAGTGACCACACTTCACAAAACAGTAGTGGACAGCTCTTTGGGACCTCTTAAGTGCTTTTGAACCATTAGTTGCGGATGGGTCAGAAACAGGGTGGGAGGATGCTCATTCAATGGAAAGACACAGAGGGTCATTTACACCCTTGGAGGAGGCCTTTCATCCCATTGCTTTTGTGCCAATTGACAGCTACCAAGCTGTTTCGGGGCTGGAAATAGTCATTCCATGCATTGACGTTATCTAACCTGCTCCCCTCCTTCCTGCTCTGGATTTATCTAATCTTATATCCCTTGTTGTGAGGCCTCCAATACCCCAGCCCCTTATCTTGGTGCCCCACAGTGGATCAGTAAACTACGATACCCGCAACACTCTCACCTTCACTTCCAGTATTACATGTACAAGATGAAGTGAATTCAAAGGAATGTCCAGAGCAGAAATAGCCTGAAGTTGCTTTTCCCCCATTCGGTTTTGCCAATCGTTAACAGATTCAGGATTTCTTCCGAATGGCTCGCATTGCAGACTGCTTATATCTGAACCTGCTCAGATCCTACATCGGTGGACAGAATACCCCCACCTCATTCCATGTTTTTTGGGGGAGGGAGGGGGGGTCGTTCCCACAACCTGACAGGGCCACCCTAGGGAAGTGAGTGACCTCCCGGTGAGCTCCAAGGAGACTTCCCACTGGACTTCTGGTGGACCTGAAGAAGGTGAACTTCTTTTCCTCCCTGGACGTCCATTCAGGAACACTGGGGATTGGCTTTGCTTAAGAAAACTCAAAGATGCCCCGGCACACAAACACACACAAAGAGACACACCTTCCTTGGTGAATAATAAAACACAAAATTCAGATTCCACATCATCATTCAATCCTATATGTATATATAAGATAGATAGATAGAAAAATCAACGGACAGAGGTGAGATTAATTCTCTTGTCTCCTTTAGAGTTCGATCTGTAACACAGTGAATAATTCCCTCGCTCCCTGTCCCGGTGCACACTGCACCAACGCCGAGTTATGATCAGCCACATGGGGCTGGGAGGGATCTGAATGGGGTGATCGAGGGCAGAGTTGAGGCGGGGATGGTATTGGAGAAGGGCTGGAGAGCGGGGCAGAGGGTCAATGGGTTGAAGGCTGACACCCCTCGATGGAATAGGATCAGCAAGAGAATGGGAGCAACTGAGCCCCCCAGGTAAGAATGGAGCCGGGCTCCCTGGTTACTCACCCAGTATCACTCTGTCAGTCGGTGTCCTCTCTCTCTCTTCCTTTCTCCTTTTCTCTCTCTGTGCCTTCGCCGCTCTGAGCTGCTTCTGATGCCCGGCTCCGGCTTTAAATCGAAGCTGTGGATGGGGCGGAGCCCTGGGGCTGATGTTGCAGTCTGACTGCTCCCCCACCCCCACCCACCCCCCAAACGCCACTCTGTGCCAGGAGAGGGAGCCTTGGCACAGGCAGCCTGATGCGTTTGTTCACAGATACTGCCAGACTTGAGTATTTTCAACATTTGTGTGCGCTTTTTTTTAAAATAAAAAAATTTCTGATTCCCAGAAAGCGCAATACTTTTGTGTTTGTCCTGCCCTGAGAGCTTAACATTGTGTGTGAGAGAGATTCGAGACCTGGGACCTGGCACTGAGAAAAAGGAAACTGGAACTGTGGGGGTGCTACGGGTAAACAGAGCCTGGCTCTGGTAAAGGGAACCTGGCATTGGTAAAAGGAACCACACTCTGGGAAAGAGAACCTGGCATTGGTAAACAGAGCCTGGCATTGGTAATCAGGAACCTGGCATTGATAAATAGAGCCTGGCACTGGTAAAAGGAACCACACTCTGGGAAAGAGAACCTGACATTGATAAACAGAGCCTGGCATTGGTAAAAGGAACCACACTCTGGGAAAGGGAACCTGGCATTGGTAAACAGAGCCTGGCATTGGTAATCAGGAACCTGGCATTGATAAATAGAGCCTGGCACTGGTAAAAGGAAACCTGGCTCTGGTAAAAAGGAGCCTGGCATTGATCAATGGAACATGGCATTGGTAAAGGGAACCTGGCATTGGTAACAGGAGCCACACTCTGGGAAAGGGAGTCTGGTATTCGGCGTGTGGCACTGGTGGATAGAGCCTAGTACTGAACTCAGGAGTCTGGCACTGGGAAAGGAAGTCTGGAACAGTTGGAGGGAGCATGACAGAGAGTGAGTCTGACACTGGTAGTATAACATTGAGAAAGCAAACCTGGCACCAGGAAATGGAGCCTTACCTTCAGAGTATGGTGCTGGGAAAGGCAGCATTACTCTGGGAAAGGGAACATGGCCCTGGGAAGGGGAGCTGGGCATTAGCCGTGGGACACAGGCCTGGCACTGAGAAAGAGAACCTAGCACGAGGAAAATAGCACTGGGACAAATGGACACTGGCACTGGGAGAGGGAACCTGGTACAAGAGGTGTAGTAGTGGGAAAGGGACCTTGGCACTGAAAGTATGATACTTGGAAAGGGCATTTGGCTGTGGGAAAAAAGGAATCTAGCCTGTTCCACCATTGAATGGGATCCTGCCTGATTTGTAAAGTAATAGGATAGGGAATGGGTCTGGGTGGGATACTCTTTAGATGGTCAGTGTGGACTTGTTGGGCCAAATGGCCTGATTCTATGATACATCCAGATTTAAAATTAACAACTGACAAGAGCATTAATCGCCATTTTCAGAAGAGTGTTTCCAAGTTTCTAACACCTCTTGCATGTAGAATTGCCTTGTCATTTCATTTCAGAGTGGTCTGGCTTTTTTTTAATGCTGTGACTCCCAGTAAGACCATTTAGAAGAGGTACTGAGGGTTTCAAGGATGCTAAATGCACATTGGGTAGGAGACTTCAGTATCCATCACTCAGAATGCCTCAAATTGATTGACCAAATCGTGAAGAACCTATCTGCCAGATTGGCCCTACAGCTGATGATTAGAGAGCCGACAGCCAAGAAAATCTATTTGACCTCACCCTCACTAACCCACATGCAGCAGATAAGAGAAGCGCCCACCTGGAACAGCACCAGGCAGATCTGAAATGAAATTCCAACATCATGAAGCTACAATACAGGACTGGATCCACAGTAAACAGCAAAGCAGCACAGTTTAAGCAAAGCTAAACAATCCCACACTTAATGAGGCAGATCAAAGCTGTGCAATCTTGACATATCCAGTTGTGAATGGTAATTAAATAATTATTAGGAGCAGAAAGCTCCCATTCTCCACACTGAAGGTGGCAAGCACACAACTGTCAAAGTCAAGGCTGAAGCATTCATAATCATATTCAGAATAGATGATTCACTCCAGCCTTCTCCTGGTGTTCCCCAACATCACAAATGTTAGATTTCATTCAAATCAAAGCATTCCATAAAATATCAAATAAAGACTGAAGGTTCTAGATAATGCAACAGCTCAGGTTCCTGATATTATCGAAGACTTAGGCCCTTGAGCTAGCCATGCATTTAGTCAAGCTGTCCCATTACTGTTACAACACTGGAATCTACTTGACAATGTGGAAAATTGTCCAATTTTGTCCTGCCCACAAAATGCAGGAGGAATCCAACATCGCTAATTACATCCCCATTCACTCTATGTCTGATCAATGGCAAAGTGATGGAAGATGTTATTGACAGTCCCTCAGCAATAACCTGCTCATTGATGCACAGTTTGGGACCATTCAATTTCTGACCTCATTACAGCCTTGGTCCAGACAGAGACAAAAGAGGTGAACTGTCCAAGTGAGATGAAAGTGACATCAAGCTACCAATTAACCTATTCTGCAGTCAAGTAAGTTGAAATCAATGAGAATTGGGGAAAATTCTTTAATTATCTCAGTCCAAGCATATCACTGCAAGAGTTCGTCAGGTAGTGTCCTAGACGGCAGCTCCGTCAACAATCTTCGGCAGCTCCAATATGACATCACCGATGAAGATTGCACAGTGTTCAGCATCATTTGCAGCCCCTCAGATTATTAGGCTATCCACGCCCATAAGCAGCAATATCTGGAAAACATTCCAGCTTCGGCTGATAACTGACCAGTAGCATTTGTACTACACAAGAGTAAGTCAACGAATCTGTGATCATCTCCCCTTGACGTGCAATTTAATACCAATGCTGAGACCACACCATCAACATCCTTTGGGTTATCATCAGCTGGAATCGTAACTGGACTAGCCATACAAACACTGTGACTGCAAGGGTAAATCAGAAACTGGGTATTCTATGTAATCACCTTCTGCATCCCAAAGGCACATTCAGGAGTATGATGGAACACTGTCCATTTGCCTGAATAAGTAAAGTTCCAGCACTCAAGAAACTCAACACCATTCAAGACAAAGCACTCTATTGGTTGACACCCCATCCAGGTCAAACATTCACTCCCTTCACTTCTGATGCACAGAGGCAGTAGTGTGTCATATTCAAGATGTATTGTAATAATTCACCAAGGCTTTTCTGATTTGGAGAAAGTCTTTTTCAACATATTGTCACAATGACAACTGACTGCCCTGCAGAAGAATTTAAGGAGTTAATCACAGGAAAGCTGGGGATCAGGAAATAGCATCTTCCAAGCTGGTGATTCTACCATGAAGAAGCAGGCAATGAATGCAAACTGCTTCTACATGGGCAGCCCTTTGGAGGATAATGCCTTTGCTCCACTTAGATTTGCAAAGTTTCAGATGGCTAATATGTCCCAAGCATGAACTGCAAGCTCTATCTCATGCAGCATAGCTGTAGATGAAGTGTCAGGAAGGTGGGTTGTTTAGAGGTCTGCGCACTCCCTCCAATGACATCACTTCTGCAGTTTCACAGTGAAGACTCTCCATCTCTATTTCCTGCCTTCTTGAATGAACCTTTCCAAGTTTGTTCACCACAAGCCAGAGGGTTCCGTGAGTTTGCTGGGGAAATTTTACCTCTTCAGGGGTCATTTGAAGACATCCTCAAAACACTTCCATTGTTCCTCCCTTCACTTTCTCCCTGACAGCACTGTGCATGTGCCTGCACCAATTGGACTGCAGCAGTTCCAAAAGGTTGCTCCCTATCATGTTCTCAAGGGCAATTAGAGTGGACAACAAATGCTGCGTGCCAGCAATGCTCTAAATGCATACATGAGTACATATTTTAAAATATCAATCTCTCTCTTCTCAGGATTCACTTACCACTCAAACACTCTCATCTCATCATATAGAAAATTAATAAAGAAAGTGAGGCTTGAACTTTATCGTGCTTTCACAATCCCAGGATGTCTGAACGTTCTGGAAAACCAATAAATTGTTTAATATGTAGTCACCATTGTGATGTAGGAAAGGCAGCAGCCAATTTGCTCGTAACAATCGCCCACAAAGAGCAATGAGATAAGATTAGATTAGATTTGATTGTGGAAACAGGCCCTTCGGCCCAACAAATCCACACTGACCCGCCGAAGCGCAACCCACCCATACCCCTATATTAACCCCTCACCTAACACTACGGGCAATTTAGCATGGCCAATTCACCTGACCCGCACATCTTTGGACTGTGGGAGGAAACCGGAGCACCCGGAGGAAACCCACGCAGACACGGGGAGAACGTGCAAACTCCACACAGTCAGTCGCCTGAGTCGGGAATTGAACCCGGGTCTCAGGCGCTGTGAGACAGCAGTGCTAACCACTGTGCCACCGTGCCGCGCACAATGGTCAGATAAATGGTCAGATAATCTGGAATCGTACAAACATTGGGTGAGAGATGAATATCTAGCCAGGATATTGACAGAATTACCCTATTCTCCTTTGATGAACAACCTTCGAATATTATATGTTTCACTCAGGGGGTGGACGGAGTCCTTGGCAAAGCATCTCATCTGAAAGACACTGCCTCCAACAGTGCAGCTCTCCCTCAATACTGCAATAAAGTGCCAGCCTGAATTTTGTGTTCACGCAAACATCAATCCAGGGCCTTCTAACTTAGAAAGGAGTGCTGCGTGGTGTTGTGGAACTTGAAAGGGTTCAGAAAAGATTTACAAGGATGTTGCCAGGGTTGGAGGATTTGAGCTTTCGGGAGAGGCGAACAGACTGGGGCTGTTTTCCCTGGAGCGTCGGAGGCTGAGGAGTGACCTTATCGAGGTTTACAAAATCATGAGGGGGCATGGATAGAGTAAATAGACAAAGCTTTTTCCCTGGGGTGGGGGAGTCCAGAATTAGAGGTCATAGGTTTAGGGTGAGAGGGGAAAGATATAAAAGAGACCTATGGGGCAACTTTTTCACACAGAGGGTGGTGCGGGTATGGAATGAACTGTTAGAGGAAGTGGCAGAGGCTGGTACAATTGCAACATTTAAGAGGCATTTGGATGGGTATATGAATAGGAAGGGTTTGGAGAGATATGGGCCAGGTGCTGGCAGGTGGGACTAGATTGGGTTGGGATATCTGGTCGGCATGGACGGGTTGGACTAAAGAGTCTGTTTCTGTGCTGTACATCTCCATGACTGTCAGTTGCTTGTGCACAGAATAGTGATCAAAAGTTGTCAAAGTTTGATCCTGGTTCTTGAATATAAATAACACCACTCAGAGGCAAAGGGGAGGATGCTGAGTAGGTGGAACTGGGATGGAACCTTATCCAAGGGAGAAACGTAGGTGACAAAAAGAAAATATCTACCTTGAAGGAATTGTAGTTGTAATTTCCTGTTGACTTTCTCGTGTTTTACTTTGTACAATAACCCTTAGTTGTGTCAAACCAAACTCATAAAACACATGTTATTTCATCAGCCAGTAATGTTTGAACATTTTGCACTCTTTGCAGAATATTATTTCTAAAACAAGTCTTTAAAACATCAGAGTTCACAGGAAAGTCTCTGAGAATTTAGAGTTAAATTCTAAGTTGGGAGTCAAGATTTAACTCTTCACATATCTTTCCATTCCACCAGTACCATCTCTCTGGTTGAAGCTCATCATTCTAGTCCTTTAACTCCTCATCAAGATCTATCCCCTTGACATCGCAATCACTCATCCATCAAAGCCCAACCATCTCACCCATTATTTTCCCAACAAAACACATCTTTGTAGTTCCCTAACTGTTCCATTGAAGTTCAACACTCTAATCCCTAATTAAAGCCATCCCTCTAGCCACCTAAATTTCTGTTCAAAGGCCATCCTTTGGTTCCATAATCCTCCATGAAATGCTGATTGCCATCTGGCAGACAATTACAGACATTCAGAAATAATAATTTAAACAGGGAAAGCGTGTTTTTAGAATGTCCAAACTGGCAGATTTACTAATTTGCCCCTTCCCTGGAGATTCTTCTGCCACCACAAGTGACACCACACGAGTACCTTCTCCAAGTGCTTGCCACTCAGATGGTCTAAAATAGTGTATGGCAGGGTTCAACGTCCCAGCAAACTTTTGCCCTCAGTCACTTCTCTAATAGGACACACTAACCATTTGACCAGAGGCAGGAACATTGGACAACTCTCCTCTCCATTGTTTTACATTTGGGACCATTGCAATACTGAGGCCCAAGAGGTCCGGGCAATTAAACATACCAGCTAATGGATTTAAATGTCCTAGATTATAATCACATTGAATGTTGCTGGTTTATAATCAGCAGGTGGTCTTTATCACGATTTGTTTAGCGTTAACCTTAAGGGTCAACAGCTGTAATAAAAGCGTGATTGCTATTTCAACCTGTGTGCTTCATTGAGCAAGAATGGCAATTTCTGGTATTGAGAGGAACAAGCTCAATCTTTAACTATCTTTTTATTAAATTGTACAGGAGACCCAATGAGTCATGTTTATAATGGCTCTTTGCAGTGTAGCTCCAATATAAACAGTTGATTTGCTCACCCATTGACACTAAATCTTTCTAAGATTATAGCAAACAAATGAGCAAATGTCACTGAATGTACAAGAGGAAAACATGGTCTCACGTCACTTACGGGGGATGCTGGCAATCAAATTCATCACCGAAACACTGCCAACATTTTCCTGAAATCCTACATTGTTTCCTTGTGCTTAAAGCTGAGAAAACATGACACGAAAGGGATACTTAGCAGAGATATTGCATTGCTTTGAGAGATAAAAAATGTTTCCGCTGGCAGGCAATTGAGTAACCAAATGATGCAGCTTTTATGATCAATGATAGATGTGACTTAAAAATTTATTTCAAGCGCAATGATTAATTTATGATAAGCAGCCACACACTGCCTGAAACCCTGGTATAAGCAGATTCTATAACCAAAGGAAATGGATAAATTAATCATCAAAGCAACATTTGCAGGGCTGTGAGTGAGACTAACTTTGAAGAGAACCCATTATTCTGGTCTGAATGACATCCCAGTCCACAAGGTGTGATTGCAAAGGCAGAGGATTTGACAACATGTTGCTATGGAGGGGCAGGCTATCTGACCAACCTCAGAAAAACAGCACTAGAGGAAACAAATGGGATTCCAAACAAAAATGGATGGAAGGGGAATTAGGTTTTTGAGATAGAAAGGTCTTTAGCACAGTAAGACAGGTCTCAAACTCGGCCTGGAAATTGAAATACCATAATTGAGGTGCTTGTGGTTCAGCACTTAACTGGTGATGCCGTGCAGTGTCATGGTTATCTCAGTAATGGAGAATGATTCTTTCCAATGCAAGGATTGTTTTGGCCCAGGGGAAATGTCCCTCTGCTGTGTCTGTACTGCATAGCAGCAGAGATACATTTATTCTGAGAAGTGGCTTTATTCCAGTGACACATACTAAGGAATGAAGTCAGTTCCCCATTAATCCTAGCCTATCCCACTCCACCCCAGGAAAGCTCCAACATGTCACTTTTTCCTTTATCATTTGACCAACTTTTAAAACTCCCATGCGTAGCTATTGTTCCTCTTGTGATCCTCAATCTTGAAATCAAGTGACTTTGCATAAGTTCTGATTCTGGGCTTTTCTGCATTGCTGCCCCTCTCTCAATCCAACACTTGGTTGTCATGACATGCAATAGTTCAACCAAATCCCCGTCCCTCTTCACTCTCTTCTCAAACCAATTGTAGCCATGATCATAATCATTGACCCTCATACTATTTTTCAGCATCTTCCCATTTATTGTTCCTGCCTCTTTGGTACGGTAATTCAGCACCTTTCTTGTGTTGGATCGGTAATACAATTACGACTCTGGGCTTGTCATTTGTCATTTGTAAGTTAACTGTCAATGTGACTATTAGCCACAGCTTATGTTGCTCACTCTCTGTCTCATCTTGACATCTCCAAACTCTCTCTTTTGTCAGAGCTGAAGTCAGGCAAGGCGATGAAATGGGGCTAGCCCTCCCACATTGTCTGCCAATAAGCATCATTCTCTATCCTGTTCTGGCCCAGTGCTGACATCCTGTTTCCCACCCCACCCATCCTCCTGGTGCCTCTCCCCAAGGCAACTAGTTGGAAACTAGATTATGAATCTGCCTGGATTCATGCCCACTGGGTGAATGTTGACCCCAGACCAGATGTGTGAGGATCAAGCTGTCCCTGTAGACATTCTGGAAAAACCTGACAGGAGAAAAATTCTGTTAACACTCTTACATCACCTTCATGAGTCAGCAATGTTAGGTCCAGTGCCAATTTGAGTAAGAGCCAGCATATTCCTCTGACTGTGGTCAACTTAATTACCACAGGTAATTAAATACCTCAGGTATTCTATCGCTAACAGAAGAACCACGCTGCTACTCAAGTCAGCCATTGTGTCCCAAAAGTCACATATAGATACTGGCATTCTTGAGTCATTGAACACTTACAGCACAAAATGTGGCCATATCTGTGCAAGAGCGATTACAATTAGTCCTGGTTTCTTCCTTGGTATCCTTGCAAACATTTCTTTCTCAGATGATTATCTAATTATTTTTTGAAAGCCAAAATTGGATTTTTCTCCACCTCACTCTCAGATTGTACATTCCAGATCCTAACCTTTCGTGGAAGAGAAAAGATTTCTCCTCGTGTCACTGTTTCTTCTTTTGCCAGTCATCTCAAATTGGACCCCTATAATTCTTAACCCTCAAATTATGAACTGAATGAACTCAGGACCCCAAATTTGCACTTTGTTTGTAACTGAGTTAACAAAGAGTTTGACTGACAACAACTGATCTTACATTAACTGGTTAAGTGGTAAGGATGAGACAGTCTCCCTTCTCATTCATATTTGTACCCTTTGCTTTTCTCTCCTTCCACAGATGCTGCCTAACTGCTGAAAATTTCCATTGTCTTCTGATTTTAATTTCAGAGTTCCAGCACCTGCAGTATTTTGATATTGTTTCCTTTATTGCTGGTTTTTCTGAGGCTGTGACATGCTGTTTATGGAGGGATTCCTGACGAACGGCCTATGCACAAAACATCGATTCTCCTGCTCCTCGGATGCTGCCTGTACTTTTCCAGCACCACACTCTTGACATGCTGTTTATGGGATGATCTGTTCCTGGCTTTCTGCCCAATTTAAATAAAGAATTAAGAGGCAACTTCCTGAAACAACCCTGAAGCAAATACAGGAGCTATTGATAGAGTCATAGATTCACAGAGCTCTACAGCATGGAAACCCTTCTCTCCAACTTGTCCATGCCGACCAGATATCCCAGATAAATCTAGTCCCACTTGCCAGCACTTGGCCCGTATCCCTCTAAACCCATCCTATTCATAAACCCATCCAGATGCCTTTTAAATGTTGTAATTGTACCAGCTTCCACCACTTCCTCTGGCAGTTCACTCCATACACAGACTACCCTCTGCATGAAAATGTTGCCCCATAGATCTCTTTTAAATCTTCCCCCTCTCACCTTAAACCTCGGCCCTCAAATTTTGGACTCAGTCATCCCAGAGAAAAGACTTTCTCTATTTACCCTATCCATGCCCCTCATGATTTTATAAACATCGATAAGGTCACCCCTTAGCCTTCAATGCTCCAGGGAAAATAACCCCATTCTATTCAACCTCTTCCTACAGCTTAAAACCTCTAACCCTGGCAACATCCTTGTAAATCTTTGCTGAACCCTTTCAAGTTCCACATCATCCTCCCTGTAGCAGGGAGACGCAGATTTCCGAAAGTGGCCTAACCAATGTCCTGGTGTAAAAAATGAGGTCTGCAGATGCTGGAGATCACAGTTGAAAATGTGTTGCTGGTTAAAGCACAGCAGGTCAAGCAGCATCCAAGGAATAGGAAATTCGACGTTTCGGGCATAAGCGCTTCATCAGGAACCAATGTCCTGTACAGCCATGACCTTCCCTCTCAACTCCTTTACTCAATGCACTGAACAAAAAATGCAAGCATACTAAATGCCTTCTTCACTATCCTATCTACCAGTGACTCCACTTTCAAGGAAGATTGAACCTGCACTCTAAGGTCTCTTTGTTCAGCAACACTCCCCAGGACCTTAACATTAAGTGTTAATCTTGGTAATTCCTAAGTAAAACCTGAAAGTTGTCAACAAGCTTTCTGCGGAGAGAGGAACAAGGTTGATACTTCAAGTTGATGTCCTTTGTTATTCTGGTTAAAGTTTGAAGTTTGAGCAAATGATCTGCAGGGAAGGATGGGAAGAAGAAATCAAAGGAAACAGGAAGGGATAAATTAAAGGAATTTTGGTGCATTGCCAAGCAGAGTGGTAAAGGGAATAAATAGAGAAACGAAAGATGTGTTCAGAGGAGTCATGAATGGCTGGATACTGAAAATACAACTGAATGGCTGGATACTGAATAACTTGAGACCGAATGCAGTACATTCCTATTAACGTGAAGGACAAGGCTGGTAGGTGTAGGGCAAGCTGGATGTCTAGGAATTGAGTCTAGTCAAGATAAAGAAGGAGGCATATGACAGGTGGAAAATGGACAGCTGGAATTGAGTGAATCCCTGGAGGAGAAGGAAGGTAATAACAGAGTATTCTGAAGTGGGAGATGGCATGGGGTTGGGTGACACTAGGCACACGGACACATAAGATGGCCGCTGAGCCATCAGTTGGCCATTTGACACATAAGATGGCCGCCGGACCACAATATGGAGACAGACAGCATAGCAAATACAGCTACTGTCTGGGGCCACCAGAATGCAAGCACAATTCACTCGCAACCTAGTTGATTAGTTTAAGGTGGGTAGGGGAGAGAATATACATGAGTAATGTACACTGCCTGCCAAAATGTCTGGGTCTAGCCAACACCTTTTATAGAAATGCTAACAGCTTGGTAAGGACTCTATCTAGAGTGCTGATAGCCAGGGCTGCAGTAATCATCCTTCTCAGGAAGAGCGATTAGCAGCCATTATGAGAGCAATGGATTTCCATGCAGACATTGAAACTAACAATGTCTGCACTGAAACTGACAATGACCACGCTGAAAATTAACAAAGGCTGTGCTGGAACTGACAATAACTGTATCAAAACTATCAATTATTCTGCAATGATTACCATAATCAAACTATGTTACAAAGACAATAATCTCATCACTGACCTATTGTACAAAAGTGTCTTGACATGTGCTCCGGGTTGAGAGAGGAATGGCAGCTGACCACTGTGCTGTTGGTGTCTTTCTCTCCCCAGAGCTCCGGTATTTCCTTATGCAATAAAGTCTGCCATTGAACCCCGACTCTGACTCAGAGAATGGTAATTTTCCCCATAACAATTCAAAAGGGAAATAAAGGGGGCAAAAATGGGACGTAAGATATTTTTAGCAAATAGGGTTAAGTAGAATCCAAAGAGTTTCTACAAATATATTAAAGGCAAAAAGAGTATCCAGAGGGAGAATTAGGCCCCCATAAAGATGCAAAGAACCGGAGGAGATGAGTGAGATGCTAAATGAGTATTTTGCACTCGTATTTACTGTGTAGAAGTATTTACAGGGAGACAGGGTAGTGAAGAAAGTGTTTTGTACACTTAGCCTTACTGGTCAGTGCATTGAATATAGGAGGGGATGTCACGTTGAGGCTGTACAGTGAACATTGGTTAGGCCACTTGTGGAATACCCACATTCAGTTCTGGTCTTCTTACTGTTGGAAAGATGTCAAACTTAAAAGGATGCATCTACTACTAGAGACCTTGGAGAAATAAACAATGATATCTTGAAAAATGTCCATGTTACAAAGGAGGTGCCTAAAGGTGGATAAATTCCTGGGACCTGGTCAGGTATATCTGAGAACTTTGAGGGAAGATGGTCAGGAAAAGCCAAGGAACTATAAACCAGTGAGCCTGATGTCAGTGGTGGGTAAGTTGTTGGAGGGGATTATGAGGCAGAGGATTTACATGTATTTAGAAAAGCAAGGACTGATTAGGGATAGTCAACATGGCTTTGAGTATGGGAAATCATGTCTCACTAACTTGATTGGGTTTTTGAAGAAGTGACAAAGAAGACTGATGAAGATAGAATGGTGGACGTTGTCTATACAGATTTCAACAAGGCATTCAGCAAGGTTCATCATGGTAAATTGTTTGGCAAGGTTAGATAACATGGAACCCAGAGAGAAGTAACCATTTGGATGCAAAATTGGTTTGAAGGGAGGAGATGGAGGGTAGGGTGGAGGGTGGCTTTTTGGACGAATGGTCTGTGCTGCAAGGATCGGTGCTGGGCTCACCACTTTTTGTTATTTATGTAAATAAATTGGATGTGAATGATAGGACGAATTGTTAGTAAGTTTGCAGAGGAGACAAAATTAGTGGTGTAATGGAGAATGAGGAAGTTTATCTCAGAGTAGAGTGGGACCTTGTTCAGATGAGCTGAGAAGTGGCAGATGGAGTTTAAGATGGCGATAATGTTGAGATGTTGCATTTTGATAAAGCAATCAGGGCAGGACTTTTACACTCGATGATAATATCCTGCTGAGTGTTACCAAACAAAGAGACTTTGGGGTGCAGGCTCACATTTCATTGAAGGTGGAGTCACAAGTAGATGGGGTAGTGAAGAAGGCATTTGGTACACTTGCCTTTATAAGTACGTGCATTAAGTATAAGAGTTAGAATGTCATATTGTGGTCTCCATGACATAGGAAACTGAAGAACTCAACATGGAACATTGTTCCAAGTTAATGAGTTTGCTTATTCAAGAGAGCCCAGTACCACAGCACACTGTTATTGACTGAGCTCATTGGAGAGGAGTGGGCAGGAGTTTGAAATTAGGATCAAAATAAGAAGCTGCACATAGCAGAAATGTACTCACTAACCTATCATGTTGCTTCCCTGTTATCTGGACTGAAACCTCAAAATTGAAAATGTGTTGCTGGTTAAAGCACAGCAGGTTCGGGGGATGCTGCCTAACCTGCTGTGCTTTAACCAGCAACACATTTTCAAATGTGATCTCCAGCATCTGCAGACCTCATTTTTTACCTGAAACCTCAAAAGCCGTGTTTACTGTCTATCTTATCAGTTCTGCAGTTTATGTACCTTAATCATTGGGGTCATCATATCTTTCTAGTTTGATATCATTTAACTGATTTTCACAGCAGCTACAATTTTCTGAACCACCCTCAATGACGAACAGAACATGATGATCTCAATTTCTCCCTTTTCAGCCTGTGTGGTTTGCACGATGGAGATCTGCAGTATTGCAAACAATCTTCCTCCCACAGTCAAACATTACATTTCACTGCTTACAAAGTCCTTGAAATACAAGTGCTATTGAACAGAAAGTAATTCCTCAAGTCTACTCTGTTATTCAATAAAATATGATTTTGGTCTTATTTCCACTTCCCTGTCTGCTCTCCCACAACCATTGATTTCCTTGAAGATCAGTGTCCATTGGCATCCTGTGCCAATGTTATCCCCACCTCCACACCTTGCATCCTTGACCAGTCTTGCTGTTTTGAGCATACAACAGATGCTGGGATTCAGGATCCAACTCTGGTCTGTTGTCACAACTGCAGCATCTACTCCATTTCTCATGCATTAATTTTGATTGCCATGAATATAGTGAAGGCCCAGGCCATAGGCTGCTGTCGTGTTGACCGCTGTGGTTCCTGCCATGTAACTTAGCTAGTTTGCCCTTTGACTTCCAGTAATCGTTCACTCTGCTTGACCGTGGCTCATCCTCTCATCCAACTAGCTGATAAACATTCTCCCTCTATTTCCTGCCCTTATAACTACAAAAAAGAGAGTAAAAAAGTGGTCAAGAAGGCTTGAAAGGCAGAGTAGCAGTGGATATATAAAGGTGCTACTACTGGGCAATACAAAGTGTTAGAACATAGAACATAGAACAGTATAGCACAATAATGGCCCTTCGACCCTCGACGTTGTACCGGCTTTTTATCCTACACGACGATCAGACTAACATACATATTCTTCATTTACTCACTTCCACGGACCAAGCCAAGAGTTGCTTAAATGCCCCTAATGTACCTGACAATAGTTTCCCTTCCAAGATAATGTACATGATCTTTGTACATCTTCTTTGCATCTTCTTCAGCGTGTCTGCATTCTTTTTAATTACAAAGTAAGGAATAGCAGGAGTAGGTAATGTGGTCTCTCTAAGCCACTCCAATATTCAGTAACAGCAAAGCCAATCTTCAACTTTTACTTTACTTTTTTACGTCATCCTTATGTTCTTTGATTCCCTTAAAGGCCAAAGATTGGTCACAATCATTGATCTCGGTTTTGATATACTAAAAAAAAACAAACATCCATAGGTTACAGTAATAGAGAATTCTGAAAAATCCATAACTCTCCGAATGAAGAAACATCTTTTCATCTCAGTCTTTTATCGCAGTTCCTGAATCTTGACACTAATTTCTGCAAGGAGAAAGTGAGGACTGCAGATGCTGGAGACCTCAGAAGGGTTATGCCCCAAACGTCGATTCTCCTGCTCCTCAGATGCTGCCTGGCCTGCTGTATTTTTCCAGCAACAGATTTCTGCAACACAGAGACAGGAACACAGTAAATGTGGTTGAACTAAATTTCACATCAGTTCCCTGTATTTCATTTCTGCTCCTCTCAAAATCAGCCCCAAAATGTTGTTTCCGTTTTTGGTGGCTCTTGTTCATCCAATTACTTAGTTTTCATATATTCAAATTTGTTATGCCGAAGCAAAATTCTGAAGAAGGACATTGAAAAAAAAATTGGATTATTACTTTTTTTCATTGTGCTGGTGTCTGCAAATTGTAGAGTTTAATCTTGCCTGATCTGTGATCACAAATCCTTCATTCCTATTAAATTTCTGTTTGCTAATTCATGTTCAGAGTCTTGAGTACACAAAGAGTCAATATACACAACCACAGCCGCAGTTATGGATGTGATGTGAGTTAGAGGAAAGACAGTAGCAGTATATTGTGTTACAAAAGTCAGAAAAACGCTTGCAAGGCTGAATAGCTGTTGAGGTTGAATATAGAATCAATGCACAATGTGCAAAACACAAGCTGCAGTGGTATGACCACGGCTGCATCACTCTGGGAACAACCTGAGTGGAGACTTGATATATAATGCAGAGATCCATAATTATTAATGGCCTGAGTTTCCTGAACAACGAGCAGGATGGTTATTACCTTTCCAGCTAGTCAAATCCATTCTATAACATGTCATCACTGCCTTGTCCACCAAGACCACAGAGCTGGTATTTAGGTCACAATCCTGACCATCCAAAATGTGGGAACATTTCACACCCACATTCAGTAGATGAGGTCACCTGATGAAGGGCTTATGCCCGAAACGTCGAATTTCCTATTCCTTGGATGCTGCCTAACCTGCTGTGCTTTAACCAGCAACGCATTTTCAACTGTGATCTCCAGCATCTGCAGACCTCATTTTTTACCCACAGCAATTGATGTAATCTACCCAGAGGAATGGATGATGTTGAATTACACAAAATGCTTTGCTTTTTATTGGTCACTTTCATGAATAAGAAAATCAAGTTCAGGAAAATAAAAATTGGTGAGTTTTCAACTGACACCTCTGAGTTTTTAATCTCCATAAGTAATTCTCAGATAGCAGAAATCAAAGGTTTCGGGATTTTAGAAATCTTAGCAGGCGATCTGTGCAGAGTGATTTAATCGAGATGAAGAACAAATAAATAGGAAAGGATATAGTAATCTTCATAATTATCTTCAATGTTCTCATCTCCACTCTGTGGGGTGTGGGCATCATTGGCAAAGATGGCAACTGTTCCCCATCCCGAACTGCCCTTGAAATGGGCAGCTGGGCCATTTCAGAGGGCAGTCAAAAGTCAATCTCCTCGGTGGTTATGAGTCACACATTGGCCAGGAAAGGATTTCATTCCTTAGGAAATTAGTGAACCACATGTCTTTTGTTAAAGCATCAAATCAATGACAGTTTCGTGGTCACCATCAGTTTCAATTCCGGGTATATTGATTGAATTTAAAGCTCAGCAGCTGCAGGGGTGGGTTCATCACTTATTGTGTAATGTCACTTGATTGTTAAACTTCAGGAAAAAAATCCCCTCCCAGAGGCAGGATGGTATTATTAATGGAGTACTTGAGTAGATATCCTTACCTGTGGCATATCCATATCCTGTGCCACTAAACATAAGAAATCTGCCAATTTGATTCCTGGAACATGCTCTTTATTGAGTCAGATCATGGTTGAACTGATTGTGGTCATTTTTCCAACTTCCTGCCCAGCTTGGCTTACCCCATAATTATTGATTTCTTTTTCGATTGCATTGTCTGAACAGAATCCTGCACCAATGCTGCCGCTGTTATCCTTCTATAATCTTACTCCTCTGTATATCCAGTACTTTCAGGATCAGATTGAGGGAGAAAGTGAGGGACAGCCAACTCACCCTCAGATCATTGTTTAGTACAGTTCTGACATGATGTTCTTACTCAATCTACTTTTGCACTGACGTTGGTCAGCGATTGTTAATGATTCATTGATGGGTTACTAGTGTAATTTATCTCTGTACTGCAATGTTATTGCTATAGATTTAACCGTTGGAATCCATTTCCCTGCAGTGAGGATGAATGAAGCCTCCGCTTCATGCACATTCCTTAAGTTCCAGCCCTCACACACATCATTGCTCAGAACCCCCTCCTGCAAATACTTAGCTGGAATTTGTCTAAAGTTGTCACTTGAATTGCTCAACAGTGTTCTTTCAGTGTGCGCAGAGGAAACAACTGTGACTGCATGCTTAGGTCCAGCAGTCCCAGATTAACAGCTCCCGCGGAAATACAGACCACGCTAACTTAACTTGGAATGATTGCTGAGATGGGAGTGGAAGGCTGCTTAGATTGAGTGAGGGAGAGGTATGATCCTCAAGTTCTGGTCTCCACTGTTGCTGAGTCAGTTATTGTCTGACAGGCAGGAGTTTGGCCTTTGTGCCTTTGATTCCAGATAGGATAATCGAGGCTGCTGCTCCTAATGGAGATCACAGCGATTTGGTGGATGTACCTCATGCATACTCCCCTCAATCCAGGGGAGAGAAGAGGATGGAAGAGAGTATAACTGGGGTGGGAGGGGTTTTTGATAATGTTGGTTGACTTCTTGCAGCAGCGGGAAGTGTAGATGGAGTCAATCGATGGAAGATTGGTTTGTCTGATGGACTGGGTTGTACTCACAACTCTCCATAGTTTCTTGGGGTCTTGGGAATAGCAGTTGCCATACTATGCTGTGATGCATCCAGATAGAATGCTTTCTATCCTGTATCTGTAAAAATCAGTAAAATATTTTGTGGATATGGTGAATTTCCTTTGCATCCTGAGGAAGATGAGGCATTGTTGTGCTTTCTTGGGTGTTGTGTTGATGTGGGTGGACCAGGACAGATTGTTAGTGATCATCATTCCCGTGATGCTCTGGACAATCTCCACCTCAGCACCATTGACGCAGACAGGGGCATGCCAACCACTCTACTTCCTGAAGTGAAAAACCAGTTCCTTCATTTTGCTGAAGTTGATGGAGAGATTGTTGTCTGATAAACATCCCTGTGAAGCATCTTGGGCAATTTTATCATAATAGGGGCACTACACAAATACAAGCTGCGGTGACAGTCAGTGTGAGACAGGTATAATTGCTGCATGAATTTATCTAGCCCATTGTATTGTTTAGAATCTCAACATGAGTGGTTAGAGATTTTCTGAGCTTGTCCTAACATGGTATCAGAATAGATCAATCATTGCTTTGGCCTGGGGATGATGATGCTGCTGACTCTTGGATCTCCATTTGTGCTAGCCAGTGAAAACTAGTTTTTAAGTTTCTTTGAGGAATTCTAAGCCTTTGAAATATGGGCACCCAGGCTAATCAGATCATACCCATAGTCCTGAAGGTCTCTCGCTCTCTTTCTCTCTCTCTGACTGTCTCTAACTAGGCACTCTCCACTGGACCAGCAAAGATACGTATATTTGTATCATTAAAAATGCTTTTCATCTTGCACTCTTTGTCAGGAAAAATATAAAAGTGCCAAATTTCAAACAATTATGATAATTAATACCACAGGAAGAAAGAGTACTAATTGTTTGGCAAGTTAACTCTGATGTGTCAAGGCATTGCCATGGAGAAATCACCAAGGAACTCTCGGCTCACCGAGTTCTCAGGTAATATAAAATAGGCTCAAGCCTTGATCACATGCTTCATGTTTGCAAAGAATGGTTCCCTATTAATGAAGGTGTCACTTTCACCAAGCACAAATGATCATCATTATGAAATGTTCTGATCAACAGATTACCTTTAAATTGATTATTGATGTAGCTATTAGCACACTAAGGATTATTCAGCAACAGCTGCTGAATCATGAAACTGCTTCCAACAAGTTTGCAAAAATGAGTTACTTGAGTATGGTCTGTACTCTACCTATTATGAACAAGCAAGGATAATTATGTTTGAGTCATGCAGCCAATTGTTGTGTGTCCATTGTCTATATCATACATATCCAACAAGGATACATTTTATCCTTGTTCTGTTTAAGCCTGGATTTGTTCTAGTTGGCGAACTGAGATCATAGAATAGAATCCCTATAGTGTGGATGCAGACCCTTTGTCCTGTCCAGTCCACATCAACCCTCCGAAGAACATCCCACCTGGACCCACCCCCTTCTCTATCCCTGCATTTCCAATGGCTATTCCACCTGGGCTGAGAATCCTTGGACACTATGGGCAATTTAGCTTGGCCAATCCACCCAACCTGCATATCTGTAGTCTTTGGGAGGAAACCGGAGCACCAGGAAGATACCCACGCAGACATGGGAAGAATGTGCATACTCCACAGAGATTGTTGCCTGAGGGTGGAATCGAACCAGACCTTGTGAGGCATCAGTGCTACCCACCATTGAGCCACCATGCTGCCCATTGGAGGAGACATAATAGAACAAGAAAATATAAATGATAAGAACAATGAAAAGAATAATTTATGACTACAAAAGGGGTATTGTATCATGAGCCTTTCCCAATTATCGGAACAAAAGAGGAATTCTTGGTAAAGATAATGAATAAAACCTGAAATGTTGGACCTTTGAAATGAAAATTGAAAATGCTGGGTTGCACAATGGGCGTGGAACATCAGAAGTATTGCAAATGACGAGGTAGCCCAGAGGAAGAAGTAAAGGAATTTTTCAGAAATCGAGTTCCTGAACAATGAATTTGCATAATTGCATGGCATTGCAACCAGGCTGAACACAGTCACTGCAGCCAAGAACAGCTTCCCTGTGGCATTTGGACTCTTTGAACTTGTTCAGTGTGTCATCCACTCGAACAACTTCCCATTCACAAATTCAAATCACTCCAATGATGTCACTCACATTGTTGATACTGGACTGTGAGTCACCGCACTGGAATCTAATTGGCAAAGCTGCTATCTTTCCACAAACACCAGTAAGGTTGGTCAGCCATGATCCTATTGATGAGCAGACCAAGCTTGAGGGGTCCAGCAGCTTACTCCTGTTACTATTTCTTATGGCCTCCGAGTAAACCATGACCAGGGTGGATATAACCACACGACACTTATGCCTTAATCCTGACCATTAAGACATTACCTTTGGCAGCCTCACATTTTGAAATTCCAATCCTTCCATGAATTCCATGTAGATGTGTCCGAGAAGGTTCTGAGAAGTTTTGTATGAGTGTTTCCAAGGATGAGAGGCTTCAGAAATGGAGACAGATTGTGGAACTTAGGACTATTCTCTTCATTTCTCGAAGATTGACAGGAAATTTAATAGCAGCGTGTAAAACCAAGAGGAGTTTTGACAAAGCAAATGGTGAGAAAATGTTCCTGTTGGCATAAGGGTGGTGAACTTGATGAAAAAAACCAGAGGTGATCAAATGTTTTATGTAACAAGTAGTTACCAGCTGGAAAACACTGCATTAGAGTGTAATGGAGTATAAATAATTAAGGTTTTTAAAAGGGAATTGGAACACTTTCTGAAGACAAAAGATCAGGTTTTGTGAAAGGGCAGAAGAGTGGGACTAATTCAGTTACTGTGGCAGACAGCCAGCACAGACATTTCATCAGATGATCACTGATACATTGTGCTGTTTATCACATCTCCTGGTGTGTGGTACCGGGTAAGGATTGTTTAAGATCAGCCATTGCCACCAATACTTCTTTGTTTTTGCTTTGTCTTGGGCCTAACTGGTTATTAGTGGTAGACGATACACCATTGTAAACTGTCTGCTGAAGAGGCACTCTTCTCAGATAACAAGAGGGATTTTTTTGCATAAGCAATATAAGTACATTTATTAGGCATAATCACTTTGACCTTAGGGAGCTGGGACAGTTGCAAAGAGTCATAGAGATGTACAGCATGGAAACAGACCCTTTGGTCCAACTTGTCCATGCCATCCAGATATCCTAGATAAATCTACTCCCATTTGCTAGCATTTGGCCCATATCCCTCTAAACCCTTCCTAGTCATATAGCCATCCAGATGTCTTTTAAATGCTATAATTGTACCAGTGTCCACCACTTCCTCTGGCACTTCATTCCATACACACACCATCTTCTACATTAAAAAGTTGCCCCTTAGATCCCTTTTAAATCTTTTCCCTCTCACCTAAAGCCTGTGCCCTCTAGTTTTGGTCTCCTCCACACTGGGAAAAAGATCTTTGGTTATTCACCAAATCCTTGCCCCTCAAGATTTCATAAACCTCTATCAGGTTACCCCTCAGCCTTTGATGCTCCAGGGAGAATAGTCCCATCCTATTCAGCCTCTCAGTATAGCACCAACCCTTCAACCCTGGCAGCATCCTTGGAAATCTTTCCTGAATCCTTTCAAATTTTTCAATATTCTTCCGACAGCAGGGAGACTAGAAACGCACACAGTATTCCAAAAGTGGCCTCATCAATCCTGTACAGTCGCAAAGTGACCTCCCAACTCCTATACTCAATGCGCTGACCAATCAGGTCACACATACCAAATGCCTTCTTCATTATCCTATCTACCTGTGAATCTACTTTCAAGGAACTGTGAGCATGTACTCCAAGGTCTCTTTGATGTGCCCTCTCTGAATGCATGACAACTCCCTGAGCCTGTGACATCAGAAGATTGGGTGGAACCAAATTAATATGAACGTTAAGCCTTTCAGAACCATCACCAAATATGATAGATATCCTGGGCTGAATGGTCTCCTACTGTGCTGGTAACCATTCCATCATTTATCATCTCCAAGTCCAGATTACTGCCGTCTTCTGAAACAGTCTTTTTGTGCCTGTCTTGTCTCTTTACTGAGCCTTCAATGGCTCAGCTTTTGGCTGTCTTTGCCCTATGTTCTAAAATTCCTTTGCTGAACCTCTTCACCTCCCCCCTCGCCCATAACACCCTCCACATAACCCAATTTGTCACACGCTTTAAGGCGTTTGATGTCATTTTCTAATTATATATAGATTCTGCTGCAATAGTGAAGGGTGAATAAAGTGCAGCCTCAGATTCTTGGCATTTTTCTGCATTGACGAATGAAGTGGCACTTGCTGAGCTACCGGCACATGCTTTAAACAAAGGTGCAGCTCAGTCAATGTGTTGATCAATAACGAGTGAATGGTATCGAGGGAGGAACATCTGATGTTGCGAAATACTCTCTGTTCACTGCCTGCTGGGTGTGGCTGGTTTCTGTGGTTTGCAGCTTGCTATACAGTACAAAACAGTGTGGTCAAGAAATACAGGGTGGGCAGATATCACTTGTCCAGCTGGAACATATGGTGTGACACTCAGTAAATGGTTTGAAATCCTGACCGGCTCTAGCTCATGCTAAGATTTGGCAGGTGGTGGAGGTGCTAGGGGTTCATAATTAATTTGTTTTCTCGTCCTTCACATTTCCACAATGCCTTTTCCCACTTCAGGACGTCTCAAAGCTCTTTTCTAGTCAAGTTGTAATGTAGGAAATACGGTACCCATTTTGTGCACAGCAAGCCCTCACAAACAGCAATGAAATAAATGTTCTTTGTTAGGTGGTTGGCAAGGTGGCACAGTGGTTAGCACAGCTGCCTCACAGCGCCAGAGACCTGGGTTGAATTCCTGCCTCAGGCAACTGTCTGTGTGGACTTTGCACATTCTCCCCGTGTCTGCGTGGGTTTCCTCCGGTTTCCTCCCACAGTCCAAAAATGTGCAGGTTAGGTGAATTGGCCATGTTAAATTGCCTGTAGTGTGAGGCGAAGAGGTAAATGTAGGGGAATGGGTCTGGGTGGGCTGCTCTTTGGAGGGTCGGTGTGGACTTGTTGGGCCGAAGGGCCCGTTTCCACACTGTCAGTAATCTAATCTAATATCCTGTTCTTCTTCAAATATTGCCCATTTTCACCCATTGAGCGGACAGATGGGATGTTTGATCCCAGAATAATGTTTGATCCACAATTCAGCGCATCCAATAGTGCAATCTTCCCTCAGTGCTGTCTCAGGAATAGTGCACTGTTCCATCAGTGCCGACCAGCAATAATGAGATGTTTCCTCAAAACTGACCATCCAGTTGTGCAACACTTTCTCAGAACTAACTTTTCAACAACTGTAGCACTCCCTCAGTACTGTATCTGCAACAATGAAATGTTGCCTCGGTACTACTCCTCCAACAGAGCAATACTTCCTCAATTCTATCCTTGCAACAATGCAATGCTTCCTCAGACTTCTACTTCAACAGTACAGCAATGCCTCAATGCCTCTCTTCACACAGTTCAGTCCTTATGGTATGTTCCCTCAATCCTGCCCTCCGAAGATTGCAACACTCCCTCAAACTGTTCCTGCAACATTGCTCTTCCAATACTTTATTCTGAGAGTCCACCATTCCCAAAGTGCTGGTCAGGGATGAGGACAAAGGTCGATCAGGGTCCAATAACTGGAACGTGGGCCTACTGGGGCTTGTTGAGCTTGGATTGGGGCCAGGACTGTTGTGCTCAGCTTGTGGACAGGGCCACTTGGCTCATGCTGGGTTTGGGGCCGAGGCTGGAGATCTGGGCCATTTGCAGCACCAGGCCCCATGATTTCTGTTTCTACATTTACAATGGTTGAATTCTCCCTCAATGCTGCTCCTATAACGGTGCAGCACTCATTGAGTACTGTCACTGCAGTAGTGCAGATCTCCCTTAATACTCCCTTCGACACTGCAGTGTTGTCTAGATACTCATCCTCCAAGTGTGTAACACTCTCTTAATATTGCTCCTCCAATAGAGCAGCAAGCCCTCAGAACTGACCTTCTGACAGTGCAGTATTCTCTCAGTACTGTTGGAATATCAGCCCAGTACCTCTGTTGTAGTTGCTAGAACTTGAATCTACAACCTTATAATTCAGCAGTTAGAAGGCTACTAACTGAGCCACACAGGGACAATGCTGCAGTCCTAAGATCTTGACAGTCAGTGGTCTCTCTCTCTCTCTCTCTATAGCTTGGAAGGATAAATTTCCCTTTTTATTCTCCTTTGGCATGAAGTCTTTATTCTGCAGGAAAAACTGTATACCCCTTCTCTTGAATTCTCTCCACTGCAGCTTCTCTGAAAAGTCCTCTTTCTTCCTGCCACCTCACCCAGTTCTCTCAATTTTCTTGCAGCACTATCATCAATCACTCCGCTCGTTACCAGAGATGGAGCGGAAGAAGCAGAGATGGTTGTATCATGAGTAGTCCTAACAACTCACTGATTGGACATTTACATGTTAGTCATCATCAAAGTAGAGATAATGCTACACCAATATTTCTTTGCTTAATATGGGCAGGAATGAGACTGGGGTTGTGGTCTGTTAAAGTGTGACTATGTTGTGTACTCACACAGTCAGCCACACCTTGTAGTGGTCTGGCTTTCTGTTCTGTCGGAAAATGTGTGACTAAATTAGTGCTGGGTATGGACCAACGAAAACCCCCTGAGATATGAGGGGATCTCCATTCATTCAATCACCTGAGATTAGAACTCAAACTCAGAGCTTTTGACTCAGGGACACTGGTTACCCACTGGTTCAATGAGTGAGCTACCTAATTCTGCTATAGGTAGAACTTACTAATAACCATTACTTGATATATTTCTATCACCATTATAATTTGGCACATTACCTTTATGATTTCTCAATAAGTCAATGATCAACTTTGAATCTATTGGAAGTCACTTGCCAAATAGATTCGGTTTCTGTTCATCTCCTTCTCCTCTTATTTCACCATGGACAAACAACTGATTTCAGTTGTTCTTGTCTTAAATTCAGGAATTCTCTCCTGTTACATTTCTCTTTCCTCTTTTAAAAACCTGTTGTGAAGGCCTTAAGTTCTCGAATTCTCTCCCTTCACATCTCTCTCCTCTCCCTTTAAAGCTAAATTTCACCTAAATGCCATTTTTGGTATTTTTTTTAGCTTCTTTGAACATCACCTCAGCTACTAATGAACATCTGTCAAGATTAGTGGTGCTGGAAAAGTACAGCATATCAGGCAGCATCCGAGGAGCAGGAAAAATCGACATTTCGGGCAGGAGCCCTTCATCAGGAATCCACTGCCTTGTGACGTCGTGTTGGTGGAGTCGCTGGTTTGTGAGTTGCAAGAAGCGTGATCCATCACCAACACTTCACAATGGATCAGCTGCAGGACCTCAACAACCATCTCCAGGAACATAAGCTATTCAGTGCGATTTTTAACCAAATTGAGGTCGCTGCAGCCACAACAGAGTACTAACCAATGTATTATTACAATATCCCTCATTTGCCCCAGTCATAAGTTATTTAGAAGTCAGAAGTCAGGTGACACTAGGTTGATTTGAAATCACAAATACATTGATTGCTAATTTGGCTTCTTTGTTTCAGAGCAGAACACAACATCTGAGTAAGAAGAGAATATAGAATATCCTTTTCTGTTTCCGGTTGCAGCATGATCTCTGTAGAGGGGTAGATCTTGACAGGCCCACACTGTCCAGATCATGCAGGCGGCCGAACACCCTGCATACTTTCATCATTGGTATGTTAATATTCTCACACTTCACTAGATTAGATTTCCTATAGTGGAAACAGGCCCTTCGGCCAAACAAATCCACGCTGACCCTCTGGAGGACAATCCACCCAGACTAATTCCCCCACCCTATACTTACCCCTGACTAACGCACCGAACACTATGGGGCAATTGAGCACGGCCAATTCACCTGACCTGCACATATTTGGATTGTGGGAGGAAGCCAGAGTACCTGGAGGAAACCCAAACAGACACGGGGAGAGAATGTGCAAACTCCACACAGACAGTCACCTGAGGTGGGATTTGAAACCATGGCCCTCGCATTGTGAGGCTGCAGTACAAACCACTGAGCCACTTTTCCTTCCACAAAGTAATGGTTTGTTTAGCAGCTCCAGTATGACATGTGGGTTGTGAAGGATGTTAGTATCCAGGTGTCCTCTGTCTCCAAAGCATATTATCCATGTGCATGTACTCTACAAATGTAGTCTGCATAATTTAAAAACTCCTGGGCAAATAACTGATACCTCTTCCTCTCCAACAGATGCAATTGCAGAATGACATGAAGATAAAGGACTGGCAATGGAAGAATGTGCTCAGCTCAAAGGCAATGGTGTCCACAACAATTACCATTGATTAAAACAAAAACAAAGAATTGTGGATGCTGGAAATCAGATGATTGTTGCAAAGTCCCGTGCAATTCATTGATGCCCTTTTGGGAAAATTATTTGCCATTTTTACCTCGTCTGGTTTAGACAAGTCTCCAGACTCAGCAATGCGGTCAGTACTTAATTGCTCTCTGAAATGACCTAACAAGCCACATTTTTCCAAAGCGATGAGTGATATACAACAAATAATGGCTTTGCCAGCAATGCCCACATCGCATAAAAAGGATACAAAAAACAATTGTGGTGACTTCAACTGTCAAACGGTAATGTTTTATCCAGGTGGCGTACAGTGCAGGGAGGTATAACCAGACACTAAAGACTAACCAGGCTGAGCCTGGCCCAGTTTATACTTGGGAGATTGTGAGTCAGGGTTAACGAGCTCCTCAATCAACCTCGTGACTGAATAGATTTTGCAACAGTCAGATATCTAAGCATTATTTCCTCCTGTAATGATAATGTTGGCCTGGTAGTTTGAAATTAGTAGGAGATACATGACAGGCCTCACACTGAACACATTTCATTCAGGCTGTTTCAGAAAGTTCACAAACATTAAGAATCTACCTTAGGCCAAGCCTTTGCTGCCTAGAAATGGTTGGGTGAGCGGAAGAGTGTCGATTCAGATAATGCGGGTGAGTTTACCTCTTCTGAGTTAGTTTAAATAGTTAGATTGGGCTAGATCAATTAACCCGTATTAATTCAGGTAACCCAGGTTACCAGAACCACAGCATTAATTTAGCTACTGCAGGGAGTTTGGTTGCCCTTGATTAATTTAGTTATAAGAGGTTAATTGAGTTTGGTTGCAGAGTTTAATGTAGATTCGATTACTTACAGTGTGGAAACAAGTCCACACCTACCGGCAGACCACCCAGACCCATTCCCCTACATTTCACCCAACACTACGGGCAATTTCCTAACCTGCCAATTCACCTAACCTGCACCTTTTGTTTGGATTGTGGGAGGAAACTCATACAGACAGGGGGATAATGTGCAAACTCCACACAGGCTGTTGCCCGAGGCGGGTATTGAACCCGGGTCTCTGGCGCTGTGAGGTAGTTAGCCCGGGTTTGTTGTATTAACCTGGATCAGAGTTATGAGCCAAGGTTAGTTCAATGGGATCAAAAATAGAAATCAGCGCCTCTGGCAGCATCTGTAGAGAGAAATTAGAGTTAACATTTGGGGTCAATTGACCCTTCCTAAAATAATTCTCTGATTTCTCTCCACAAATGCAACCAGACCTGCTGAGCTTTTCCAGCAATTTTTGTTCTGATTCGAGCACCCACATTTTGTTCTGATTTTATTTAGTTAATCGGGATGATTTGAGTTTGCCGGATTTGGTGTAAACAGACCAGATTAGTTGAATAATTATCCCGGATTTGTTAATCTAGAATATTTTAGTTAGCTCGAGTTGTTTTATGTGAACCGGGTTAGTTAAGGCTGGCCAGTGCGTTTCACCCGGATTAGTTTCGTTTGCTGGCGTGCGTTTACCATGTGATGACATTTCCTCGGGCAGGAACCCGGAAGTTGAGTTTGGGGAGAATTACAAACATTCCGGGGGGAAATTCGAGGAGGACAGCAGAACCGATCAGAGGCACCACCTTGGAAGAGGATCAAATCCAAACCCCCTGTTCCGAAGCTGCCAGAAAAAAGCGAAGAAGACACACAGAAAGGCCTGAGCCCGCAGTGTGCTTAGGGTAAGCGACCCTTTCATTTCCCCCATCTCACGTTGCACTTTCTTCTTTCCCAGGATTGGACTAAGTCTCCACTTCACCCTTGGTTTACTGTAAATCACTGCTGAGAAAATCACCGCCTCCTGTGCATACACAAGGGAAAACAGTCAAAGGGCTTATTGGTTTGTTTTGATTTCAAATTCAGCGTATCAAGAGGGAAGGTTCACAGGAAGTGACAGTGAACTTTTTCACTTTGTCAGTGTGTCCTGTCTGAGTCAGCCAGTGATTCCCAGAATCTAAGTCTGCAGTGTGGCGAGACCTGTTAGCCTGCCAGTGGGGTCCTATCTGTCAGTGTCTCCGCCTGCCAGTGGGTTCCCCCTCTGTCAGCCTGCCAGTGGTCCCTGAGTCTCCCATTTGTCAGTGTCACCTGATCTGTCAATGTCTCACTCTGCAAATCTGCTAGTGTTGCTGTGTCTCAGTCTGCTAGTATGCCTTTGAATCTTATTCTTTTACTCTGTTCTTGTCTCTCAGTCTACAAATACATCTTGACATCGCTGATTGCCAATGCATTCCTGTTTCTCAGTCTGATATCAGGCAATCACAGAATAGAGAATAGACAATAGGTGCAGGAGTAGGCCATTCTGCCCTTTGAGTCAGCACCACCATTCATTATGATCATGGCTGATCATCCTCAATCAGTATCCTATTCCTGCCTTATCCCCACAACCCTTGATTCCACTATCCTTAAGAGCCCTACCCAACTCTTTCTTGAAAGTATCCAGAGACTTGGCCTCCACAGCCTTCTGTGGCAGAGCATTCCACACACCCACCACTCTCTGGGTGAAGAAGTTTCTCCTCAACTCTGTTCTAAATGGCCTATCCCTTATTTTTAAACTGTGTCCTCTGGTTCGGGACTCACCCATCAGCGGGAACATGCTTCCTGGCTCCAGAGTGTCCAATCCTTTAATAATCCTATACGTCTCAATCAGATCTCCTCTCAGCCTTCTAAACGCAAGGGTATACAAGCCCAGTCGCTCCAATCTTTCAATGTAAGATAGTCCCCCCATTCTGGGAATTGACCTCATGAACCTACGCTGCACTCCCTCAATAGCCAGAACGTCTTGCGTCAAATTTGGAGACCAAACTTGGAGAAGGCATTGTTACAGCCAAGGCTATGGGCACTGTCAATGTTTCAATAATAGTGCTAAGCACTTGTGTTTTGGAATTAACTGTTCCAGTCCAGCTGCTACACTGACGACATGGAAATTTGTCCAGGTAGGTCTTGTGCATGAAAAGCAAAACAAACCCACCTTGGCCAATTGCCACCATCCCCAACCCTCATAAGTCTCTGCTCAATCATTAACAAATTGATGGAATGTGTCATCGGTTGTCATAGCTATTGGCAGGGAAAGCTAACAGTGCATTAGTAGTTATTTGAAATCATAAAACATCGCATAAATTACATTTTTTAAAAAGGCTGAAGATGGATGTTTGCAGGTAAAGGGTCCTCTGGAAAATGGGAAGTGTTCAAAAATAAGGTGATGAAAGTCTAGAAACAGTATGTTCCGTTTAGGGTGAAAGGCAAGGCTGGTAGGTATAGGGGATGTGGGAGGAAAAGAAAAATTGAAGTATTGGTCAAGAAAAAGAAGGAAGCATATGTCAGGTATACACAACAGAGATGGAGTGAGTCCTTAGAGTATCAAAGCAATAGGGGTATATTTAAGAGGAAAATCAGGAAGGCAAAAAGGGCCATGAGATATCTTTGGCAAATAGGGTTAAGAGAATCCAAAGGGATTTTATAAATAGGTTAAGGACAAAAGGGTAACTAGAGAGAGAGAATAGGGCACCTCAAAGATCTTTTAGGCAGCCTGTGTGTGGAACCACAGAAGATTGGGGAGATACTGAATGAATGTTTTTCATCACTGTTGACTGGGGAAAAGGACATGGTAGATATAGAATGTAGGGAAATAGATGGTGACATCTTGAAAAGTAAAGGTGCTGGTTGTCTTAAAGTGCGTAAGGGTGGATAAATTCCCAGGACCTGATAAGGTGTACCTTGTGGTAAGCCAGGGAAGTGTTTGCTGGGCTTCTTGCTGAGATATTTGTATTCATCAATAGTCACAGGTGAGGTGTGGGAAGACTGGAAGTTGGCTAATGTAGTGCCATTATTTCAGAAAGTTAGTCAGGAAATGCCAGGGAACTATAGACCGGTGAGCCTGACATCGGTGGTTGGCAAATTGATGGAGGGAATCCTGAGAAACAGGATTTACATATACTTGGAAAGGCAAGTACTGATTAGGAATAGTCAACATGGTTTTGTGTGTGGGAAATCATGTCTCACTAATTTGATTGTTACTTCTTCAATCTTCTTTGTGTTTTTTTTGATGAGGGCTGAGCGGTGGACGTGATCTAAATGGACTTCACTCAGACATTTGACAAGGTTCCTCATGGCAGACTGGTTCGCAAGGTTAGATCTCATGGGATACAGGGAGAATTATCAGTTTAGATACAGAACTGGCTTGAAGGTAGGAGGTGGTGGCGTGGGGTTGCTTTTCAGACCGGACGCCTGTGACCAGAGGTGTGCCACAATGATCAGTGCTGGGTCCACTGCTTTTCGTCATTTATATAAATGATTTGGATATGAACATAGGTATAGTTAGCAAGTTTGGAGAAGACGCCTGTTGGAGCTGTAATGGACAGTGAAGAAGGTTACTTGAGAATACAATGGCATCTTGATCATATGGGCTGATGGACCAAGGAGTGGCACATGGAGTTTAATTTAGATAAAATGAAGTGCTGCATTTTGGAAAGGCAAATCAGGGCAGGACTTACACACTTAATGGTAAGGTTGTGGGGAATGTTGCTGAACAAAGAGACCTTGGAGTGCAGGTTCATAGCTCCTTGAAAGTGGAGTAACAGGTAGACACAATGAAGAAAGCGTTTGGTATGCCTGCCTTTATTGATCGGAGCATTGAGTATGGGGGTTGGGAGGTCATGTTGCAGCTGGACAGGACATTGCTTAGGCTACTTGGAATATTCTGTGCAACTCTGGTCTCCCTCCAAGAGGAAATATGTTCGGAAACTTCAAGGTTCATAAGGAATTTACAAGGACATTGCCAAGGTTGGAGGGTTTGAGTTATAGGGCGAGGCTGAATAGGCTGGGGGTGTTTTCCCTGGTGTGAGGGAAGCTGAAGGGTGGCTAATAGAGGTTTATAAAGTCATGAGGGGCATGGATAAGGTAAATTGACAATGGATATGGATAAGGTAAATTTTCCCTGGGGTGGGAGAGTCCACCCAACTAGAGGGCATAGATTTATGGTGAGAGGGGAAAGATTTAAAAGGGGCCTAAGGGTCCCTTTTCACACAGAGGGTGGTGTGTGTATGGAATGAGCTGGCAGAGGAAGTGGTGGAGGCTGGTACAATGACAACATTTAAAAGTCATCTGGATGGGTATATGAATAGGAAAGGTTTGGAGGGATATGGGCCAGGTGCTGGTAAACGGGACTAGATTAGTTTAGGATATCTGGTTGGCATGGATGAGTTGGACAGAAGGGTCTATTTCCATGCTGAATATCTCTATGGTTCAATGACCACATGGTCACATTTAAGGTGACGAACAAGAGAACATAATGAAAAATCTTTTTGCAATAACTGATTAAGGTTTGAAATGGACAGTCTTAGGGTCTGGTATAAATAGAATCGAGCGTTTTCTTCATGAGAGCATTAGATAGTTACTTGGAGAAAAGATTTGAGGACTATTGTTAAGGAACAGGGAATAGGAGTAGCTGGTTTGCTTTTCAAAACAGCTGGCACAAACTTGAGCTGAATGGCCGTGCTACACTTTTCAGTGATTCAATGACCGTGCTGTTGAATGGCATGTCCTCCCCAATAATCAATCTTCTTGCCAATGTTTCATTAGGATTCCACCAGGGCCATTCAGCTCCAGTTCACATTGCCGCCTTGCTCGAAATGTGGACATGGATTGAAATCAAAAGCGAATTGGAGAATGACTGCTCCTGACATTAAGGCAGCATATGACTGACATTGCATCAAGGAAACCTTCCAAAATAGAAGTTAACGGAACATTCTCCGTTCATTGATGTCCTACCTGGCACACAGAAGTATTATTGTATATTTACCTTTTTTTAATTTCACCCCCACACTACTGCCAAACAGCAGTCGTGCTTATTTTTCTCCAGCATCCATGTTGTGTGTGTGCAGGTGGAGGAAGAAGTACTGTTGTATTTGTTGGAGCCAATTATCTTTGTTCTAGGACATCACTGCTGAAGCTCCTTGCTGGAGTCCTTCCCAGGGCCAGCTACAGGGTAGATATTTTCTAAATAACTGTTGATACATATAGGGGAGCTGACGGCCTAATGGTATTATTGATAGATTATTAATTCCGAGACACAGACAATGTTTTCAAAACCTGGATTTGAATCCCACCAAGGTAGATGGTGGAATTTGCATTCAGTAAAACTTTGGAATTAGAAGTCTAATGATGACTGTGAAACCATTGTTAATTGTCTGAAAGATCCATCTGGTTCACTAATGTCCTTTAGGGAGGGAAACTGCCATCTTGTGTGGGTTTGCTCTGGTTTCCCCCCACAGTCCAAAGATGTGCAGGTTAGGTGGATTAGCCATGCTAATTTGCCCGTCGTGTTAGGTGCATTAGTCAGACAGAAATGGGTATGGGTGGGTTACTCTTTGGAGGGTCGGTGTGAACTAGTTGGGCCGAAGGGCCTGTTTCCACACAGTAAGTAATCTCATCTGATTGCTGTCTTTACCTGGTCTGGACTAAATGTGACTCCAGACCCACAGCAATGCGATTGACTCTTAACTGACCCGAATGGGAAATTAGGGATGGCCAATAACTGCTGCCCTAACCAGCAATGGCTTCTTCCTGAGAATGAATTTTTAAAAAATTGTTCCTACACCTGGAGCAGGTGGGGCTTGAACCTGGTTGTCCTGGCCAGCTACCACAAGACCCTTGTAAGAGTCCTAAAATCCTTGGTCGAACCATCTTCAGCGGTTTCATTGACATTCCTTCCATCATAAGATCAAGCGTAGGGATGGTCACAAACAAATGATGTTCAATACCATTTGCAACACCTCAGAAACAATCATTGCCCACTTATTGTTGTTGTGTCGCCATAGTCTTACCAGACCACAGGGGCTGCTCTCATTGGAGAGAGAAGTGCCTGGTGGTGATTTAACTTGAGGGCCATCAGACCTCAGGCAAAAGAAGAGGTTGAGAAGGAGAGTCCTTCATTGTAACCTCAAACCAGTGATGAAAATTGAATCCATGCTGTTGGCAACACATTGCTCTGCAAACCGACAATCCAGCCAACTGAGCTAAACCGATTCCCAGTGCCCACTTATATCAGGACCTGGACAAGATTCTGGCTTAGCTTGATAAATAGCAAATAATCTTTGTACTGCAAGTGTAAGGTTTCCAGTGAGAGAGAGAGAATTTAAATTCTTCCTTTCTTCACCCCCTGCTCACTGGTGTTCAATTGCGTTACCACCACTGAATCAACATCCTGGGGTTACCATTGACGCGAAATTAAACTGGATCAGCCATGTAAATTCTGTGGCTTCAAGAGCGATTCAAAGGCTGGATCCTGCAGTGAATAACTCACCTCCTGACCACCCAAAACTTGTCCACGTCTGTGGGTATACCAAGACAACCCTTTGCAGCAGGTCAAGAATGTGATTCATGACCACATGCTCAAGGCAATTATTTATTTAGAATGTATGTCATCGTTGAGCTCAGCAATAGCCTTGGCAATGGCAAGATGGAGCTTTTTTTAAGCCAGCCTTCAAGTTAGTCAGAGGATACTCCTTGACAGTGGCCTGTATCATATAAGTGATCTCGATATCTTGATTGGGTGGAGCAGTTCGAAGGGCTGGCTTCATTTCACTTCTAATTCTTGAAGATACTCTGGTGTGATTTCAGACATTTCAATGTGATGGGCCTGATCCAAATGTGCGATTGATGTAATTATTGAGAACACATAAAGATTTGTGGCATAATCTTAAAATTGGAGCCAAGCCTTTTGGAATGCCACCAGGAAGCAATTCTTCACAACGTAGGGAGCAGGGAAGGGTTGGAAATATGGAATGATCTCTCTTAACAAGCTTTGGAAGCTGAAGTTCAATTGAACATTTTAGAATTGAGATTGACAGACTTTTGTATTTTTTTCAATCTTTCATAGGATGTTGGCATTGCTGACAAGGTCAGCCTTTGTTGCTGAGCCTTGATAGTGCTTGAACTAAGTGGTTTATTGGACCATTTAAGGAAACAGTTAAAAGTCACCCTCATTGTTGTGGGTCTGGAGTCACATATAGATCAGACCAGATAAGGACAGCAGATTTTGCTCCTGAAAGGACATTAATGAAACAGATGGCTTACTCAAAGATAATTATCACGGCCTCCACACTGAAACCAGCTTTCAAATCTAGATTTTATTCATCAAATTTAAATTCCACCAACTGCCATGGTTGGATTTGAGCCAGTGCCCGAAGACCATTAACCTGGGCCTCTGGATTACTCATCCAATGATATTGCCATTATACCAACTCCCCTGTAAAAAAAGGTATTCATGGATACAGAACCAAGGTGGGTAAAGGGAGGTAAGAGTCAGATTAACCATGATTTGATTGAACACTAGAATAGGTTCGAAGGGCTGAATGGCCACCTCCTGTTCCTCTTTTTTTTCCATTGAACAGCAGAATTTGTTTCTGCTGGCCATCATTCCCATTTTGCTTCCATAATAAACAACAATTCAGGCTAAAATGAACAGTCACTTGGACAAATGTGAAGTAATGCAGCAGCATGGATTTGCTGAGGGCAAATAAATTGTTCAAGTTACTTCATGAGATAACACATTGAGTAATTAAGATAATGCAACACATCTAAAAGAGATGAAATGAAATACCATGTAATTAGTTGATCAGTAAAGCTAAAGATTATGGATTAAAAGAGATAGTAGCATTCTATTAAGTCCTTTAAGAATCCTGTGTTTCAATGAGATCACGTCTCATCCTAAACTCCAGTGAGCAGAGTCCCAACCTGTTAAGCCTTTGCTCATGAGACAAAACTCCATACCAGGGATCATCCGAGTGAACTTTCTCTGAACTGCCTCCAATGAAATCGCTCCTTAAATGATATCTTTCCTTTAAATGAGAGGACCAAAACCACTCATAGTACTCCAGATATGATTCGACCAGAATCTTGTACGGTTACAGTTGGACTTCCTCTCTATTCTCGACCAAATTGCTTGAAATAAGAGCCAACATTCCATGAGCCTTCCTGATCTCCTGCTGCATCTTTGTGCTGGCTTTCTGTGTTTTGTGCTCAGGATATGAAATATTTGAATGATAAAGATAGGCTGGGATTTCTTTCACTGGAGTGTAAGAGGTTGAGAGGTGACTTTATAGAAGTTTATAAAGTCATGAGGGGTATAGTTAGGTTAATGGTAGTTGTCTTTTCCCTCAGATAGAGGATTTTCAAGACTAGGGTGCATATTTTTAAGGTAGGAGAAGATATAAAAAAGATGAATGGCAAATTTTTACACAGCGGGTTGCTCACATGTGGAATGAACTTCCAGAGGATATGGGCACAGTTACAACGTCTAAAAGACATTTGAATGAATAGGAAAGGTTTGGAGGGATATGGGTCAGGGGCAAGCAGGTGCGACTAGTTCAGTTTGGAGTTATGTACAGCCTGGACTGGTTGGACTATGGGGTCTGTTTCCATGCTGTGTGACTGTCAGTCTAAGTGCCCCCAAGTGTCTTTTGTGTTGCAACCTTTTGCAGTGTTTCTCCATTTAAATAATACACTGTTCTTTTATTCTCCCTTCCAAAATGTACAACTTCACATTTTCCCATGTTATACCCCATTGCCAACATTTTGCTTACTTGCTTAGCCTATCAATATCACTCTGTAAACTGTTTGTATCCCCCTGTCTCAACCTGCCTTTCCATCTGGTTTTGTGTCATCTGTAAACGTGGCTATAGAACATTCATTTCTTTCCCCCTTCAAAGTCACGAACATATTTTTTTTAAACAGTTGCGTTCTTAGCACTGATCCCTGACTCCATTGGTCACAGATTGCCAACCTGAAAAAGAACCCCCTTTCCCCACTCGCTGTTACCTGCCCATTAACCAATTTTGAATTCCATGTCAAAATACTACCTCCTACAGTGTGTGCTCTTTTGACTTAATCTTTTGGAATCTTTTGCCTTCTGGAAGTCCAAGTACAACACATCTACTGGTTTCCCTCTCTGTTTGAGACTTCTGAGTAAGGTTCTCGTAAATTAGTCAGACATTATTCCCCTGTCATGAAGCCCTGCTTACTCTCCTTGATTAGATTATGATTTTCCAGATGTCCTGCTATTATATCCTTTATAATTGATCTCAATCCTTCTCCAACAACAGATGTCAGGCTAATCAGCCTCGAGTTAACTGCTTTTTGCCTCCATCTGTATTTTTGAATAGGACTGTCACATTGGCAGTTCTCTGATCCTTTGGTATTTCTCCAGAATCCAAGAATTTTTGGAAAATTAAAACCTATACATCCACTATCCCAGTAACTACCTCTTTGGCATCCTTGGAAGTAAGCCATCAGGACCAGGAAACCTATCTGCTTTCATCTCCATTAGCTTGTCTAATACTACTTCTCTCGTGATGATGATGGTGGTACTTAATTTCTCCCTTGTGTTCTTTCATATTAATGGGAGTTTGAAATATCTTCCACTGTACAGAATGATGCAAAATATATGCTTAACTCGTGTATCATTTCCTGCCTTTCCAGTAACCATTTCCCCAGATTAATTTTCTAAGGAACCTATGTTCACTTTGACACCTCACTTCCCTTTACTATGTTTAAAGAAGTTCTTATTGTTGGTTTTTAACTTCCTTGCTATTTTGGCTCTCATGCATAGAGTGGAGTTCTGCAAGGTTTAATCTGGGACCCCTCCTTTCTTCATATTATGACCTAGATTTGGATGTACAGGGCACAATTTCAACATTTATGGATGGTGTAAAACTTCCAAGCTTTGTGAACTCTTGAGAAAGATAGTGATGGGCTTTGAGAGGGCATCAGTGATGGAATGAGTGGAAATAAGGCAGATAAAGCCATTACAAAATTGAGTGATTAACCTTTGGGTGGAAAAATGAGGAGAGAATATAAATGTTGGGTCAAATTTAAAAGATCTTCAGGAGTGGAAAGATCTGGGTGTAAATTAGGACGGACTGAGAAGTTGGTAAATAAAGGCCACAAGATACTGGGCTTAGTAATTAGGAGACACATGTACAAAATCTCAGAAATTCTATGTAACATGTACAAAGCACTAATATGGCCTCAACTGAAGCGCAGTATCCAATTCTGGACACTTGCTTTTCGGAAGGATCCATTGGCAAGAGTAAAGACAAGACTCAGATGATTGGATCTGAGGTAGAGGAACTTGACTCCGGTAGAGATTGGTGAAGATGGGATGCTCCTCACGGAGAAGCAGTGTTTGAGAGGAGTATGGAATTTGATTGACAGGCCTCAACAGAAGAGGGCAGAATGTTCCCATGGGCAGAAATGTTGAGAATCAAAGGATACTAATTTAAGTGATTGGCCAAAAAACCAAAGGAAAACAACATGTATGCAACATATCATTCAGATTTGATGTGCACTGAGAGCAAGGTGGATGTAGATTCGAATTCCATTTTCAGAGTGACAAAAGATTTGACCAGTTGATTGGGCTGCTGCACTATAACAGTTCTGCTGTTCCAGAGAGTTTCCATGTATCTCGTTCTATTTGACTAGTAGTGCAGCAGAGCAGGCTGCAGAGAAGAGTTCTTGGTGCACATATTCTTGGGTGGAGGCTCTCATCACTAAAAACTAGTGGCACTATATTTCCATGTCTTGCTGTTATTACCCTATTCTTTGATTGATCTGTGCAGAGATGTGGCCGTGACGTATGTGCTTACATGCCTACATGCATCTGTCAGTGCCATTTTTACCTTCAACACACAATATTGGGAATCACCATAACAGAAACCTGGGAATACAGTACAGGTCGACAAGTCCTACTTAGGGCACGCATCTGTTTCTGGAGATCAGTACTGAGGGAGTGTTACATTGTCAGAGGGTCAGTACTTGCACTGTCACTCTTTCCTTCTCTGTCACATTTTCCTTTCTTCTTTTATCGGCAGTATTTACTTTATCGTCTTTATTTCTCTTGCATGGTAGGTAGTATTTGGGCTGAGCCTGTCTGCTCTCGGCCGGCAGAATTCTTTTTCTCTCTCTCCTTTTGATCTTTTTTATTCTTTCTTTTTCTTCATCTTCCTGACAATGCGGGTAGGCCAAAGCGGTGTGTCACCGGTGACTGTTGGCTCTGCGTGCCGATGCATGGTCTCCTGGCATGGGGACAGAACATCAACTGCAGTAATGGCAGAGTGGGGACTCCTGGCTTCGTAGGCCTGATACATGGACTTTTGGAATCGAGCAACAGAGCAGACTGCAGAGGAGAACATTGCTGCATGTATTATGTTCATGGGTGCAGGCTCTCGAGACTGAAAACTACTGGCACTACATTTCCTGTGAAGTTGATCACAACTTGATGTTATCGCCTTACTTTTTTGACTGAATTGTAGCAGTGTCCATGCCTGGAGTGTGGGCTCCTGGCTGTGATAGGCTAGGAGATGGGACCTTGCAGAAGACCTGAAGCCTTGTTTAGGACCCTGGCAATGAAGATGAACTCTATTGAAGTATTTTCTTCTAATTCTTTTGTACCTCAAAATGGTGCCAGATTGTGGCAACAGAACACTTTTCACTGTATCTCACTCGATATATGCCAATAAATCATGTCTTTTTTATCTTGCCTCTTAATATGGTGCTTCATTTTTTAATTTTGTCGCACTATATTCTGTATTCTGTTCTATTCTTTATGTAAAATATGATTTGCCTGGATAGCATGCAAAACAATCATTTTTGCTGCATCTTTGTATGTGACAACAACAAATCAAATAATTTCTACCTCCCTACCCTTTGTCATTACACATATTTGAGAAAAAAAACTCCTGCACTTAACCCTCCCTGTTTTTGTCATTCTCTCGCTCTGTCTACCACTCTCTCTCAGCCCCCACTATTCTGTCTGTCACTCTCCCGTCTGCTATGCTGTCACAATTTCCATCTGCCTGCCTGTGATTCTATCTTTCTTTCTCTCTTTCTTTCTCTCTTTCTTTCTTTCTCTCTCTCTCTCCTGTGCATGTAGTACAGGTGACTGACACATAGCCCTCACTTCATCCATCCTTCTATGAAGAAATAGGATTGTAGTTGTTGATGGATTTAATTGTGTGGGTGTGACTCTGTGCAGGAAGTGGTAATTTTAACCCTTTATAGCTGCTTTCTGTCATTACTTTCTGTACTTACTCCCAATCCAAATTCCACTGAACACAATGTGAATGGATTGTGTTGCAAACAGAGGAACAAGTTTCCTTTATTCAGCATCCATTCCTTTCAATTGAAATTTGCATGTCATTCTAATACTTGAGAAAAGATTTTAAAATATCCAGTAAATGATAAACCTGCATCTATCATTTGGAAATTAGCAATTCTGTAATTACGATAAATTGATTGAATGATTTGAAAATTTTCAGTTGTGCAGAGAGAACCAATGTGGATTTGCACAAGAGCCCAGAAAATAATCAAAAAGTGCAAGTTGAATGCTGGCCTTTGTATGTCGATGGCTGGAAGAAGAGATACTAAAAGTGCTTCAGCTATATGAAGGAGGGATATTTTAACATTGAAGGAAATGCAGCATAGATTTACCAGAATAGTATGTGTACCCCAAGACTTGAATTTATGAGGAAAGATTTGACAATCACACAAGTGTCATGGTGAGAAGGTCACCATTTGGCTCAGACCAATTGCCTGCACCAGTTCGTTGAGAGTAGGATTGGCTTTTATTTGCCCAGAATTAAGAAATTTAAGCTGTGATTTTATCAAGGGTTTCATAATATTCAGGAAAAGAGCTTAGGTAGATTCTAATAAGTTACTTCTGGGATAGACAGAGAGTCTAGCTTTAGTGTGCATGGTCTAAGGATGAGAATCAGACCTTTTCGGGGGAGAAAGTAGGACACTTCTTTATACACAGATGGTGATAGAAGTTTGGGACTCTTAGGTGTGCAGATGGCAATTCTGCCTCTGTTAAAATTTGAAGATAAAATTGTTAATTGTGAGATTGACAGTTTTTTATTTGTCTGAATATTCTGAAACATGGACCACTGAGATGTGATCTGAGTGAATGGCCGGTCTCGTACAAGGTGGTGAATGACCTCCTTCTATTCTGGATCTTGGACAAAGTTTCCACATGCCTGTTTCTCTCCCTGCTATTCCATTATCCTTTTCATTATTCATCGTAAACTAGGTTAAAAGTTCCAAGGGATGAACAGGATTAATCTGGAACAGAGATTTATCAACTCCTAGCTTTGTCTTCAGGGGTAGTTTGTTTGTTAGAGGTGTTAAATTGTCGATAGCCCCTGATCCCTTTGTCTCTGAATCCACCTGTGCATTTTGTCTGACAAAGCTTGCTTCTGCTTTGAACGTCCTGACAGAAGTTTTCCCAATGTTTACATAAAGATTTAATAGAGGCAAATATTTAGAGTAAACAGCCCATTTTTTGTGCTACTGTATTCATCTCTGCTTGAGCTATAGTGATGAAGAAGGGTTGACTTCTCCACCTCCTGGTGCTGAGTGGCTTGTTGTGTTCTTCCAGTCTCCTGCTTGTGTACCTTGGATTCCGGCAGTTTTCTTTTGTCTCTAACTGAACTTTAATGATGACAATCTGAAAGTGTTCCTACTTAGCACTGGTGACTGCAGTGTCTGACCCATTTATCAACCTTCACCAACACAACAGAATTTAGAGACATTCCAGATTAGTGCAAGAAGGAAACATCACTGTGTAAAACAGGAATATAGAGAAGTGCATTTCGATGATTCTTTCACCAGCTTCAGTTTCCTCTTTTGAACTGTGAGAGTGCATGTCACCATATTTGACAGTATTATGGCTGAATAGGTCAGTGATTTCATTGAAGAGTGGTGACTCTTAACGTTTTTAATTGTTGAAATTTCCCTTATTTGTTTCCTGTAACTGAATCATCAGTAGCTAGAGAGACTAATCCTCCAAGCGTCAGTTACCATGGAACCCCACTGTAGGTATTTGAATGGTGAAATACAGATTGAATGTTTGAACTGAAATTGAATTCTGATGAGCTAAACTTCAAGGGCTACAAGCAAACTGCAGAAGTTGAAATGACAGAAACAACTTTCATTGATATCGAGTTGTCACAGCCACTGGATCACTAAGTGCTTTACATTGGAGTTATAAAGTCATACAGCGGAGAAACAGGCTGGTCGGCCCAAGCGTTCATGCTGACCAGTTTCCGAAACTGAACTAGTTTGCTAGCATTTGGACCATCTGCCTCTGAACCTTTCCTATCTGTGTACTTGTTCAAATGTCTTTTAACTGTTGTAATTGTACCTGCCTCTACCATTTCCTCTGGCAGCGCGTTCCATATATCCACCACCCTCTGAAAAATTGCCCCTGAGGTCCATTTTAAATCTTTCTCCTCTCACCTTAAAATATGCCCTTTAGTTTCGGACCTTGGCTATTCACCTTATCTATTCCCCTCATGATTTTATAAACCTCTTCAGCCTCCTCTGCACCGGTGGAAATATGACCTGTCCTCACCAACCTCTCCTTATAACTCAAGCCTTCCAGGTTTTATAACATCCTTGTAATTCTTTCTTGCACCTTTCCAGTGTAACAATACTGTGGCATTAAGAGGTGTATCTTGTCTTTTTTTTTCAAATGAAGAGAGGTTGAGACAGAGGCACTGAGTGGTCTGTTCCAAGCCAATCAACGAAATAGTTTGTGAGGCCTTGGGTTTTTTAAAATAAAGTTGGAACAATGCAAGCAGACTGAATGAGTAGAGTCAGGTTCCAACAGAACCAAGGTTTTAGTTTACCTTTCAGTGATTGTTGGGGTTTTGAAGTTGGCTCTCTCTCATGCTCTCTTCCTCTACCCCAGAATTTCTTCTCTATGCGAAAGGCAAAAATCACGTGCGATTCTGGCAGCAATCTGTTTGACTGAATTTCCAGTCATGTTACTATATTGGAACTGTTTCTGTTTAGTTGTTAAATAATCAATTATTCTGTTGTCTACTTTCCAGTCGAGTTAAAGTTATACCAATTCTTCTTCCTTTTATCTGTTTTTTAAACTATGGGGCAAGAATAAACTGTGTTTTGCTTAAAGCCAAACAGTGTAACCAGTTGAATTACATTTAGAACAAGCACCTTTATGCTTATCTTGAATTAGATAAAAGTTAGGGTCTAGGTACCTCCTTGATCTATTTGGGGGGGGGGGTTTGGTCTGGTCCATAACATCAGTTTAATAACACCCTTCCTACAGCAGGGTGACCAGAATTGTACACAGTACTGAAAATATGACCTTACCAATATCTTGAACAGCTGGAAACTCTGCTTCCTGAGTTTATGTACAAATTACTTCTCGTTCCAAAGCTAATAATAGGTTGTCACTGACAAATGCTCTAGCAGTACAGGTGCCCAGTTCTTGCAATAGAGAGTCAGTTACTTTGTCTGCCAAGGATATTTCCTGATAGCCTGCACACTGAACCTCTTTGTTTTCGAGTTTGAGTCTGTCAAGCCTGATAAGACCAGATTACATCCTCAACAGCAATTCATTCCATTCCAGCCTCTCCATGTCTACTCTCTCAGGTGGAAGTAAAATTACTTGCAAGAAGAGCAGGGGAAAAGTCTGTTTGGTGTTGACATTGTGTCACTGAAATAGATTATTTGCACATTGGTGTTTATGGAATCCTGCTGTGCATAAATTGACCACTGTCATATTTCGGGAAACACAACGATTTCAAACCACGTAATGTAAACATTCTGGGTCACCCTGAGGTCATGAAATGCTCTTTAAAAATCCAAGCCTTTTGGTTTACTATTGCTATTTTCTTGAATGACAGACGATCCAGCACTGTATAATGAGGAACTGTTACGCTGAATTCAAAAACTGCTCCTGTTCCTTCATGATGCAAAGTCATGACAGTCCAAGGTGACCTTTGAAGGGCTTCTTGAGTGCATTTCAGTGACGGACAGCAGTGTGCTCAACAGTTATCTTGCTGCTGCTGGTAGCTTGAGTACCTTGGTCGATTGACTCATGTCTGTTTGGATTGGGCCTCCCTGTGTTTTAATCTTGTAGCAGGCCATGCATGCTGATCTGCAGTAAGCCATTCAGTGCCTCATTATAGTTTTGTAGTTTGTGAATCTGCCACCATTTTAAACCTCTCTGCTCGTGGTTATGGTGATGTGAATTTGGAATGCTCCATTTTCTATCCCCAGACGATATTGATTGATCTCTCCCAGCACATATTGAGGCCATTCAGTCTGTTGTATCAGTGCCAATCCTCTTTGTGTAATCTGTTGATTCCTATTTCCTATACAATCCAAGGCCCCATCATTTTTTAAAGTATTCTCTCACTCATTATATGTTTATGAAAGATTTTGCAGTTCCCTTCAAGGTCACCCAATGATATTCTCCTCTTCATCATCTTTTTTGTATCGTTTTTCAATTTCCTTAATCATTCTATATCGTGATCGGGTTTCAATTATTTTCTGTTTATCAAAAAAAATCCTTTTCTCTCTTTTTATATTAACTTTGCTCCATTTACTTTGTCATTCAGGGAGCTCTATTTTTGGATGCCTCAACTTGTATCTCTTTGACAGTATGTCTGGACTGAGCTCAAATATTCTTGCCTTGAGGATCTGCCAACGTTCATTCACTGTTCTTAACCAGTTCTTTGTTTGCACTCAATCTATTCGCTGAGCTGGAAATTTGTATTGCTGACGTTTCGTCCCCTGTCTAGGTGATATCCTCAGTGCTTGGGAGCCTCCTGTGAAGCTTCACAGGAGGCTCCCAAGCACTGAGGATGTCATCTAGTCAGGGGACGAAACGTCTACAACACAAATTCCCAGCTCGGCAAACAGAACCACAACAACAGCACCCGAGCTACAAATCTTCTCCCAAACTTTGAACACAATCTATGCTCGAGCTCTTCTCAAATTGGTCAAATTAACTCTCTTCCTGTTTGATATATTTTACCTCTAATTTTTCTTGTCCTTTTTCATAATCATATTGAACCTCCTTATGTTCTGATCGCCATTATCTAGTTACTCCCCAAGATACTTCACTTATCCTATATCACTTTCTGGAACTAAATCCAGTGCTGCTTCAGTCCTCATTGGGCCAGAACTGCACAAATTAAGGAAGTTCTCCTGGATGGAATTGAAAAAAAATTGGTATCCTCTTACCCGCTACTCTGGTTTTTCTCTCAGACTAAAATTAGGTTAATTGGAATCTCATACTATTACTGATATTACACTAATTGTTACATAACATGAAATTCTCTGAAATTACCATGCAGGTGAGCTCCATTAGCTGCTCCTTATTTCAGTGTCTACACCTAACAAAATACCAGCTGTTTCTTTCTATTCCTTAGCACAGGAAGATTATTGACTTGCATTTTGCCTCCTGTTAAATCTGAAACATTATAAAAATTAGAGAATGTACAAAGCAGGTGCAGGAATAGGACATGTTGTCCACGAAGCCCAGTTGCCGATGAACATGCTCATGACTGATCCTCTATCTTAAGATCATACGAAGATCTCTCTCCATCCCCTTTGATACCATTAGCCTCCAAAAATCAATTTCTTTCTTAAATATATTGAGTTACTTGGCCTCCCTCCTACTGTGGGAGCAAATTCCAATGAGTGAAGAAATTTCTTCTTATCTTAGTCCAACGTGGTTCACCTCATATCCTGAGGCCATGCTCCCTAGTTCTCGACCCCATGCCAGATGAGGTATCATCCCTGCATCTAATTTGTCCAGCCCTTCTCGAAGTTTGTATGGTTCAGTGACATCCTCCTGTCGTTCATCTAAACTCCAGTGAAGACAAGTCTCGTTGACCCAGTCTTTCTTCAGACAATAAATATGCCAATCCAGGAACCAGTCTAGTGAACCTTTTGCTTTTTCTTTTAATTAGGAAGTAAATCATTTCTTAGATGAGGTCAAAACTGCACATAACAGTCCCGGTGAAGGCTCACTAAGACTGCAATGAGACTTGCTTACTCCTGTACTGAAATCAGTTTGCCTTCCTATTGCTTACTGCACCTGTATGCTTTGTTTCTGTGACTGCTGTGCAAGGACATCCAGGTAATGTTCCTTCTAAGCAGCTCCTGGGAAACTCTGCATATATCACTTGGCATGTTGACCCATTACTTCTGCTCCTGGAAGCTGCAGCCATTTGTGGACAGGAAATGACAAGCAATGTTGCACCCAGGGGCCCCTTGTACATCAACATTTCTTGATTTATCACCATTTTAATAATATTCTCCATTGCCGTTCTCGACCAAAATAGCCAGGTTCACACTGATCCACATTACACTGCATCTGCCAGACATTTGTCCATTCTCTCAACTTGTTTCAACCATTTGAAACCTCTTTATATCTTCCCATCACTCAGAAGCCCACTAAATTTATGTCATTGGCAAAATTGAGAAGATATTTGATTCCCTCATCCAGATTTTTGATATACATTATGAATAGCTGGGGCCAAACAATGATTCCTGTCATGCCTCACTCTTCACAACTTGCCACTCCAGAAAAGAACCATTTACGTGTGTTTTCTGTTTGTGAACCAATTCTCAGGCCGTGCCACAACATTCCCTCTAATCCTAGATACTTTGATTTTGCTTTGATTTTATGGGGAACTTTATCAAAGGCCTTCTGAAAATCTAAATACACCAAATCCACTGATTCTCTCTCATCTATTCTACTGGTTATGTCCTCCGAAAACTCCAGTAGGTTTGTCAAACATGATTTCTCTTTCAAAAATCTGTCTTGATTTTGTGTGATCCAGTTGTTATTTTCTAAGTATTCTGTTATCATATCCTTGACAGTAAACTCCAGTATTTTCCCCACTTTTCATGTTCAGCTAACTAGTCTCTAATTTGTTTTTTCCCCTCCTTTCTTTTTTAAATATTGGGGTTATATTTGCCACTCGCCAATGGACCAGGATTGTTCCAGAATCTAGAATTTGGGAAGATTACAACCGACATCCACTATTCCCATTGCCGCTTTCTTTAAACCCTGGGATGTAGATTATCAGGCCCTGAGGGTATGTTAGTTTTCAGTCCTGTTAATTTTTCCAGCATGTTTTTAATGAATACTGATCTCCTTCAATCCTTCTTTTACTGTCTGTATGTGTTTCTCGAGTATTTTGGAAAGTTCTGTGAAGGAGATTTGAAGGAGTATTATCTTGTTCAAGACTGCCACACCTCCTTCTGTCCTTTCCACTTCCTTATCCCTCCTGAATATATTGTAGTTTCCATTCCTGTCCATCTTTAAACCAGATCCCTGCTAGGGAGGGAAGTAATGTTGTGGAATTGTAAGTGTTATAGGACTGGCAATCTGGAGTTCAAGGCCACTGCTCTTCACATCCCACCACAGCAGCTTCTGGAGCTTAAAATCAATGGATAAATTCGGAATGCAAGGCTTCTCTTGATAGTTGTAGTGATAAAATTGTTATTAATTTTTCTAAAAGGCCACCAGGTTTACTATAGAAAGGAAATCTGTCTGTCCCGCACAGTCTGGTCCACCTATGATTGCAGATTCACAACAATCTGGTTAACTATTTGTGCCCTCTGAAATGACTCAGTCACTCACTTGGAGGGCATTTAGGGATTGGCAGTAAATGCTCGTGTTGCCATTGGTGCTCATGAAAATGTATGAAAAATTGGAAAGTAACTAATTTTGTTTGTAATCCACACAGACTAACACACAAGAATATTAACATTATGCTAGTTGGCTTTGCACTTCCCCTCCATCTAATTCTTTTAGCTTCTGCACTATTCTTTATTCAGTTGCTCCTTGTCTCTCAGTTTACTTCTCCTCTCTCTGCTGCTCTCTCCTGATTGCTGTTCCTCTGCCAAATACATTTAAATTTATCAACTTTCCCCCCACAGCATTGGTTAACCTCACTGTCAGGACACTGATCCCAGGAACAACAACAACTGTTGAATTCATTTAACACCTTTTAAATTGTAAAACATCCAAAGACACTTCACAGGTATAACCAAACAGAATTTAACACTGAGCTGCATTAGGAAATATTCAGACAACTGACCCAAAGTTGTTTTAAGGAATGACATAAAGGAAGATGAAATAGCAAAGAGATTTTGGGAAGAAATTTGAGAGCTCAGGGCCATGCATAGAAAAATGGGACTTGTTAAGTTTGGGATACCGAGTTGGCGTGACCGAGTTAGACGGAAGGTTCTGTTTCCATGCAGAATGACTTATGCAGGGTGGCCATGGTGGAATGGTTAGAATTGGGAACGTGAATGAATTTGAGGTTTTCAGAGGGCTATTGGAGATACAGAGAGAGCCTTGTGGATATTCCATGAAGGGATTTGAAAAGATGAATGAAATTTTCCAATTGAGGTGTTGTTTCATTGGAAGCCATTTACAGGTTAGAATGCAACAGGGCCAAACACAACTAAGTTAAATGTATGATCAGGTTTTAAAATAAACAATCAAAGGATTTGCATTTATATAGCACTTTTTCCTAGGGTGCGCTGCAGTCAGTGAAATATATATGAAGTATTGCAATGTAAGAGACGTAGCCCATTTGCAGACACCAAGATCCTGTCCACATCAATGTTATAATGATCAGATCATCTATGTTTTTGTGAATCAGAATTCATCTGATGAAAGGTAAAAACATGAAACATGAATATCATAATTCAAAATGATTGTGACCGATCATCCAACTCGCTACTCTGTTCCTGCTTTTGCTACATATCTCTTTGATCCCTTTAGCCCCAAGGATTATATTTATCTCCATCTTAAAAACATGTCATGTTTTAGCCTCAACCTATTTCTGTGGCAGATAATTCTACAAGTTCATCAATGTCTGGGTGAAGACCATCGCAGTCCTAAATGACCTAACCGGTGACCTTAAACAACAAACCCTGGTTCCAAACTCTCTGGTTATCGGGAACGTCCTTCCTGCATTTACTCTGTCTAGTCCTGTTGGAATTTTACAAGTTTCTATGAGATGTGCTCTCACCAAGGCCTTATACAATTGCAGCAAAACATCATTGCTCCTGTTCTCAAGTTCTTTCGTGATGAAAGCCATCGTACCATTTGCTTCCTTCACCATCTGCTCCGATTGCAATCTTACTTTAAGCAATTGGCGTACAAGAACACGCAAGTCTCCTCCTTGCACCTTCCCCTTTCCCAACCTATTGCCCCTCAAATAATAAACTGCCTTCCTGTTTTTGTTATTAAAGAGGATAATCTTATTTTTATCTACGTTAAAAGCCATCTGCCTCAACTTGGACAAATCAGACTGAAGTTCCTCTGCATCTTTCTCACAGTTTGCCTCCCCACTGAGCTGTGTATGGAAAGATCATCAACTTTAACCTTGTTTCTCCCTCCACAGATGCTGTCATACCTGCTGAGAAATGTCTGTTTTTATTACAAAAGATAACATTCTGTTTCAGTAAGAATCATAGGATTTGTGATTGTTGACTGAATATTTGGAGCATATTTGGATTCTGGACTCTGTGAACGAAACAGTTGAAAGGCATTTAACTTGGCAGCAACTCAAACCAAACTGAAGTTTGTGAGAAAGCATGTTTTGGCAATTACACTGCAGCTTTTGAAAGATATACATGGGATGTGAACGTTGCCAGCAAGGCTGGCATCCATTGCCCATCCTGAATTGCCCTTGAGAAGCTGGTAATTGCACAGTTGGAATCATGGACTGCTAAAACCACATATGCTCAGCATTGTCTGTGCTGGTTCTTTGTAAAAGCAGTCCATTTTCTTCTGCTTCCATGGTCTGTGCTTTTTTTTTTGTCTATTCCAATAATTACTTCATTCTGTTTTGTTCGCGTCTATTTGAAACCATTAGCTTTTGGAGCGCTGCTCCTTCATCAAATGTTAGTGAGAGAAGAAGACTTTTGACACAGAATTTATAAGGAAAAGAGCAAAGGGTCATTTACCTTATGTGCACAAATGTGTGTTCAATTCGCTCGCAAGAGTTGTATGATCCTTTGATCTTTTGCTTGGAAGACGTTAGACACAGAATTAAAAAGAAAAAGATGAAAGGATCATACACCTCATGAACACTGGTATATGTTCAATTTGTTCGCATGACTTGTATAACCCTTTGATCTTGTCCTTATAAGTTCTGTGTGTAAGGTTCTCCTCTCTCACTAACACTTGAAGAAGGAGCAGCACTCTGAAAGTTAGTTTTCAAATAAACCCGTTGGGCTATAACCTGGTGTTGTGATTTTTGACTTTGTCCAGCCCAGTTCAATACCGACACCTTCACGTTTTTTATAGCTTCAATTGAATCTGCACCTTTCTCACTCTCAGGCACTGCATTCCAGATCCAAACCACCCACTCTGTTGAAAACGTTTCTTTATGTTGCTTCTGGTGCTTTTTTGAACTGTTTTCAATTGGTGCTCTCTTGTTCTCACCATTTCTGCCAAAGGAAGTTTCTCCTTACCTACTCTGTCCAGATCTCTAATCCGCTCACATAACCCAAGTTCCTCATGCCTGGAAACATACTTTTAAATATTTTTTGCTCTCTCTCTTTCTCTCTGTCCTTTCTCATTGTTTCTTGTGACATTTAGGTTTCTCAGTGGCCGCATTTTTTCTGTTAGTCTCTGCTTTCTTCCTCCCAGCTGCTTTTCAGTTATAATTTCCACGCACCTCCTGCATTGTTCTACATTTCTGTATTTTCCCTCTTGCCTCCACAATTTAGACATGGGTTCTGATATTTGTGACAAAAGAAATGCAGCCACATGCATGATTAAAGAAACTGTGTTGGTTGGATAAAAGGTCAAGGCTTTATGACTGATTGGAATGGGATTCCTGCTCAGGTTAGCCAAAGTAGAGAGAATGTGCATATAAAAACCTGATCATGGGGAACAAGTACTTGCAAACAGATTCAGAATGCAAAAATAGTTCTTTAAAATAGAAAGGAGACACAAGAAACTGTCAAATAAAATGAAAATCTTCCATTAATCTGATTAGTTCATACAAACCAATTCAAACTAGAAGTTGATCACAATATTAGAATTAGAGGAGATTATTACTCTTTGGACTGAGGCATCAATGGAGGAATGTGTAAGGTTGCAGATGTAGCTATCGTAAATCTGAATTAAGGAGTCTTATTAAATGAGAGGTCAGGCAAAAGATGGAGGTAGAATGGTTTACAAGTGGCAGATAGTGATTAGACCATCTAGACTTGCTGTTCTACTATAAACCAGGAGGTCTCATAAAGAGATTTTCATCCTTGCACCCAGGTAATGCAATAATGCTTTGGATGGGCTATGATTCCACCTTCCAATGATACATAAAATAAAATGACCACAAGATCACATGAAATAGGAATGGGGAGCTGTTTTGGTCCTTCAAGCCTGCTCTGCCATTCAATAGGATCATGGCTGATCCAACATTGCTCACATCCACCTTCCTGCCTTTTCCCTGTAACCCTTGATTCCCTATTGATCAGGAATTGATCCATCTCAGTCTTAATTATCGAGAAGAACTCTGCTCCCACAGCTCTCTGTTCTAAAGACTCTCAACCTCTCAGAGAATGATGTGGAGTTGCCAATGATTGGACTGGGGTAGACCAAGCTAACAATCACACAACACCAAGTTTTGGTCCAATAGGTTTATTGAGAAGTATTGAGAAAGCGCTGTTCCTTCATCAGGTAGCCCGAGTGGGACCAGAAGACACAGAATTTAGAGCAAAAGACCACAGTGTCACATAACTGAAATGATATATTGAACAAACCTCGATTGCTGTTAAGTCTTCCATCTTTTAGAATGGGTTGTAGGTTTCAGTTCATTAATATGTTACTCCTAGAACTTCTTTCAAGTGACATTCTCGAGATAACTTAAGGTATTATTAAAAAAAAGGTGACATCTCAGCTCAGACAATGCATTAAAGGTAAGAGGTTCAAGTCTGTCTGTATCCCAAACTTGAGACTAGTTCTGTTTCCAAATTAGGAATTTATAAAAGGTTTGTTCAATATATTGTTTCAGTTGCATGACATTGTGGTCCTTTGCTATAAACTCTGTGTCTTATGATCCTGCTCCACAGCTACCCGATGAAGGAGCAGCGCTCCAAAAGCTAGTACTTCCAAATAAACCTGTTGGAGTATAATTTGGTGTTGTGTGATCTTTAACTGAGTCCTCTCAGAGAAGAAATTCCTCCTCTTGAAGGCACCCCTTTGTTCTGACACCATGCCCTCTGGTACTAAACTCACCCATAAGGGGCAACATGCTGTCAGCATTTACTCTGTCAAGCCCCTGAGGAATCCCATATGTTTCAATGAGCAGACTCCCAGCCTGTTTAGCCTTTGCTCATAAGACAATCCTTCCATACTGGGGATCCTCCGAGTGAAAAAGTGAGGTCTGCAGATGCAGGAGTATCAGAGCTGAAAATGTGTTGCTGGAAAAGCGCAGCAGGTCAGGCAGCATCCAAGGAACAGGAAATTCGACATTTCGGGCATAAGCCCTTCATCAGGAATCCTCCGAGTGAACCTTTTCTGAACTACCTCCAATGAAATAAGGGGATCACAACTGCTCACAATACTCAAGATGTGCACTCACCTGCATCTTTCCAGATGCAGTAAGACTTCCCTCCACTTATACTCCAATCCCTTGTAATAAGAGCCAATACTCCATTAGTCTTCCTGATTACTTGCTGCACCTGTATGCTAGCTTTCCATGTTTTGTGAACAATTCAGCCTGAAGTCCCTTTTCTGTTGCAACTTTCTGCAATTTTTCTCTAATGCTCTTTTTTTTCTTTTTCTTTCCAAAATGCATAACTTCATATTTTCTAACATTATACCTATTTGCCAACCTTTTTGCCCAATTACTTAACATATCAATGTCTCTCTGTAAATTATTTGTATTCCTCTCCTAAAGATGCCTTTCCACCTACTTTTGAACTTCAAAATAGGTCCTCTGCTGTTACCTTCTCCCACCAGCCTTAGAATACAGGAAAGGGTAGGGCAGTGCACCTCCTCAAACATTGATATGTTGACTATGATATGGAGGAAGAGCAGTTTTGGGTTATCGACACCGCATGGCAGTAGAGGAAGGATGTAAATGCGTGAGCAATTCCCTCCAGGAAGTGGAGAGGGATGTATACCAGACTTTACAGGGAACACAGGAAGGGACATCAATGTGTAAGAAACAGAGTAGGCAATGAGACAGAGGGATGTCCAAGGTAATGGGACATCTGTGTAGAACTTTCCTACCAGAGTATACTCGAGAACAACGTCTATTATACAAGATTCGATTCGTGAATCAATCTGTTTCCTGAACAAAATCTAATTGGGAGCAATGCACTGTCAAAATGTTGCTGTTCCTGTCCTGTGACTTTGCAGTGGTTTAAGAGAAGCTAGCGTAAATATTTAATGACAGGGATCAATTCCTGCAATTATCGATTGATATATGTGCTGGCATGCCACAGCGCACACAATTGAATTTGCTAATCGTTATTTCTGTGGGGGTGGCAAAGAGGGACTTACAGTCATAGAGTCGTGGAATCATACAGCATGGAAAAAAACCCTTCGGTTAAACTCATTCATGCCAACCAAGCTTCCGAAGCTAAACTAGTCCCGTTTGTCTGCATTTGGTCCAAATCTTACTCAACCTTTCCTATTCATGAACCTGTCCACATGTCTTTTAAATGTTGTAATTTATACCACCCTCCACCACTTCCTTTGGCAGCTCATTCCACAAAGGCACCACCCTCTGTGTGGAAAAAGTTATCCTTCAAGTCCCTTTTAAAACTTTCTCCCCTGATCTTCAAAATATACCTTCTTGTCTTGAACCCCCCGTACCCTCCAGAATAGACATTAGTAATTCATCTTATCTATGCTTCCCATGATTTTGTAGATCTCTAAGGCTACTTCTCAACCTCCTATGCTTTAGTGAAAAAGGTCCCAGCTTCTCCTTATAATTCAAATTCTCCAAACCTAGTAACATCCCCAAATTTTTTCTGCACCCTCTCCAATTTAATCATGCCTTTCCTTTACGAGGGCGACCAGAACAGCACACCAAATTTCAAATTTTGCATCCCCAATATCCTGTAATTACCAATATTCTCTACATCTTGTGTAGGGGTAACATGGTGTTCCAACTCCTATACGCAGTGGTTTGAGCAATGGAGACAAGCATGCCAAATGCTTCTTTACCACCCTGTCTACCTGTGTTGCAACTTGCAAAGAAACATTTGTCCAACCCTGAGGTCTCTGTTTGACAACACTCCCGAGGGCCTTACCATTTATTGTATCTCCCCTATCCTTGTTTGTTTTACCAAAATACAATATTTGGCTTTTATCCAATTTCAATTCCATCTCCCATTCCTCGGCCTATTGGCCCAATTGATCAAGATCCCTTTGCAATCTTGGATAACTTTCTTCATCATCCCACTAAAATTAGTGTCATCCAGAAACTTACTAATCAGGCTTCCTGAATTCTCATCCAAATCATTTATGTGAATTACAAACAACAGTGGACCCAGCACCAATCCCAGTGAAATACTGCTAATCACAGGACTCCAGTCAGAAAAACAACCCTCCACCACCACCCTCTGTCTTCTACCTTTAAGCCATCATGGTCATTAACAACCTGTCTGTTCTGGAATGGCTATCACTTGTAGGGAAGTGGGAAAGTGCCCCCAATACCTCAGCACGTTCAGATGAGTTGTGAGAAAATTTGAGAGCTCCTGATTTGTGTTGTCAGTGTAATTTTTGACTGTTCTCTTTTGCCTTCAGGCATGAGCAAGGATGAGTCGACCGCCCTCCTCTCAGAACCTGAGCTGTGGAGCATGGGAGATGAAGGAACGATTAGGGACTGGAGGTTTTGGGAATGTCAACCGATGGACCAACAAGGTAGTGTTTACTCAGTTTGAAATGCATCAGAGCACTAGAGTGCAGGCAGGAAAGGTTCTGAATTCTCGTTTTCCTTCCTCATTTAGAACATTTGTTTGGAAGTTAGGGTTCTGACTTGTTTTAAACTTTTATGCATTCTGACTGGGCATGAATGAAGTATTAAATGAATCCAGCAATGGGGGTAGAATAGAGGCAGAATGGCTATGCACTGAAAAATTCCTCTTGACAGAACATGGTTTTTCTAGGGTATAAAAGGTTCACGGTTTGCTCCCTCCGTGGTTATTTTGCGAATCAAGTCGTTCAGTGACCTGGTCTAATGATCCCATGACCCAAGTTCAAATCGGGACATCTGGGGACCCGAAATTAAATAACTGCAATGTCAAGCTTGAATCAGTAATAGTGACCATGAAACTAATGGAATTACTTAATTCACAAAAGGAGGTCAGATGCCAGAAATCCTGCAGCATGTCATTCATCTCCGGATTCCCCAAAGCCTATTCGCCAGGCCCTAGTCAAGAGTGTGCTTCCCTGGATGAGTGCAACTCCAACAACACTTAAGTTTAATACCAACAAGGAAAGTGCAATCCGCTTGATTGTCACAACGTTTACAAGAATCACTCCCTCCACCACTGATGCACAGTAACAGCAGAATATACCATCTGTAAGATGCACTCAGAAATTCACCAAGGCTTCTTAGATAGCACCTTCCAAACCCCAACCACTACCATCACAAAGAACAACGGCAGCAGGTGGAATCAAACACCACCACCTGCAAGTTCCCCTGCAAGTCACGCACCATCCTGACTTGTAATCATCACCATTCGTTCAGTGTGATTGGGTCAAATTCCTGAGACTCTCTCCCAACAGCACTGTGGATGTGCTTTCAATCACCTGAGCAATTACAGATGGACAATAGATGCTGGCTCAGCTAGCAACCCATGAATAAATTTTTTGAAAAAGGACACACAGTTTTAACTCAGCACATTAGTTACCTATCAGTTGTGTAGAAGGCTCATCATATTTCTGTGGACAATTAAGAATGGACAATAAATGCTGACTTTTCAATGAATGAATATGGGGTGGGTGGTGGGGGGAAGAAATGTTGAGATCTAGCTAATTGAGTGCTGCCTCCTTGCTTTTTGAAAATACATCAAATAACGTCAGTGCATTGTTGCTGGTGTTCGGGGACAAAAATAACCAACTTCAAAGTGCCCCTTCAGCTCACTTAAGTCTCTGCCTTGTGTTTGGCTCAATGTTCTTGGTTATCTGATGTGTGACACTTAATTGCTCAGTCACAGAGCATGGAAACAGACCCTTCAGTCCAACCAGATCATGCTGAATATTTTCCTCAAAGCAAACTAGTCCCTTTTACCTGTATTTAGCCCATACCCTTCCAAACCTTTCCGATTGATGTATTAATCTGAATGTCTGTTAAATTTTGTAAGTGGACCTGCATCCACCACTTCCTCTAGCAATTCATTCCACACATGCACCACCTTTTGTGAAAACGTTGTTTCTCAAGTCCCTTTTAAATGTTTCTCCTCTAGTTTTGAACTCCCCTACAAAGGGAAAAGACCTTTGTTATTTAACTTCCCCTTACCCCTCCATTAATGATTTTATAAACCTGCTGTAAGGTTCCCCTTCAGCCTCCTACTCTCCAGTGAACAAGTCCCAGCCTATGCAGCCTATTTTTAAAACTCAAATCCTTTCAAGGGCAAGTGTTGCAGAATTTGAGTGAGTGGAGAGCTTTAAGGTGCTCGATATAGGTAGTCTTACATTTCTTTGCATTAATATTGATTACCTGCCTGCAAGGACACAAGAAGTCAAAGCTGAGGAAAGACCCTTTTAGTCAATGAAGACTATGCCTCTTGTTTTTGTCTCTTTAACAGTACTACATTCCAACTGTTGTGCTTGTTCAATAATGCTGTGCTCCCTCAGTCCTCCGCCTCTGATGCAGTACTTGCTCAGTATTTCACCTCCAAAACTGCAATATCATCCACAGTACTGATCATCTGACACTGCAACACTCCCTCATTACTGACCCTCTGAAAGCCCAGAATTCCCTCAGTACTGATCCTCCAACAGTGCAGAATTCCTTAATTATTGACCCTCTGACAATGCAGAACTCCCTCAGTGCTACTTAGTGGGCGGCAGGGTGGCACGGTGGTTAGCACTGCTGCCTCACAGCGCCTGAGATCCGGGTTCAATTCCCGACTCAGGCGACTGACTGTGTGGAGTTTGCACGTTCTCCCCGTGTCTGCGTGGGTTTCCTCCGGGTGCTCCGGTTTCCTCCCACAGTCCAAAGATGTGCGGATCAGGTGAATTGGCCATGCTAAATTGCCCGTAGTGTTAGGTAAAGGGGTAAATGTAGGGGTATGGGTGGGTTGCGCTTCGGCGGGTCGGTGTGGACTTGTTGGGCCGAAGGGCCTGTTTCCACACTGTACGTAATCTAATCTAATCTACTTTGGCAGTATTAGCCCAGATTTTGTGCTGAAGTCTCTGAAATGAGGCTTGAATCCTTGACCTCTGTATCAAGGTGAAAGAGGTCCCACTGAGACACTGCTGACACTGAGCTGACCAAGTAGAATTGTTTGCCTTTTGTCCTTTTGGGCTTTAAATTGAGTTCAACTCCAATTTGGTTAAAAATATCTCTTGTTTTCTCTTGATTCAATGAAAGTTCCCTGCTAAACTTCTGATGGGAATTTCTGTCAAGGGAGAAGTGAATTCTTAGAAAGCACAGATAATTCATGTATGCATTTTCTTGAAGCAAGCTGCAACTCCATTAGTGGTCAGCAGTAATCCACTGAAGCAGGATTCGATTTCCCTTCCTGTCCTCCTCTTCCTCCTTCCCTCCTCCATTTTCTTATGTTTTATCCCTGTTCTTTGCTCTGATCTCATTTTCTACGGGTATGCAATGACGAGCAGGGAATGGAGACTGATTCTGGGCCAAGGCTTCTTCTCAGGCCACTTCACGAAAGTCTCAGCTGCAACTCCAGAATTTAAATCCACAAAAAAATTGAATGTGTGCAGAATTTCCTGAAAGCCAAAGTCTTCATCAACATTCCTTGTGAAAACTAATATTGAAATGATTATTTGATGTCAATCACTCAAACCAGAAGGGTGTAGTTTGTGGGGAGAAAAAGATTGAAACTTGAATGTTTGGCGAGCCCTCTGTTAAACGGGCTCCTTTTGTGACCATTGGATGCGGGGAGAGGTCATTGTTCTCTGCATGTGGAGTGTTTTTTTAATGATAGAATCATAGAGTGAAGGTAAATTTTGGGGATAACAATCTCCACAGATGGGTTCTATTCATTTAAAGATTGCTAAATCAAGCAGAATTCTCCCAGATTATGAATTAAAAACAGCATTTCAGTCTGTCTTCTTCAGTGGCCATCTCATAATAGCTTTGCCTCGGAACAAAAAGTCCTCCGAACGGGAGACTGTGGACAGACATGGTGACGAAGCTGGGTACGGATGTCAGGTATCATTTGTAGAATCAGAGCGTCAGAGACATACTGCACGGAAACAGACTCTTCGGTCCAACCCATCTTCGCCGACCAGATATCCAACCTATACTAGTCCCATGTGCCAGCACTTGGCCCACATCCCTCTAAACACTTCCTAATCATATACCCATCCAGTTGCCTTTTAAATGCTGTAATTGTACCAGCCTCCACTACTTCCTTTGGCAGCTCATTCCATACACTCACCACCCTCTGCATGAAAACGTTGCCCCTTAGGTCCACTTTAAATCTTACCCCTCTCACCCTAAACCTATGCTGTCCAGTTCGGGATTCCCCTACCCCAGGGAAAAGACCTTGTCTGTTTATCCTACCCATGCCTCTCATGATTTTGATCCATGCCCCCACTGACATCCCCTCTCATCACAGCTCACTCTCCTTCCCAGGTTATACTGTTTGGGGAAATAACTTCACTCTTTGTGAATAATTCTAGGAAATTGGATTTTTAAAAAATATTGTGCACAGAATTCAGATTTCAGTGATCAGATCAGAATAACAGTGTAAAATATTATATCGATGCCAGCTCCTTTGTTCATGTTTTCCTTTAATTCCATTCCCCACAGTACTGTAAATTCTTTGACTTGAAATATTTGTCTCATTTCCCTTTCGAATGTTGCAGTCAAATTTGCTTCTACGATGCTTTCTTGCAATTTATTCCAGATGTGCTTAAATCAAAAAGCCTAATTTTCTTTCCAGTTTTTTTATAGAGTCATGGAGTCCGACAGCACATAGACAGGCCCTTTGGCCCAAACTGTTCCATGCCAACCAAAAGGGCCATCCACGCCAACCCCATTTCCCTGCATTTGGCCCATCTTCTCATCAGCTTTTCCTATCCATGCATTTCTCCAAATGCCTTTGAAACGTTGTTTCTGTACCAGTTTATCTACTGGCAGCTCATTCCATATGCGTACCACCCTCTGAATAAAAATGTTGCCTCTCAAGTTCCCTTTTATTCTTTCCCCTCGAGCCTTAAACTAATGACCTGTCGTCCTTGATTCCCCAATCCTGGGAAAAAGACTGAGTGGTTCACTCTATCATGTCTCTCATAGACTTAGACACCTCCATAAGGTCCCAGCTCAGTCTCCTTTGCTCTAAAGAAAAAGTCCTAGCTTGTCCAACCTCTCTCTGTGACTCAGACCCTTGAGTCCAGACAATATCCTTGTAAATTTCTTCTGCACTCTTCCAGTTTAATAACATCCTTTACAAGTACGGCCGCACCAATGACCGATATAACTTCAACATAACTTCTCAACTTCTATTCTCAGTGCCCTGACTGATGAAGGCCAGTGTGCCAAAATTCTCCAGTTTCCTCATTTCCCCTCCCCCCACCTTGTCTCAGTCGAATCCCTCGAACTCAGCACCGCCTTCCTAACCTGCAATCTTCTTCCTGACCTCTCCGCCCCCACCCCACTCCGGCCTATCACCCTCACCTTGACCTCCTTCCACCTATCACATCTCCATCGCCCCTCCCCCAAGTCCCTCCTCCCTACCTTTTATTTTAGCCTGCTGGACACACTTTCCTCATTCCTGATGAAGGGCTTATGCCCGAAACGTCGAATTTCCTGTTCCTTGGATGCTGCCTGACCTGCTGCACTTTTTCAGCAACACATTTTCAGCTTTGATCTCCAGCATGTGCAGACCTCACTTTCTCCTCCAGTGTGCCAAAAGCCTTCTTCACGGCCCTGTCTACCTGTGACTCCAATTTCAGAGAACTGTGAACCTGAACTCCAAGATCCCTCTGTTCCACTACACTCCTTAAGGCCCTCCCATCCACCATGAAACTCCTACCTTGATTTGACTTTCCAAAATGCAAGACTTCACGCTTATCCATTTTAAACTCCATTTGCCATTTCTTGCCCACTTCTCCAGCTGGTCAAGGTCCTGATGCAATTTCCGATAACCTTCCTCATTGTGCACTATACTGACTATTTTCTTGTCATCAGCAAACTGACTCACCATGCTTTGTACATTCTCATCCAAATCTGATATAGATGACAAACAGTAATGAGCCCAGTATGGGCCCCTGAGGCACCCCACTAGTTGCAGGCCTCCAGTCTGACAAACATCCTTCCACGATTACCCTCTGCTTCCTCCCGGCAAGCCAAATGTGTATCCAATTTTCCCGCTCCCCCTGGAATCTCTGTGATCTAACCTTCCAGAGCAGCCTACCGTGTGGAACTTTATCAAAGGCCTTACTGAAATCCATATAGTCTGTGTACTGCCCTGCCCTCGTCAACCTTCCTGGTCACTTCATCAAACAACAATAACAAATTTGAGAGGCATGATCTCCCATGCACAAATCCATGCTGGCTACTCTTAAACAAACCCTGTCTTTCCAAATCATGTCTATCTTATCACTCAGAATCTTTTCAAGTAACTTACCACTTAGGTGTTAAGCTTACTGGTCTATAGTTCCCAGGTTTTTCTTTGCAGCCCTTCTGAAATAAGGACACAATATTTGCTACCCTCCAGTCTTCCGGGACCTCGCCTGTGGCTAACAATGCAAAAATATCATCCAGGGCCCCACTTCTCTCGCTTCTTGCAGTGTTCTTGAGTATATCTCATCATGACCAGGTGATTTATCCACTTTCATACATGCTAATACATCCAACACCATCTCTACTGTGATGTGGACTGTCCCCAAGATATGTCCACTAACTTCCCCAAGTTCCCAAGTCTTCATGTCTTTCACCTTGGTAAACACAGAGGAGAAATATTCCTTGAGAACCTCACTCATCCCCTGCAGTTTGACAAATACATGTGCACTTTGGTCCTATTTTTTTCTCTGTTTTTTCTTTACCTTTACTACACTGAAAGAACTTCTTTGGATTCACCCTAATCTTTTTAAACAAAGGCTATCTGGTGTCCCCTTTACACCATCCTGATATCCTCCTTCTGTAAATTCATGTATTCCCTTGATCCCAGTTGCCTGTACCTGATCCACGCCTCCTTTTTCTGGTCAAAGCCTCAATATCTTTTTTTCATCCAGGGTTCCCAATTCCTGCCAACCTTGCCTTTGACCCTCACAGGAACAGACAGGCATTGAACTTTAGCCATCTCTCTTTTAAATGCCTCCCACTTGCCAGAGATCCCTTGGCCTGCAAACAAACTACTCCAATCAATCCCTGTCTCTGTCCCTGTAAGCTCCTGTCCAATTCCATCAAAATTTGCCAATAACTTGAAATTTGGATTCTTTGCTTATCACTGAAAACAGTTTCTATTTATTTATTTGTCAGAATCAATTATCAGTCCTTGAACGGACTCTTAACTATCCCTGCTCTAAGGAGATAAATTCTAGTTTCTCTTGTCTTTCACACAGCTTCATTTCTGATGGAATTTGGTAAATCTCCTCTGCATTCTTTCCAATGCCTTGTCTCCTTAAACTGTGGTGCCCAAAAATGAGACAGTACTCCAGCTGGCCCCAAACTGATATTTTATAAGTCTTCACTCTGTCCTTGCTTTTGTCCCTTATGCATCTATTGATGAAGAAAAGGATCTCAGACTTCGCAACTTGTCTTGCTCCCTTCAAAGATTGTGTGCTTATGTCTCCAGGTCTCTCTTTGCTTTCAAAATTGCACCATATAAATTACGTTGCCTCTAAAATGGATCATTTCACACTTTGTTGCAGTCACGTCATCCACAATCTGTCTGCCCATTTCACCAATCTGTCAACATTGTCTGCCACGACCACCTTCACTAAATACTGCATTTTCAGTTTTCATTTCATTTGCAAACTCTGAAGCAATGTCGTGAAAACCCAAGTCCAGGTCATGATTATAAATCCAAAAGAGCTGAACCCAGCGGAGCAACAATTAATACTTCTCTCCAGTCTGAACGAACAAGGCACAAGTACTGTCTGTCCCTTAGTCAATTTTGCATCTGGACAGCTACTGTCCCTTTAATCCATTAATGAGCTTGTTATTTGGGTGTTTATTGGTATTTTATTTTTAGGACACTGGGGAGCAGATTGCCATCAAACAATGTCGACAGGAGCTGAGCCCGAGGAACCGAGAGCGTTGGTGTTTGGAGATTCAGATCATGAAGAGGTGAGGGCCCTGTCACCTGACCCTTCATCTTGGCTTGACACAGAGTGAGGGATCTGCCACTTATGTCCTGTGGATTGATCCAAGGATGATCACATATCCTTTCCCTGGTGTTCTTAGCTGATGACTTTTTAATGTAAGAGGCTCGGGATGAAGGAGTTGGAGGGAAGTGGGATGTGGTGGTGGTCGTGGAGAAAGGGCTTGTAATTTGAGGTGTAACAACAAGACCCATTGTGAAATGTGCAAGGCGAAGACCTTGCAGGATTAAAGAAACTCAAAGTTTCAGTCTTATGAGTTTGGACATCTCAAAGCACTTTGCATTTGGTTACATTCTCTTGAGCTACATGGAGAAAACACAATAATTTTGCAAAACTCCCACAAACAGCAATGTGGGAAGCAATCTGTTTGTATGATGTTTTTTGAAAGATAAATACTGGCTAGAAACTATCACCGCCTGTGTCAGAGATGACAATGCAAGTTTTCCTCATGATGCTTCATCTCCCATTCAGCTCCTGCCACCGTCATCCCAATCAAAAAACTGCTAACACTCTCATTTGAACAGTATGACTTCAGAAAAGAGGCACATTGTAAGCTGAAGAATCTTGAGTCATTGGATGCCAAAGATAACTGTCCTGCTGTCTTCTTTAAAATAGTGGTTTTAAATCTTTTATGAAAAGGCATAAAACTCGCTGGTTTAAAGTCTCACCAGAAAGATGGTACTTCAGACACGATTCTGCTCCTTCAGTCCTGCATTGCAGTGTCAGCTCAGAGTTTGGTGCTGAAGTCGTAGAGTGGGACTTGAACCCAAAATGTCTGGCTGAGAGGCAAGAATGCAACCCATTGAGCCACAACTCAGAAGCAGAAGCTGGCTAGAGACAAGGAGATGGAATCCAGTCTGAAAGGAGAGGCAGATTGCCAAGCTGCGGAACATAATTAGGTATTAGAAGGGATAAAATGCTCAAAGAGAAAAGCCACTTTGAGTGACACCTTTCTGCAGATGTGACTGCAGTGGTGAGACTGTAGCTTTTGGATATGTGCCAGTATTGTTAATGAGAAGGATGTATCTCACTCTCTCGATTCCCAAGGGCGAGCGTACGATTCTCGAAGGGGCTGAATGCCAAACTAAATCTGCCCACATTATGTCTGATTATCCGAAAGCTTCTGTGTGCCTTGCTCCTGGTAACATAGCTGCAAGAGAGAACCAGTGATAGAGAAAAACACATTTTATCAGAGTTCTGTGGAAGGATCACTGGACCTGAAGTATTAACTCTGATGTCTCTTCACAGGTGCTACCAGATCTGCTGAGCTTTTCCAGCAATTATGTTTTTGTTTCTGATTTCCAGCATTTTACACATGTTATCATTCTCCCTCTCCAATTTTGGAAGCTTGGCATGAATTAGTTTGAGCAGTGGAAATCTCTGGCGTCAATGCAGAGAGTCTGTCCCATCTGTGCTTACCATGTTGTGATCAAATCTAAACATGCCGTGTTCCATACACAAAGCAGGAAATTAGTTCTTCAAATTGCACAATGTCCAAACCACACTGTCTATAAACCATCACAGCTTGTTTAGATATTCTTTCCCTGAATAAACTGCCACTTTTGGCCTTCCTGTGTCAAGTTTACTTGGCTTAGAGGTTTCTTTTTGCAATCATTTGAAATATTTCTCTGTGAGGACCAGCAGTTGACCCTTTGGAAAACCTATGTATTGTTGATTTCGGTAACTGTTAAACGGCAGCTAGATTGGTATGTGGGTCAGACATTAAGGTATCAAACTATCTTGATCCCCTCACTCTTATCTCTCTTCCAGCTCCTGTTGTCACCCGTGGTCGCTCCATTCCCATCTTCAACCACAATTGTCAAGACTTCTGCATCAAGGATGCAAATTGGGAAAGGAAGCTGTTGCAATTGTATGGAGTTCAGCTAGGTGGATCTCATTAGAATCTGAGTTCCCTGATAGGGGCTGTTAATCTGGTCCAATCAGGGACCCCTTTGACAGATACAAACAGGAGTGTCAGACAGCTTGTTCACTCTGAGAGCTGGCTCTGAGGGAGCTGGATCAGTGTCAAGGATGCTCCATGCCTAAATAAATGACTTAGTGATGGGATACTGGCCCCTGTGGAGTTAGTTAAGAGGCACTGTCTTAACCACAAACATTCTGCACTATTGGGAGAAATGCACATGAAATATTCTGAGCTCAGGGCCTGGCACAGAAGGGTCAACAAATTGGAGTTGAATTCTAGACGAGAACCTCAAAGCCAACATTGGTCGCCATCTCTTGCCATAGCAAGGATGGGGAGAAATGTTGGTCATGAATTTCAGAGTACAGTCACCTCCACAATACTTGCCCAGATCAGCTGGGTCAGTTTTAGTTCTCCTAACTACAAAAGTTTTAATTTAGAACATAGAACATTGAACAGTACAGCACAGAACAGGCCCTTCAGCCCACGATGTTGTGCCGACCATTGATCCTCATGTAAGGTAAACCTAACGTATGAACCCTCAGATTTCTGTAACCATATGCATGTCCAGCAGTCTCTTAAATATACCCAATGACCTCGCTTCCACAACTGCTGCTGGCAACACATTCCATGCTCCCACAACTCTCTGCATAAAGAACCCGCCTCTGACATCCCCTCTATACTTTCCGCCAAACAGCTTAAAACTATGACCCCTCGTGTTAACAATTTCTGCCCTGGGAAAAAGTCTCTGGCTATCAACTCCAACTATGCCTCTCATTATCTTGTACACCTCAATTAGATCCCCTCTCTTCCTTCTTTTTTCCAATGAAAAAAGTCCAAGCTCCATCAACCTCTCTTTGTAAGATAAGCCCTCCATTCCAGGCAGCATCCTGGTAAACCTCCTCTGAACCCTCTCCAAAGCATTCACATCTTGCCTATAATAGGATGACCAGAACTGGACACAGTATTCCAAGTGCGGTCTAACCAAAGTATTATAGAGCTGCAACAAGATCTCATGACTCTTAAACTCGATCCCCCTGTTAATGAAAACCAAAACACCATATGCTTTCTTAACAACCCTGTCCACTTGGGTGGCCATTTTAAGGGATCTATGTACCTGCACACCGAGATCCCGCTGTTCCTCCACACTGGCAAGAATCCTATCCTTAATCCTGTACTCAACTTTCAAGTTCGACATTCCAAAATGCATCACTTCGCATTTATCCAGGTTGAACTCCATCTGCCACCTCTCAGCCCTTCTCTGCATCCTGTCAATGTCACGCTGCAGCCTACAACAGCCCTCTATACTGTCAACGACACCTCAAACCTTTGTGTTGTCTGCAAACTTGCTGACCCATCCTTCAATCTCCTCATCCAAGTCATTAATAAAAATTACGAAGAGTAGAGGCCCAAGGACAGAGCCCTGTGGAACACCACTCACCACAGACTTCCAGGCAGAATACTTTCCTTCCACAACCACTCGCTGTCTTCTGTCGACCAGCCAATTCTGTATCCACACAGCTAAATTCCCCTGTATCCCATTCCTCCTGACCTTCTGAACGAACCTACCATGGGGAACCTTATCAAATGACTTGAAGTAATTTAGTGAAAAAAAAATTGCTCTCTCTGGGGCATTAGGTCCAGGACATTCGACCTTTACATTATATTTGTAAAGAAGTGGTCAGCTGGTGCTGACACCTTTTATCTTTTCTTTTATCTCTGCTGCAGATCCTAATCAACAATGGTAATTCAAAGTTTGTGAGAAGATTTGTAGCTCGGGTGCTTGATTGTTGTGGTTCTGTTCGCCGAGCTGGGAATTTGTGTTGCAGATGTTTTGTCCCCTGTCTAGGTGACATCCTAGGTGCTTGGGAGCCTCCTGTGAAGCGCTTCTGTGATGTTTCCTCCAGCATTTATAGTGATTTGTACCTGCTGCTTCCAGTTGTCCGTTCCAGCTGTCCGCCGCAGTGGCCGGTATATTGGGTCCAGGTCGATGTGCTTATTGATTGAATCTGTGGATGAGTGCCAATCCTCGAGGAATTCCCTGGCTGTTCTCTGTTTGGCTTGTCCTATAATAGTAGCGTTGTCGCAGTCGAACTCGTGTTGCTTGTCATCGGAGTGTGTGGCTACTAAGGATAGCTGGTCATGTCATTTCGTAGCTAGTTGGTGTTCATGGATGCGGACCGTTAGCTGTCTTCCTGTTTGTCCTATGTAGTGTTTTGTGCAGTCCTTGCATGGGATTTTATACACTACATTGGTTTTGCTCATGCTGGGTATCGGGTCCTTCGTCCTGGTGAGTTGTTGTCTGAGAGTGGCTGTTGGTTTGTGTGCTGTTATGAGTCCTAGTGGTCGCAGTAGTCTGGTTGTGAGTTCAGAAATGTTTTTGATATATGATAGTATGGCTCGACCTTTGGGTTGTGGCATGTCCTCATTTTGTTGTCTTTCCCTTAGGCATCTGTTGATGAAATTGCGGGGGTATCCGTTTTTGGCGAAAACATTGTATAGGTGTTCTTCTTCCTCTTTTTGCATTCCTGGTGTACTGCAGTGTGTTGTGGCCCTTTTGAACAGTATCTTGATGCAACTTCTTTTTTGTGTGTTGGGGTAGTTGCTTTCGTAGTTTAAGACTTGGTCTGTGTGTATGGCTGTCCTGTATACCTTTGTAGTGAATTCTCCATTCGGTGTTCTCTGTACCATCATGTCTAGGAATGGGAGTTGGTTGTCCTTTTCTTCCTCACTAGTGAATCGGATTCCTGTGAGTGCGGCGTTGATGATCCGATGTGTGTTCTCTATTTCTCTGTTTTTAATGATTACAAAGGTATCATCTACATATCTGACCCAGAATTTGGGTTGAATTTGCGGTAAGACTGTTTGTTCTAACCTTTGCATTACCGCTTCTGCTATGAGTCCAGAGGTGGGTGAGCCCATGGGTGTGCCGTTGATTTGTTCATATTTGGTTGTTGAATTTGAAGTGTGCTGTGAGGCACAGGTCCAGTAGTTTGAGTATGAAGTCTTTGTTGATAGGTTCCCCGTCTTGTTGTCTGTTCTGTATGTCCAGCAGGTTGGCTATTGTTTCTCTGGCTCGGGTTTTGTCGATAGAGGTAAACAGTGCCGTTACATCGAATGAGACCATGGTTTCTTCCTTGTCTGTGTGTATATTTCTGATGATGTCCAAGAATTCCTCTGTTGACTGTATAGAGTGTCTGGATCCGCTAATCAGGTGTTTCAGTTTCTGCTGTAGTTCTTTAGCCAGTTTGTGGGATGGTGTCCCTGGTAGTGATACTGTGGGTCTGAGTGGGATGTTTGGTTTGTAGAGTGACAAGCTACATGAGTTCAGCTGGGACAGCACTACTATTATAGGACAAGCCAAACAGAGAACAGCCAGGGAATTCCTCGAGGCATGGCACTCATCCACAGATTCAATCAATAAGCACATCGACCTGGACCCAATATACCGGCCACTGCGGCGGACAGCTGGAACTGACAACTGGAAGCGGCAGGTACAAATCACTATAAATGCCAGTAGAAGGCTCCCAAGCATTGAGGATGTCACCTAGACAGGGGACGAAACGTCTGCAACACAAATTCCCAGCTCGGTGAACAGAACCACAACAACAATTGTAATTGCCAGTAATTCAACAAACATAATTCCAATTGAAGTCAAGGAGAAGTGATTTGATTCCCTATTGTCATTGCTTTTTTGAGTGTCTTCATGCCACACTGACTCAAATGCTGACCTGATGTCAAGGGTCTGGATTAATAGTGCTGGAAGAGCACAGCAGTTCAGGCAGCATCCAAAGTGCCCTGAACTGCTGTGCTCTTTCAGCACTACTAATCCAGAATCTGGTTTCCAGCATTTGCAGTCATTGTTTTTACTTCTCATGTCAATGGTAGTCACTCTCACTCCATGTCTAGAATTTAGCTCTTGTGTCCATATTTCGACCTATCGTGGAGTGAAGGATGGATATGAGTGACTGAACTGGCATTTAACTGCCCAGTCTGAAAAGCTTTCTAACATATTCCGATGTTACATTTCATTCTTCCTCGGTGCTATTATCCCCAGTTTGGTGTTCTCAACTTATTTTTCCATATTGCCAATACTTTTTATGACCAATTAGCAGAAATAATGATTTGGGGAAGAGAAAATCAAATGTTTTTAAGGCCATGTTGAACGTTCTTTCCTGTCAGCTGTTGGTAGCATTATCTTGGATATTTATTTCAATTTCCAGGTCAATCTAAGAGCGTTGGCAATCTTACTCTCGATCCTAAGCCCTCCGATGTTAGCTCCCAGTTCCCAGACCTCGGCACTGTGTGCTAACTTAGAGATAAATCTTTGCCTGCAGTTTTTGTGCAGAAACAATGAGTACCTCAGGGCTGCATCCTGTTTATGACAAGAATGTTATTAACATTGGACTTTTATTCATAAATGTCTTGGAAAACATAATGCCACCCAGTAAAGTAAAAGAAAAAGCAATCGGTATGTGGATGTTCTAGGCTAAATGTGGGGGATTTTAGGCTAGGGGGATTAAAACAGAGAAATAAGATTTGACGCAAGAGAGAAATGTTTTTATGCAGAAGTTTGTGAGGCTGCGAAATAGGTCTGCTATTGAAGCTGCTGTCACATAAACATTCAGAAATATGATATTGGAGATAAAAGCGGATAAAGGGACATGGGAACACTGAAATGACATGGATTAGTTGTTCCTATGTTGAAAGTGATAAAGTTATACTCTTTTTAATCACACTTTCAGGGTCACTGGATGTGTACTGCACAGAAACGGGCCCTTTGGCCCAACTCATTCATGCCAACCATATTTCATTGAACATAGAACATTTCAGTGCAATGCAGACCTTGTGGCTCTTGATGCTGCACCGAACTGTGGAACCAATCTGAACCTCATCTAACCTACACGATTCCATTCTCATCCATTTGCTTATCCAATGACCATTTAAATGCCCTTAAAGTTGGCGAGTCTAGTACCGTTGCAGGCAGTGCATTCCATGCCCCTACTACTCTCTGAGTGAAGAAACTACGTCTGACATATGTCCTATATCTATCACCCCCTCAATTTAAAGCTATGTCTCCTTGTGTTAATCATCGCCATCCAAGTAAAAAGGTTCTCACTGTCCAACGTATCTAACCCTCTCATTATCTTATATGTCTCAATTGCGTCACCTCTCAACCTTCTCGCTAATGAAAACAGCCTCAAATCCCTCAGCTTTTCCTTCCCTCCATGCCAGACAACATCTAGTAATCTGCAGTCATTGTTTTGACCTGATATCCTAGTAAATCTCCTCAGAATCCTTTCCAAAGCTTCCACATCCTTCCTATAATGCGGTGACCAAAATTGTACACAATACTCCAATTGTGGTCGCACCAGAGTGATGTACAGCTGCAGCATGATCTCATGGTTCCGAAACTCAATCCATCTACCAATAAAAGCTAACACACCATATGCCTTTTTAACGACCCAGTCAACCTGGATGGCAACTTTCAGGGATCTATGTACCTGGACACAGAGATCTCTCTGCTCATCTACACTACCAAGAATTTTCGTCATTAGTCACAACTCTACTAACCTTACTCTAATCTGCAAATTTACTAACCCATCCTTCTATGCCCTTGTCTAAGTCATTTATAAAAATGACAAACAACAGGGGACCCGAAACATAACATATCCTTGCGGTACCCCATAGTAAATGAACTCCAGGATGAATATTTCTCCTCAGCCACCACCCTCTGTCTTCTCTTGGCGAGCCAATTTCTGATCCAAACCGCTAAATCACCCTCAATTCCATGCCTCCTTATTTTGTGCAATAGCCTAATCAAACAGCTGACTGAAGTCCATATATATCACATCAACTGCATTACCCTCATCTACCTGTTTGGTCACCTTCTTAAAGAACTTTGTGAGCTGAACAAGTCCTATTTGTCTGTGTTTTGCTATATCCTTCTTAAACCTTTCCTTTCCACATACCTGGGTAAAAACAATGACTGCAGATGCTGGAAACCAGTTTCTGGATTAGTGGTGCTGGAAGGGCACAGCAGTTCAGGCAGCATCCGAGGAGCAGTAAAATCGACGTTTCGGGCAAAAGCCCTTCATCAGGAATACCGCATCCTGATGAAGGGCTTTTGCCCAAAACATCGATTTTACTGCTCCTCGAATGCTGCCTGAACTGCTGTGCTCTTCCAGAACCACTAATCCAGAACCTTTCCACATACCTGTCCAAATGTCTTTTAATTGTTGTAACTGTACCTGCCTCCTCCACTTCTTCAGGGAGCTCGTTCCATATCTGCACCACCTTCTGTGTGAAAAAGCTGCCCCTCAGGTCCTTGTTAAATCTTTCCCCTCTCAACTTAAATCCATGCCCTTTAGGTTTGGATTCCCCTATGCTGGGGAAAAGACCTTGGCTATTCACCTCATCTGTGCCCCTCATGATTTTACAAACCTCAATATGGTCTGCAAAAATTCAATCAAATTTGTGAGACAATATCCCCTGCACAAAGTCACACTAACCATCCCTTTTCAAATGCCCGTAGATCCTTTCTCTCAGATACCCCTCCAACAACTTACCCATCACTGACATGGGGCTCATCACTCTGTTGTTCCCTGACTTTTTCTGAAGGCCTGTCTTCAATAATGGCATAACATTAGCCACCCTCCAGCGTTCTGGCACCCCACCCATGGCTATCGATGATAAAAAAAATCTCCACTAGGGCCCTTGCAAATTCTTCCCTAGCTTCCCGTTATGACCTAGGATACACTAGATCAGGTCTCAGGGATTTATTGACCTTCATGTGTTTTATGACTTCCAGCACCTTTTCTTCTGTGATGTGAACTCTTTTCTTTTTGAAACAGCATTTTTAATTCCCCAAATCCCTCGCTCTAAGTCTTTGACCAAGGTAAATCCGGATGAAAAATATTTGTTTAGGATATCACCCATCTCCTCTGGTTCCACACATAGATGGCTTTGCTGATCTTTAAGGGGCCCTATTCTCTCCTGAATTACTCTTTTGCCTTTAATGTACTTGGATAGTCTTTTCAATTCTCCTTTGCCCTATCTGCCAAAGATACCGCATGTCCCTTTTTCGCTCTCCTGAAATCCCTCTTAAGTGTACTCCTACACTCTGTATAATCCTGAAGCGGTTCACTTGATTTAATCATTGGAGACCATCCACTCATCTTGCCTCAGCTCGATTTTGTAAAACATTAGCATGGATGGTGCTAAATCATCTGCTTTCCCTCATGTTCAACTCTCTGTCCAATGCACATTTAAAATTAATTGTGGAATCAACTTCCACCACCTTTTCAGGTAGAACATTTCAAATGCTAACAATTCTGAGTGAAAACCTTTCTCCTCATCTCCTCTGTTGATCATACTGTTACCACTGATTTTAATTTTTAATTTTACTGATGCCAATCTTCAGCCACTTCGATGCACTCCATGTGTTATCAAGAAGCAGTTGGAGGCACTGGATACTGCAAAGGCTGTGGGCCCTGACAACATTCTGGCAATAGTACTGAAGACTTGTGTTCCAGAAATTGCCACACCCCTAACCAATCTGTTCCAATACATCTGTCATTTATGTGACAGTGAGGAAAACTGCCCAGCTATGTCCAGAAAAGCAGGATAAATCCAATCCAGAAATTGTTGCTCCATCAGTCTGCTCTCACACATCAGTAAAGTATGGTGTCATCAACAGGACCTGACCTCTCAGCTCGTGACCTCATTATCGTCTTGGTTCAAACATGGATAAGCGAGCTGAATTCCAGAAGTAAGGTGAGAGCAGCACCGCTTGACGTCATGGCCATATTTGACAGAGAGAGATATTAGGGAGTCCCAGCAAAACTGATATCAATGGGAATGAGGGGGGAAACTCTCTACTGGTTCCAGTCGTACCGAGCACATTGCAAGATGGTTGTGATTGTTAGAGGTCAGTCATTCCAGCTGCAGGGCATTTCGACATGAGTTCTTTGGGAGAGTGTACCAGGCCCAACTATCTGCAGCTGCTTATTCAATGACCTTCCCTGAAGTGTGGATGTTCACCGATTGTGCAATATTCAGCATGATTCCCAACTCCTCAGAGACAGAAGCAGTGCATGTTCAAATGCAACAAAACCTAGATCATAGCCCGGTTTGGCTCGCAAGTGACAAGTAGTATTCATGCTGCACAAATGCAAGGCAATAACCATCTCCAGTCAGAAAAAAATCTAACCACTGCCCCTTGACATTCACTGGTGCTACCATCACTGAATTTCTTGCTATCAACATCAAGTGTATCCTAGGTCATAACGGGAAGCTAGGGAAGAATTTGCAAGGCCCCTCGAGTCTAGTATTTTAACCAGATTTGCCATATAAATAGAGTGGTTGTAGGAGCAGGTCCGCCGCTGGAAATCCAGGAGCGAGTAACTCACCATCTGAATCCCCAAAACACGTCCACCATCTCTGTGGCACAAGTCAGAAGTGTGACCGAAGACTCCTCACTTGCCTGGATGAGTGCAGCTCCAAACAACATTTATGAAGATCAGCACCACCCAGGACAAAGGCGCCCACTTGATTGGCACCACATCCACAAGCATTTAGTCCGTCCACTACCGATGCTCAATTCACACTGCTGCTACTATCTACAAGATATACTGCAGAAATTTGCCAAAGATCCTTGGACAGCATCTTCCAAGCCCTCAGCCGCATCCATTTCGAGGAAGAAAGACAACAGATACATGGGAATACCACCCCCTGCAAATTCCCCTGCAAGTTCCCTCCAAGCCATTCACCATCCTGCCTTGGAAATGTATCGTTGTTTCTTTACTGTTGCTGGGTTAAAATCCTGGAACTTCCTCCCAAACACCACTGCGTGGGAGTCTCTACACTACGTGGACTGCAGTGGTTCAAGAAGCAGCTAACCCACCTTCTCAAGGGCATCTAGGGATAAGCACGAAATGATGGCGAGCCGGCAATGCCCATGTCCGATAAGTGAACAAAATTCTCACATCATCTTGAAATCCTCCAAACTTTCTCCACTCCAAGCAGAGGTTTCAAAATTTGCCCAATCTCTTCTCAGGACTGAGGTCTCTAATTCTTAGGAATATCTTGGCAAACTTCCAAATTAAGGCCTTCACGTCTTTCCTGAAGTGTGGCCTGGAATTGTCCACAATACACCAGCTGAGGCCTGTGATCCATCAAGTTTGCTTTTGTTGACCTTGCAGATTGGGCTAACTCCATTTTAATTTATCCAGGTTGAATCATGTCAACGTGGTGGCAGCGCGAGATGTTCCCGAGGGAATGCAGAAACTTGCCCTCAATGACTTACCTTTGTTGGGAATGGAATATTGTGAGGGAGGAGATCTTCGCAAGGTTCGTACTACGCTCCGCGAGTCGCTGTCCTATGCTGTTAATGTTCATTGTGTCACTGGAGTGATGTGGAGTGTTGGCAGGTCTGTACTTTCCAGTTTTTTTTCCTTCTTTCATTCTTCTTGTCCCTTCGCTTTCTGCTTCCTCCTTTTCTCTTTCCCTGCCCTTCTCTTTCCTCCACCTCCTCCCTCTCTTTCCTTGTTCCTCTGTCTTCCTTCCTGTCTTTTACCTCCTTCCATTGTTCTGTACTTCATGCTCTTCCTCCTCTTTCTTCCTTTCTTCAGCTACTTCCCTCAATCCCTTTTTCTGACCATCACTCTCTTTTTCCCTCCTTTTGTTTTTCCTTTCCTCTCTCTCCCTGTTCTTCTTCCTGTCACCATTTCTTAACTTCACAGTGTTTTTCTCGCTCTGCTCACACCATTCTTTTTTTTTAATTGGGTTAGATGAGATAGAGGAGAAAGTGAGGACTGCAGATGCTGGAGATCAGAGCTGAAAATGTGTTGCTGGAAAAGCGCAGCAGGTCAGGCAGCATCCAAAGAGCAGGAGAATCGACGTTTCGGGCATGAGCCCTTCTTCAGGAATGAGGAAAGTAGGGCTCATGCCCGAAACGTCGATTCTCCTGCTCTTTAGATGCTGCTTGACCTGCTGCACTTTTCCAGCAACACATTTTCAGCTGAGATGAGATATAGCATAGAGGAAAGATGCTTTGGGTTGGGTTGGTGCTTGGCAAAGCTAGTGGTCTTTCCGGTGCTAATGTTCCAGATTTGGTTGGGGAAAATGACAACGTGGAAAATAGTGCCTGCTGATGCGCAAGTCACAGGATATTGCTAGATTGGGAATAGTGATCACATCTGTCCGAGGAAGAGATGAAAGGAAAGTGAGTTTCCGAAAGACCTAACTGTGTAAGACTTAAGAAACTTTACAGCTTGTTTATACAGAGATTTCTTTGTTATTTGTGTGATATAATTCATGGATGTGGGTTGCCTCCCTGATAACACTGGGGATGTGAGTTGTAGATTGGAGCGCGTTCAACTCTGTCTTTCAGTATGATTGTTTTGTTCAGAGTCTTACATGTGTGTAATTTTGATTCTCTTCTCTTTGTGGGGAACACTCTTTGACAAAATTACTCTGAACCCCTCATCACTGTGATTATCTGAAGTGTTAATGTAACTAGCTGACCGCTCAACTAGTTAAACACCTCACTACCTTCATGAGCCACGTTGTTTGCTATTCTTTTGTGTATTGTCCACATTCTAACTTTACTTTGTCTTGTTGTTCCAGTTTCTGAATAAATTTGACAATTGTTGCGGGATGCGTGAGAGTTCAGTGCTAACCCTTCTCACAGACATTGGTGAGTATAGCAAGTGTTAAGGTTCAGCACTGGGCTGCACTTTTAGAAAGGGGTTACAAAGATTGTTGACGGCTTTGTATTATCCTGATTGCTCATTAATCTCAAGAAAGAGCTCTCACTACGGCCTGATATCAGGGATAAAGCGTTAAAATACATGAAGAGATTGCATAGATTTGGCTTATATTCCCTCAATTATAGACGACCCCTTAATGTAATTCAAATGTTCCAGATGATTGAAGGATTTAATAAGTTAGTTAGAAAGAACTCGGTTTCTTCTGATAGTAAGAGTCCAGTAAGGGGCAGAACTTTAAAATTATAGGGAACCAGAGGTAATATTAGTCACACAAAAGGGAGTGCAAGTAAAAGGTTGTTGGGGAGAGTCACTTTTCAGTATTCAGGAATAAGAAACCAAGACAGATAAATGGAATTAAAATCAGCTGGGATCTGATTAAGTTACATAACAAGCTTATGGGCTGAATGGCTTCTAGTGTTCCTGTGCCACACCAGTCATCGGGCTGGCTGATTGTAGAAGATATGATGCATCATTGAGCTGTCAGCTCTCTTTGCTCACAGTGAGGTGAGGTGGTAGGTGTGGGGTGGGGGGAGACATCTGAATGTGTCCACATTTAAAAATACTTATTTGAATCTTACACTTCCCGGATGTTGCCAGCTCAGCCCTGTGGTCATGGTATGGGCTCATGCATACGCACCCTAACTCTCCCACATGAGCAGCCCTTACTTTCTTCCCCCTCACTTAGCCATGATATCACGCAGCGTAATCTTTTGAAGTGACTTTTCACCTAATTGTCCCTTTTTCCTGATGCCAACTTGTGTTAAGTGGATCAGCGCTGCCCTCGTTCCCTGATAGTGAATTTATCCGTTAATTTGGTTTCCTCTCAGTCAGTCAAGCCGTAGCTCATATGTCAAAAGATGTAACTATGACTCTAATTGCAGGAGAATGGAGTCACATTGAAGAATTATTAATGGGAGGAAGGAGGTTGTGACTGTCGTCTCATTTCCTTCTTCCTGCAATAGAGTATAGGAGCTGAGAAACTCACGTTGGCGTTCGCTGTTACTCACTGAAGCTGATATTTACTGATTACCAGACAAACTTCTGTCTCTGCTAAATGTGCTGCCACTCACATTCCGGTTTTCACTGCCTGTATCCAGGTCTTTTCCAGTTTGTTATTTCCATCATCAATTGAATACGAACAAATATTCTCTTCTCCTCCAGCCTCTGTGCTCTCCTCAATCATATTATGCCAGGGATAAAGTCTGTCCATTGAAGAGAACCGTAGAATGGTTAAAGCACAGAAGGCAGCTAATTAATACATGCCAACTCTCTGTCAGAGCATTTCCCCTACACAAGTTCCTCCAATTTCCTCTGTACATTTCTTCCCCTGAAAGGCAATTATCCAATTCTCTTTTGAAAGCCACAGTCATACCTGCCACCATCACGCTGTTGGGCATTGTAGATCATAACCTCTCACTGCATCAAAAAAACGTTCCATCATTTTGCTTCTTGATTCTTCCACAATGGGATCAGTATCTTAAACACCTCGATTAAATTACTTCTTAATCTTAATCTTTGCTCCTCTTAAAGGAAATAAGTTTGACATCATTGAAGCCAAGAAACCTTATCCATGATCTTGCAGCCAGTTCCTCACTAAGCTGTACTGCTTAGTTGTTGATAGGGCATAACTTTGGCAGACAATAAATCTAAATCCCTCTATCATCTTCCCACATCAGGATGGTAACTGACGAGCACAACTTGCATTTATATCATGTCGTTAAAACAGCAACATGTTCAAAATGCATCACATGGAGAATTATCAAACAAACGTTGACTCTGGACCACATCAGAAAATGTTAGGACCAAATATTTTGCTGAAGAGCTGGGAGGGAAAAGAGGTGAAGAATTTCAGGGAGAAAATTTGAAATCTTAGGATTACAGCAACTGAAGGCATGTCGACTATCGTGAATCAAGAATGTGAAGTAGCCTGAAATGGAGAAGTCGAGATCTTTGGAGAGTAGTGGGGCTGAAGGGAATGATACAGTTGTTGGGGAAAGGAGGTAGTGGGGCAAAATAAATGCTGAAAACATGGAAATGACAAGGTCAACCAGGGAGAATTTTTAAATGATGTGAACAATGGGTTTTACAGGGTTTTAGTTCAGGACAGTGAAACCTTTTGCCCGATGGCACCATATGAGCATGAACCCATGAGCCATCTCCATCCCAGCCTCTGCCTAATTTCTAGACATCCTGTGATACTGACACTTGATCTCAATATTCAGGGAACAGTATGACAAACTACAGTAGATATATTTTTCTTAAGTAAAGGTACGAAGGGATATGGGCCAAAGATTGATATATGGAATTAGGCTACTGATCACCCATAATTTTAGTGACTGATGAATTCAGCTTAAGGGGCTGAAAAGCTACTCTTGTTTTATTGATCCTGACATTGTCAGACTCAGTAGTATCTTTGAAAAAGAAGTTGAATAAATACTTGTGAAATAATTGCAGGTTTATGGGAAAACTGCAGGGGAGTGGGTCTAACAGGATGACTCTTTGAAGGAGTTAGTGTAGGGTGACCAAATGACCACCTGTACAAAAAGAACACTTGAAGGTGGAGGTTTCCACTCTTTGAATCCTGCACTCAATGAGCTCACTTTGGAGGTTGTGCAATGATTTCAGCAGAAAGGGTGGGTTGTATTTGGGACTGCATGCTCTGCCTGATGTTTTGACTGTTGCGAGTCTTTGGTGTTTTAGCTTCTGCTCTCAGGTACTTGCATGAAAACAGAATCATCCATCGTGATCTGAAGCCGGAGAATATCGTTCTACAGCAAGGAGAACAGCGGGTGAGTGACACTTGGGTCAGTGTTGGTGGAACAGCCTTCAGTTGTTTTGGAGCAGAAAGGCAGCTCCACCAATGTTTAGATTAGTGGAAGTGTTGCTTGTTTTAATACTTTGGTACCCGGTATGATAATTATTGAATCAGCAATAACTGTGTATACTGGCTCAGATGTGACATCGTGAAATATCACCCAACAGCTTCTTTAGTTTGGTTGTATTGTTTTATATGCATTCATAAGTTCTGTTGGCATTTCTAGCATACCCTTATTTGCTCTGAAAAGGTGGTGGTGAATCGTTGCCGCCTTGCTAGTGCACATCAGAGAGAAATTCAGACTCAATCACCTTACTGTCGATCTAGTCACATGTGGGCCTGACAACATAAGGCTGACAGATTCCCTCTGCAGAAGGACATGTGAACCAATTAGATTTTTAGAATCTGACAGTTTCATTTTTTTTTAACTTTTTAACTTAATGAATTTCTCATTCCCAAATTGGAATTCAAACCCAACTCTTTGCATGACTAATGTAGATCTCTTGAATAAATTGAATAATTTATCCATTTCACTGCCATACACATTCATTATCATTCTTCTTTGTAGAAATAGTATAATTTTGATTAAAGGAGGATGTCAATGTTTCTTTGTACTGTTCTTTCAACCTTTTACATTTCATAACAGGGGAGGCCATTGAGCCCTTTGACTCTCTTCCGCTGTTCACTGAGATCATGGATGATCTGTATCCTAACTCCTTTTACTTGACTCAACTCCAAATGTCATGCTTGACCCAAGAGTTGTTGATCTCAGATTTAAAATGAAAATTGAGCAAGTGTTTTCTGCTTTTTGTGGACCGTGCTCAGCTTTTTCTTTCTCTCCTTTTGATTTTAATGCCAGGTCTCTTCCCCGAGATTTCCTCACCAACCTATCAATCCACCCTCTTGATTCCTGTCAAAATCCTAAATCCCTCATTCATGTCTTCAATATTCCAGGGAGAACAAGCGTAATTTATATGATTTCTGTTCATTATCCTACTCTTGTAACTCTGGTAATGTCCTGATAAATCTGTGCTGAATCCTTCCACCTCAGCGGGAGGCAATGGCCTCATGGTATTATCACTGAACTGTTGATCCAGAGACAAGGAAATATTCTGGGGACCTGGATTCAAAATCCCGCCATGGCATATGGTAGAATTTGAATTCAATAAATGTCCTGAATTAAAAGTCTAATGACCATGAAGTCATTGTTGATCGCTGAAAAAAACCATTTGGTTCAGGGAAAGAAACTACCATCCTGACCTGGTTTGACCTACATGTGATCCTAGACCAACAGAGAAGCAGTTGACTCTTAACTGCCCTCTGGGCAATTAAGGATGAGCAATAAATGCTGCCCTAACCAGCGATGCCCACATCCTGTGAATGAAAAACAATATGTAGAACTGCAGGCAGTACTTCCAAGTTTAGTCTGAACAGCTGCAGTATGTCTTCATCGACTTTGTTTTCAATCCTCTTATAAAGATTAACTTGCTATTAACCTCTTTGATTATGTTCTGCACCTGACAACTGTATTTTAGTAATCAATGTACATCAATCCCTAAACCTCTTTGGATTCTCACTGATTCTTATTTTTCATTGACAAACCACTTTTGTCCTTTTTTTGGTATAAACTGAATGACCTCACATTTAGCTGGATTGAAATTGCCAATTTACGTAATTCACCAATGTGTTTGTGATTCTATGTTTCTTCCCGTAATGCCTTGACATTTCTTTCGAAAGGCAGCACCTCCAATCGGACAGCTGTCCTGAGTGTGTTTCAGCCTGGACAGTGTGCTCAAGTTGCTGGCATGGAACCTGGACCCAAAATCTCCTGATTTTGCAGTGAGATTGTTCCCCACTGATATGTACTATTGACATATCTGAACTCGTGGCACAACTTCTAGTGCCTCATTGAACATCAGGGGGTGGTCTACCACCATTTCTAAACAACTGCACAAGCTCCAACCTTTTAAGCAAAGTTGCCAGTGGCCAGAGGGTTAAACCCATAATTCAGTTCTTTTGGAAAAGGTTCTGTCTGCTGGGGAAATGATGTGTGACTTTGATGAATTTTTATTTGGAAGAAGCTGGTTTTGTGTTTCTTGTCTTTAAAACCCAGAGTTGACATTTGCGTTTTATCAGTTGTTTGACATTAGTGCAACAGTAAAAGCTACTTCCCTCAGCACTCCGCTCCCAGGAGTAAAGCCATAAATAAAATGTTTCAGTATGGGTTTTGGTAATCTGTAAAATTCATTGGCTCAAAGACGCACATCCTTGATAAGCAAGCAAGATCATTACAGCTAATCCCTATTGTTAATTATTTATCCACACTTCCATGACCTCCAATACAATTTTTTCAAATGCCCATTTCACAGTTCTCTAGGGTAAAGACAGGCTCAAGTTCTCACTTGGCCAAAGCCTGGTGCTCTTCCCTTTGTACCCTGCTTGGTTTAGTGCACTGCTTACGTGGTACTTCAGGTCTTCCTTGATAAACCTCATTACATTCTTTAAGAAGCAATAGGAAGAGCAGATAAGGGTAATGAAGCAGATGGAACCCATGTAAATTTTCAAAAGGTTTTTGCTAAGTTCCATGAAATAGGAATGTATGACAAGAAAATACAGAGTAATGAAATAAATAACAGGGTTAAGATTTAGCTGGCTTCAAGACAGAAATTAGGGATTGAGGGTAGTTATTCAAAATGGCACAAGATGTGATGTGATGTTCCACAAGATCACTGCTGGGACTACTGCTGTTAATGTTTAATTTTAATGATGTTGGTAGATTCTGGAATTAAAATCACAACTTCTTAGTATGTGGATGACTTGAATTTAGGAGGGAATATTTAATGACAATATCGCAAACAATGGTCTTTTCGGAATGAACATGGAAATGCTTTGAAGATGATGGAGTGCTCACTGGAGCTTATATTTAAGGGCAGATGTCACCCAGATAAGAGAATGGATTAGAAAGGGAGATGATCAGTTTGGAGTTTATGAAATGCAATAAACAAACAGTTGTGCAAGAAAGATGGATTCCTGCTTTGGTGAATGGCTGACTAGTATTGTAACAGTTAGTATTAAGAAGGGCGACAACACATGACAAGGAACTCTGAGCAAATATGTAGGTTTATAATTGATGAATGAATTTCAATATAAAATAAACGTGAAGTATTATATCTTGGTCAGAAAGTTCAGATGCCACATTTTTTCTGAAAGAAATATTGTCTGTATAGAGTGGAGGAGCAAAGTAGAAAGCCATGAATCACAAAGAGAAGCATCACAGAATAAGATGATAAACTAAACAAAAAATTACTGAGCTTCTGTTCTAGAGGGATCAAATTATAAAGTGAAGTTATGCTAAACTTGAAAAGATCTTGTGCATACACCAGCAGGGTACAGTTCTGGTTGCTAAGCAATTGAAAGGATTATAGAGGCACTGAAAAGGGTGCAAAAGACATTTGCCAGGTCCATGAGATTATACATCTCAGGAAAGGATTGACAGGCGTTTTCCTGTCTTGGAAAGAGAAGGCTGGGAGGGTGACTTAATAGAGGTCTTTAAATTTTCGGGGGGTTTTCACAGAGTGGATGCACAGAAATTGTTTCCTCAAACAGGGAAGAGAGCAACTAGAGGCTATCACTATAAATAGTCACCAAGCACTTCATTAATTCAGGAGAAAATTCAATCCCCAGAGAGTGGGTAAGAATGTGGAACTCGCTGTCACAGGGAGTGGTTGAAGTATTGATTATTAAAGGGGAAACTAGCTAAGTACACGAGGAAGTGAGTTATAATGGCACATTTAGGTAAAGGAAAACAGGAGGAGGCTTGAGTGAAGCATAATCCTTCAGCATGGATGAGTTGGGACAAATGACTAATTTCTGTACTGTATCTTCTATTTAAGTGTATGTATGTACATAAAATTAACTTTTAAAATGTTTTACTGATCCTTTTAAAGTGTTTGGCTATTCTTCCCCAAATATTGCTTCACATCTCTCTTTCCTGCTTTTCGCCTCTTTCCTTATTTTGTCATTAATCTTTCATTTTTATCACAGATGAGTTGGACCGAAGGGTTAATTTCCGTGATGTACATCTTTATGATTCTATGTCTTTTCTTAAGAGTTCCTGTGGGATTTTTCTGTCAATTTAAATTTGTTTCAAATTGCTTTTATTGTCGTGAGCATCTTCAAACCACCAGGAGTTAGCTTTTTTAATGGAATACATCCTGCAATCTTTCCTTAAAAGCATTCCACTGTTTCTCTCCAGACCTGTGGGGTAGTTTTTCCATCCACTTTTCCATGGAAAACAGAGTCTAAAGTTAATTTCCATTATTTAACATGATTGCATGTTGAAAGTTTTTGATGCGATTTGTTCCTAAACCAGTTGATCCACAAAATCATTGACCTGGGCTATGCCAAGGAGCTGGATCAGAGCAGCCTGTGCACCTCTTTCGTTGGAACCTTGCAATATCTGGTAAGGGTTGTTTTGTGGTGTCCTTGCTTATCTTTGAGTCTCTCAACTGAGCGTGGGAAGAGAAGGGGATGTTCAAGTTTTCAGTCAGAAACTGCTACTGGCATTGAACCTGCAGTGGAATAAAATGTAATGCTGATAGGGTGATTGAACAGGGATGGGAGGAAGCTCCTGTGAAAAGTCAGCAGCAGCGTAGAAATGTTGAGCCAAATGGTCCGTTTCCATGCTGGACATAATATGGAAAAGCTGAAAATGTGTTGCTGGAAAAGCGCAGCAGGTCAGGCAGCATTCAAGGAATAGGAGATTCGACGTTTCGGGCATGAGCCCTTCTTCAGGAATTCCTCAAGAAGGGCTCATGCCCAAAATGTCGAATCTCCTGCTCCTTGGATGCTGCCTGACCTGCTGTGCTTTTCCAGCAACACATTTTCAGCTCTGATATCCAGCATCTGCAGTCCTCACTTTCTCCTAGATAACATGGAAAAGGACTATTTTTGCAGTTTGTCAGTGAAGGAGGTGTGGATTACACAATTAATGTGGAGGAACATTTTGATCTTTTTGATTTTTTTTGCGATGAGGGCAGCATAATTGTCCACCTTTAATTGGTCTTGCAAAGGCTTTGCTGAGCCATGGCTTTGAAGTTTTGGAATCAATGTGGTTTAAATGTACCCCATTGACTGCACTGTTACTAAAGAAGTTCCAGGATTTCAACACAGCAATAATAAAAGTTTGGTGACTTGGTTTTGAGTCAGGATGATTAAAATGTGACTGGGAGAAAACTTGTAAATGGTGATGTTCTCCTGTAAATGTTGTGTTTGGCATTCTCGGTGGTAAAGGGTGCAGGTTTGGAAGCGGTCATTATTCAGTTTGTTCAGCCATGTTCGTCCTATCCTAAAATGTAGCATTTACTATCTGCAGGCTCCAGAACTCCTGGAACAGAAGAAGTACACAGTGACAGTGGATTATTGGAGCTTGGGGACACTTGCTTTCGAATGCATCACAGGATTCCGACCATTTCTCCCCAACTGGCAGCCTGTAGCCTGGTAGGTGCAGATGGTTCAGGTTTATACTGAGAGGTTCAAGAAATCAGTGTTGTGTGCGTGCGTGAGGAACTGAATATGGAGGAGAGGTAGATCAGAAGGATCACGGGATTCTGGATCCTCAACAAGCCTCTGTAAAATGTTGAAATTCTGTCATCAGAAGTTTAACCTTATATGTCTGCCGCAGTGGATAGCATTCTTGCCTCTAACTCTTAAGATTCTGGCTTCTACGGCTTGAGCATAAAAATGAAGGCTGCTACTCCAGTGCAGGACAAATAGAATGATGCACTGTAGATGCATTCGCTTTTAGTTAAGGTATGGAATCACCCAATTAACTTTGGGTGCATGAAGAAAACCCTATGTCACTATGTGAAGAGCAGAGCAGTTCTCTCATGTGACGAGGCCAACATTCATTCCTTAATCAGGATCACAAAAACAGATTATCTGGTTGTGGGCAGCACAGTGGCACAGTGGTTAGCACTGCTGCCTCACAGCGCCAGAGACCCGGGTTCAGTTCCCGCCTCAGGCAACTCTTTGTGTGGAGTTTGCACATTCTCCCCGTGTCTGCGTGGGTTTCCTCTGGGTGCTCCGGTTTCCTCCCACAACCCAAAGATGTGCAGGTCAGGTGAATTCGCCATGCTAAATTGCCCGTAGTGTTGGGTGAAGGGGTAAATGTAGGAGTACGTGTCTGGGTGGTATACGCTTCGGCGGGTCAATGTGGACTTGTGGGGCCAAAGGGCCTGTTTCGATACTGTAAGTAATCTAATCTAATCTAACAATGTTGATTTACAAGGATGTTGCTAGGGTTAGAGGGTTTGAGCTATAGGAAGAGGCTGAATAGGCTGGGGTTGTTTTCCCTGCAGCGTTGGAGGCTGAGAGGTGACTTGATTGAGGTTTATAAAATCGTGAGGGACATGGATAGGGTAAATAGACAAGATCTTTTCCCTAGGGTGGTGGAGTCCAGAACCAGAGGGCATATGTTTAAGATGAGAGGGGAAAGATATAAAAGGCACCTAAGTGACAACTTTTTCACACAGAGGTACGTATATGGAATGAGCTTACAGAGGAAGTGGGGGAGGCTGGTACAATTGCAACACTTACAGATATCTGGATGAGTATATGAATAGGAAAGATGGATATGAACCAAGTGCTGGCAAATGGGACTAGATTAATTGAGGATATCTGGTTGACAAGGACTGTTTCCATGGCTCTATGTGTCTAATGCCATTGTAAAATCTTATAGTGGGAAAATTGCCTGCCTTTTTTTTTCTATTTTCCAGCAGTGACCATACTTCAAAAAGCACCACTTTGGCTGTAAAATGCTTTGAGCTGTCTAGTGGTCGTGAACAACACTATATAAATGCGAGTCGTTTTGTTTTCTGAACTTTTTCATCAAGGGACTGATTGCAATTTACTTGTTGTCTATGCAAAGAGGTGAATGCTGCTGAATTTGGATATCAAATTTGATGAAGACAACCAATTGGCACGTCCACTCATCTGCCGCCGCCACCCCCCCCACCAAATCCTAGAACATCCACAGAATTTCAAGGAAATAAGTTTACTTTTTTTTTGTTCACAAACTGTCAAAGAAGTGAGTTAAGAGAACAATGAGCTGATGACTGTTCATCAATCTTCACTATTGGGACCAAATAGCAATTTCTTAAAGGTGAGCCAAATATTGTCAGAATAGTGCTCTGCATTACATCCCACTGGACAGTGGGTGTGATCAGTCTAAGAATTTGGGTTGATGTCACGGTTCACTGTGGGACTGAATAATTTACTTCTCATCATTTGGATAATCAAACTCTGCAGCTTTGGAGTTAAGGAGGATATGTGAATGTCTTGCTTCTCTTGTGGTACCGCTCACTCTTGTCTTCCGTTTTGTCAGGCACAGCAAAGTAAAGCACAAAGGCGATTGCGACATTATGGTGTTTGAAGACATGAATATGGAGGTAAAATTTTCCAGCCGGCTTCCTCAACCCAATAACCTCAACAGGTGAGGATTGCTGACATGTCCCAAGTGACAGAATCCAGATTATTTGGATGGGGGTGGGAGGCATTCCTGATTTTAATTTTCATTGCCTTTTTAATTGAAATTTGCATAGTCATATCTAATATGTTACCTGATGGAGGCACACTTCATTAAATGTGGACTTGATAGTGATCCTGATTGGCATTTTAGCAGCGGAGGGGGTTGTCAGAGTTTGCGCCCCAACTGTGTCCATGGGTAATCAAACCGAACATCTACAGTTTCGGTCAAAATTAAATTATTTTTGTGGATAACATAAGAAGGAACAATCTCAAAGAAACAAAATCTGGGGTAGCTGTTGCCCCAAAGAATCCCACTCTGGGATGGTGAATTCACCCTTTTAATGCAAGTTCTGCCGAATGTCACTACATCCTCAGTTGACACAAAGGGTGGGGCTGTAAGAGGATTGTATTGTAAGAGGAAGACTGCTGTCAGAATGGAGGAAGTTACGTCTCCCAGCAATCCATTTGGGAACATGGGGAAATGTGGATATAATAAAACAGTAGGAATTTTGTGGTGAGTAACTGAACTCCTGATTCCCCAAAGCCTGTCTACCATTGACAAGACTTAAGTCAACAGTGTGATGGAATGTACACCCATGCAGGCAAGTGAGGAAACTCCAACAATAGACGATGTACTGCAGCAATTTGCTTAGGCTCCTTTGACAGCATCTTTTGAACACACTTCTCCTCTTAGGAGGACAAGAGCAGCAGGAACACTGGAATGTTGCAGATTCTCCTCCAAGTCACACACCGATCTGACTTGGAACTATATCAGCTATTCCTTTGTCTCTCCCTGTTGGTGGGACTTTCACAGTTCTTAAAGGCAGCTCACCAGCACCTTCTTGGGCAATTAAGGATGGGTAACACATGTCAACCAGGCAAAGGACAAGGCCACTGAGCTTCTCATTTGTTGCTTTTTCTCTCCTGCTAGTGAATTAACAGGTCCGTTGGAGAGATGGCTGCAGTTAATGCTGCAATGGAATTCCAAAGAGAGAGGATCAGACCCTGTTCATGGACCAAACGGTTGTTTCAAGGCACTGGATGATATTCTTAACAAAAAGGTGGGTGAGTTGCATTTTCAGAGATGCAGACATTTCAATACTCCTCTCTGAGGATTAATCAGATTCTCCTAACTTCCTGTTCTGATGAGTGAATGGATGACCTTTCTCCATTTTTAGTTCTTGTTGGTGAACATGTACATCTAAATCCAGCTGTCACTTAGTACTTATCCCTGTCACTCCTTGTTTTCTTGTCTTTCATGTCTTGCAACTTCCACAGCTGTGGTGACAATTTGCCGCATCCCTTTCATCAGCAACATTTGTCTCTCTGAATTTGTTCTGAAATTCCAACCAGTCATGAATAAATGAAAATAGTGGAATTTACTGTTCAGAATCTGTGTTTTTTCCCTCAGATTTCTGGTATGGTAAGCTATGGGGTGAACATGGTGAAAACAACCATTTCAAAGAAAGGAAGGGTTGCTTTCTGAATTAGAATGGTGAAGTGCACCAGGGCTGAGGTACTGAGACAGTCTGTCTCAGGGCTTAAACAAATGAAAACAGTGTGTGAAAGTTAAGGTGCTGCTGTATTCCATCCCTCCCAAGATGGTGACAGTTTCTGTTCATGTGTTTGTGTTTTCTTCCAGTATGTGCAGATTCTGGATATGAAGTCAGGATTGCTCCACACATATCCGGTCTCCCCAGAGGCGAGTGTTCAGGCTCTGCAGCAGTGGATCAAGGCCATGACTGGCATCGAAGAATTTGATCAGGAACTTTTACTGGAAACAGGAACTGCCCTGGACCCCCGCAAACCTATCAGCCAGTGTGCACCAGACTGCAGGGTAAGGGCGCGGCTGAAATCTAAGGAGAGATAACTATGGGAGAATGTATCAGTCATTCTGCATCATACGTAGTACTCCATACAATGTTATTATGGAAATCTGGTAATATCCCTGCCTCTGATCCAGGAGCTCTGAGTTCGAGTCCAGTCTCAGGACTTGATGGCTAAGGAATGTTCAGTCCAAACACAACCAGACTATCAACCTGAAAACTCTTCCAACACATGCCAGTACCAGAAGTAGGAACAGGAGAGATTTCTGGTCAGCCATATGAGAGGAAGAATCATTTACCATCACTATCCACGACCCTGGACATCAACTTGCATTTAAAAAGTGCATGTTGTCACAGGCACCCAGACTCCCTGAATGAACAGTACACATTCCACCACCACTAACTTGCTGTGATATCCTGAACAACATTGGAGGTGGTTGGAAGGGACAGGAGGAATGTGGATTTGTTTTAGCCTTGGCAAGCTGTAATTTTCTGTTTGTTCTGTCATGTCTCCCTAGCCGAATGAAGGGAAGAAGTCAGAACTGGCCATCATCTATCTGTTTGACAGAAGTACAAGCAACTATGATGGACAGGTCACTGTTCCGAAGCATCCAGATGCTGTGAACTTCATACGTAAGCCCCCGTGTTGATCTCTTGTGAAAGACGTGAAGCCTCGATGTTGAGCAATGGGTGGCAGGCAACAATCGTGGTCTGGAAGATTGGAACCGGGCTGTGATGATGTGAGATTTGGTCATAGGTTTGCTCAGTGCCCATGCCTTGCTCTCCCCATGGAGCTGATGTTGGGCATGGATCCTACTGAGCTTCCAGCTCCATCATGTTAATACTGGGAGAACCCTGACAGTCTGTGCCTGAAACTATTGACGATGGAATACCCTGGTTCTCTTCCATGTAACTTTCCTACCTCAGCGGGACCACTCAGGGCGAGTTTGGCCACTTCCCTCAACAATTGCCCTCACAGATTGCAGCACAGACTGTCATCTCTGACCCAATTTGCATCTGTTGCTCATCCCTAGTCAACCAGAGAAGGTAGTGGTGAACCGCAGGTTTGATGAGTGATGCAGATTCATAGAGTCATGGAGATCTACAGCACGGAAACAGACCCTTCAGTCCAACTTGTCCGTACCGACCAGGTATCCCAACCCAATCTAGTGCTACCTGCCAGCACCCGGCCCATATCCCTTCAAACCCTTCCTATTCATATACCCATCCAGATGCCTCTTAAATGTTGCAATTGTACCAGCCTCCACCAGCTCATTCCATACACGTATCCAATCTCTGCATGAAAAAGTTGCCGCTTATGTCTCCTTGATATCTTTCCCCTCTTACCCTAAATCTATGCCCCTCTAGTTCTGGATTCCCCCACCCCAGGGAAAAGACCTTGTCTATTTGTCCTATCCATTCCCCCTCATGATTTTGTAAACCTCTATGAGGTCACCCCTCAGCCTCCAATGCTCCAGGGAAAACAGCCTCAGCCTATTCAACCTCTTCCTATAACTCAAATCCTCCAACTCTGGCAACATCCTTGTAAGTCTTTTCTGAACCCTTTCAAGTTCTACAACATCTTTCCGATAGGAAGGAGATCAGAATTGCATGAAATATTCCAAAAGTGGCCTAACTAATGTCCTGCACAGCCGCATCATGACCTCCCAACTCCTGTACTCAGTACTCTGACCAATAAAGGAAAGCATACCAAACGCCTTCTTCACTATCCTATCTACCTGCGACTCCACTTTCAAGGAGCTGTGAACCTGCACTCCGATGTCTCTTTGTTCAGCAACACTCCCAACGACCTCACCATTAAGTGTATAAGTCCTGTTAAGATTTGCTTTCCCAAAATGCAGCACCTCGCACTTATTTAAATTAAACATCATCTGTCACTAATCAGTCTATTGGCTCATCGGATCAAGACCTTGTTTCAATCTGAGGTAACCCTCTTCGCTGTCCTCTTCACCTCCAATTTTAGTGTCATCTGCAAACTTAGTAACTATATCTCTTATGCTCACATCCAAATCATTTATATAAATGATGAAAAGTAGTGACATGTTGGACGACAGTTGTGAACCACCCACATTGGTATGAAACTGGGGTCAAAGTCGGCTCAGAGTGGTGATAGTGGCACATTTACTGGAGTAGCAATTCAAGAAGAGAGCTCCAAACCATCTTTCAGGTATAACTGGCACAGTTCATCTTGTCATCATGGCCAGAATCCCTGAGCTTCATTCCATGTAATACTTCTGATCCTATTTGGGTTAGAGGGTGGGGATTGCGATTTTTAAAAAATACTAGATTTTAGTACGTCACGATAATCATGCTTCTGTAGTCCACACTGCCATCTTGTGTCTTGTTTGCAGTCCAGAACCCAAAGCAAATGCTGCCTTATCACCAACTGCGGAGGTCCTGGGGCCAGAGTTGGCATGTGATCCGTAGCCTCAAGGAGAACTGCATCAGACTGCAGCAAGGTCAGCGGGCAGCCATGTAAGTGTGGGGCAATGGGATTCTGGTTTTTGCCCATCCTTGAAACTTGCTATGATTTGTGCTGTCCCCATCGGAATTAATGAGCGCTTGCCCGTGAGATAAAGGTGGATTTCACTGTATTTCTGCAAGTGCCATGCCAACTCAGTTTTCTCGTTTTCTCTCCTGAATGGAGCGATTGATATTGGGGTCAGTTGTAAGGCCACTGAAATCCTCAAGTATCTACCGATTTCTCCGCTTTCCTGATGGGAGCGAAGATGTGATGTGCATCACACCCTATCCGTGTCTTGTTATGAAACATATAAGTTGGATTTGACTGCTTTTCCCCTCCGTGATCTAAAGGCACTGAAGGAGGCTGTTTGTTAGTTAATTGGTGTTCGTGGTTTTGAAAGCTGAGGATCTACAGAAATAAATTATTTGGGCTTGTGGCTGTCCCTTTCCACAACTCGCTGAGGGATAATTGGATACCTCCTGGCTTTTTGCCTTTTTAGCATAAGGAATTGGCTTATGCTCTCTGATATCAAGCCAGTCACACCACAAGCTCAAGGGGAATTGGCTCTGTTTGGGAAAACGATTCACTTTGATCCAGGACCCCAGAAAGGGTAGTGTAGGCAACGAGGGTGAGGTGAACAGAATAGTCAAGGAGAGTGGGGTGAGGTGTTAAAGGAGGATGGGAAGGCTAAGAGCTAGATAGGGAGAATGAGGATGAGCTAGTTGCTGAAGTGCAACAGGACGTTGAGGATGGGATGGGAGGAATTGTCAACCTGTGAACATTATGTTGCTATTCATGTGACATTATGATTTCACTATCTGCTGGGAGAAACTGATGACTACAGCAGTTCCAAAATGACTTGCTCTGATCATCCAATCTTAGTGTGCAAGTCCAGGAATGAAATGCTGGCAGGCTATTTAGTCACAGAAACCTGAGAGCTGAGCATCCCAATCCTATTATTTGCTGACACCTACAAAAGTATCAGATTAATTAGCTTGCAGTATAGAAGTTAATGCCTTCCTTTTATTTTATAAATTGTGTTTTATACTGACATTCTGCAGTCTTTGGCACATATCCACACTCAGTAAAACCTTGAAATATAAATCCATGGTCTCTGCTATGTTTCCCCTGCTGTTTAATCACTCCTATAAATTGGATTGTTCCTGTCAGATATTAGCCTTTTGCTTTCCTTGACTTCATGAGTTGGCTGTTGCTGTCTGATCTCATTCCAGAAGATGGAGCCATTCTGCCCATTGAGTCCATGCCGACTCTCTGCAGAGGACTCCAGAAATGCCATTGTCACACCGTCTCTTCATCGCCCTCCCCATTTTCCTTAAGTGCCAGTCGATTTCCTTTTGAAGTTCTTCACTGTCTCCTTTCACCAACATCGTGAGCAGCAGGTTCCAACTCATTACCACCGACAGCATAAAAAGTTCTTCTGCACATTCACCCTTCTTCATTGCTTGTCGACAATCTTAACTCTGTGTCCTGTAGTTGTTGTACCATTATCTTTCTTTGTTTACCTCTTCTGAAGAAGACATAAAAATTTTGTCAACCTTTATCAGATTGCCTGGGGAGAATGGATCTTTGAACTGATGTCTTGTTTCTCTCCAGGATGAGTTTACTGCGCTACAACAGCAATCTGTCCAAACATAAGACAACCATGCTGTCCAGGTGCCAGCAGCTGAAAGCAAAGCTGGATTTCTTTCGAGTCAGTATCCAGATTGACCTGGAGAAATACAGTGAACAGATGGAATTTGGAATCAGTGAGTATTCAGGTGTCAGGCATCGAACAGGGCCAATGAGTCGAGAGCTAGGAAACATTATTGAGGTCTTAGTCCGAAGATCCAGGGCTGGTTCCAATCTCTGTCTCACCCTGCAACACTCCCTGGACATGTACACTGCTGGCAATATTGACAAAGTATCAGGGAACAGAAAGTTCTGGCAATTTGTAGCAGGTCACTCAGCCCCTGAGGGGGGACAGGGGTTGAGGGATGGAGGGGATAGAGAGAGAGGGGGGGAGAGAGAGATGCACTTTTGTGTTGGTTCCAGTCAGACCCCTTAAAACCAACCTTTCCTCTCCCTCTCTGTGCATTCTGTTATATCTTCAAAGATTGGGAGAAGATTTGTAGCTCGGGTGCTCGTTGTTGTAGTTCTGTTCGCCGAGCTGGGAATTTGTGTTGCAGACGTTTCGTCCCCTGTCTAGGTGACATCCTCAGTGCTTGGGAGCCTCCTGTGAAGTGCTTCTGTGATGTTTCCTCCGGCATTTATAGTGATTTGTATCTGCCGCTTCTGGTTGTCAGTTCCAGCTGTCCGCTGCAGCGGACAGCTAGAACTGACACCCGGAAGCGGCAGATACAAATCACTATAAATTCTGGAAGAAACATCACAGAAGCACTTCACAGGAGGCTCCCAAGCACTGAGGATGTCACCTCGACAGGGGACGAAACGTCTGCAACACAAATTCCCAGCTCGGCAAACAGAACCACAATATCTTCAAAGAATTAAAGCATGCTTACAGCACAGTACTGAAGGACCATATTTGGCCCATAATATTTGAGCTGGCTCTCTGTAAGAACACCTCACCAAGCTCCAAGCATGTCCCACAGCTCTTTTTCCAATTATCTCATTCCCTTTTGAAAGGCCTGATTGAAGCTGCCTCTACCACAACCTCAGGTAGTGAATTCCAGATAATTTTTCTTCACCTCATCTTGAGTTCTTTTGCCAATCACAGGAAATTGTTCTCTTGCTTAACCCTTCTGCCAATACGAACAGATTCTCCCTGTCGACTTTGTCCAGGCTGCTCATGATTTTGCACACTCCTTTCGCATTGCACCCTCAGCTTTATCTTGAAGGAGAGTGATCCTGATTCAAAAACACATTCACGATATTTTCCTGTTGTGGTCCCTGGATTATTTCAACATCAATCAGTTAATCTTTAATATATTTCAAACGCACTTTATTGACTATTGAAAAAAGCACTAAATATGTACAGATTGGTATTTACACCTCCAGATCATAATAAAGACTTTATCTTAAACCTAGAGGTCCAATGGCTAGCTAAGAAATAGCTGACATGGATTTAGAAGAGGAGAAGTGCTGACTTCAGGAAGCATGAATAAATGGCAGTATTCTTCATGATATAGTTTATTTAGATTTTCAGGAAGTTTTTTGGGCAAAGCTCCAAGACTGAGTTGTCCAATTAAATGGAATGATATTGAAACCTGTCACTGACTGCAGTGGGGACAAAGTTTTGTTTCTATCTATGCTGACCCACTTATCATGCTCTTCCAGCCTCTGAGAAGATGATCACTGCCTGGAAAGAAATGCAACTGAAAGCAGAAGGTTGCAGAAGAGTGAGTATTCTCGCCACCTGACTGTCTGTCTCCCTCTCCATGCTTGGGATCTCGACTCTTCTGATGCTTTGCTGGGATCACCATCTTCGATTGGTGCCTTTCAATTCAGTTTCAAATAAATGGGGTGGAGAAGTGATGTGGTCTGAGTATTAGGAGTGGACAAGGAGCATGTCTGAGGGATATCAAGGTTTACATCATCAAAACATAAGAAATAGGATCAGGTATAGGTCATTCAGCCTTTCAAACCTCCCTGCCAATCAACAAAATATGGCCAATTTACTCCGGGTCTCGATTCCTCTATGAATTTCAAAAATTTATCTACCTCCTTTTTAAGTATTTTCAGTGATCTCGCCTTCACAACTCTATGGGGTACAGAATTTCAGACATGCATTATCCTCGAAGAGAAGAAATTCCTTTGCAACCCAATTTTAAATAAGAGTTACAAAATGAGGGACTTTAGCAATTTCTGAAGAAGGATATTTTTGCTGCAGAGGGAGTGCAGCCAAGGTTTACCAGAGTGGTTCCTGGGATCGCAGGACTGACATATGAAAGTTTGAATCGGTTAGGTTTATATTTTTTTGGAATGAGGACAGATCTCACAGAAACTTATAAAATTCTAACAGGACTGGACAGGATAGATGCAGGAAGGATGTTCCTGGTGGACAAGGAGTTCAGAAAGAGGGATCACAATCTAAGGATTTGGGGGAACCCATTTGGGACTGAGGTAAGAAATTTCTTCACCCAGACAGTGGGAGACCTGTGGAACTCGCTACCCAGAAAGCATTTGAGGCAAATACATTGATAACTTGGGGTTAAAGGAATCACAGGATATTGGAGAAAAGTTTGAACATGTTATTGAGTGGGATGGTCGGCCATGATCATATTGAATGGTGGAGCAGGTTCAAAGGGTCAAATGATCTTGTTGTGTCCTTGTTTTCTATGTTTCCATGTTTCCAAGTTTGAGATTCCCCCACTAATGAAACAATCTTCGCAAATTCTACCCTGTCAAACCCGTCAGAATCTTCAATGTTTCAAGAACTGAAGTTGGGGACCATTTAATGGTGGAAGGTGTCCTTGAAATGTCGGATCTTCAGCTTCAAAAATAGGAAGATTGAGTACAAAGCAAGCAAGTTGTGTTGAAATTTTATCAAGCACAGATTAGACCACAAATGGAGCATTGTATCCAGCTCTGGTCAACACACCTTTTAAACAATGTGAGAGTCCTAAAGAAGATTGACTGAAATAGTTCCTTTTATGGGGGATTTTAGCTACGAGGTTAGTTCGGACAATCTGGGGCTGTTCCCCTTGGTCTGAAGAAGACTGAAGGGAGATTTCACAAGATGCTAACAGCATTATGTAACAATACTGTATTATTGCGTAGACAAAATAAAGCTGGTAGAATATCCTACAGATGGTAGAAGAGTCGGGAACAGATTTAAGACTTGGAGAGAGAGAGATGCAGGGGGGTCAAAGTCGAGATGAAGCATTTCAAAAAGAAATTGGATGGGCATTTGAGCTAAGTGAACTTCCTGGGTTACAGGAAAAAGTAGGCAATGTGGCTGACTGATTGCTCAACAAACAGTGAACAAGGACTTGATGAGCTGAATAGCTTCATTCCATGTTGTCATGATTCTAAGAGGTAACAGCATGGGGCAGAGTTTCGACAAGAGAACTGGACCAGAAATGGACAATGACTTTAGATCTGGAACTCAGGACAGAGTTAAGGAGAAAATTGAGTTTGGAGCAGAGCAAAAACTAAGAATCCCCCCCACCGCCACCACCTGTAACTCAGTGGAATTCCTGTTCAGCTCTTATGCTTCACTGTCTTTTCCAATAGTTTCTCTGCTCTCTTTAGATGGATGATGTGACCACTCTGGATGAGTTATCCATGGCACTTCAAACCGATCTGGTTGACCTGCAGAGGAGTCCGTTAGCACGACAACGAGGAGAGGCTCTAGAAGTTCTGTAAGAAACTCTTTGGTTTCTGCAATCACGTACTGCGTTTGCTTCTCCACGATATATTTATGGCTTAGTTTGTCCACTCAGAGAGGAACCATATTGTGTTTTTATCTGCTGAGTTATCTTTGAATTAAATTAAAACTCACATTTATCTAAAATCATCATTGATATTCCTAACAATATGTGTATTTGTCCTAATGACCTAAATAATGCCAGAGGATCAGGAAGGAATTCCCTTGGGTCAATGAGAATGTGGTTTTTTTCCCATATCCCAATTAGATTGAAGAAAGAATCCCAAAGTACTTCACAGCCAAGAAGTCACATTGAAAGACTGTCACTGTTGCTTTGTCAACGTATGCAATGGCTAATCTGTGCACAGCAAACTCCCCCAAGTAGCAATAAGATGGCTGGCTAGTTCATGTGTTTGTGTTGGTGAAACTTAGAGTGCATAGTCCTGATTAGTGACTGGGACCAATTTATGGGATTATATAGGATACGTGTCATTGAAGTAGACCATTCCGCCCAACCACTGTAAGCTCGTGTGTTTTTTTAAAATCGTACATGGAGTGTGGGTGTCATTTTGGACGCATTTCTCATTCCCTGGTGGGCAATTAAGAGTCATCCACGTTAATATGTATCTGGAGTCACCTGGCATGTTTCCTTACCTGAAGGACATTAGTAAACCAAATAATTTTTTACAACAATGAACGGTGGTTGTATGGTCACCATTAGGCTATACAGCTTTTTATTCCATATTTTTATGGACTTCAAAGAAGCCTGGGAACTATAGACCTGTGAATCTCATATTGGTGGTGGGTAGGTTTTTGAGGTGATTCTGAAAGGTACGATTTATATGCATTTAGAAAGGCAAGGAATGATTCGGAATCGTCAGCGTGGTTTTGTGCATTAGAAATCGTGTCTCACATAATTGATTGAGTTTTCTGAGGAAGTAACCAAAAAGGTTGATGAGGGGAGAGCAGTAGACATTGTTGACTTGGACTTGAGTAAAGCCTTGGACAGGTTGCACATGGTAGACGAATTGGTCAAGTTAGATCATTTGGGATTCAGGGAGAGCTTGTCAACTGATACAAAATTGGCTTTACGGTAGGAGACAGAAGATGGTGGTGGACGGTTGTTTTTCGGACTGGAGGCCTGTGACCAGTGGTGCTCTGCAAGGATCAGTACTGGGTCCACTTTTATTTGTCATTCATATAAATGGCTTGGATGAGAATAAAAGAGGAATACTTAGTAGGTTTGTGGATGACACCAAAATTGGTGGTATAGTAGACCGTGAAGAAGGTTAGCTAAGATTACACAGGGATCTTGATCGATTGGGTTAATGGGCTGAGGTATGGCAGATGCAGTTTAGTTTGGATAAATGTCAAGTTTTGCATTTTGGTAAAACAAAACAAGGGCAGGATTTACACAGTGAATGGTAGGTGGTATTGTAGAACAGAGAAACCCAGGGGTTCAGGTACATATTTCTTCGAAATTTGCATCATTGGTAGACAGGATGGTTAAGAAGGTGTTCAGCAAGTGTTCATTTCCATTGGGACGTCATGATGAGGCTGTACAGAACGTTGATAAGGCGTCTTCTGGGGTTCTGTGTGCAGTTCTGGTTCACCTCTTATAGGAAGGATATTATTAAACTGGAGAGGGTTCAGACAACATTTGCAAATGTGTTGCTGGTCAAAGCACAGCAGGCCAGGCAGCATCTCAGGAATAGAGAATTCGACGTTTCGAGCATAAGCCCTTCATCAGGAACGTCGAATTCTCTATTCCTGAGATGCTGCCTGGCCTGCTGTGCTTTGACCAGCAACACATTTGCAAATGTTGTCTGAACCCTCTCCAGTTTAATAATATCCTTCCTATAAGAGGTGAACCAGAACTGCACACAGAACCCCAGAAGACGCCTTATCAACGTTCTGTACAGCCTCATCATGACGTCCCAATGGAAATGAACACTTGCTGAACACCTTCTTAACCATCCTGTCTACCAATGATGCAAATTTCGAAGAATTATGTACCTGAACCCCTGGGTTTCTCTGTTCTACAATACCACCTACCATTAATTGTGTAAATCGGGCTTATGCTCGAAACGTCGAATTCTCTATTCCTGAGATGCTGCCTCGCCTGCTGTGCTTTGACCAGCAACACATTTGCAGCTGTGATCTCCAGCATCTGCAGACCTCATTTTTTACTTTCAGACAACATTTACCAGGATATTGCCTGGAATGGAGGTTTTGAAATATAAAAAGAAGCTGGGACTTCTTTGACTGGAGTGTACAAGATTGAGGGGTGACCTCATAGAGGTTAATCAAATCATGAAGGGCATAGTTAAAGTGGGGCAGTTCAAATCTTGAGAGCAATTTTTTAAGGTGAGAGGAGAAAGTTTTAAAAAAGGACATGAGCAGCAACGATTTTATACAGACAGTAGTTCGTGCATGGAACGAATTGCCAGAGGAAGTGATGGACACTGGTGCAGTTACAGTGTTTGGATATTTGGATAAGTACATGAACAAAGAAGGTTTGTGGCGGGGGGGAATTTGGACTAAATGCATGCAGGTGGGACTAGTTTATTTTGGGAACATGGTAGGCATGAACTTATTATTCATAGAACAGAGGATCTATTTCCATCCTGTGATTCTTTGACTCTATGATTCGATGATAGGATTTGAACATTAGCATGGGGTTCAGATTACTAATCAGCAACATTACCACTACTTTATTGACTCGCCTATATTCTCAAGTTAAGTCTCCTTCTTTCTTCCTCATCCAAATCTACCAGCATAACTCCCAATACCTTCTTCCTTCTACGCTTGACCAGCTTAGTCTGAAATAAATGGATATATTCACTTCGCTTATTCCCTGAGGTGGTGAATTGCATATGCCCATCACTCTTATGGGTAAGAAATTTACTTCCGAATTCCTGGTTGAATTTCTTCGTTATGATCTTGTATTATGAGTTTATAGTTAGGACCTTCCCTCCATTCTGCCTTCATTCATGCTTTCAAAGACCTCTCTTTAGTCATCCCTGAATCTTTACACATCCAGTAGAAAGGAGACCCAATCTGTCAATCCTTTGTGATGTGTGTACCTTTGCATTTCTGGCTTCACCATTGTAACCCTTCTCTACGTACTCTCACAGATGCCTCAATCTCCTTTGAGTAATCTAGTAACTGGAACGATATGTAGTACCCATTCACTATATACGCAGCACCTTTGAGTTGTCTTGCATTCAATTTCCTATTGGGGCACAATCAGCACTGACTAAATTACTGTGTGCTTTTTCTAATTGGATTTAATGCTTTCCTGCCACCCCAGGGAGGATGCTGCGATGGAATTGTATCGTAAACTCCGGGAGAGACCAAGAGGTAGGCAAAAAGACTTCAAACTCAAAAACAAATGGCAAAAACTTGAAATAGGAATAGAAGTCATTGTCAGCAAACAATGGACACATTAGTTGCAACAGAAGTTGGAGAAAGGTTAACATTCAGAAGGGGAGTCCTGTCCAGGTGATCGATCTACAGCTGAAATATTTCCTTGCTTCAAGAGTGGATTTAAAGTAATGGTGGGCTTTCACTTTCATTCCTGGTTTTATTCCAGGCATTATTTTAGTGGCAGGCAGAGAGGGTGATAGTAATTAGTTGTAACAGGATAGCAATACACCAATGGGTGAGCACAGTAGGTGAACAAGCAGCATATGGAATTTAACACAGAGATGTGTATGGCGTGACATGTGGGTGGATACCAATCTGGATTTAATTACATAGTGTTTAAAGGGAACAGGGACAGAGGGTCCTGGAGGTGCACATGCTTAGATCTTTGAAGGTGGCAGGACTTCCTGACAGACTGCTCAGCAAAGTAGCTTGGGTTCCACAAATCTAGAAATGAGTACAAATGTTGAGAAATAATGTTGAATTTTTGTAAAGTTTTGGCTCTGAGATAACTAGAGTAGGAAGGGTGCTAAGGTCCTTGAGAGAATATAGAAGTGATTTACCAGAATGATTTCAGGGAATGAATTTAAGGATTTCAGTTACACATTAAGTTGGAGAAACTGAGATTGCTCCTTTTGGAGCAAAGAATACTCGAAGCAAAGTTTGATAAAAGTGTACAAGATTATGACAGGTTTAGATCAGGTAAAGAAGGAAAACATTTAGCTGTTATTGGTACAGAGATGGGGGCTGGGCCAGATTTAAGAATGCAAGGGAGGATGCAATGAAGAGTATTTTTGCACAGCAATTGGCAATAACCTGGAACTTACTGCATGTGAATTCAGTGGATATGGAAACGATGTGATGATTTTAAATAGAAATTGAATGTGTTTGTTCCATAGACCAGCGGACCAATGGGGACAGCCAGGAGATGGTACGAATTCTTTTACAAACCCTGCAGAGCTTTGATAAGAAGGTGAAGGACATCTACTCGCATCTCAGGTATGACTGGGAGAGGGGACAGTGAGCTATCAGAATGCTGTACACAAGCTCAGTGCGCTTGGTTTGGTTTTCAAGTCTCACATACATTCACTGCAGGCCAGGAGACCAAACTGTTATGAGGGGCTTGGATAGGATAAATAGACAAAGTCTTTTCCCTGGGGTGGGGGAGTCCAGAACTAGAGGGCATAGGTTTAGGGTGAGAGGGGAAAGATATAAAAGAGACCTAAGAGGCAACGTTTTCACACAGAGGGTGGTACGTGTATGGAATAAGCTGCCAGAGGAAGTGGAGGCTGGTACAATGACAGCATTTAAAAGGCATCAGGATGGGTATGTGAATAGGAAGGGTTTGGAGGGATACGGGCCGGGTGCTGGCAGGTGGGACTAGATTGAGTTGGGATATTGGTCGGCATGGACGGGTTGAACCGAAGAGTCTGTTTCTGTACTGTACATCTCTCTGACTTTATGACTAAGGAAAAACCAAGTAGTTTTTGACACCAAACAGGAGAGAAATATCACTCAAACTTTCTCTGCTGTCTGGTTAATTAGGAATGGAACAACTGTATTATACAAACCTCCGTAAGGAATGCTATTTCCTGAGGATGGGGTGGAGCAATTGGTGATTCTGTTTCTGCGACGCAACATGGTAAGGGTAGTGAGCAGAATCGAGAACATAGCAGCACGGAGTGGTGAAGTGACTTATGTTGTAGCCTGAAACATTGCTGCATCTCTGAGAACTGAGTAATGTTTGCTTTATTTGCTGACATCCTGGCCCAAGAACAATGACAGGGCTGAAGAAAATGTAATCTTCAACACTAATTGGTGACATCAGGGAAACAACATCCTGCTAGGACAGAGTAGAGGCATATTTCCTCTGTATCCAACCCCATTATGTTGCTGTTCTTGAAGTGGTGAATGGAGACAGTGAAGAAGGAGCTTCACTTTGTATGTTAACCCGTGTTGTAGCTGCCCTGAGAATGATGGCCATAGCTTTACTCTGTATTTAACTCATGGAATGCCTTCACTGATCCAATGCTGTCTATTACTGTAACCAGTGTGATCTTTCAGTTCTAATGCTGTGAAGATTAAGCAAGTGAAATGACTGGATGCATATCGCAAGGAATAGCACCACGGTTGGGTAGAAAGTTTTGATATTCTCTCTTTGGACATGAGAATTGCTGGCAACGCTCGTATTCTTTATCTAAATTCTGTTTTTTAAATCTGGGATGATAGTGTTGGGCTGCCTTCTCGAGAAAAATAGTGGACAGCAATCATTTTGGAAAGGAATAATGGTCTTGGAACAGCAAGCTTGATTAGAAGGCAATGTGAGGTATGGTAATTTTACCCTGAGTTTTGTGGTACAGTGTGTTATCCAGATGATGTGTCTTTGGATTGGTTCATTTGTATGGCTACAGTGAGATGGAGATGGTTGTGTCTTGGTCTCTGTATGTTTCCTCTTCTCTTGCAGTAAAACTCTGGCCTGTAAACAGAAAGTAATTGATCTGCTCCCCCGGCTGGATGAGGTACTACAACAGATGGCAGACGATGAGAAGCAGGTGATGAAACTACAGGAGAAGCGTCAGAAAGAACTCTGGCATCTCCTGAAGATTGCATGTGTGAGTATTGTCAACTAATTATTCTGCCTGTACAAGTGCCACCTCTGAGCGTTACTACCACAATTAGGCCTACCCTCAGTTGCATGATCCCGGAGATATATGTCAGGGCAGCAGTGCTGAAGAAATGCTGCATTGTGAAAAGGACAGGGCAGAGGCAGTGAAGGAATGTTGCACTGTCGGAGTTGCTGTGGACGATTATCATCTGTCCTCTCGGGTGGATGCAGAGGATCACATGACACTGCTATAAAAAGTGCAATGAAGTCCTCCTCCTGACAAATATGTCGCATCAAAGGAAAAGACTACACATGTTATATGTTCAGTATCTCATTATTATTTGTGGGATCTTGCTGCCATACATTACAATAGTGACTATACTTCAAAAGTACTTCATTGATTCCCTGGGGTCTTTTAATGCAGTGGTTATGTTGCTGGGCTCTTAACGTAAGCCAGATGTCTGGTGACATAGGTTTAAACCTCATTCTGGCAGCCAGTAAAGTCAAATTGAGTGATCTAAATAAATTTGGAATAAAGTGTTTCGATGTAATTGTAACCATATAATTAAGGAATTGTTATTAAAGCCTATCTGGTTCTCTAACTCTCCTTCCAGGAGGGAATTTGCCATCCTCATCTAGTCTGGTCTTTACGTGGCTCCAGACCTGCAACAAAGCCCTGGATCGTAAATGTTCTCCAAAATGGTCCAGCAAAATGCTTAGCTATAATTATGAAAATGACACATCACAGTGTTCTGGAGGAGTGGAGAATATATATTGTCAATGATGCCCAAGTGCATTGAATGAGTAATGGAAGATAAAGTAGCTGAAAACAAGTTAGGAGGTTCCAACGTTCAGTTGGATATAAGTCCCGTAGTTGATCATTTATCCTCTAACATGGTATCTCTGTGCATCCTCCCAGCTGGATGTCTCTGTGACAGAATTACAGTCAGCATTTCATTGACTGGAGTTCCTCTTGAGAACACCCTATTAACAATGGGGAGTAGGCACTATTTCAGTATATTTTGAAGAAAGTAAAACATTTGAATTGGAATTTTTGTGAAGAAATTACATAAACACTTTGAAGAAAACTTAATGGTAAGGACCTGGGGAGTGTTGCTGAGCAGAGAGACCTTGAAGTACAGGTTCATAGTTCCTTGAAAGCAGAGTCTCAGATAGATAAGATAGTGAAGAAGGTGTTAAGGATGTTTTCCTTTACTGGTCAGAGAATTGAGTATAGGAGTTGGGAGGTCATGTTGTGGCTTTATCGGACATTGCTTCGGCCACTTTTGGAATATTGTGTGCAATTTTGGTCTCCCTGCAACAGGAGGATATTGTGAAACTTGAAAGGGTTCAGGAAAGATTTACAAGGATGTTGCCAAGATTGGAGGGTTTGAGTTATAGGAAGAGGCTGATGAGATTGTTTTCCCTGGAGTGTTGGAGGCTGAGGGATGACTTTATACAGGTTTAGAAGATCGTGAGGGACATGGACAGGGTAAATAGACAAGGCCTTTTCCCAAGGTTGGGGGAGACCAGAACTAGAGGCCACAGGTTTCGGGTGAGAGGGGAAAGATTTAGAAGGGACCTAAGGGGCAACTTTTTTTCACAGGGAGGACGGTGTGTGTACGGATGTGCCAGAGGGAGTGGTGGAGGCTGGTACAATTACAATATTTAGAAGGCACCTGGATGGATATATGAATAGGAAGGGTTGAGAGGGATACGGACCAAGTGCTGGCAAATGGGGCTACATTAATTTAGGATATCTGGTTGGCATGGATGAGTTGGACCAAAAGGTCTGTTTCTGTGCTGTATATCTCTATGACTCTGAAACAAAAATGAAAGAATTGTCAGGTTGTGGAGAAAGAGTAATGAGTATGGACTACTCATAATAACTATTTAGAAGGGCAGTTAGGGTGAATGGCCGTTTGTGTTGTATGATTCTACTAAACTGTTTTTTTTCCCTAAAGGTATTCTGAAATGCTGCTTTGGATTTTGCCAGCCGAAGTATCTGTTATGGTTACATTAATTTTGTGGCCACATCCAGTGCCACCAGCAAAATCTGAGATGAGTTTATGGTTTCTTTCAGAGCAAAGTGCGAGGTCCGGTCAGTGGAAGTCCCGAGAATCTCAGTACCAGCCGTCTGTCTGCCCCAAGTCAGTCTATCTCTCCTCCCTCTCTCAGCATGCTGCCCTCAGAGAAGTCCAGAAATTTGTAAGTTTCAGAATTCCACCCTCTTTGTTTGGGCCAATTGCAGTTCTAATAAATGGGACAGAAATTGGTTTCTCAGGATTTTTGGTCACAGAAGAGGGGAGGCGATGGCCTGGTGGTATTATTACTAGACTGTTAATCCAGAGATCCAGGTAATGTTCTGGAGACCTGGGTTTGAATCCCACCATGGCAGATGGTGGAATTTGAATTCAATAAATAGCTGGAATTCAGGACTACTACAAATCCATTGCCAATTGTCGGAAAAACCCATCTGGCTCACTGACGTCATTAAGGGAGGGAAACTGCCATCATACCTGGTCTGGCCTACATGTGACTCCAGACCCACAACAAAGTGGATGACTTTCAATTGCCCTCTGGGCAATTAGGGATGGGCAATAAATGCTGCCTAGCCAGTGACACCCTCATCCTGTTCAAGAATAAAATAAGTGAGACCCATTTAGTTTACGAGGGAATGAGGAGCTAACTCTTGGAGCAACTTAGATAGAGTGACTGCCTCCAGTCATGAAAATAGCTTGTTTACAAAGCTTAGTGAAGAAGGTGGTAAGCTGGCCCTGATCAGGCTTACACTCTGTTCTCAAGCAAAGGAGTCAGTGTTCAAATGCTCAGTCTCCCAAGAGACACAGGCTCCTAGTTGAGAGATATCTTCCCTTCTCTTTCCGAATGACAGTTCCCCTGCCAGCTTCTCAACCACTGCCCGGAGCATCCCTGCTGGGTCATGCTGCATCAGTTCAGCCTGATCTGTCGTAGTCCGGCACACAAGGAGCAGAGCGCCTTGGGGTCACCATCATGTTCAGAATAAGTATTTTCAGTGAATATCCATCAACCTCACAATTCGCAAACTGAACTGGGTACTTTGAGTGTGAATAATGATTAGATAGTAATGGAAAATGACTGTATGCTGTTCTTTGGAAGATCATTAGGTAAAGCGCAAAAAAACGGCAAATCTATGAATGGGTAGCACTTGGGTCCAAGATTTTTCAAAGCCTTTGCTTGCTTTCTCTTTCAGGGAGGAATCGCTTGTTGTAATTGAAGAAAGTCAAAGCTTTCGCAGTCAGCTTCTGAGTGCAATGAAGGAGACAACTCAGGATCATGAGAATTCTTTGCAGGTGAGATTGAGGCTGATGCATTTCTTCAATTTTATTTCCTTTTATTGTGTAATCTTTGTAAATTCTTCATTTCTTCTGAGGGAGCTTTATTCTGTGTCTGCAATATGCTCCATGTGCCCTGGGAATGTCTGATGGGGACAGAGTAAAGGGAGCCTTACTCTGTTTTTAACCCTGTGCAGTACCTGTCCTGAGAGTGTTTGATGGGGAAAGTGTAGAGAGGGCTTTACTTTTAGTTTAAAAGAGTAGAGTGAGCTTTACTCCATCTCTACCCTGTGTTGCATCTGCTCTGGAAGTTTTTTTGACAACTGCAGAAGCTTTAATAGAGTAGAGAGAGCTCTATTCCATATTGAACCCCATACTGTATCTGCCCCAGGAGTTTTATTGAAAACTGTATTAGTTTTATTTTGTATCTAACCTGTGCTTTTTGGTGTTGATACTGTATGCCTGAACTGAATGTTGCTCTTTTCCTCGCCTCATGATTCACAATTTTAAAGAACAAAATTTACCACAAAATCTATCTTTGTTCTTTGTTACAGTCATTGGATTGGACTTGGCTTTCTAGCTGCTAAGGAATTGCACACTGGATTCACTAGTTCCTCCTCAATGAGCTCTGACTGTAATATTTCGTGAACACGGGCCTTCATCTCTATTAGGTAATGCAGAGGAAAGGCTGAATGTAATTTGCACTAATTTTGGTTTGAAAAGGAAGAATTTCAGACTTCGATCTGTCAAAACTTGGTCATCACTGCCTCCTGCCACTCACTGTTTCATGATCAACATTTCAACTTTCTCTCCTGCCTCCACACAATTGGTTTGAAACTGTTCAGCATCCAGGAACAATGTTACCATTCTTTCCCAGTTAGCTATCTCAGCAAGGATTGAGGAGATGTACATGGGTCAGATCTTGCTGCCCGGTAAAATGTTGAACTGGCCTGTGTGGAGTCCTGCATCTCGAGGGGAGATGGGCTTCAGAGTGTGTTGGGTTAGTCATGGTTCTGGACCTGGACCTCTGCTTCTAGTACAAGAGCAAGATGTGATCCAAATGTATTTCTGACTGCTTTGTTTGAGCTAGTTTCCGCCACCTCAAATCCCAACTTCAGATTATTTGCTGTAGTAAAATCACAGCACCAGCTACTTTTTAAAATAAATTAAAATGCATTGTATTCCATGTATCCTCCATCCTGTCTGTGTATTATTTTGCTGTCATGTCTGAAAATGAAGTTTGAACCAAACCAGCTGATGCTTAGCAGATTTTGTACTCTAAAATCTGTAGCTCAGTCCATACAACCTGATCGATCAGGTAACTTTATCACAGTTTTCATCTTCCTGTTAGCTGTTGTTCTGTCGTGCACGTTTTCTGAGTCAATAGTTGCAGGTTCGTTGCAAAAACCTGAGCTGAAACCCCAGTGCAGTGCTGAGGGAGTATTGCAGTGTCAAAGGTGTTCTAAGAACCAAAGAGATAGGAGCAGGCATAGACCACTCAGCCCCTAAAGCCTGCCCTGTCCTTTTCTAAGATCATGGCCGATCAGACTTAGGATTCTGCCTCTTTTCTGCCCTCTATCCCTAATATTTCAAAAATCTATCTTTTCCTCTCTGAATTCATTGTGGTCAAGCCTCCACAACTCTTCGGGAGAAAGATTTCTGGAATTTATGATGCTCCTGGAGAAGCAGTTCCTTCACAGCTCAGATTTAAATAAGTGTCCCCTTGTTCTACTTGTGAGAAGCTCAGATTCCATTCAGCAGGGGAATCAATATTACCTCTATGTTGAAAATATTCATTGATCTTGTTTCTACCACCTTTTTGAGGCAGAGTGTTCCACTGGAAAAAGATAATGTTGTCAAAGACAATATAGAGGTACAGGCTCCTTGACTAGATGGGTTTGAGGTTCACAAGGAGGAGGTGTTTGCAATTCTGGAAAGTGTGAAAATAGGTAAGTCCCCTGGGCTGGATCGGATTTATCCTAGGATTCTCTGGGAAGCCAGGGAGGAGATTGCAGAGCCTTTAGCTTTGATGTTTATGTCGTCATTGTCTACGGGAATAGTGCCAAAAGAATGGAGGATAGCATATGTTGTCCCTTGTTCAAGAAGGGGAGTAGACATAATCTGGTAATTATAGACCAGTGAGCCTTACTTTGGTTGTGGATCAAGTTGGAAAAGGCTATAAGAGATAGGATTTATAATCATCTAGAGAGGGATAAGTTGATTCCGGATAGTCAACACGGTTTTGTGAAAGGCAAGTTGTGTCTTACAAGCCTTTTTGAGTTCTTTGAGATGGTGACCAAACAGGTGGTCGAAGGTAAAGCGGTTGATGTGGTGTATATGGATTTCAGTAAGGCATTTGATAAGGTTCCCCAGGATAGGTGATTACACAAAATATGGAGGCATGGGATTGAGGGTGATTCAGCTGTTTAGATCAGAAATTGGCTAGCTGAGAAAAGGTAGAGGGTGGTTGACGGGCAAGGTTCATCCTGGAGTTCAGTTACTCGTGATATACTGCAAGAATCTGTTTTGGGGCCGCTGCCATTTGTCATTTTTATAAATAATGTAAATGAGGGGGTAGAAGGATGAGTTAGTAAATTTGCGGATGACAGTAAGGTCAGTGGAGTTGTGGGTAGTGCAGAAGGATGTTGCTGGTTACAGAGGGACATAGCTAAGCTGCAGAGCTGGGCTGAGTCGTGGCAAATGGAGTTTAATGTGGAAAAGTGTGAGATGATTCACTGTGGAACAAGCAACAGGAATAAAGAGTACTGGGGTAATCGCAAGATTCTTGGCCATGCAGATGAGCAGAAAGATCTTGGTGTCCATGTACATAGATCCCTGAAAGTTGCCACCCACGTTGATAGGGTTCTGAAGAAGGCATATGGTGTTGATTTTCAGAGTCACAAGGTCACACTGCAGCTGTACAAAACTCTGGTGCGGCCACACTTGGAGTGTTACGGTGACCAGAACTGTTTGCATAACAAGAAGGATATGGAAGCTTTGGAAAGGGTCTAGAGGAGATTTACTAGGATGTTGCCTGGTATGGAGGGAAGGTCTTATGAGGAAAGGCTGAGGACCTGAGGCTGTTTTCGTTAGAGAGAAGAAGGATGAGAGTTGACCTAATTGAGATGTACAAGATAATCACAGGGTTACATAGGGTGAACAGTGAGAGCCTTTTTCTTCGGATGGTAATGGCTAGCACAAGGGGAGACAGCATTAAATTGAGGGTGATAGATGTAGGACAGACATCAGAGGTAGTTTCTTTCCACAGAAAGTAGTTGGGATGTGGAATGCACTCCCTGCAACTGTTGTAGACTCGCCAGCGTTCAAGGCATTTAAGTGGTCATTCGATAAACATATGGATGAAAACGGAACAGATGGGCTTCAGATTGGTTCCACAGGTTGGCACATCAAGAGCGGAAGGGCCTGTACTGCTCTGTTGTGTTCTATGTCATACAGCCTGCTGAAAAAAAGAAATTCTCCTGATATCTGTCCCCCTTAAAAGGGTGAACCGTAATATTATAACAGTGCCCCCTAGTTCCGGGCACACACGACAAAATATATTTCCATGTCCACCTTGTCAAGACTATTAACGATTTTAGGAAATCAAGTCACACCTTACTCTTCTTACCTTCAGTGTAAACAAGCCCAGTCTGCCCAATCTTTCTGCTTCAGACAACTTATTCATCTCAGGTATCAATCTAGTGAACTCCCTCTGAACCTCTGCGTTTACTTCATTTCTTAAGACAGAAAGATCAAAACTGCAGTTTTCTATTTATAGTCTCACCAATGTCATGTATTGTTACCATACCTGGAAGCATAACATCCTTCCTTCCAATTGCTCTCATTACAAGTGAGAGCATTGTATTAGCCGCCCTAATTATGTGCTTTATGTACATACTAAACACTCATGCTCTAGAACATCTGAATTTGTCTCTAGCACATAAGTTTGCAATTGTTAGATTTAACTAAGTCTTTTTTTTCTCATTCTACCTGCCAAAGTGAACAACATCTGGTTTTCCCCACTTTTTTTGCCCACTTAGCCTATTCATATCATTCTGCAAACTCGAGTCATTCTCATAACATAGTTACTGTATCTTTGTGTTATGTAAAAACTTATTTACCATGTCTTCATCACCACCACCACCTCCCCCCACCATCTAAATCACTGATGGAAGCTGTAAAAAGGTTGATACTCCACCAGACTATGGCATGGTGGCTCAGTGGTTAGCACTGCTGCCTTACAGCATCAGCGTCCTGGGTTCGATTCCTGCCTGTCTTCATGGTGTTTGCGCACTCTCCCCATGTCTGCGTAGGTTTCCTCTGGGATCTCTGGTTTCCTCCCACAATCCAAAGATGTGCAGGTTAGGTGACTTGGCCATTCTAATTTGCCCACAGTGTTAGGTGCATTAGTCAGGGGTAAATGTGGGTTTTTCTTCGGGGGGGCGGTGTGGACTTGTTGGCCCGAAAGGCTTGTTTCCACACTGTAGAGAATCTAATCTAATCAGGACTCTACTTGCTGCATCCTGCCAATCAGAAAAAGACCTGTCTGTGCATATTCTGTTTTCTGCCAGCCAGCCAATTTTGTATCCACACTAATATTCGACACCTAATGTCATAAGCCTTTATTTGTGGGATAACGTTTGTGGCACTGTACAACCACTAGCTCTCTGTTGTCCATAGTGTGTTACTTGTTCAAAAAAGTCGAATAAATTTGTTAAACTTCTCCTTCACAAAAATATGCTTTTTCTTACCAGTTACCTTGAGATTTTCTAAGTGTGCAGCTATAACCTCTTAAATGATCAATTCAGACACCTTCCCCATCATTGATGTTAAAGTAACTGATCTATTGTTTCCTGTTTTATCCCACCCTCCCTCCTTCAATACAGGGGTCACATTTGCTCTTTTCTAATATGGCAGAACTTTTCTTGAATCAAGGGAATTTTGGAAAACTAATAGCAATGCATCTCCTCTCATGAATCACCTCTTTTAAGATCTAAGGGTGTAATGCAGTGTTATGAAGGTATAAGGGGTACTGTACCTTTAAGAGAGTCAAAAGCTCGCAGAACTACCTGATAGCACCAAGTGTTCTGCACAAGATACAAAGTAACCTTTTGGTCCAGCTGCTAGTGTAGCTGGTTGCCTGTAGACAAAAGCAAATTTGAATTAGGCTAATCAGTTTAAATTATACCCCAGAAAATACCAAACTCCGATCAAGTTTGAATTTAGTATATTGACAATATTAAAAACCAATGACACAATCCGATGCTTTGGAGATGTAAGACTAGCAGAACGTGAACAGTTGAGGGAGAACTGCCAAGCCATCAGCATGTACATTTTGCCTGAAACATAGCTCTCTTAAAGGTACCTTTATCAGTCGATGAACTGAGAAACAGAAATCCCTAACAAGAAGAAAACTAACAGAGGAAGATACAAAGGGAAGATTCGACAACTGCCTGGTTTTGAATTCTGAATTTTTGGTAAATCTTACTTGGGGGAGGGGGGGTTTATCGGTCAAGTATTATAGAAGGAAATTAAAAGGTAGGTTAAAGGAAGGAGTTAGTTAATTATTCTGTATTATACTTTAAGAAATAACGTTAATTTTTACTTTGAATATTTCTGGGCCTCTCAAATTTTACAGATTACTGCATGGGGGAAATCATTTCGTGTTGCTGGTTTAAATTAGCAGGGGGTTTTTACCACGTGTCGTAACCGGAGACATAGACTTGGAAGCTTGCAGATCTGTCAATTTACTTTATTCGGTTTCTAGAGTGATTGTAATTTTACAAATTTTGTCTCTCCATTCCACCTCATGCTTATCAGCTATTATTCGAAGTTTATTTTGAATTTTCTACAGCGAAAACAGGAGGAAACTACTTGCTCAACCACTATTTCTTTACTATCTCACTCCCCAGAGGTTGAACACTCACTTTAGTTACTCTCTTCACTTTTTATATCTGTAGAAAATCTTCCTATCGACTTTCAGATTTCTACCCAGCTTCCTCTCATTCTAATTTCATCCTACTGATGGACTGTATAGTCATTCTCTGCCATTCGATATATTCTGAGCAAGCACCTGATGTGCAACTCATTTTAGTATAATTGTCTGCTTTTTCTTATGTTTGATGATTTCCTGATTTTTTTTACTGACCATGGATGGTGGATCCTCTCTTCAGAACTTCCTCTTTGTAAAAGGACCATACTTTTTATGACTATTCTGAAATATTACCTTAACTGGCTCTCTATTGATCTATCCTTTTGCCTGGTTGCCAGTTCATTTCAGCTAGCTCAGCTTTCATGCCCACATAGTTGCTATTATTTTACTTTAAAATACTTATCTTTGACCCAATCTTCTCCCTTTCAACTTGGATGTAAAATTCAATCATATTGTGGTTACTGCTGTCTTGGGGAGCCTTGTACTCTCAGGTGATGCTTAATCCCGTCACCTTACACGATATTTAGTCTCAGACAGCAGGTTTTCTGTATGGTTTGAAACGAGCTGCACACAAACACCGTATGAACTCCTCATCCAGACAACTGCCAAACGGATTTTTCTATTTTGTATGTAGATGACTTCATGACTCTATAAAAGTCTCCCTTGAATATTGGTGCTCCTTTATTACAAGTATCCAGTATTTTATCTTATATACATTTTAGTTACTGTCACTGGGCTTATGGATCAATCCTACTGGTGACTTATTTCTCTTGTTATTCTTAATCTCTGCCCAAACTGATCTAAAATCCTAATGTGTTGAACCAAGGTTTTCTCTAACCATTGCAGTGTTCAGGATGCATTGTAACCTTTGAGTGTCCAGCTCCTCATACCTTCTGTGGAGAACCTCTTTCCAAAGCTTATATTTCTCCCTATATCATTGGTACCAACATGGACCATAGTAACTCGATCCTCTCTTTCCCATTGCAAGTTTCTCTCCAGGCCCCAAATGTCCCAAGTCTGGAATCGGATAAGCAACACAGCTGTCGAGATAAATTTAAGAGAAAGCCAGATAGATAAATGAGGGAGAGGATGGGTGTCAATCTCCCAGACTGTGCTATCCCCATTACCACTGCATCTCTTGTCACTCCTCCTGCTTTACTGGTTTCCTGTAACACAGTACCATATTAGCTCGTCCACTCTGAAGCCCCTAAATTCATCTAACAAAGCTGAGAGATCGTCAAATCTATTAGACAATGACAGAGGTTGACATTCCTCTAAGGGTCCTTCCCAGTCTCACTCAGTCAGAACCTCTTGTCTCTGACAAATGGCCAAATCAGGACACCTTATCCTAAGTGGCATGATTGCCTCCTGATAGGAAGAATCCAGATTATTTTTCCAATCTACCGTGAATCACAATGCCTGTAATTTACTTGTTTCGTCTGCATTGCATTAACATTACCATCAATTTGTTTACTATGTTAAACTGATCATAAAGCATAATAATAAAGATTCATAATTATTTTTCCGATTCATCTTACATATTCTATGTACGTCAATGTTTCTAGTAGTAAATTTCATGTCCCAACAATCCTGTATATTGTAACAATTGTCAGAAATATATATGACCTGGGATGGTTATGTTTGCTGTTGCTGTGACCTGGATGTGACTTTTTATTGTTTTAAATCTTTATTGAAAATATTAAGAGAGAATTTACAGTCACTCGTGTAATTTTTCATTTTTGTAATTTATATTTATAGGTACCTTTGCCAACCTGGTAAAATTTGATCTTTGCTTCCAGGAAACGTCCTGAGATTTTTATTCAGGTTTTATTTGAGCCTGGCAGGCCTGAAATTGAAAAGGAATGTGAACCGTGGTAACACTGGTATTGCACTCTGCAAACTTTCAAAAAAGCTCACAGACTTTGTTGTTAGAGAACTTGATGAATCAGCTGCCCCGACACCAAACCTCACAAGTGCTGCAATACTGCCCTCTGGTGACCTGACTTTCATCATCCTGGCTTGGGCATCGAGCAAATATTGTATTTGTGCCCCAGTTCCTTAAACAGCAGAAAGGACATTATTTCTGTCGACATGTAAATTAGATCATTGAAAAGCCTCACACAGTTCATGTTCTGAGAAGATGAAGGTTCCTCATCTTTGTGCTTTGCTTAAGCTACAAAGGTTGCTGGTGAAAACCGAATACATGCAAATGGCTTCTCTGTTGCTTTGGCTCTGAAAATGATCATATTACATTGCTTTGGCCTGGAATGCTTTTTTCCTGCTTGTGCGACTTGTATGAATTGCCCATTTCTTGCTATTGTATATTTGATTGAAGGCTGCCACAGCAACAGATGGTAAATCTGTTAAATATTAATCTTCAGTACCTTCCATTAATTTGTTTCCACCATATCATTTTAAAAAAACGTATTCAGTCACTCTAGCTGGGCCAGCCTTTACTGCCCATCCCTCATTGCCCTTGAGAAGGTGGTGGTGAGTGCTTTCTTGGATTGTTTCAATCAATGTGCTGTAGATTGTTCTACAATGCCATCAGGGAGGGAATTCCAGAATTTTGACCCAGAAATGAAATGGAAGGAATGGTAATATTTCCGTGTCAGGATGGTGAGTGGCTTGGAGGGGAACTCGCAAGTGTTACCATGTATCTTCCACCCTTGTTCTTCTAGATAGTAGCGTTCATAGGTTTTGAAGGTGTTGTCTGACAAGCCTTGGTGAATTCCTAAAGTACATCTTCAAGACATGATTCCCCTTCACCCAGATTGTGAATTTAAATCTCCCAATTCTCTATTGGTAGTAGCGACAGCTGTTCAAATTTAAGACTGCAAGCTGTTGACATCATTGAAGGTGGTTGGGACAGGATGTCTGTCGTCTCTTGCTATGAGCTGGGATATTTCTGCTCTTTGCTGTGGACATGGAATGTGGATGCTCTGTTCCAATGTTCAGGGTTCTCATGTTCTGCTGCTTTGGACCAGAATTCTCACGGTCTGTTGCTATGGGCTAGGTTCTCATGCCATGTTGCTATGGCCAGGGATGCCGTGACGGTCGTGACTTGAAGCTCCATGGAACAGTTGCTGACATTTTCTGTCCTTTTTCTTGCCTCTTTCTTTCTCAATGGTGAGTGTCAGACTCCAAACCAGAACAGGACCTGGGAGTCCTAGGCTCTATGTTACAACAAGCCTTTCAAACATCCCAGCACAGGCCTCGAGCTCTGGAGCTGCAGGAGGAGACCTGCCTCTTTAAAAAGGGGATCCTGATCATGAAAAATCGTCTTTAAAATATACTTGGATGAGGATATTTATCCCTTTATAAAAAGGGCCAGAAGATGATATGCTTTCTTTCATGGAATTGTAGAAGTCTTCTTTAAAAAGAGTCCTAATGAAAGTCCTTTCTGTTAATTGGATTGTATTGATGGTGAGACACCTTCCTTGAGTGTTGCTCAGTCTCTTCTCCATTTGTGTGTAGGTGGCAGTGATGATTATGCTGGAAGAATGAGAAGTATTTCAAAGATGCTGCGATGTTTAGGCCGTGACAATTTTAAATTTGACTTTGTTCCTTATGGTTGCCATTGCACCCGCAAGAAGAGGCGGATTCTGATTGGAAAGCCGGTGGACTTGATTGATTGGTAGGTACTGCAATTCCTGGCAGTGAGGATGGAAGAGTGAACCTGCATTCATGATGCAGCTTTCACATCCTCAGGATGCCCCAAAGTGCTTCACAAAGAATTTGCTTTTAGATTCAGTCAAACAGCACTTCACATAGCAAGATCTCACAGACAAGAATGTGATAAATGATTCGTTGAGTGGTTTAGGTGGTGTTACCCAGAAGAGCCATGATTATTTTTTTCTTTGAATAGTGCTTGAGGATCTTTCATGTCTAACTGAAAATCCAACAATGCAATGCCCTTTCACACTACACCAAAGAACCAACCTGGATTGTGTGTTTAAATCTGGTGAGCTAGGGCCAAAACCTACGTTCACCCTGTTCAGACAATTGAGCCATGAGAATAAATTTTAAATGGACAGGAAAGAACAGATGAACACAAGCTAACCTATTGAGCCTGCCCTATGCAGGCACAGTTTAACTTCTGCATGCAATTGCACCATCCCTTGTCCCATCCAACCATTCAATCTAATAGAGAGGCAAAATAGAACAAAACTGAAAATGTGTTGCTGGAAAAACGCAGCAGGTCAGGCAGCATGCAAGGAGCAGGAGAATCGACGTTTCGGGGATGACCCCTTCTTAATGGAAATGAAGCCCTTCAGCCCTTCCTGAAGAACGGCTCATGCCTGAAACGTCGATTCTCCTGCTCCTTGGATGCTGCCTGACCTGCTGCGCTTTTCCAGCAACACATTTTCAGCTGATCTCCAGCATCTGCAGACTTCACTTTCTCCTGAAATAGAACAAAAGCCTCAAAAAAACGTGGAAGGGAGATGGCAGTGCAATGGTAATGTCACAAATTAGTGTCTGAGGCATTAGTTCAAACCCACAGATAGTTCACCCATGTCCTTGATGAAGAGAAATCCACCATCCTGACCTGACATGTTTTACGTACAACTCTGCACATGCTGACTTTTCACCATCCTAATGGCCTTGCAAGCCACTCGGTTCAAGGACACTACAGGATAGTCAACAATACAACCTTTATGAACAATGTTGATGTCCCATGGAATGATTTTTGAAAATTTAGGGTAAACCTGTGAAATTAAGAATGAATCTAATTACTTGAAGGGCTCAGTCATTCTGAAACCTGGATACTTGACATTTAACAAAATAACAAAAAGGATTATAGATATAAATTAATAACTAATAATAATACAGTAAAGTATGTGTAGAAATAAAGAAAATGGTAAAAGAAAATTTTGGAGAGGTTAGAGAAATGATTGAGTAAATCAAGAGGTAATGGATTCGGTATAATCCATTGTCAACTTTGAAAGTCTACAGTTTTTAAAAATGATGGGGAAGTTTGGAGTTTTATCGGCTTCCTGATGGCTAAAAGTCCTGCTTTACTTCTGTTGTTAGCATCCCTATGTAGTGATATTTTTTGCAATGACAGAAAGATTTGGTCACGGTGCTGCAATCAGTCCCACAACATTGGCCTGTCATGGATATACATTTGAAGGAGACTGGTGGAAAAAGTACCATGATTCATGTAATATTTTCGCTCTTTGAACCAAGAGTAGTGTAGGAAGGTCTGCTGTTGTTTGATCAGCAATATAAAAAAAGTTTGACAATGGAATGTCTCATCTTTTACATCTGTTACACGATTGTGTGAATTCTGACTATTATCTGCCTTCATCATTGTAAATTTCCATAATGTTCTGATTCACTGATGCCCAGGTTAAATTCATCATTCCTCTCATGTAAATGTTTCTTTTGAATCATTGTTACTACTTCTCTTTTCTAAGGTGCTGCCTTCAACACCAGTGCTGCTACAAGACACTGGTAGGAGAAGGTTGCAATCCAATGGTCCACTACAGATGGAGCTGCATTGATGGGATCGTGGAATGTCCTTCAAGTAAGTTTAAGTCACAGAGATTTATGTATGTTTATAATATTGACAATGGCAAGTGCAGAGGCATAAATAAAGCAGATGCTAGGCATTTACAAACTCCTTAAGGAAGTGACACCAAGCATAAGAGTGACCAGGTGAAGAGGGCAGTCTCCAGCACATATTGTAGCTTCTCTGGAAGGAAAATGTCTATTCTGAGGGAAGAAAGAAAGACTTGCATTTCTTTAGAATCTTTCAAAGCCTCAGGAAGCCTTGAAGCAGTTCACAGCTAATTACGTATTTTTGAAGTGTAATGACCGTTATAGTGTTGGGAAACATGGTGGCCAATTTGTGCATGGCAACTTCCTACAAATAACAATGCAACAATAATGCATCCAAAGATGTGCAGGTTAGGTAAATTGGCCATGCTAAATTGCCCATCGTGTTCAGGGATGTTTAGGTTAGGTGCATTAGTCAGGGGTAAATATAGGGTAGGGGAATGGGTCTGAGTGGGTTATTTTTTGGAGGGTTGGTGTGGATTTGTTGGGCCAAAGGGCCTGTTTCCACACTGCAGGGATTAGAACTCAAAACTGATCAGATTGGCTGTTAGTTGACGGAAAAATATTGGTCAGGCACCAGGGAGAATTCCCTGATTTCCCTCAAAATACTGCCATGAGATCTTTTACACGGGATCTTTCTCTGAGGGAGTAATGGTGCTTTGTCTCATTCGAATGTTGGCACATTTGGTGATCTTGCACTTCTGGCAGTATAATATTTCATCAATACTGACAGTACTCCCTCACTACTTAATGTCTAGCAGTGCAGTATTCTCTCACTGAATATATATCAGAGCAGTATTCTCTCAACGAATTTCTGTCAATGCAGGGCTTCTTGAGTACTGTGGCACAGGGAATGTCAGCATCTCATTAATATTTTGTGCAAAGAGTATTTGGTTTAACAGTTTATTTGAAAGAGTGGAGGAATGGGTTTCTTGTTGATCAGGTTTGGACTACTAATATGGAAATGCCATCAACATAGTTATACAGCACCATTAATGTAATGCAATGTCTCAATGTATTTGACAGAAGTATTATTAAATAAAATCAATCATCAAGTCACATAAGGTAATATTAGGTTAAGTGAACAAAAGATTAGCCAAAGAGTTTGGTTTTAAGGAGCGTCTAAAAGGAGGAGAGTGAGGTAGAGTTGTGGAGAGGTAGTGGATGTGATCCTTCTGAGGAAAACCTGGGATTGTTCGATGTTTAAAAATGCTGCAATAAAACTGTTAAGAGTGAGTTTGTCTCAGGTACAGTTTACTGTATTAATAGCATAGTGTATTACTTTCTCTGTGTTGGAAACTTCTCAATATTCTTATGGACCAAGCCAGACCCCTTCAACCAGGTCATCCAGACCCTATCGTTTCCACTTGTTTTAAGCAGATGTAAAGTGGATACTCGAGGAGTGGTGCAGCTAGCCTAATCACTCCATTTCAAATGAAACAGAATTTATTTGTACATGAACAAAAGAAAACAAAAGAAATTTAGAATAGTGTAACGATTTGAAAACCAACATCCCCCTAAGCACCCCCATGACAAAAAAGGTAAAATCAAGTACAGGTTCTCACAGGAGAGATGTCAGGGAGAGACAGGATGAGCAGGGAGTTTTTTTTTTGACCAGTAGCCTCAAAAAATTGACTGCTTACTAAAACCCACTCAAACCAAACCCTGAACTGGGAGAAACTGGACATTCCCTTTTCATTGTAAAGTGTTTTAAAAGAAAGACTTAAAAACATTCTCAAGTAGATGGACATATAGGAACTTCTGACTTTATGATCCTTCTGAGAAAAACAAAACAAAGGACAACATTACCTTGTTAAAGAAGCAGCAGCATCACAATATGACCCTGCCTCGCAAGCATTGCTTCTCTGGGGAAAATTAGCTATTTAGAAAATTAGCTATTTGTAGAACTTCTCTGACAGTTTTAAAAAAAAACGATTTTTGGTGAATTCTGCTCGATGATAGTCATTTCTGAATAATTTTTCTCACCATTCAGGACCCAAGGCACACTTGTGCCACACAGCCAGGTGCACATGTGACTACTATCTGGCTCTCTGTCTGCTCCCATTCCCAATTTGGGAGAAGTACAAGAATCACCCCTTGAAACATTGTTCCAAGGACATACAGTGTTTTTTTACTTCCTGAAGAAGAATGCAAATAAAAATAAAAGACTTTCAGAATGTCCAGTCTATTTCGTGTGCAGTTTGTCATCTGCTAATCTGTCTCAGTGTTTGGAGTGACAATGAGAAGCTGCTAACATGTCAACTCAAAATGGAGAAGAACATGATGAACAAACAGCGTGTCCCCTATTGATGGGACCTTTTGTATATGATGCCTCCGGCATGCTTCAGAGTAAAAGAATCCAAATACAGACAGTGGTGGAGAAATGAGAAGGATAGATATTTCAAATGGTCAAATAAATTACGTGGTTAAAAAACGGTCAATCCAGAGATGATGCATAGCTTGTCTTATCATTGTCTTAACCCAAGATCATTCAATAGTGTTACTGAATGACAACCTGACCATACAATCTTCAGTATCTCCCCCAGACAATTCGTCTTGCTCAGCCTTAATGGTTAATATAACTTCTTCTGAGTGTGCTGAGAAATGAATGTTTGGGCATGGGAGAACTCTGCATTTCAAAGGTCTTCCGAATATGCCCTTTTCCTCAGACGGTAGGGTCAAGAAAGTGTATGCCTTTGGAGAACGTGAGAGACGAAGGAATATCGGGAGGTGAAATCAAAGAACAGTGTCTGAAATACAGTGAGCATTTCCTTGTCACTGACGGTGAGACTCAATGAGTATTAATTATCCCCATAATGATGTTAAATACTATATGCTGATAATCACAGTGAAATTTGATACATAACACCCTGATGTTGACAATCAAACTGTCAACACTCTATACACTGATGTTTACAGTCACACTCGGTATAACACTCTGATATTGACAGTGAAGCTCAGTACCCGCTGATATTCACAGTGAGACTCGGAATAAGACCCCGATTGTCACATCGAAACTCAATGAATACGTCATGGATTTTGACACTCGGAGGCGGAACCAGGCAGTGTCACCGAATGTGTTCGCACCACGTAAGGGACGCGGTTGCCACGGTGACGGAGGTGATGTAATGACGCTGAGTGGCGTGCCCGATGCCGTGGACCGTTGGAAAGCTGGAAGAAGGTGAGTGAGCACTGATGGGCTCTTATTCCCCGTTCGGGGTGGTCCTGGTTGTTCGTGATTCCTTTCGGGCTTATACTGAAGGACCGTGACTTATTCCAGCCTGCTCCTCCCCCAGCAGACTGAACTCTGAGCCTGGATACAGCTGACTGCAACTTGACTCCATAATGATACACTGGATTTTGACAATGCTAGGCTTTGTCCCACAACACTCCCCCCCCCCCCCCCCCCCCCACCACTGCAAAAGTGCGTCCAAGTCGAATAACCCCTGGACTGATTCTGACCAGAAACCAACTTGGGCCCAGGCTTTTAGTCTCAGCCGTCAAACAGGGTAAGAAGAACGGGTTCTTAAACTGTGTTGTCCAAGGCCTCTGATGAGGGAAAAATGACCCTTTGAACTATCCATCGGTTCTACCTACCCACTGCAAAAACGCTTATCAAAATCAATGGGAAGAATGATACTTCTTCTGATGAGATACCAATGAGGAGACATGCAGAACCATGCTGGAAAGCTGCACTCGGACCTCGTACAGCTATTTCCTCTTGTCATTTAGCCACACAAATCTATTTCTTTGTTGACATAAATTGGGCTTATAAAACTAGTTGTTGCATTTTGTGATTTGTGCATGGAGCTGGTCTGGTTGCTGGATGTTGTTAACTCATGTGACCTCAGCCATCGTGTTGCATGTCAGTCACTTGCATTTTCAGCTGCAGTTGTTAGCGGATCAAATGGATCTATGTAGACAACCAGTGACGTGGGACTGTACTTTGAGAACCACTGCTCTATAAGGATTTTCTGAGGAGGAAATCACATTAAATTTCAGGGTGGTGCAGATTATCTAGGCCTTTGGATTAAGCAAAGCCACTTTAGTAGTTAAAGAATAGTTCAGAATATTGTTTAAAGTAGATTGTCAAATTAAAGTAAAAGATTTGGAGATACATAAGCAATGGCAAAAATGTGTAAAAGGAATTGCCTCTCAAGGAATAAAATACGACTGGAAAACATTCCTGTGTCTGGCTAAGTAATGAAGTAAAGATTAGATTCAAAGAAGCAGCTTGCAATGTTACCTAAAAGAGTGTTGTGAGCTAGAGGATTTTAAAAATCAGGAAAACCTGACCAAAAAATGAATAATAAGGACGAAAGAATGTGAGGAAGCCAGCAAGAAAATAGATAGTCAAAGCTTTTCTAAGAACTTATAAGAATTGAATTAGTGGAATTAAAATTGACCCCATGGAGGCAAAGACAGGAGAAATTACAAGTGAAAATAACAATATGTCAGACATTAGGTCAAAATGGATACTCTAAGAAAAATAATCAATATTTGGGAACTGAACATTTCATGAGAGTAAGGAACTAAATTCAAATAGTGATGTGTCATAAGGTTTAAAAAGAGGAGCTGCAAAATTATTGAAAGCATTAGTTTTGATTTTCCAGTATTGTTAGATTTTAGGAGAAAGTGAGGACTGCAGTTGCGCATTGAGAGTGTGGTGCTGGAAAAACGCAGCAGGTCAGGTCACATCAGAGGAGCAGGAGAATCGATGTTTCGGGCAAAAGCCCTTCAACAGGAATCAGATATTAGGACTGTCCCCATGGATTGGCAAGTAGCAAATATGACTCTGCTATTCCAGAAGGGCAAGAGAGAAAACTTTGAATTAAAGGCAAATCAGGTGTATTAACTGTCGCTCCAAATTGATCCATTGACATTTTAGATCCAGAGACAAATCAAAAATGATCAATAACTGATTGATTCTCCTTAACTCTTAATCTAAGGAATTTTAGTGTGATGTTCATGTGTACAAATAAAAGTTAATTGACAGATTTTAGAATTAACTTAACAACATTAATAGAATCATTGTCTAAAGTTAGCATAATGAGGAATAGTAGTAAAGACGTCACTCAAAGTATTGTATTCAGTTTTGGGCCCTGTACCTCAGGCAAGATTTAAACTCTGTGGAATTACCTCAAATTTACAGCGCAGTATTTTTCAGGTCATTGAACCCAATTGGTTCACATTGATGTTTCTGCTGCACATGTCCTTTTCTGCGCCTGTCAACTTATCAGTGTGATTTTCTATTCCTTGCTCCCTCACATATATGATTGGCTTTCTCTCAAACATATCTCTGCTATTCAACTTAATAATTTCTTGTGATTTCAAGTTTCACCTCTGAGTACAGAAGTTTTTCCTGCATCTCTTATTGGATTTAAATTAGTAACAAGTTGGTTGATCCAATAAGGTTGCTTCAGGGAATCTATTGTGCCTGTTGGGCAACTCAGAATAAGAAGGCATGACCTTTAAAATTACAGCATTTGGACGGGAAATCGGGATATAATAAGTGTTGAATAAGTCTGCAGTTTTGTTCGCCTTTTTGAAGTTCAGTTGTAATTTTCAACACAGAAATTGGAGTTTTCTTTTGTAAGCCAAAGTTTTCAAGTGAAATGAAATAAACAGGAAAATGAATTGAGGTACAGTTCAGACATGATCCAAATTAATGGTGGGACAGGCTTGAGGGACTGAGTGACCTCTGCTTCTTTTCAAATTAAATTATTTTGACATAGCTCTGTTACTGTATTACCAGGAAGCAAAGATGTCTGAGGGTCCGTCCAAGATATCTGGTCCCATTCCACCAGACCCAACACTCTTCCCAGATTTCTACAAGCGTCCAATGTCAGGTGAGGTTTTACCTTTTTGTTTCCAGGGAAGTGCTTTCCATGTTCCTTCGATGTTATTGGTTGAATTTCGTATTCTTATCTGAGAGGAAACAAAGTTGAAAGAAGTGCTTCTGCATGCAATGATTTTTGCCCTTTTGCCCATTCTGCACACTGGAAATGGCTTAAGGTAGTCTGAAAAAACAAATTTAAACAAGAAATAACTTTTCTTAGCTACCTTTTGAAATAGAGTAATTGTGCAGGTACAGTATATTCGTAGAAACATGGGAAAGTTACCAATTGGAATCTAATTGAGAACTTCATGGTGTTGTTATAGATATAATGATTGGACACCCTATTAATACTAGGCTGAAATTCAGTCGAGAACTAAGTGCAAGTAATTGGTTGAGTGAAGATTCATATTCAGTAATTACCCCCCCAGTGTTGAATATTTCACAATATCTAATTAATAACAAATATAGTTTCTGATTTGTTTGTTACTTTAGTCCTATTCCTAAAAATGACGATTGTGTAGGATGACAGGGAAAAGGTGCTAATTGTTTTATCACTAATTATCCTGAATAGGGTTTGTTGTACAGACGGTGAGTGATCTTTGGGAGGTTTGTGATAAGACTCATAACACACTTGAAGGATATCTTGAAACACAATGATTTCAACAATTGTTTAACTGAGAATATGATAACCTTGGAACAAATGTTAGGCACTTTGCAATTTGACATTGAAAATTTTGCTCCTCTTTCTCCTCAGATGAGAGTCAAATTTACCCAGTGTTGTTCTATGCCTGCAAAACTGAGCTCAGTAAAGAAGGAAGAAGTGAGGACTGCAGATGCTGGAGATCAGAGCTGAAAAATGTGTTGCTGGAAAAGCACAGCAGGTCAGGCAGCATCAAAGGAACAGGAGGGTTTATTCCTGAATAAGGGCTTATGCCCGAAATGTCGATTTTCCTGTTCTTTTGATGCTGCCTGACCTGCTGCGCTTTTCCAGCAACACATTTTTAAGCTCAGTAAAGAAGGGAAAAGATATTGATGGTTTTAATTTCTTGTAATTGTTCAGTTACAATTTTGGAACTGACATGATCAATTCAGCATTAAGACCCACATGGCTGAATGATCAATTTACAGGTTGTATATACTGACAAATATGTCTAATTGTTTTTGTCTTCTTTTGTCAATGCAGCTCGGGGTCGGCTAGAAGGGAATAGCTTAAAACTAGACTTCCTTTTGGGACCATTAGCCCCTGATCCCACCTTGTACCCCTCATGCTACAGTGCCCGCCCATCGCAGCCAGGTCCACGTGTGCGTTCGAATGCCAGAGAGATCCTGGAGAGAGGGCAAAAGGGCTCTGTCGGCATGCTGTTGCAGCTGGAAGGAGCATCGTTATATCGACCATTGTCACCAAAAAGTAAATAATCTTTACACTGTGTTGTTGTTTCTGTGGAATGACTTTGCTGATGAATAAGCATCTGTCAGGATTGGAATCTTGCTAATCCAAAGCTAAAATTAAATTCTGGAATTAGGTGGAGATACTGCATAGATTTGTTATATTTTGATGGTAAGCTCTACTTTTGGTTTGAGACTCTTGATTGCCATTGTTCAGTTCATTTGACTAGCTTCACAACAGCTACCTAGACCCTAACCACTGAAATTCCCTCTTTAAACCTAATTTTCCCTTCTCTCAGAACTGATCATGATCAATGAGGTGAGTAAAAGATGGTTTTGGCTGATTCTCAGTTGAATGGAATAAAAGATTACCTTTGGCAAATGAGGAGCCAGTTTTGCAGTGATGATTTCAAGGTATTTTTGGTTTTGACTATTGTGCCTTTACTCTGATACCAATTGAAAACAGTATATCTCTCTTTTACTGACCTCACTGATCATGATCAGTACTGGGAGAAGGGAAAATTAGGTTTAAAGAGGGAATATCAGTGGTTAGGGTCGAGGTAGCCTGTTGTGAAGCTAGTCAAATCGGTGATGCACAAATAGCCAGAATTGGAGGAGCACACAAATTGGGAGTGATGAAATGACGTATTTTGCTAGGAATATTGAGGAAGGACAAGATAAGCTTAAGGTTGCAGTTTTAAGGGAGCTGTAGGAGCAGAAAGAGTGGAAATCAGTGCAGATGTCACTGAAGGTAGTGTGGCAGGTTGAAAAAGTGGTACAGAGGTGTTGGGTTTGAGAAAGAGAGGCGTAGAACTCAACGGAAAAGAAGTTCATGGTGAACTTATTCAAAACAGTGTTTTAACCTCGATTGGAATGCTCTGAGGAGAATAGAATATCAAAGTAGGTATTTTTGCAAAGTTTTAAGGGCACTGAAGAAACCATATCTGGAGTATTGCAGAGTCTTATTGAAGAAGAGACATAATTGTTTTAGAAGCAATTCAGAGAAGATCCATTAATTTATTTCTGCTTATGAGGAAAAGCTAGTGGGGTTGGATCTTTATCCACTGGAATTTAGAAGAATGAGGAGAGATCCTGAGTGAAATTGACAGGATGGATGCTAAAAGGATAATTGGAAAGGATAACTGCAAGAAAGACTACAACGAAGGGACACAATAAGGAGTTACATATTTCTGATAGATGAGAATAGTTTTATATCAGAGGGTTGTGAATCTATGGGATTCTCTTCTCTAGAGTGTGGCGAAGTTTTAGAACTGAGGTACATGGAATTCTTCTTTGTTAAGAATCTCAGAGTATTGGGGTCGACAGGAAATTGGAGTTGAGGCATTGCTGAGATTAGCCATGATTTTAATGAATGGAGAAACAGCCTCTAGGAACTAAGCAGTTTACTCTTCCTGAATTATAGTTTCCATCATTTTGTTTGAAAGGTCACCAGCCCTTGACATGAAGCTATGTACATACTTACATGAAAAATGGTCACAATCAACACTTAGTTTGTTAATTTGATGATGTGCAGATGTTGGTATTGGACTGGGGTGGATAAAGTAAGAAGTCACATGACACCAGTTTATAATCCAACCAAGTGACTTCACCTGATGAAGGAGCAGCACTCTACAAGCTTGTGATTTCAAATAAACCAGTCGAACTCTGACTTGGTATTGTGTGACTTGTGACGTTAATTTGATGTCATGAAAATCAGTAGACCTCCTGATGCTTTTTTTCCCCTCATTGTTCCAGATATTTTGGACTTGGCCTTCAATTCACAGGAATCTTGTTTCTGTTTTAGAGAAAGAATTGAAAGATCATGAAAAGGAGAATGTGAGGCGCATACGGGAAATTCAGAAGAAATGCAGGGAGAAGGACCAAGAGCGAGAACTGAGTGGCCCCAAACCTGTTAAAGCGCTGTGGAAGTCCCAGAAATATGAATCCATTCCCTCAAAAGTGATGGCACAGTTACAGGTATATTTGGGCGAGCAATGAAGACAATACTGTGTTATGAGCCAAATATTGGGATGGTTTTCTCATGACTTAAGGACAAAAGCATGAGATAGTTAGGACTAACTTGCAAGAATGTTTTCTGTATGTAACACTGCTTATTTTCAGCCAGAATTATGAATGTGACTCTCAACTTGGTTGCAATACCTCTGTGGCTAAACAGACTCCCTATTACAATTCACTCGAGGAGTGACTCCTTAAGTACAATTAAAAAGAACATCTGGAGTGTTTCGTGGAGAAATTTGGATAACACAGTTCTATTTAGAAAAGAAAATGCAGTAAAATCTGTAAATACAGAGCAGATAAAGCTGTATTACTTGAGGAACAGAAGTTGAAAAGTGTCGAGGTTTCAAAATCCTTTTATCATAATCGTAAGAGGTGAAAAGTTGATTGATTGACCCAGTTCTTCACAAATGCTGCTTGACTCCTGAGGACTGTATTTTGTTACATTTGCAGATTTCCACTGCCTGCAGGATTTTGCAGATGTTTTGTAGTTTCTTTTAGTGTGGTTGTTAATTTTTTTTCCATTCATCTGTGGAAAGTGGGCAATGCTGGCTTGCCGGTGTTTATTGCCTGTCCCAAGTTGCCCTTGAGAAGCTGGTGATGTGCCATCTTTTTCAAAATTGCAGTCCACCTGCTGTGGTTGACCCACAATACCATTAGGTGGTGGTGGGGGGGGGGGCGGCAGGGGGAATTCCAGGATTTTGACCCAGTGACAGTGAAGGAACAGCAATATATTTCTAAGTCAGGATGGTGAGTTGTTTGGAGAAGAACCTGAAGAGAGTGCTGTTCCATCTTATATGTTGCCTTCTATAGTCCAGGTTGGACTATAACCTGGTGTCGTGTGATTGTTAACTTTGTACACCTCAGTCCAACACTGACATCCCCAAATCTTGCCCTTTGAGGTGGACATGGTTGGAAGGTGTTGTCTGAGGATCTTTGAATTTCTACAGTCCATCATGCAGATAGTACACGCTGCTGCTACTGAGTGCCAGTGGTGGAAGGAGTTGTTACGTGTGAATGTAGTGCCAATCAACTGGGCTGTTTTATCCCGGATAGTGTCAAACATCTTGAGTGTTGTTGGAGCTGCATCCATCCAGGCAAGTGGGGTGTATTCCAACACACTCTTGACTTGTGCGTCATTGATAGTGCACAGGCTTTGGGGAATTGAGAGGTGAGTTACCACCACAGAATTCGTAGCCCCTGACCTGCTCTTGTAGTCAGGTGTTTATGCGGCGAGCATCGTTGATTTCTGGTCATTTTGTGACCCTGAGAATGTTAATAATGGGGGATTCAGTGATGGTAAAGGGCGATGGTTAGATTGTCTCTTACTGGTGATGGTCATAGCCTGGAATTTGTGTGAATGTTATTGCCGCTAGTCAGTCCAAGCCTGGATATTGTCCAGATATTGTTGCCTTTGAACACCAACTGCTTCAGTATCTGAGGAGTCGCCAGTGGTGCTGAACATTGCAATCATTGGCGAATATCTTCACTTCTGACCTCATGGTGAAGGGAAGGTCATTGATGAAGCAGCTGAAGATAGTTGGGCCTAGGATGCGACCTTCAAAGACTCCTGCAGAAAGTCTGGAGCTGAGATTCCTGACCTCCAGTAATCACAACCATCTTCCTATGTGCCAGGTATGACTCCAACCAGTGGAGGGATTTGCCCCCTGGATATCCATTGATTCTAGTATTGCTAGGGCTCTTTGATGTCATATGCAGTCAAATGGAGCCTTGATGTTACCACTGTTGCCTCACTTTTGGAATTCAGTTCTTTTGTTCATGTTTGAGCCACGGCTGTAATGTGGTCAGGAGCTGAGTGGCCTGGCAGAAGCCAAAGTGGGCGTTGCTGAGCAGGTGCTGCTTGATAGCGCTGCTGATGACACCTTTGCTGGGGCACTAATTCACCGGATTGGATTTATCCTGCTTATTATGTACAGGACATCGCTGGGCGGTTTTCTACATTGTTGGGTAAATGCCAATAATAATAGCAAATAAATTAATCTGGACTTAACTGCAAAATTCTTCGTAAGTTTACTTGCCATGAAAATGGTGCGAAATATTCAGTCATGTTTCGAAAGCCATTCTGACATTTTGCTTGAAACTTTTGAAACCATATTGACATTTCTTACTCTTCTATGTTACAACATGTTGTTTTCAAAGTTGTGAACAGACATTTTTGTATGCTGATTTTCTTTTCTCCCTGAATAATCTTGTTTGCTGCAAGAAAGCTTGTCCTTCCCTTTCCTGCCATCATGGGGAGAATCCTCCAACTTTGTGGAACCAGGAACAAAGGGATTAATGGACAGCAAGTGTTACTTCTGTTTTTCCCTTTTTTAGATTATAGAGTCAAAGAATTATGGAGTCCGACAGTAGGGAGATCGGCCCTTTGGTCCAAACTGGTCTTCACTGACCTAAATGTCCATCAAAGCTAACCCCATTTCCCTGCACTTGCCCCTTTTCCTTCTGCAACTTTCCTGTCCATGTCTTTGTCCAAATGCCTTTTTAATGTTGTTAATGCACCTGCCTCCTCCACTTCTGCTGGCGGCTCATTGCATATGCATTCCACACTCTGCTTAAAAACATTATCCCTCAGATTCCCTTTTATTCTTTCCCCTCTAACCTTCAACTAATGTCCTCTAGTTGTCGATGCCTCAACCTTGGGAAAAAGACTGAGTGCATTCACTCTATCCATACCTCTCATGATTTTATGCGCCAAGAGAAGGTTTCCCCTCTGCCTCTTACGCTGTGAAGCAAAAAAGTCCTTGCTTGTCCAACCTCTCCCCATAACTCAGACCACTGAGACCAGGCAACATCCTTGTAAACTTCTTCTGTACTCTGCAGTTTAATAACATTCTTTCTATAGCAAGGTGACCTAAACTGAAACAATACTCCAAGTCTGGCCTCACCAACGTGGTGTACAACTGCAACACAACTTGCCAACCTTTATACTCCAATCCCTGACCGATGTAGGCCAGTGTGCCTGTGATTGAGTTTTGCCCCTTCCTCTGTCCTGCTTGAGGAAATTTTCCTGAGCACACTTAACAAATTTTACCCCATCTAAGCCCTTACCGCTCTGGCAATCCCAGTCTATGTTAGGAAACTTAAAATCCCCTCCTATGACAATCCTATTACTCCTGCAAGTCTCCCCAGTCTCCCTGCCATATTTTTCCTCTAATTCCCATTGATTATTTGGGGGCCTATAGTATGACCCCAATAACGTCATCATCTCCTTCTTATTGCTTAGCTCCACCCACAAAGCCTCACTTGATGATTCTTCAGTTATTTCGTCTCTGATTACTACTGTGCTACTAGCTTTTATCAAAAATGCAACTCCCTCTGACCCCTTTCGACCACCTCTGTCCTGCCTCAAACACCTGTACCCTGGTACATTCAGCTGTCAGTTGTGTCCCTCCCTTAGTCAAGTTTCTGTAATGGCTATAATATCCCAGTCCCACATACCTATCCATGCCTTGCATTCATCTGCCTTAGATGCAGTTTAACCCAAGAGGCATTCGTTACTCCCTATTCTGTTCCAGTCTGACCTGTCTCTTCACTTTACTGTTTCTGATTATGTGGTCACACAAAGTAGTGAGCCTGTATAGTTACTGCCTTTGCTGTTTGAATTCCTGTATCGCTGGACATCAGAATGCATCTGGGAATGAGCTGCCAGAGGAAGTGGTGGAGGCTCCTACAATTGCAACATTTAAAAGGCATATGGATGGGTATATGAATAGGAAGGGTTTGGAGGGATATGGGCTGGGTGCTGGAAGGTGGGACGAGATTGGGTTGGGATATCTGGTCGGCATGAATGAGTTGGACTGTTTCTGTGCTGTACATCTCTATGACTCTAATTGACAGCTTTTATTTTACTTTTCAAAAGTGAAATTTAAGTGTTGAACATTTTATTTGGAGCCAATTGAATTTCCTCCATACAGTGACAGAACTGCATCTCTCCCATCTCTGAATTTCCTCCTCCAGAATGAGATACAGTTGTGGAAATCTGACAGTGTGACTGGATAGAGTTAATGTTTTAAATCTGATATGACTTTTCTTCAGAACTGAAAAGGTTTAGAAAATGGTGATTTTTCTCCTGATGGCAAAGGGGGAAAAGGGAGTAAGGGGAACAGATTGTGATGGTCCGAAAACACAGCACCAGGGTCCCAGGTTCAATTCCAGCCTCGGGCGACTGTCTGTGTGGAGTTTGCACATTCTCCTCGTGTCTGTGTGGGTTTCCTCCCACAGTCCAAAAATGTGCAGGTTAGGTGAATTGGCCATGCTAAATTGCCGTCATGTTAAGGGTCTGGGTGAGTTGCTCTTTGGAGGGTCGGTGTGGACTTGTTGGGCCGAAGGGCCTGTTTCCACACTTTAGGGAATCTAATCTAATCTAAAAAAGCAAAAGACAATGGGTTTACTCATGGTGCTGAAGGAGAGATTAACATGTGAATTTAACATAAATACTTGTATGGAAATGAGTCCATTGTGCGGCAGATCCATTAGCTTTGTAATGTATTGCTAGTAATGTATTGTAATGTAAAGCACGTAGTGGAGGCATGCTCTTTTACTTCTTTTCCATTTTCTTTTAAAATCATTTGCTGTTTATCCTTAGGAGAGTTCACCCCCTCAACATTCTGAAAGTCAGCATTATCTTAAAGCACACTCAAGATGTGGGACAGGCATTTGCCCAAAGCGATCCTCGTTACCTATTCCACCAAAATCAGAGAGTTGTGCTGAAATCGCAGAAAGCGATAACAGAGAGGTGAGAATAGACTTGTCCAAACTCACTTTTTGCACCTACGTAACATTCATGATTGCCCTTCCAAAATATTACTTTGTGCAGAGTGTCCTAAAGCCATTATTGTATAAATGCAAGCTTTTTACTTCGTGCACTTTATGATGTATCAATTCAGATTTCCTTATTTTAATTGTCCACTTCTTTTTTAAATTTATTTTAAATTCAAATGATCAGTTACTAATCTCTTTGTTGTTTTCTTTTCAAGATTCATGTCAAAGGTGTTAATATTGATTTTGTAAAGCATAATGCTCAGAATGCAAGGAGAATGCCAGTGCGACGCTCCAAATCTCTGCAGTCACTTACAGAAGTGCTTGACAGGAAAGAGAAGGAACAGCAGGAATATATAAGCAAGAACAAAGGCCAGCTTCCTCAGTAGTAAGCAGGGACTATTGGTATATTGTAAACCTGACTGATCCTTTTTTTTCTCCCCCTCTCATCTTATGCAATCATTTATTTAAACCAGTCCATTACTACACTGTGTGCATTCTTTTAATTCTAGAGACATTCTTGTCTTATCTTAAACTTCCACCTCTGTAACCATCAACATTTCTCCATTTTACGCTGTCTTTGTCACAGTTCTTCTTAAATTTTGTTGACCCTCGAAAACTTGAAATCCAGTTTTTTAGATGTGCTTTCTGTCTCTGCATCTCAATATGTTAAAATTAAACTTAATGCAGAGTTTCTTTCTCTGTCTTATCCTCAGAGGTTCAATTCTCTTTGGCTTTCTTCCCTTCTATGGTCTGCAAGCCTTTAACTCAAGGTTGGCATTTGTTTATCACTAGTTCCTGATGAACTTTGTTTGCCCTTTTATTGATTTTCCATTTTGATTGCGATCTTTAGCCTTAGTTTTTCTCATTTGAAAGACAGAGTTATGAGTTGTCGTAACATGCACCACAAATTGTTGAATTGTGTGCTTTACCTATCTCCCTGTATTTTTCGCTTTTAATTGAATTTTTCTTTTTCCTAGTTTTCGGTTGAGGATAGTTAATTCACATTTTGACTGTTTTCAGTTTGATTGATCGGAGAAATCAATGGCGTAAAGAGGCAGAGGAACGACAGAAGAATATCCCTGATCCGAGCATGCCTCCTGGACATACTAGGATGCCAGAAAATGAACGTTTGGAAACACTTCATTCCCTGCAACAAAGTATGTGTGAGATGCTCGTTCTGATTGAGAGGGAATCACTCAACCTAAAGTTGGTTCATCAATTTTTTTTTCATCAATTTCCTAAACGTGCATTGCTCTGCAAATTTGCTGCTTGTTCTTCAATTCGTTAATGTAATAATTAGTTCACTTTTGAAAACCAGAGTTAGTTTCCAGGAGTTGCAGTTGTGGAATTTATAGTGATTTATGACTCACTTGCTGCTCATATGATATAAATGGTTCAGAGACAATCAAATAATATGAGCTTAGAGTTCTCCAGCTGTTGTTGTAACTTAATGTGAGTGCAATATCTGCACCATGAAGCACATAAATATTTCATGTGAACATCCAGGACCATGAGTTTTAGGGGTCTGTCATTACTGGAATCCTGTTGTTTGAACATTTATTTCGGATACTCTTGTGTGACACCCATTGATGAAATTGATACATTTGCTTTCTTTTTTAAAATTTACTGATCAGTTCTTGTGAAAGCGAGAGAAGGCAGGAGACAGTTTCTCCTGCAGTAACTTCAAGTGCAGATATACCAACTATTAAGGTAAAATAGCCGTGTGAGTTTGACTCGCTGTTTGATACACCTGTGAAGAATTATTTCAAACTTTGCATCCAGATGCAGTTTGGAAAGACTGTTGAGAAGCAGAGCACATTTTGCTCCCATACTATTTGCGAGTTTGCAGCTTTCATATGGTCCACATGCTTGTTCAACACCTATCCAAACTTTATATGTCACTGGACCTGACCTCACATCAATCATGCTCCGAACCCATGCAGGGGGATTCCCATGGCTTGTACATCAAACTTTGTCCCCTTAAGTAAACTCTCTCTCTTATTGGACCCTGATTCCTGATGTCATTTCAAACTGCTCCTCCCTACCCCATGCACCAGTCCAGGAAGGTCAGATTTATATGGTGCAGCAAGTCTGCCTGAGCTAACACTGTATATGCGTGAGAGTTGGTCCAATAATGAAATAGGAGATGGGACAGTTTGGTATCTCGTGAAGTTGGATACTGTTTCTTTAAGTCTGCCTTCAACATTTGGACTGTTCTTTTTGCCAGACCATTGGATGATTGTTGGTATGGAGCTGTCCTTACATAATGCACATTTGACTTTAGGAAATACTCAAATTCTCTGCCGGTAAAGGATGGCCTCTTTTCTGTGACACAACACTTTTTGGAATCCATATATTATAAAAGATGCACACAGTTTTTCTATTGTTGTTCCTGACTTGAACAAATTAACTCAGTGCACATCCAACCATTGTGAATGGGCATTCACAAAGAATAAGAACATTGAGCTCACAAAAGGACCTGCACAATCGATGTGTAACTGAGTCCAGAGTTTACCTGGCCAATCCCACGAATATGGAGGAGCTGTGGGCAGTAATTTTTGTCTTTGCACTCTGGGCACTACCCTACCAACACAGCTATGTCTGCATCCAATCCTGACCACCAGACCTTTCGCCAACTTTTTCATTTTGGAAACTCCTGCATGACCCTGGTGGGGTTCAACCAGGATCTGGCTGTGACCTTTATTCAAGACTATCACACTTGCTCTTCATATTCATAATATGCCATCCTCTATTGTCATCTGGTCTCTCCAGGTCCACAAAGGTTTCAGTTGTTGTGACAGCCCTTTGGTTTCTCTCATCATCACCAGCGATTTCAGTTTTGCCTTGCCTTTTGCAAACCAAGTCTGATACTGTCAGCTGCGAATGGATGTGTATTTCGAAAATTGCAAACCATTACGGACTCCTGCAGTGGTCGATCAGCCAGCGGGAGGCAGCTCAATACATCTGCATTTGCAACTTGGCCTCCTAGATGGTGTTCCACGTTGTAATTATTCATGTTTTGATTTAATATCCATTGTTGAATTCATCCTGAAGCTATGTGTGGCACTGCCTAGTCCTCTTTAAGCAGACCTAGCAGGAATGTGTAGTCAATTGTTGTTAGAAAACTGCATCGAACAAGTGAGGAGAATTTGGTCTTTTGGCTGCTGACACTAATTTTCCAGTTAATTTCTTGAAAAGCTTTAAAAGCTATTTTGATAGACAATAGTAATTAAGTGCAGAATCAGAATTTCAATTTTTCATCATGATGCTTTTGGTCTGTGAAATGTCTGCCATAGTGGTTGCTGTAATTACTTTTTTGTCTGATAACTAGGAGTCTTCTGTTTTGGTCAACCTTTTGACAGGTCTTGCAAGAACAATGTCTTTTATTTACTTTGTAAAAATTAGGACCGAAAAAGAGCGTTGTTTTTTAGAAAACAGTGGTTTCAGTTTTGAAAAACAAGTATCCCAACACCCATGATGTAAACAATTATTTGAATTCGCAGTATTTGCAAAGTTGCAGACAATCTGGCACCAATGATGAAGGTTTTGCTGGCAACAAGAAATAGAATGGTTTATGGACTAGTGACAAGTTATTAATAATAGAAATGTTTTTGCCTGCCAACGACTGTGCCATTGGTTCTCGGGTAAATGAATAAGTTGGAGAGAGGGAGAAAGTTGTTCAATTCTTCCCCAGTTCAGGACTGGTATCTCTGTTGTCTGCAGTCATAACTCATTGTAAACCTAAGGAAAAAAAACCTTTCTTTTGCAATAGTTGTTTTATTCCCTGACTTTTAATTGTGAAGAAAACAATTTTGTTTTTATAAGTGTACAAAACCCCTTTTTTAAATTCTCTCACTAACCACTGAAAGAAACCAGAAAAATAAAATGCAGTGGACACTGAAAAATTATAAGGATTATCTCAACAACAGCACTCAGGAACAAAGACTACTGAACTGTCTTTGTAGTTTTTCCCCTTTGTCCATACTTTACCCCGTCTGCCTGTTTCTGTGCAAGGAGGAATTTATCAGGGAATTAGAGTTTGAATAAGTTTTGTATGTCAAAGGTTTACAATTGTTTACATGTAGCTAGAGTCGAATTACTTGTAATATCTATCGATTCTTGTTCAGTTAAGAAGTGTATTCCATGTTTTCTCTCAGTGAGGGTCTCGAAAGTTGGGTCAGTTCGGGAACTTTGCATACTTTTTGAAATCTTCCGTTTTTGTCTTGACTCTGGGAATAGTGGTACTTGATTTCCAACGCGCAGTGAGTTGTAACAATTGCCTCACTGTTTCCACTGTTGACAACAAATATTTTTACGTGTAATTAGTCTTGTGTATTTCCATCATTTTCCAAGGAGTGATATGAGGGAATAATTAAACATATTTGAAGTTGGTGTCTTTTCAGTGAGATTGAACAATGATATTTGCAATGTATTATAACTACACTTTTAAGCTTATTTGGTTTGATCTGTTCCTACTCCTCAGCCCAACAACAGCTGACCAAGCAACTGCTGATGTTCCCTGTAAGAGTGGATACCATTGGCATGCGGAATCGACGTACCGACCTTGAAAAGAAGTTGGCTGAAATTGAAGAAGCCATTAAAATATTTTCACGGCCAAAAGTTTTCATCAAAACCAATGACTGAGCAACTCAGAGAGGTAAAATTTGGCTATTGCATTGACTCTGTAGGAGAATATTTTATTTCTTACTTGAGATAACTGTTTTGAGCAATGTGGTTATGACCTGGAAGGGGGACTGTGTTGAGGTGTGTAATCCCAAAGGTGAATCAACAGCTCTTCCACTCATAACTGTTTAAAGCATCAAGATCAGCATAGGATGCATAGTGTCTCAGTGGTTCAAAGTGGCTTATCTGATGCCAGATCGTTCGTGGTCTGTGCTGAGTTAGCAGCAGAGTCAATCCTAGTCGACTTATAATCAACGTATGGAATTGGTGTTAAAAGTTTGGAATTGGTGTGAAAAGGTATGATGGAAAGACTGGATTAAGCTTGATTGCAATGTGCTCTGTAGTCAACTGTCCTTCATTACCAAGACTGAGGTCCAAATGATTGCATGAAGGGAGCTGTTCGGTGGATTAACCACTCATGCAACCGTATCTCAACCAAGAGTTTGAGAGTTTTGAGACTATATGCAGCTCAAGTTGAGGTTCTGGATGTAGGTTTGCATGCTGAGCTGGAACGTTCATTTTCAGATGTTTCGTCACCATACTCGGTAACAGGATGACCTACCAGAGGAAAGCTATAGCAATCAGTTCTCTGGCACTGAGCCTGACACTGTGGCAAAGAAGGCAAGGGGGCAGAATAGAAAAGTACTCGTGGTAGGGGACTCGATAGTTATGGGGATTCGACAGGAGAGTTTGTGGTCAAGATCGGGATTCCCGGAAGGTATGTTGCCTCCCTGGTGCCAGGGTCCGGGACATTTCCGATCAGGTGTATAAGGTTCTAAAAGGGGAGGGCGAACAGCCAGAAATCGTGTTACATATTGGCACTAATGATATAGTCAGGAAAAGGATCGAGGATATAAAAAGTGATTTCAGGGAGTTAGGATGAAAGCTGCAAAGCAGGACGAACAGAGTAGTGTTCTCTAGTTTACTACTGGTGCCACGAGATAGCGAGGCGAGGAACAGGGAGCAGGCGCAGCTTAATACGTGGCTGCGCAGCTGGTGTAGGAGGGAGGGCTTCAGATATGTAGATAATTGGGATGCCTCCTGGGGAAGGTGGGACCTGTACAAGAAGGACAGGTTGCATCTGAACTGGAAGGGGATTAATGTTCTGGGTGGAAGGTTTGCTGCAGTAGTTCAAGAGGGTTTAAACTACTATGGCAGGGGGGTGGGAACCTGAGTTGTATACCGGAGGTGAGAGTTGATGCAGATGAGGCAATAGCAAGAGGTAGACCAGCTGGTAGGAAGGATTATCCTGAGAAGGAACCAAGGGATCAGTTAAAGTGTGGTTGCTTTAACGCAAGGAGTATCAGGAATAAAAGTGATGAACTTGGAGCATGGATCAGTACCTAGTGTTGTGATGTTGTGGCCATAACAGACATTGGTTTCTCAGGGGCAGGAATGGTTATGAAAGCAAGGTCATTGAGAACATTTAAGAGACTGCTGGACATGCATATGGTCACAGGCTGAAGGGCCTGTTCTGTGCTGTATTCTATTATCAGTGGGTCTCCGCATGAAACACTGGTGGCATGGCCCGCTTTCTATATGTGTTCATGTACCATGTAAATAGAAAGCGGGCCATGCCACCAGTGTTTCATCCAGAGGCTCGCTGATAATGTTACCTAGTATGGTGATGAAATGTTTGAAAATGAACCTTCCAGCTCAGCGAGCAAACCTACATTCAGTTGAGAGTTTCAGGACAGAACTGACAATGGTCTAAGAATGGAGAAAATTGTCCATGCCAGTTGGACTGATTTTCCTTTTATAGTTAATATTTTGTTTCTGAACATATTTGCAATTCAGCAGGTGAGATCCATCAGGGTATAACTGAATTTTGAGAGCAGTGTGTGATTTCTTTTAAATAGACAGAGAAATAATTGGTTTTACTCTAGATCTTGATCTTGCTCACTGCTCATGTCCACTTTCCTGCCTTTTCCCCATAACCCTTGACTCCCCCACTGATCAAGAATGTGTCTATCTCAGTCTTAAATATACACAAAAGACTTTGTCCCCATAGCTGCCTGTGGCAAAGAATTCCAGAATCACATAACTGTATGAGAGAGGAAATTGCTCTTTCTCTGTCACAGATCAGCACCCCTTAGATCTGAGTCTGTCCTAGACTCTCCCATGAAAGGAAATTTTCTCTCCATACTTATCCTGTCAATCTTCTTCAGAATCTTAATTATCTGAATGAGATCACTTTTTATTCTTAACTTGAGTGAGTAGAGTCCCAACCTGTGTAATCTTTGCTCACAAGACAAGTGGGGATCAAATTGCTGAACTACCTACAATGAAATAATTTTTTTGAATAATGGGACCAACATTTTCATAGTATTCCAGATGTAGACTCACCTGCATCTTGTACAGTTGCAGTAGGACTTCCCCAATTTTTTAAAAAAAAGCACGAGGAATTGTAACAATGATCAGACTTCTGAAAATCCTCAATACAATCAGAGGACAACTTCAATCATGAGGGCCATCTTGTGGCAAATGAAAGCTTTGCCATAAATTGACATGACTGTCAAAGTAACAGCTGCAGTGGAGCAGTATTCTTACATTTTCATGGACGACCATGGCTCAGGATATAAATTTGATATGTCGAGAGCTGGAAGGTTTTTGTTTTCCAATTAATACTGAATGCTCTGGAAATCAACAGTTGAACTGTTCGCATCCTAACAGAGAATAGATTTGCTTTGTTAAAATCGCTGTTGGTTGAGTTAGCTGATCGTTGGGGCACTGCATTAACTGCTGGAAGATGTGTGTCAGGGTTCAGGTTCAGAAGGATTCAAGTTTGATTGAAAATCTCTTTGAGGCAATGGCAGTTCAGCACTCATGTTTAGTCACTGTGGCAGAAAAAGAAGCCATTTGGCTCATGGTTCGGACATGAAGCATGACCATTTGAGTTCCTGCTGCTTTATATCATCGTATGCCCTTTATAATACTGCCTTTAGGAGAGGGTGACAAAAAAGTGGAAAATGTTAGCATTATTTTTACAAAGCTGTGATCTCATTTCTCTATTTTTGTTTACATATGATGAAGATGCAAAATCATGCTTTGTAGCCAAGTTGTTGTGTGAATTATCTGATGCCAAATCTTTGAGTTTTTGTTTTGTTTTAATGCAGACTTCCAGCTGAAAGCTACTTGATGTCAATATGAGCTGATCCTGTTGGGAACAAGATGTTCATGAATTGTGGATCTGTTCCTAACTTCTTCAGGCATGTAAATAAGTAAACTGTCAGATTTTTATCAATATAATTAAATAATTTTGTAATGTTTTTTCATTAAATTTATTAACACTTAAAAAAAGGTTTTCATTGTTTTAGTGAGAAAGCATGTAGTCTTAAAATGTGACACAGTTGCTGCAGAAAATGCAGGAAAGTGCTTGTTCAGAGGAATTGGGGACTTCTGTTCTTAGTGTCAATGGATTTGTGTAAATGACGTGATAACATTTGTTCACTTGTAAAATGTGTGGCAGTAGTTCCTTCTCATGCATATTTCATAGTAGGATGTCGGACAATTAAATTGTTGGTTTATATCGAAGACTCTTAATAAAACTCGTACTCAATAGGAAAAGAACTTAATTTAGTAAACTGAGTGAGATATGCATGTAATGGAACAATCTTGATACATTTTCATGTCTACCACACTGAGCAGATTTGAATTTATGAAGCTCCGTTCCCTCATCTTAACTGCTTTGGGAAGTTTGGAAGGTGTGTGTGTGTGTGTGTGTGTGTGTGTATGTGAGAGAGAGATAGTGACATGACTAAAACTGGTGGAAAGTTTAACTCCTTGTGGTCTGATATGAGTGAACACTGGCTTTTCATGGATTGAACATTTGAGTGTTGTTCCCTGGACTCCGATATCCTGGAATGTTATGAATTTAATTTGCATTCTGGGAATCTAAGATGATTTTAAAATAAAAAGCCATTTTATAGGATAATGATAGTGGATATGTTAGCTGAACAAGATGACCTCATGACCTTTTCTGCATAATTTAGACTGGTGTCTCATTATGACTTACGGGCCAAAACAATTGACCATCTGTCCTAGCCTGATCCGGTGTTCCCACTTTGATATGCATGTAGCCTAATTAGTCAAGCGTACTCAGACCTGTCAATGAGTTTCTCTTGCTCTGCAAACTTTTGCCATTTTATTGCTGCTTATCTGATTAAGGACTTGTGGCGTTTTTGTAATTTTCAAACCAAATTTGGGATGAAGACAGCTTGTTTTCAGCCATAAGGAAAGTTGTCTGAGAAAGATCTGAGAATAAGAGCTGGCGCCGGTATTCTGCTAATGGTTTTAGAACCTTGGGTCAAGCCTGGCCTGCAGGTATTTATGTTATAGTGTAACATTGATGCCATTGATAAATGAAGATAATAATTTAAACTAAACTGTCTGAAGAGTTTTATATTCCAGAGTACAATCTCCAGGACGTGTCAAGAGATGCTTCAAGTCAAGTCCATCAGGGATTCCCTGAGCTGTCTCAAATAGATACTTTAACATCCGAGCTAGCTAACATTAAATGAAAGCAAATGTCTGGAGACTTAGCCATGTTTGCGAAGAGAGCAGGCAGAATAGTACACCGTGACAGTGATATTAAAATTATACAACCTCAAAGAGCACAACATATTTGATGATATTTTTTAAAGATGATGAGTTATTATCCCACATTGTTCCTCCTCACACAAAAATATGTTGTCCTCCTGAGATTTTCTCGCCCTTGCATCCTCATTTTTGTTAAAACTCATTCATTCTTGGGTGAAAAAGTTATAGCAATCTTGAGTTTACATTTTCTTTCTGTATATTTTAAAAATGTAATATGACTGTCCATGTGGCTGTGAAGTGCTTTTAGATTATCCTGAGGACATGTATACCAACATTATTCAATGAAAAGTGAGTATCACTGTCAAGTTAGCTTTTGTTGTCAATTTCGAATGCCTTGAAAAAGTGATGGTGAACTGCTGTAGTCCATGTGGCTTGGAGAGATCCTGGAATTTGACCTGGTGACAGTGAAGGAATAGCATCATGTATGGTTCCAAGTCAGGATGGTGAGTTGTTTGGAGGGGAACTTGGCATTTCCTTCATTTGCTATTCTTGTACTTAGATGGGAGGTTATGGATTTGGAAAGTAATGCCAAAGCCTTGTTGACTTTTTGCATTGCATCTTGTCAGTGGCACACTGTATTGCCATTGTGTTTCAATGGTGGTTGGGGTGCCATCCAATGGACTGATCAGTACAAAATGCTCTTCATTATGGGGTTGGGCTTGCACCCATCCAGGCTAGTCGCGAGTATTCTATCACATTCCTGACTTTTGCTTTGTTGATTCTTGACAAGCTTTTGGAGGTCAGGAGGTGAGTTACTCACCATGGAATCCTGACCTATGACCTGTTCTTGTAGCCATTGGTTTTTATGCGGTGGATCCAATTCCTTTTTTTGATCAAAGTTTGTTACCAGGTTGTTGTTGCTGTGCTGTATTCAGTGATGGTAATGCAATTGAATTTCAAGGCAATGTTGTTCGGTTCTCACTTTTTTTGGAGATATTCATTGCATGGACAAGGCTCGTTACAAATTATTCTTTTCTTTCAAAATAAAGAGACTTGACATCATGAAACAGAGTGTGTAGAGGTCAGTAGCAGTACATTTCTCATATCCCTTCCTGTGCTTCCTTATCATGTTGACTGGTGTCTGTTTATTCTGACAATACTATGGCTTTAAGAGTAGTTATTTTGTACTGGTTTTATTGAAGAGCAGTTTTAAGGCCGAGGTATTGAGCAGTCTACCAGAGCCACGAGACCAACCAGGTTGTGAGGCCTTGGGGTTTTGTTTTTAAAGGTTGGAACAATAGAAGCAGCCTGAATGGGTATGGTTAAGCTTTCACAGAACCAAAACTTTTATTGTTTAGTTTTCAGCAATTGATGTTGGGATCTTGAAGTGGAAGTTATTTTTTGCCCTTGCTCAATTATAGCCAAAAGCTGGGCCTTCTCTTACTGCTACTGGAGTTGCTTGTGAGACAATCTGTTTTCTGAATTTGCTTTTTGCCACGAGTGTGATTAAGAAGTTTTGCTATATTACAACAAATCATTCATAATAGCAATTGTATTTAAGTTATTCCAATTCCTTCCTTTTTTTGTGTTTTAACTGTTGTGGATGAGGTACATGGGATAGTGAAGAAGGCGTTTGGTATGCTTGCTTTTACTGGTCACTGCATTGAGTACAGGAGTTGGGAGGTCATGTTGTGGCTGTATAGGACATTGGTTTGGCCACTTTTGGAAAACTGCATGCAGTTCTGGTCTCCCTGCTGCAGGAAAAATGTTATGAAACATGAAAGAATTCAGGGAAGATTTACGAGGAGGTTGCCAGGGTTGGAGGGTTGTGCTATGGGGAGAAGCTGATTAACCTGGGACTATTTTTCATGGAGCATCGGAGGCTGAGGGGTGACCTTAGAGAGGTTTATAAAATCATGAGGGGTAAGGATCGGGTCAAGCAGGGAGTCCAAAACTAGAGGGCATAGGTTTAAGGTGAGAGGGGAAAGATTTGAAGGGACTTAAGGGGCACAGAGGGTGGTCTGTGTTTAGAATGACCTGTAATAAGTGGTGGAGATTGGTACAATACAATATTTAAAGGCATCTGGATGAGTACATGAACAGGAAGGTTGAAGATGGATATGGGCCAAGCGTTGGCAAATTAATTCAGGATATCTGGTCAGCATGGAAGGGACTGTTTCTGTGTCACACGGCTACTATGACTCAAATAAAATGTGTCTTGCTTTAAGTCTGGTAATTTGACCAAGTGAATTGCATCTGAAAAGCAATACCTTACATTAATCTTTGAAATCAGAAAAAGATAAAGTTCAGACGATGTTCTAAATATTGGGCAGCTTTGGTCTGGTCCATAACACTGCACATTAAAGGATATAAGACCCTCGTTATCTTTCCATGCAACTTGATCATGAGAATGAGAGTGTTTAATTACTCTTATCAAAACTATATGATTGAGCAAGGAGATTTTATATGTTTTATGCAGTCACATTTTTCATATTCAAGATAATATTTCCGATTCACATACAAACAAAAATCAGGTGCATGTTAGAATATATTGAAAATAAAATAGGATTGCTCATTACATATGGAATTCCTCTGATTAACACTTGTGCTACTTTGTAAAGTTTTAACTCCACTGTAACATGGGGAAAGGTTGATCAACTGCGTGATCTCCACAGTGGTTCACATTTTTAAAATAAGGGGACTTATTCAGATGCAGTTCAGTCCGTTGAAAACAGACTGTAACAGGATGTTGATTCAATTATGATGAAGGTTCTTTTCTTTGGAACTTTACATTCTTCAGTGGACAGAACCTTTTTATGTATGTTAAGAAGGACGTAAGTTTCGTTTTTGAGTTCAGTGAACAGGATGTGTGGAAATATGTTAAAGTGCGATTAATTTGGGAAACTTGGTTGGATGGATGAGTTGCACCAAAGGGTCTGTTTCTGTGCGGTATGACTCTATGAAGAGTTCAGTGCCTTAGAAAAATAAGGGTTGGGAGAAAAAGGCTTTTGTCTTGCATAAGGTGTATTATGACACTGGGAGAAAGACAGAAATGAACCAGTTTAGAAAGAGAGAGCCAGCCAATAGGTTAGTGACTGTACAGGCTTCTGCAAGAGAAGCCTGTACACTATGTCTACGTCTATGTCTATGTCATTCAAGCCGTTGTTTATCGAGCAGTCTGCAAAGTGGTGCGAGGAGAAAAAGTCTTGTGTGCTTATATTGTCACAAAGAGAAAGCTGCAGAAAAAATGGCGGTGGAAGAGGCTGAAGAGATCCATATTTGTAAATAAGTGAACTGTGTTAGCAGTTTGTTTAAAGGTCTTTGAAAGAGATTTTCAAAGCCAAGTAGCATTGAGTGATGTAGAAGTTTCTCGCAAAAAAACCCAAGTACAACCACGTAAATGGAACAAGAAACTTGAAAATGGAAATGGGGTGACCCTTCATTGGACGTTGCGTATTGGTGAGTTTATTGTTGAGGGTGAAGTGATGAATTTTGTAAACATTTGTTTCACTGTTCTTAGAGTGTAATGTGTACTTTTTTCCTTTTGTGTATCATAAGCATTGATGTTCCTTTGTCCTTCACACAATTAATTTGTTCAGTGACTGACCACCATGGTTATCAAACTGCAGGAAGAATATTTATGGTTTATCAAGATTTTGTCTTCATAATCAAATCTCACTTGGATCGATCCAATGTTACCATCAGCTGGGATCATAATTCAAGATCGACTTCAGGACTTCAGTCCAAAAATTAAGACTGACCACTTCATGTTGCTGTCGAGTTGGAAGTGCCATTGTTGCATGAGCTATTAAACCTGTTGGTGGATGTAAAACTCTCCTGCTCTGAGGAAGCGCAGGAGAGTTTTCCCTGGAGTCTCGGCCAATTTATCTCTGTCAACATCATGAGAACAGATGATCTCGTGTCAGTATCACATGAGGGTGAGTGCTCCTTCTTGAGGATAGCTCCACAAACATCGAAATTTTGGTGTGGACACTACAGGTGCCTGAAAAGTCCTTCCCTTACCACCACAAGAAAAACCAGTAAAGCTTCTAGCTGAAGTACTGGTTTGAGCATCAGCAGTGTGTTAACATTTTTGGTAGTGCTTTTTTTCTCTGGTTGCTCGTGCTTCCATAATTGCCGTGATCCAGGTGGTCTCAAAGCATTTCACAACAAACTCACCCGCACCTTCTCCAGAGCAATTGCAGATGGGCAATGAAAACTCCTCTAGTTTGTTCTACCGATATTTCATCCGCAGGTTAATCTGAGGCACTCACTGTCCTTAACAACTGAGAGAATTTACCATAAATCATTACACATGGTGCCAAATTGGCCAGCAGGCTTTGTCGTGTGTAGTACAGAAGGAGGCAGAGAGCAAGCAAAATAGGAAGAAAAATGGAATTAAACCCCAGGAATGGGGTTATTGATTACAGTTACATAAACACGCAAGCCCAAAACCCATTTGCTGTGGTTGGACCAGATCCTCAAGTCGAGAGATGGCCGACAACAGTCGGGGCTTGCTGTGCACAGATCAACTGAGGTATTCCTTACGCCAACCCTTCCAGAATGAAGCCAATTGACTTTGGGATAGTGAAAGGTGCTCTGTAAATGCAAGTCTGCCACAGGTGATTTAGTGATGGAGGGGGAGAAAGAAAAAGAATCGTTTGGTTGTAAGAGCACTTAAAGTCATAGAAATGTAAAGCACAGAAATAGACCCTTCAGTTTCACTCATCGAAGCCAACCAGCTATCCCAACCCAATCTAGTCCCACCTTCCAGCACCCGGCCCATTCTTTATCATACACCCACCCACGCGCCTTATAAATGCTGCAATTGTGCTAGTCTCCACCAATTCCTCTGGCAGCTCATTCCATACAGTTACTACCCTCTGCATGAAAAAGCTGCTCCTTTGGTCTCTTTTTATATTTTTCCCCTCTCACCCTAAACCTTTGCCCTCTAGTTCTGGACTTCCCCACCCTAGGGAAAAGACCGTGGCTATTCACTGTATACATGCCCCTCATGATTTTATAAACCTCGATACGATCATCCTCAGTCTCCGATGCTCCAGGGAAAACAGCCCTAACCTGTTCAGCCTCTCCCTAAAGCTCAAATCCTCCAACCTTGGCACCATCCTTGCAAATCTTTTCTCAACCTTTTCAAGTTTCACAACATCCTTCTAGGAGGAAGGACACCAGAATTGCATGCAATATTCCAAAAGTGACAACCGATGTCCTGGACAGCCACAATATGCCCTCCAAATTCCTATACTCAATATTCTGACTAATAAGTGAAAGCACAGTGATGCCTTCACTATCCTATCTACCTGTGACTCCACTTTCAAGGTGCTATGAACCTGCACTCCAAGGTCTCTTTGTTCAGCAACGCTTGCATGGACCTTACCATACTGTAAAGGTCTTGCTACGATTTGTTTTCTCAAAATGCAGCACCTTGCATTTATCTGAATTAAACTCCATCTGCCACCTCTTAGCATATTGGCCCATCTGATCAAGATCCTGTTGTAATCTGAGGTAACCTTCTTCGCTGTCCAATACACCTCCAATTTTGCTGTCATCTGCGAACATACTAACTGTCCCTCTTATGCTCACCTCGTAATCATTTATGTAAATGACAAAAAGTAGGGAAACCAGCAGTGATCCTTGTAGCTGTGGGATACAGGTAAAGTAATGTTACTTCTGCAATTATAATTACTCATACAAAGTAACTGAACTCACACCAGTCTGTAATTGTTTCAGCCAAGAGCTGAGTCAACAAGAATGGAAACGATGTGGAGGAAATACATAATTTTTTTTATATTAGCTAAAAGTATATGCAAGAAAGAAACAGGACTTCAAAACAATGGTAGAAATACAGGCGAATTGATAAGATGCTGTGAGAGAGGCAGTTAAGCTTGATATGCCTGTACTAAACAGTAGGTATAAACATCTGTTTCCCACTTTTACAGAAACACAAGAACAAACCCCAATTAAAAGGGTCTTAATGATCTGTATGAGAGGGGCAGCACAGATGGAGGGAGAAGATAATGGTAAGGAAAGGATATGCCTACCAATGACCCACAGCAGGATGAGGTCAAACGGCCTTGTGAAGCCAGAAGTAAGCATTTTGTCACAGACAAGGCCGGATCAGGCAAGAGATAAACTGGAGTAATGGGTGCCGTTCTTAGGGAAGTGGAAGATGTAAACAGGGGACGAGCTATGAAATTAAAAATGTAGAAACCAAATTATATAAATATCGAGTACTCGTTGAATTCGGTGTGTGAGTCCATTGCCTTATAGACAGACAATGGACTTTAAAACCTCTTGCAAGAGTAAAATAAAGGACACTACTGATTCAGATTTTGTTTCAGACTGAAATTATTGACGTGTGTGAGCTTAGTTTCTCACATAGCATACCACTGGTCACAGGCATCGGGTCTGACAAACATCCCTCCACCACCAGCCTCTGTCACCTCGGAGCCAGTTTGGTATCCAAATGACTAGTTCTCCCCGTATTCTGTGAGATCTAACCTTGCTAACCCGTCTCCCATGCGGCACCTTGTCGAACGCCTTACTTGTTCCCCTATAGTTTACGTCTACCGCTCTGCCCTCATCAATCCTCTTTGTCGCTTCTTCAAAAACAAACTCTGTCAAGGTGGTGAGACGTGATTTCCCACGGCACAGAGACATGTGCACTTTGGTCACCGAAAATGCAAATCGGTCGGAAAGGCGGGGGGGGGGGTGGATGGAGGTGCCAGTGGTGAGGAAAACAACAATACTTTGAAGGGGCGAGGGAGTGAGGAACTTGCATCGCCATTTGTGAAAGGAATCCTACAATTTCAGCCAGTAAACGCAGGGCAAAGTCAAGTAAACCAGTCAACAGTTGCTCAGAGATGCCCATGTTAAAACTACATGAGATTTATAAATCGCCACGACTTGGTTGCGATGGTACCTGCAATCTTGGCGACGGTTGGGTCTCGCGAGCGCGCGCGTTCGCGCGCGACCGCTCGATTTAAATCCCAGCTGGCCGTTGGTCGCGCGCACGCGGCCTGGCAACGCGGCCGAAGCCTGGCCTTTTCCTGACGGGGACAAGCCCGGGGGCGAAGATCCCCCCGCGAAGAGGCGGCTCGGGGTCGGATAGCCTGGTTACTTCATCGCCCTCCGCCACCATGAGCAAGAGGAAAGCGCCGCAAGAGACGCTCAACGAGGGGATTACCGACTTCCTAATCGGTAAGAGGAATGGAGGAGGAGGCGGTGGCGGCGGATGGCTTTGTCGTTCCGATCCTCAGTCACTTGAGGGAATGACAAGCCTTGCCTCAGGAACGTCCTTCCTCAGCCGGTGTTGAAAGCGGGTCCAAATGTTTTTGTTATTAGAGAAAACATATTTGCAATATTCACAATGTGAGGTAGTATAGCGTTAAACTTTCAACCCGGAACCCAAGCCAAAATCTAAAAGTAAACCCCGACTTGAAGCACCTAAACATAATTCTAACTCGAAACCCCAATTCCGAAATTGACGTCCACCCTGACTCCAATCCTGTACTGAATTTTAGAGCTACACCCAAAACCCAATCATCAACTTGATGCCCACCATTTCCAAAAGGCATTCAGCAAGGAACCCCATTAGGTTACATGTAGAAGAGCCCATTATATTGAGCGCAGTCTGTTAGCTGGTTAGAGGATGGGCTGACTGACAAAAAGAGAGGTAGGTTAAGGTGATCATTTTCAGGAGACCAACGTGGAACTCGTGGAGGACTGCAGGGATCATTGCAAGGGTCACAGTTCTTCATAATATTTGATAATGACTTGGATGAGGAATGTGAACGGACAACAGCTAAGTTTCCTGATGATGCAAAAACAAATGGAAAGGCAAGATTTGGAGATGCCAGTGTCGGATTGGGGTGTAAAATGTTACGAAAAATCAAACAACACCAGGTTTTCGTCCAACAGGTTGAGTTGGAAGCATACGAGCTTTCGGAGCGCTGCTCCTTCATCAGGTGATTGTGCAAGCAGTCTCTATTGGGATATAAAGAGGTTACATGAGTGTGCAACAACTTGACAGCTGCAATGCAAGTCAGAAGATGTGACGTTATGCAGTATGGTGACAGGATTAGAAGAGCATCCTGCCAAGTTGTTCCAGCAGTTTCTGTTTTTGATTTCCAGCACATGCAGCTCTTTTGGATTTTATTTTTCAGAGGAATAATATGATTATCCTACAAATGCCACCTGACCTGTTGAGCTTTTCCAGCAATTTCTGTTTTTATTTCAGATTTCCAGCATTTGCATTATAGTCATACAGCATGGAAACAGACCCTTTGGTCCAACCAGTCCATGCCGATCAAAATCCCAAACAAAATGTGTCCCACCTGCCTGAGCTTGGACTATATCTCTCCAAATATTTCTTATTCATGGACTTATCTAAATGTCTTCCAAACATTGTAACTGTACCTGTACCTGTACCCACCACTTCCTCTGAAAGTTCATTCCAACCACAAACCACTTTCTGTGTTTAAATAAAAATTGCCCCTCCTGACTGCTTTTGGTTCTTTCTCTCACCTTAAAAAATGACCCCTAATCTTGAAATCCCCCATCATGGGGAAAAGACACTTGCCATTCACCCTATCTATACCCCTCATGATTTTAGAAACATCGATAAGGTCACCCTTAAACCTCCTATGCTCCAGTGAGAAAAACCCCAACCTATCAGCTTCTCCTTCTCACTTAAGCCATCCATCCATTCCTAGCAACATCCTGATATATCTCTTCTGAGACTTGTCGAGCTTTATAATATCCTACCTATAACAGGTAGACCAGAACTGGATACTGTACTCCACAAGAGGCTTTGCCAACATCCTGTACAACAGCAGCATAATGTCCCAACTCCAGTATTCAAAGGTCTGAACAATGAAGGCAGACTGCTAAACACTTTCACAACTACCCTGTCTGTGTATGAAGTAGACTTAAATGAATTATTTACCTGAACCCTGAGGTCTCTCTATTCTGAAACATTATTTTTAATTGTAAAAGTCTTGCTTTTGTTTGTTTTTATCAAAATGCAATATCTTGCATTTATTCATATTAAATTCTCTGTGCTACACTTAAGCTCATTGACTCAATCGATCAAAAACTGTTTGCAATCTTAAATAACCTTCTTCACTGTCCACTATTCCACCAACCTTGGTGTCATCCTCAAATGTACGAACCATACTTTATATATTCTCTTTTATATAAATGACAAACAAAAGTGGATCCAGGACTGATCCCTGTGGAACACCACTGGCCACAGTACCCCAGTCCGAAAAACAGCCCTCCACCAGTCTGTCTGCTGCTGTTAAGCCAATTTTGTATCCAGTTGGCAAGCTTACCCATGTGATCTAACTTTACTGGTTTGTCTGCCATGCAGGACCTTGTTCGTTTGGTTTTTTTTGATAGAAGAGTTGAATATTATTTAAATGGAGAAAAATACAGCACAGAGGAATTTGGGTATCCTCATGCAAAGATCACAAAATGCCAGCATTCTGACAGCCTGGATGGCTTAGTGTTAATACTGCTGCCTCACAGCCCCAGGAACCTGGATTTGATTCCTCCCTAGGGCGACTGTCAGTAGTTTGCACATTCCCCTGGTATCTGTGTGGGTTTCCTTTGGGTGCTCTGCCACCGTCCAAAGATGTGCACGCTAGGTAGATTAGCCATTGGAAATGCAGGGTGCGGAGATAGGTGCATCAGTGTGGACTCGATAGGTCGAATAACCTGCTTCCAAACTGTAGGGATTCTTGATTCTGTGAAGTTCAGTGCTTAATATGGAAAGCAAATGGGAACAAGGGAATGGTGTATAAAACAGCAAGTTCTCGATAAAACTGTACAAGGCATGAGTTGGACTGCACCTGGAATAGTGTGAACAGTTTGTTTATTTAAGGAAAGGTATACTGTCATTGATGGCTGTCCAGTGAAGGTTCACTCACTTGATTCCAGAAAGGAGATTAGTCATGGGGAAAAGGTAAGAAAGCGGAGATGAGAATTGTGAAATCATTGATTGTGGAGCAGACACAATGAACTGAATGGCTGCTTTTGCTCCTATATTTGAACCCCAATCTGAATCTTAGACACTGCAATAACCCAAAAACCAATTCTGCACCCATGTCAATCAAAATTCTAGTCCAGGTGACTGGACATCCTGGTTTTGTCAGACCGTCCAAGGCCGTCAGAAATTTCCAAGTGGTCTGACTGTAAACTATTTTAGAGAAAAGCCTTTTTCACTTTGCCTGACATGGGAGAAACCATTTCCTTGACACCTTCAAGGAATTTGTCACTGCTTTTTCGGTGCCAACAGCGCAGTAGTGTCGCAGTGTCGACAGTCATAGTGGTCTCATCAAAGACCAGTCCTGTCTGTTGAAAATAGCCACTTTTATGAAATCCTCATGACAAATCACTGCAATACATCCTTGTGATTCCGACATGTAATTTGTTACCTTTATGTTCAAGTGCTGTCCAAGTTTTAAGAAGATTCCTAGGTCAGATTATTATATACAATGTGTGCTATTTGGCTGTTCTGCTTTCCTGCACAACAATAATCAAATTTGATTCATTAGCAGTGAAGCATTCTGAGCTGCAGTGATGATCTGAGGGGCATGGGAATTGGTTGTCCTCTGAGGTGTTGACAGTAATTTAAAATGACACTTTTTTTATTCAAATACATTTGTTTGGAGTGGAATTTAAGTCATAGAGATTTACAGCACAGAAGAAAGGCCTTCAGCCCATCAAGTCAATGCCATTGAAAAACGAGCACCTAGTTATTCTAATTCTCTCTTCCAGGAGTTAGCCCAGAGTCTTGAATGTCATGACATAGCAAGTGCACATCTAAATACTTCTTAAATGTTGTGAGGTATCAGTCTCTACTCGCCAAACAGAAAGTAAGATCCAGATTTCTACCAGCATCTGGGTGGAAATGTTTTCTTCACATCCCCTCTCAATCTTCTGCTCTGTAAATCTATGCCCCCTCCCACCCAGTCATTGAATTGTCAAGCAAGGGGAAAGATTCCTTCCTGTCTACAGTATCTATGTCTTTCATGCTTTTAATCATCTCAATCATTTTCACACCCTCCGCGTTCATGGAAAATAACCTCAGTCCATCTAATTCTTGTTCATAACTCAAATTCTCCAGCCTACGCAACATCCTGGTAAATCTCCTCTCACCAGCTTTAAAGCAGGGCAGCACAGTGGTTCAGTGGTTAGAACTGCTGCCTCATAGCACCAGGGACCCGGGGTCGATTCCAGCCTTGGGCGACTGTCAGTGTGGAGTTTGCATATTCTCTTCGTGTCTGTGTGGGTTTCCTCCCACAATCCAAAGATGTGCAGATCAGGTGAATTGGCCATACTAAATTATCCATAGTGTTCAGGGATGTGTAGGCTGGGTGCATTCGTCGGGGGGTAAATATAAGGTAGGGGAATGTGTCTGGGTGGGTTACTCTTCTGAGGGTTGGTGTGGACTTGTTGGGTCGAAGGGCCTGTTTTCAAGCTACAGGGATTCTAATTCTAATTGCATCCCACTACAAGCCAATACTTTAGTTTTGGCCTAAACAACATTTTAGCTGAACCTTCCTGCTCTTAAGTTCTTTCTAACTTGGCTAATAAAGGCAAGTATCCTATATACATCTTAACCACTTTGTCTACCTGTTCCCCTCCCAGTGGATATGTGCACCAAATTCCCTTTGATCCTCAGTGTTTCCCAAGATTCTACTGTTCAACATGTCTTCCCTGCCTCATTTGTCTTTCTCAAGTGCATCACCTCTCACCTCTCTGGATTGAATTCCATTTCACACTGATCAGTCCAACTGACCAACATGTCTGTACGCTCATGTAATCTTCAGTATTTACCACCTCACTATTTTTTGTGTCATCGGCGAACTTACTGGTCAACTCTCCTCCATTCAAATCTAAATCGTTTTTTTACATATCAGCAAGCATCCCAATACTGATCTCTGTATAACCCTCCTGGACATAGGCTCTCAGTTATAAAAATATCCCTTGAACATCATCCTCTACTTCCTGCCACTCAGCCAATTCTTGATCTGATTAGCTCATTTTCTTTGGATCTCATGGGCTCTGACTTTCACTATCTGCCTCCCAAGAGGGATCTTATCAAAAGCATTGCTGAAGTTCATGTACAGTCGGCTCTGATGCAATAGTTCCATTCTTGTTTGATCTTGCATGATAAGAAAATTATGGAATAACTGTGTCATTTAAACTAATGAGGTCAGGAAAGTTCGAGTTCTACAGATAATGGTCTCAATTCTTCAACCTAGTTAAAGCCAATTCGCCTTGAAGAAACATATAGCAGAACCGACTATAGATCAAGTATTAAATCCATCTGATGCATGCTCTGATCTGCACCTCTTTGAAAAATTCAATCAAGTTAAGTCAGACATGACCTACCATTAACAACGCCATGCTGACCGTTCTTAATTAGTTCCTGCCCTCCAAGTGCAGGGTAATATTGTGTCTCAGTTTTGAAGGTAGTACAGAAAAGAGTCATGGTATTAAGTGATTACCTTATCAGGAGAAGTTGACGCCCTCAAACTGTGAAAGTAGATAATTGAAGGACAGCCTTATGAGAATACACTAAAATTTAAGCAATTTGGAGAACAAAGCTTGAGCTAAAAATAGTGAAATGAAAATTATGGACTGGTGTGAGGGAAAAAAATCTTTTTCAGGCAATTTGTTAGGAATGCTTGGAAATAAACATTTGATTTGGGAAGTTCGAGTACAAATTTACACTTCTGGAAGAGACATTTCAGTGAGGTGGAAATGAATTTTTTTCATTCTGGATGGAAAAATTAAGATGTGTTGAGAGGCTTTCTTGTTTTGTATGCTTTTTTTAAAAGAATGTGTATTAATATTTTTTAACATATTTACACTAATATTTTCTGCAGAGCTGGCTAACTTTGAGAGGAATGTGAACCGGGCAATGCACAAGTACAATGCATACAGGTAAATCCCAAGATAAGCTGTTTCGATGCAAATAAAAAAATCCCAGTTGAGAGGATTATTTTACATGTTCTGATACTTAGTCTTGATTAACTCAGTAAAGATCAGTTATCATGACATCATATGGTACTTCCAAATAGATCCAGCATGAACTGATGTTCTTGCCATATTGTGACATGATTACTAATATAAACAATGTGTAATTAAGAACAAAGCAGTGAATATCAATGTCGGTTTCATCCTTATTTTGTCACTTTGCAGATCAGATTACTGTTATTTAATTGTATGTTCAATGACATTGCACGATACCAGATTTATGTGTGAGACTCCCTTAGTAACATAAATGTGCACAACACTTTGACAAAACAGCATTATGTTGTAACTCTCTGCTTAACTGTGAATGATTGCTGTATGGCAAATGGGTCATTCAGAGTTGGTATTTCTTTTTATTTTCTTATGATAGGAAAGCAGCTTCAGTTATTGCAAAGTATCCAACAAAGATCAAGAGTGGTGCAGAAGCCAAAAAGCTGGTAAACACTTGTAATTATTGAAAACATTTTTATAACTTCTAAAATGCTTTAAAGTTAAAATATATTTGTTTTGCTTTATTATTAACTTTTCTTAAATGATCTGAAGTTAGAGGTTGGAGTACGTAGTCCAAAGAGTGTTTTTTAATATTATTGCAAGGAACAAGAAGTGAGTTGAATTTTAGGTTAAAAATCAGCTTGAACTGTATGATATAGTTTTTATTACTGAGATATGACCACAAAACAGGTGTCCAGGATTTGAAACTAAATATACCAGGAAGATGGTGAAAAAAGAGGGGTAAAGAGTATCCTTAGTGGTCAAGAATGAAAGAACTTCACTAATAACAGAGAATATAATAAGAGGCAGAGAAGCAGCAGATACTTTTTGGGCAGAATAATGAAATGAACAAAGATACATGGAACCTGTCTGGAAACCTCCAGTAGCAATTGAGAAGTAACAGATGTATAAATGCAGAGATTAGACAAGTATTTAAGAAAGGCAGGCTGCTTTTAATTTTTTTTAGCTTTCACATACATGGTGATAATTACGCTAGCACGAGTCACAATCTATCTGGGAAGAGTGAGCTGATAATTGTGCCCCACTCTTCCACAAACTGTCACAAATGAACAAAATCCCAGTGACACCATCAAAATGACAAATTTTTCTGACTGATTGTTACTCAGGACAAAAACAATTCACACCCGATTTCATTGATAACTGGCAAGTAACTTTGTATTGAAGCACACTGAATTCAACAAGATCAGGTAAAGGATTTCAAACTTAAACTATACCCCTTCAAAACCTTAAACATACATACACTTGATCACAATTAAGACAGACAAACAATAAACAGTTTCGCATGCGGACTGTGTCCATACAAAAGAATATAGACAAGGTAAACAAAATTCTAAAGATCAAAAGTTGAAATTACCAGGTAAAAAGGTATTTTTCTCAAAGTCCTTTTAATTTTTGCAATAATGATACACTGTTGTCTGCAGGGGAACTGTGGCTCATTGATGTGATGTTGACCAGGTGAACTTAGGTCATTTCTTGTATGAATTCTTTCTTCTAAGATTTCTTGGTTTTATTTATTTCTTCATATGCAGAGAGAAAAAGAGAGAGGGAGATATAGATGGGTTTCTAGCTGGATACTTCTTTCCCCACATTCTGCTCTTGGCAATTTTGGCAATTAACAATCTGCCTCTCAACCAATTAGAAGGCTATTGTCAGGCAGAATTTCTTTACTTCATAGGATTCTCGATGTCATTCAGTGCTGAATTCTCCCTCTTAATTCTTCCAGAGAACAATTGCTTTTCTTAATGCAACAATACACATTACTTGATTTTAACGCTGCTGATATTTCAGTTTCAGCAGCTGAAGTGAAAATTGTGATCTCTCTCTCTCTCACATGCTTGAAAGGGAGTGAATTTGGGTGTGTCATTGCTAATTTTGGATAACAACAACGTTAAGGTCAATGAGGGAGCAGCATTATTATTATATTTAGTAATAAACCAACTTTGTGCACCATTAGTCTGTTCACTTACGTTTATCAAATAGCATCTAAATATGATCGATTTCAACATACTATTTGAAAGGGAGAAACATGAAATAGCTATTAAGATTCGGGATTTAGATAAGGCTGACTTCAACAGGATTAGGGCAGGCCTCAAAATGGGTAACATGACAGAAGATTAGTGAGAGATATTCAAGAAACAAATTATGTTATAAAATTAGGTTTTATGTCCTTTAGGGAAAAGAACTCTGTTTGTCAAATAAAGCTATGAATGAAAAGCTGTGAACTTCTGAAGTGATCAGAATCATTATAGGCATCAATGAAATCATGGCAGATCCTCAACCAGCTCATAGACACATTTTTGTCCTATCCCTTAAAGCCTGAGATGAATAGTTTCAGTTTAAATTTAACAATGGTTATGACAACAGTTGCAGTTTGCAGAAGAGAGTTCCAAACTGTTGTTTTTCTTTATATTTAGAAATATCTGCTAATTTCTTTCTGGAAAGAACTGGCTCTAAATGTGAGATTATGTCTCCCTATCTGAGACTCCCTAGTAGAAATTGTTTCTCTTTGTCAACATGTCTGTTCCCTTTTCCGTCTTGAAAACTTTGATCACATTACACCTTAACTGTCTAAGTTTCAGGAATGTAACCCTAGTTTGAGTAATCTCTCCTTGCTTGGAGTCCAGATATTAAACTATAAGTCTGTGCTGTACTCTCCACAGGTTAGCATATCCTTCTGCAATTGTGATACCAAGACCTGCTCACACTCACCAAGTGATCAAACCAAGACTTTATTTTGTTCAAGCATGATTGCTACCCTGTTGTATTCTAGTGCTCTAGGTATAAAGGCCAGCAGACCAATAGCTTTTGAAATTATTTTTATTACTTGTTCAAAACTTAACCATTTTCTTTTTGTCTAGATTTGCTGAGATCTCTGACCCAGATTACTTATGGCAGGGGAGGGGCTATGTATGGAAACATTTCAAGGTAGTAGGATAAATTGATAAAGCTAATAAGAGAGTGTTTGAGCTTTATTGTTAGAGGTACAGAGTACAAAAGCAAATAAGTAATGCAAATGCTAAACATAAAACATTTAAAAGACATTTAGATAAGTCCATGAATAATAAATGTTTGGAGAGATGTGGGCCAAGCGCAAGCAAGTGGGACTAGTTTAGTTTGACATCATGGTCGGCATGGACTGGTTGGACTAAAGTGTCTGTTTCTGTGTTGTATGACCATGACTCTGCAACTCGATAAAATGTTAGTTTGTCATCTGTTGGAGTATTATCTTCAAATCTGGACACCAGATCTTAAGAAGGCTGTCAAAATTCTGGAGGCTGTGGAAATGATTTTATACAATGGTGTAATAGAGAAAGGACCATTTGTGTTGTGAGATTGCAGAATATTCAGCTTGAAAGGTCGAAAGTTTTGAGAAAACTTGATAGTCTTCACCATCAAGAATTCAGGGTGTCAGGGTTGTACTCAAGCTGCTTGCGTGAAAAGGTTGTGAATTCAGAGGGAATGCTATACTGTTACAGGTGCCAACTGTATGATGAGACTTTAAATCCAAGCATGCTGTCTCATAAAAGTCAATGGTTGTATTTGGAAATGAAACAAGGTGAGTTATTTGGATCATGATTTATATCAAAGTCAATCAGGGTAAATCACCCTTTTTTGTTGCTGCATAATTGCTGTTTGTATAATTTTGGAGTGTCCTAATTAACTTGCTTTTATTCAACTTTTCAAGTAAGTAATACATTTTTGGAAAAATAATTGATTATGAAATGCTTTGAGACATTGCAGAAGGTGCTGTATAAATTTCAAGTCTTTTTTTCATTATGCCACTGCCACCATTTTGTATTCCTCTAAATTTCATAATATCTGTGTAAATGCTATTTGTCATGTGAATGAAGGTGGGCTGAGTGAACTTTTTTCAGTTTGTTTTGTTTGATGATAGGGTACTTGGGTTCCACCAACATTCCTCCAGATTACCTGCTTGAGCATGGTGTGCTGGAACAAAGAACATGAATAGAGTGCTCCAGTCCATGATCTATCTCTCGATTTTTTTTTCCACTTTTCATCTCTTTTGTTTTCCAGGTTTGAAAGTCACAGTCTTCAGTTTCTTGCACCTAAATTACATATTCTTTTGTTTGTGCATTGCAATCAATTGTTTGAAATTAAATTGCTAAACGTGTAGCTATTAAATGTGAAATGTCTGAGTGAATACTGTTATAATTTCCATTCCCAACACTTTTAGGAAGGAGTTGGTGACAGGATTGCAAAGAAGATTGATGAATTTCTAGCAACAGGGAAACTGCAAAAATTAGAAAAGGTATAGTATGTATTTCTCTGCAGTTGACCTTTCAGGCTTACAATTAACTGATTTAGATTTGATAGAGGTTAATGGTAGTATTTTGATAGGTCCTTTACATGCAAATAAGAAATTACATCATTGTTCAAGAAATCTTATTGGCTAAGTGGCCTTCTGATCATGACATTATGATTGCTATTACTTTTCGTCTGAATTTTCTTTATACTCTTTTAAACAAGGATAGAAATAAAAAGATGAAGACTTCCCCGACACCTCCCCCATCAAACACTTCTGGGTGGGGACTGCATGGGTAAAATATAGCATAAAGTTTTCTCTATCCTATTTAAGTAGAAGAAAAAGTTTCCTCGCATCTCAAAACAACAAGAAAGTATCTTTGATTCTGGAAAACTGAAAATCAGTAAATAGACATAAAATGGCCCCCCTTGATTCCGCCCTCAGCAACCATTTTTGGGAACGGGTCAAACTGTAAAATAAGCTTTCCCCGGCTTGTTCAAAAGGAAAGGAAACTTAAAAAGCAACAAATCCCCTCTGCTCCGTCCCCATTGAACGGTCCCAGAACAGGGACAACAAGGGTTTCAAAATCCAGAGGACGGTTCCTCTACTCATTTCAACTAAAAGTAAAATCCCCTCACACCAACAGCATCAAGCACACCTGGGACAAGGACAGTATGAGGTTTAAATAAAATCCCCTTTTGGCTGTTCCAAGAGGTCCAAAATCAGTACAAAAGAAAAATAAAACTTCCTTTTACTATGCACAAAACCAGGAGCACAAACTTAAGAAGTTGAAAGAAAACTTACCTTACTTAAGCAAAATATCACTGCTCAGACTGCTGATGCCCTCCAGTTCCTACCGTGCCAATCGGAAAGGCGTTCATTGTACCAGTGAGCACTGTTGCTCCTGCTCCAGGGATACCCTAGTGCCAACATAACCACGCAAGAGGAGCAGACAGTGAAAGACAAAGAGTTCCTCCTCGGCCAGCTGCAAGGACCTGTGAATGGCCATCTTGCCCAGCCCAGGAGCAAAGCCACGAGACCTGTCTCCCTTTCTCTGCATTGGGTAATTGTAGATGAAGAGTGTGGGACTGAAGTGCGTCCAAAGTTTAAGCAGCTGGCCCCTCAAAAATCTTAAAAAGGAGCTGCAAAAGAACGCACTCAACATAAATGTGAAAAACTGTTTCCTGTGGACCACAGAACATGCACGTGGTCTGGCACCCAGTGAACTTGCTGAGCCAACAATTGCATGGGACCATTGCATGCAGCACTCTTCACCCCAGATCCCCAGTGTTGGAGGGGAAGAACACTTTGTCGAGTGCCCTCCACTGATCTCTATCACTGGAGGAGCCAAGGTCATGCCAAGGTGTGTCCAGGCGGCAGGCGAAAGAGTGGTAGTGCAGAGTGTGCACCATCAGTCCGTACAGATAGCACGTCTGTGCCATACGCCAGGAGGATATCCCTGAGATGGGCTCAGGTTGTGGGGACATCACATCATGGAGGAGGGTCCATGGCGCAGGGCCAATGTCGAGTTTTGTACGGATAGGGGGTCAGTTTGCTTGAAAAGCCCATCGTACGCCTGAGCTGACTTAAGTGCACGTGAGGTTCTGAGGCCGAGTACCTTGTCCCTCAGGCTATAGATAGCTTGAGTCACAAACCGGAGCTGGATCAATGCCTGCTTGGCCAACTATGTTGACATCATCCAGTCTGCTCCTTTGTGATCTCTGACACTGATCAGCACCTGCATCTCGAGTTCTCTCCTCCCTTAACCAGCTCAAACCGCACTCAAGGAGAACCTGTCCCTGAGCAGTGGCTTCCGGAGGAGAGGGAGAGCTCCAGCGTGAGCCGACTGTTTCCCAGACTATGATCAGGTCTAAATAAAAGGCAATTCCTGAAAGACCCAAGGCCAGGCCCACTCCATGAACAGGAACTGTCTATCGAAGCAGAGGCCGTGCACCTGATGGAAAAATATGCCATCAAGGTGCATCACCTTGGAGGAGGCTGAACATAAAGGTATCGCTCCAGGCTGTGAAGGCAGAAAGTCGCTACCTGGGTGCAAAGACACACCGGTGCCTGACAGCCCTCCTCAACTTTTTCTTTGATTCTAAAAGTATTAAGTTTTCCAAATTCCATGACACTATTATTCTAATCCATTCTTTCGATGGAACTCTAAACTATGGAACTGCTGCAATCGTAATACTGGTTTCAGATGAGACATTAAACCAAGCCCCCAGGTGTATCAACATACACTACTTTTGAAGAAGATATGGGAGTTGCCAATCCATTCAGCAGTCACTTAAAATACAGTTTTTATTCTTTTTCACTTCGCTTGCTATTTGTTGAACTTGACTGTGCAAATTGGCTCCTGCGGTCTTGCACTGCAACAATGATTGTACTTCAAAAGTGTTGTATTCAAGATGAAGCATCTTAGGATGTGTGAAGTATTTTGGAGATGCTAAGGAATATTAGTATCTTCTCTTTCTTGCTCCAATGCTTGTCATTACTTCAGATTTACTGCATCTTATCTCCTTTAAAATCTTGTGGCCCTGCATTGTGAACTTTCACTCTGCTTTTTCAATTTAAAAAGCAATTAATTTGGACAGCTAACTAGGGCTCAAATTCTCTTATGCTTTGAATACACAATTGTAAACACAACTATGGGGGCATTTCCATGTGAATTGTGATACTATGATGTACCTTCAATCAGGAACACTGTTTGCAGGAATGAAAGATTATATAAACAATGTTTCATTGGAGAAACCTTTCATAATAGATATTCAAGGACTATGTTGGCAGAATAAATATATTAAATGAACTTTGATAGATAGTTGACTGTGAAAATGTGATTGCTTGTTCTTTGGATTGTATAAAAATTCAGTAATCAGTCACCTGAACCAAAGGAAATTCCATGCTAGCACTGTCAGGTTCCACAGTATGTCTTATTCTGTTTGCACATGTGTTTTTGTTTTGTTGCTTAGGATCATGGTAGTTGTTCAGGAAAGTGCTTCCATGAAGTAAAATAATGGACATTGAATAACTAACTGTTTGTGAAGTAAATAATTATAATATTATGAGGAATTAGAGGTTGACTGGAGTGGGAAATATGCCTGAACTAAGGTTCCTCTCTAAATTGTTTCATGACAATCTTCTTACGTGTATACACAAACATCAGATTTCTTGATCAAAATTAATTGGGCTGTTTCCCGCTGCACATGTCTTCACACCAATACAGCCTCACTGCCCAGCTTACTTTTCTACTTCCCTGTTCATGTTTAGTCTTTTTGCTGTGCTTTTTCTTGTGTTTGTGTTGTCATTTCTACATTGAATATTCTATATTTCCTTTACAGATTCGTCAAGATGATACAAGTTCGTCGATTAACTTTTTAACGAGAGTGACTGGAATCGGGTAAACTCAAAAGACAAGAACTTCTAGTGCAGCATAATGTACCAAAATGAAGGGATCCCCCAACCGTTGTTGCTGGACCTTGCAAAATCCACAAAGCCCTAGTTTCAGAATGATGACAAGATTGGCCTAAGTAACAAGAAATTAATTGTGCAACTCGATTAGCCAAATGAAGAAATTGAAATAACATAAAAGAAGGAGGAATACTTCCAATCTATCAATTGTGATCATGTTTCACAAAGGATAATCCAAGTTGGAAGATTGGGAGATGGTGGCATAGTAGTAATAGGCTAGTAATTTAGGGCACATGTTGTGGTGACCAGGGTTCAAATCCCACTGTGGTAGCTAATGGAATTTAAATGAAATTTTTAAATCAGAACTGTCGTGATTGTAACAAGGTCAGTCAGATGGACCTCAGAATACGAGTTCCCTGATTCGGGCTGTTAACCCGGTCTGATCAGAGAGCCCTGGCTGACAGACATTCTGACACTCTGAGAGTGGGCTCTGAGGGAGCTGGATCAGCGTCAAGGACTCTCCACATGGAAATAAAGGATGACTTGGTGAGGGGACCTCGGCCTCTGTGGAGTTATTTCAAGAACCTGGAATTAAAAGCTCGTCTGTGTACCATAGGACCGTGAAACTATTCTCACATTGTCATAAAAGTTGATATAGTTCACTGTTGTCCTTCAGGGAAGACCTTCTAAGCTTCTTACTTTGACTGGCTTTTGCATGTCTCTCGGGCCCCAGTGATACAGTTGACTCTGAGCTTCTCTGTGATGTCGTTGAGCAAGCCACTCTGCCCAAAAGTGTTTAAAGATGGATAGAAAATGCTGGCCTTGCCTTCATGTGTCTTCATTTGTATAAATGAACTGAGTAACGAGCATGGTTTCAAGTTTGAAGATTATACAAAATTCGATAATATAGTAAATAGCAAAAAGGAAAGGAGCAGACTTCAAAAAGATGCATGTAGTTCGTGGAATGAGCAGACTCATGGCAGAATAAATTCTGTCTGTTTAAGGATGACGTAATGCATTTCAGACAAAACAACATGGAGAGAATTTAATCTAAATAGTGTTATTTGAAATGGGAGAGTTAGGGGACTGCACAAACAGAGGAACCCTATGTACTAATCCTTGAAGATGCCAAGGGAAGAATGTGTATTGAAATATTTGCCTTCATAATATGAGCATTGAATACAAAAGCAAAGGAGTTCTGGTAAATCATTACAAATCACTAATCAGGCTACAACTAGGCCATCTGGATAAAGAAATGTGAAGCTTTGAATGGATCTAAACACCAGGTTGAACATGTTAAAGTTGAGATATTGATGGACTGGAGAAAGATTTAAACGGGATTTATTTTTATTTAGCTCACAATTGAATGATCCTAGTTCAAAGTTTGTGAGAAGGATTCCAGTGAACGAATAATGATTTTCTAGATTAATCATCTTAGCTGTAATGAAAGCTTTGGAATTATCAGCTTGAAAAGAGCTTTTGCAGACAGAATCATGTTGTGTATTTTCAGACATGCTTTGGCCTCAGAAAATTGTTCTGATACTTGTTTTCATTGTACAGACCAGCAGCAGCACGAAAATTTGTCGAAGAGGGAATCAAAACCCTGGATGGTATGTTTCATGAGTCCCACAGCTTCTCTGTCAAACTGGTTAACATTTTGAGTTCAGCAAATTTATCCATTAGACGAGTTATCCATAAAAGCAACAGGCATTTGAAAATGTTCCTTTTGATTCTTTACACGTGCCTGTTAAACTTCCTGTCCAAAATCCTGGATATGTATTTTGCCTGATATGCCCTTCCTTACCCTATTTAATAATAGTTGCTATTTCCATATGCTGTTTGTGGAAGTTTCATGCCATTGCGATGTCATTGTATGTGTTTAAGCTGCTAAGAAAATTGATGCCTATGCATTTGTCTCCTGTGGTTAAAATACATCTGCTGTTCACTGCATGTGTGTACAATATTTCATATCAGAAGAAAGTATGAATAGGAAACCTTTCGTTGTATTTTTATGTTCCCCTCTCCTCTCACAGTTTGAATTTGCAGTGAGTACAGATTAATAATGTTGCAAATCAAAGTGGCTGCTTGAAATCAATGAAACAGAACAGTCTGTTACGACCAGCTATCGAATGAAGGAATCGTAGAATCCATCAATGATAATCCCACTCCCCATAGCGCTGTAATTTTTTTTCCGTGTTCGAGCATTTATTGATCTCTCTTTTGGTTGTTGATTCTGCTTTAACTGCCCTTGCAGGCAGTGCATTACAGATAATAAATCAGAGAGTAAAATATCATTTCTTAATGTTCCTGCTTGCCAATTTCCTGAACTCTATGTCTACTAACCCTCTTGCAGGAAACAGAAATCCTTCTTTATTCTGTCAAAACTGCTGATGATTTGAACATCTTTAATGAAATCAGCCATGAAATATTGTCAGGGATGGAAATCTAAATTGAAAACAAAAATATGTTTTTAATATTCATTTGGTCAGGCAGTACCTGTGAAAAAGAGCAGAAGTCATGTTTTAGAAAGAGATGACTAGTTCTGATGAGTTGTCATCTCAACTGGAAATGTTACCTATTTTAAATCTCTTCTTAATCTTCTCTGCACTGAGTAATGTTTTTCCCAATCTTTCTGATCAGTCTCCACCATGCCATTTTCATAAATCTCATGCCATCCTCTCCAAGGTCTTGATTGCTCCTGAGAAGGATGTGCAGAATTGAAAACGCGATTCCAACAGAGATCTGAGCAGTCTTTGACAAAGAAATGTAATTTCCTTACTTTTGTGTAGTTTTGCTATATTTAGAAATTCCACGATACCAGATGCTTTTTAACAGTTTATTCAATGTTTTTTCCACCATCGAACACTGATGAATATGCGCATTGTGTCTGTGCACCTGCAAACCTTTTTAAAATTATCCCTTTTTGTTTATATTGACCTTTTTCCTTCTGACCAAAATCAATCTCAAAACACTTCTCTGGAAGACCTCAATTTATTTTTCCAGTCTGTCACCATTTTGAATTCTGCTCCTGTGCTCCTCACTATTTGCTACATTTCTGATTTTTGTATGATCTGCCAGCCTGTGCCCTTTTATAACAATATCCGTGTCCATGTATGTACAGATTTTAAAACTGTATTTTTCATTGTGATTAATTGCCATTGATGGGTGCAGGAATCTTGGTGTCTCCTTGGTACTCCCTGATTTTAAACTCTTGTGTCGGGTGTCAAGACTAACTACAGTCCTACTTTTCCAGTCAAAATAAAACTGACTTAGGACAGATTAGAACTAAACTCAATGGATGAGTTACAAATGATGACTTCAGCCCAACCTGTGGTCATTAAATGTTCCTATGTTTGATATTTTAATGCAATTTATGATTTGAAATGCTATTTTTTGATTTTCTTTTAGATCTCAGAGAAAATGAACACATACTAAATTATCATCAGCGGATCGGTTTAAAGTAAGTTGTAGTGGAAGTAGTTTTTCATGATTGGGTCGTGGTTCTGTCATTTTCAGAAGTCTGCAATTAGTCATGTGCATTTTTCCATAGACTTCTTCAAACATAATATCATTTTTTTAAAAAAAAGACTCTTCTTTGGGAAAATTATCTCCCTTAAAATGTTCATCACTTCATGTGCCAGCAGTTTAAAACTCGTGTGAAATTTTAAAAGCTTTCAAACATTTATGGAGAGAAAAGGCCAATTAGCCTCATTGAGTTTCATCCTTGCTATTCACTTAATTTTGTTCAGAATATTGTGTCTGTGGCATGGGCAAGTATGTTGCTGTGTTTAAAACTTGATGATCCCTGAAGGAGGGAGGTGTTGGATTATATTAATTAAGTTAACTTGATGATACATTATGCATAACCATGATGTGTTGGAACTTGCTTAATGACTTTATAGAAATACAGACAAATTTATTTTCATAAAATGACAATAGTATTTTCCTCTTTTATTCTGGAGTTTGTTTCCCATGGAGTTGGTGTTTGAGAGAGTGACTTGAGTGGTTGGAAGGTTCATTGGAGAGAATGAGCAATCATTGGCCTGATAAATGTTGGACTGATAAATGAGCATTCTGAGAAAAGTGATTGGAATGAGACACTAAAGATAGCACAGCATCTACTGTCTTTATGGTCCCCACATGATAGCCTTTAAGGAAAATAACCTGCTGAGTTAGTATATTTGATGCAGCAACAGAACAGTAGAATACTAGAAATGCTTGATGTCTTATTTTTAGATCTGCATTTTCAAATTTATCTTTCAATTATTGCCACGTACTGTGCATATAAATTTCTCTTGACTCATTGATATTTCAAATAGCAGAGAGATCAAATTTGATCAGATAATTCCATTGACAAATGATTGATGTCATTTTGCTGCTTAGTTTAAAAAGATATTTGCATCAAGTAAGAGTTAACTCTCTCGCTGCCTTTTTTTTAATAGGTAAGGAAAACAATTTGAATTTATTTACAAGAATTCAACCAGTCAATTAATAGACACATGTTGAATGTTTTCAATGCTGAGAGTCTGCGTCTTCAGGAAGTATATTGCATTGTTGTATTGGATGAAAGTACAGCCTGAATGAGCAAAAGTTCATTTCTTCACTGTTTGTTTCATGATTTTTTAAAAATTGAAATGTGCACTGAGTGTATTTGCAACATAATGTGCTGATAAACTTTAGTGGCAGTGGAAAAGGATCACACTAAATAACCTCAACTTGGATTGGGATTCATTGGACTTGTTGCCCTTGATTTTTAAAAAAAATTGTAGTCATAATTGTTTAATTCTAGCATGTGCCAACATTTCCAGAAATATTTTTTTCTTGTAATTTACAGTGAAATGGGAAATTAATAAGCACTATTTGTAAAATGTTTTACAGGACCATCATCAAACCATTTAGAAATAATTTGCATTTTAAATATGCAGTTTTAACTAACTGCTCTCATTTTAATTACTGAGCAACTTCCAACTATATCTGAGGGTCTGTGAGATTTGATTACACTTTCCCGACATCAATCTTAACTCATTGGCTATTTACAGAATACACACACATGTTATACATTTGATGATGTAAAGCTGTTTTCACAGATTAAACTTGTGTAAAAAGACTCTGAAACTAAACATTGTAAGTGAATGAACTTTGTGCTGAATGAATAGACTCCTCACTGAATTCCTGTCAATGAATTTATCAGTGCTTTCACTGATTTTTGTAGGTATTTTGAGGATTTTGAAAAGCGAATTCCTCGATGTGAGATGGTGAAAATGCAGGTAAGGCAGACAGAACTAAGTGCCAATAATGCAGTTCCCTCTGACGTTGTAAACAATGAGAGACTTTATGCGGAAGAATACATTGTAACTGCACATTTGAATCTTGATGCATGTATAGTATTTGTATGTTTGTAAACAGATGTGGGCTGCCTCACAGCACCAGGAACCTGGGTTCGATTCTGACCTCGGGTGACTGCGTGGATTTCCTCTGGGTGCTCCGGGATTCTAAAATCTATGTTTGAGATTAGATTAGATTTCCTACAGTATGGAAACAGGCCCTTCAGCCCAACAAGTCCACATCGACCCTCCGAAGAGCAACCCACCCAGACCCATTCCCCCACATTTACCCCATACTGTGCTAACCACTGAGCCACCATGCCGCCCCAGTGCACCTGTCCTGGTGTTAGATTTGACTGACTGTTCTCCTTTGCCAAATAGCGGTACTTAAATTTTCACAAAGCTGCTGCCGAAATTCAGCCTTTTCTGAGTTGTAAAATAATCAAACAGTTCAGCATAGAAAGGAGCCATTCAGCACATCAAATATGTGCTGTTGTTTTTGATGTCTTAGTCAATTTAAGTTGACTTAGTTGTACTTCCTCACTCATTGCTTATATTAGAAGATCGACTACATTTTTAAAATCATTCGTTTTGTGTAAGCATTTGGCATGTCTTGGGATTCTTGAAAGGAGCTAATGAAATGCAAATATTTATTTCTGCCCTTCCTACTTTCATTTCTTATTTTTTTTTGCTCTCATTTCCCAGTATTTCTTCCATTCCTTTGTGAAAGTTACTGTCGAGTCATTTTCCACCACTCAAATAGGCAGTAGACAGTGTTACGACACAGAGGTGAACCCTTTTGTTAACTAAACCAATCATCCAGAAAAGCCAGCCTTGCCTCGTAAACTGTTAAAGTAGGAGTGACAGAGAACTTCCAGATTCCACTATTTAAAGAAAATGACGTCAACTTATTTTTTAACTCTTTGAAAGTGAATATGAAACAACTATTTACAACACTAAGCCCCCTGTCTCTTAATTGCTTACTATCTGCCTCCAATTCTATAACAATATACTATTCCAATAATGCACTTATTAAAATTAGATTAGATTAGATGACTTACAGTGGAAACAGGCCCTACGGCCCAACAAGTCCACACCGACCCGCCAAAGCGCAACCCACCCATACCCCTACATTTACCCCTTACTACGGGCAATTTAGCATGGCCAATTCACCTGACCCACACATCTTTGGACTGTGGGAGGAAACCGGAGCACCCGGAGGACACGGGGAAAACGTGCAAACTCCACACAGTCAGTCGCCTGAGTCGGGAACTGAACCCAGGTCTCAGGCACTGTGAGGCAGCAGTGCTAACCACTGTGCCACCGTGCCGCCCACAATCAACTTAATTTCAAAACCACACAGTGAATGTGTTCCTCTGTGTCTTCCCTCTTCTGACTGAAGATTTCCCTGGGTTGATCTATTTCTTTTTACTGCAAGTATGTTTCAAATGAAAAGGTACCTTTGATAGAGAGTGTTTTCTGATTTTTATGAGAGCAAGGTGTTTGATTGGCAATTGGCTTTCTCGCTCTTTATGGCAATTGCTCCCTAACCGATTTTCAAAATGTTTGCATTCTTATGCCCCCAAAATTGGATTGTCTCATTGGTTCAATGTTGGCAAAACAACAAATTCAAACTTTATTGGCTTTTAGTATCCTGGAGCATAATTTAAACTGGTTAAATTTGAATTGTTGTTAAAAAAGCACCCAAACTCAGCTATCCATTTTACAGTCAAATGTTACATATTTTCAATTTTCTAGTACACTCTGGGACGAACATCGAGTCATATACACAGATGCTTGTAATCTCTCAGTTCTGAACAACAGTCTCTCTCTCTCTCTCTCTCTCTCTCTCTCTCTCTCTTAATGGGACAGTACACACCTTCAAATTCATAACAAAAGATAATAGCAGAATTAGAGCACATTCCTGCAATTACCCTTTGTCTTTTCAATGCTGTATTGTCATATCAAAATCTGAGTTCAGAATGGTGTCAAAGACATTAGAGGAGATGGTTAGTTGGAACCAATTCTCATAAATCACTTTGTCATTCCCCCTCCAAAGATGTTGCAACCTCCCATTTGTATGGTGCCTCGAAATGGGTGCATTCCTCCAGCTGAGGCTAAACTCATACTCTTTTTTTTTGCACAACATCCTGACTTTTGTACTCCGTGTTGTGATTAGTAAATCAAGGATTCCATATGCGATATTAACTTTCCATAAACTCTAATGGATTGGTATGCAAATAACCTCAGGTCACTCTTTTCTCCTTTTAAGCCCTATTACCTCCTTTTAGATCTTCCCTTGACCAAGTCTACCTGATAAGTCTTGTTGTGTCTCACTGTCAAATTTTATTTGATAATATTCCGGTGAGAATTATTTGAGCATTTTACTATATGTAAGGGTAGAATATAAACAAAGTTGGTATTGTTACAACTGTGATAATTTGATTAAAGATATGTATGTTGCATGATATGTAAGGGGAGGCAATGGCCTACTGATATTTATCACTCGATTATTAATCCAGAGATCAAGCTAGTACAAGTAGACAACCCTTTATCCAAAATCCTGAAATCCGAAACGCTCCAAAATCCAAGTTTTTTTTTTAGGGAAGTTTTTGTCTCATTAATAAGGTTGTTTGGCATGCAAACAGTCAACCCAATTCCACACCCACTCGATGCATGTCACTCAGATGCGACGGCGGGGGAGGGGGGCCCAGCACTGGCAGGCCTCAATTCTGTCTCAGGTCCCGTAGTACTCAATGTGAGTTTGCTGTTCACTAAGATTTTTTTAAAAACTTTCACCGTCGATCTGTCACTTATTCCGAAATTCAAAAAAATTCCGAAAACCCAGCTAGTCCCAAGCATTTCGGATAAAGGATTGTGCACCTGTACTTTTGTGACCTGGGTTTGAATCCTGACATGGTAGATGGTGGAATTTAAAGTCAATAAAAATCTGCAAGTGTCATCCCAATGATGACGATGAAACCATTGTCACTTCCCCATTTGTTAGAGTTCCCTTGAGTTAGCTACATTCCAGGATTGATGATTCATCTGAGTAACTTCATGTCATCATATAGTTTCCACTGGCACAGAGAAAATTTAAAATTCATACTCATTTTCTATACCTGCAAATGCTCTCTCCTCAAGCATCTGAAGTTTGGAAGAGCACAATCCAGAATTATACCATGAGATGTATTTCTCATATTAATTCAGATGAAATGAAAATGTCAGGTTTTCATTGCCTCACTACTTGAATCCCTATTACAACAGAATGTGGGAAGGATTTAGTATCTCTCCCAATGTTCCCTTTTTAGTACTGATGACATTTGGAATTTACTGCTTGGGGAACTGCGAATTAAAACTTTATATCTTGAAGCATGAGCATGTTGGAGCATCTCATGTCTATCCCTCCAGTTTCTCTTTTGTGTGGATTGAAACAATTTTTTGCCTCTCTTCACCCTTTAGGCCATTGTCCTGCGGGAAGTGGAGAAACTGGATCCAAATTATGTCGCCATCATTTGTGGCAGTTTCAGGCGAGGTTTGTACCACTTCAGTCATTTAACTGGCAACTTCTGGGACTGGTAATTGGAAGTGCTACCAGGAATTTGCACTGAAATTATAAAATGTACAAGAGTCTGAAATGTTTGTTTTTAAAATTTTAAGTTGCAAATATTCTACGTTGCTCACAAAGAATCATTTCATCCGAGCAAATTCTGTCATTATAACTGACAAAAGTCCAAGAAAAGCTCTTTTATTCCTTTTTATCAAATTTATGAGTATCATAATTATGTGATATAATTATCTAATAACAACACTTGGGGAGAAATAATACAATTAATAAATATTTAGGGGAAGAATGAAGCTGTGAATGGTGGAATTTTGAAATGTCAAGGTAAATTTCTGTGAAAGTGTACCTTGTCAATTGGCATTTGAAAGCAAATAATTTTTTCCTCTCTTAGAAGACCATCATATGCAAGTTGTATAAGCATGGTATTCATTATATGCCAGAGAATTTTTTGTTTTTATTTACAGAGAATCCATTATCTCTGGAACAAATTGCTGGTGTTTATAATGAGCACCGATTTAAGCGTTTTAAGGGGGAATTTTTTTTGTATTTATTCACAAGATTTGAGCAATGCTAGTAAGTGATATATATCCATGTCAAGATGATCTATGATTTGGAGGCTGATTTGTTGGTTGTAAATGGTCTTGGTTTTTGATGAGGTGTTAGAGTCATAGAGATGTACAGCACAGAAAGAGACCCTTCGGTCTAACCCATCCATGCCGACCAGATATCCCAACCCAATCTAGTCCTACCTGCTGGCACCTAGTCCATATCCCTCCAAACCTTTCCTATTCATATATCCATCCAGGTGCCTTTTAGATATTGCAATGGTACTAGCCTCCACTACTTCCTCTGGCAGCTCATTCCAGATGGTATAAGTTGGTAATAGCAAAAAGCCTTTGAGGACTACTCCAGTTTAACTTTTGATTGTGAATGGATCGAATTTTGAAGGTAAAAGATGGGCTGCCAATCATATGTACTGCTTTATTCTGGATGGTGTTGAGATTCTTGAGGACTGTTGAAGCTGTACTCGCCCAGGCAAATGAGGAATAATCCATCACAGTTCTGACTTGTCTGTTGTAGATGGTGGAGAGGCTTTGATGAGTCAGGAGGTGATTTAATTGGCACAGAATTTCCGGCCTCTAGCCCGTTTCTGGAATGTAATCCTTATATGACTTGCCCAATCAAGTTTTTGGTCAGTGGTGACTCACAGGATATTGTTAGGGTGTTCAGCTATGGTAATGGTGTTTAATCGCAAAGAGGAGCACAAGTGTGATGCAGAATGTTACATTTCACTTTTCAGTCCAAACTTATTGTTCAGGTCTTTCTTCATTTGGACATAGACTTGTTCATTTAAGTCAGCATCCCCACTTCTAAAGGAATGAAACCGATGCTGATAACTGGGTCTGGGACATCATTGATGACTGACTTCAAGGATTGAGATGGATGGCTTTCATAAAACACAAGCACATCATTTTGTGCTAGCTATGACATGGGCCAGTGAAAGAGTTTTCGTAGGGCAGTTACTTTCACCTTCACTTGGAAAATCAATGCTTTTCTACGTTTTTGAATGAAGGCGATAATGTGGTGAGAAATCCACTGGTCCTGGTGGAGCTCTCGTAGATATTCCACAAATTCCTTTTCTTGCAATCCACTCAACCTGATTTTCACAGTCCAGCTGCATAATGATATCCCCCATGATCACTCTAACCTGTTGGACAGGGGTTGAGGCTCCTGCAACTCTACCCCTGGATCCCTCTACTTGCCTCACTCACAGCTGCATTCTCCTATCCACAGGCCAAATTCATGTTAGTTAGATGAAGGGATGTGACTGTCTCCTGAAACACAGCAGACAGGTAATTCTCTTCCTCCCTGATATGTTGCAATGTTTGAAGCTCAGACTCAAGCTCATTGACTCTGAACCAGAGTTCTTCCAGCAACCAACATTTACTGCAGACATGGTTACTGGGAACTACAAAGAGGTCCATAATCTCCCACATCATGCAGAAACACACCACCTGACTCACCATCCTTATTTTATTTAATTCGTTTTAAATTTATTTTTTATTTTTAACTTTTTTGTGTCTCTGTGATGAAAGTTGTGACCAATAAATTAGCAAGATTCAATTTAATACATTCAAATTTAGCAGATCCCTTAGCCAATCAAACCACAACCCTCATGTGATATCACTTTTCAGTTTCCCCATCAGGATCAGAATCCCATCTTTTCAGACTGTTCTCTGTTTGCTACCATTCAGCTCTGGTCCTGAAGTTAAGCCCCAAATCCACAAGTTAAGTTTTTATAATCTGTTACCTTCTCAGGTAATTGGTCGCATTGCATTTGTCCTGCTTTTTGTGAGCAGACAATACCTGGGCAGTTTACAGCTTTGTGTTTTTTTGAGATTAGATATCCTACGGTGTGGAAATAGGCCCAACAAGCCCACACCGACCCTCTGAAGAGTAACCCATTTCCCTCTGACTAATGCATCTAACACGATAGGCAATTTTGCATGGCCAATTCACCTGACCCGCACATCTCTGGATTGCGGGAGGAAACCAGAGCACCCAGAGGAAACCCACGCAGACACGGGGAGAATGTGCAAACTCCACACAGACAGTTAAATCCGTGCAGGATAAGCTGAGCATGAAGTTTGCCTGATTGCAGATTTTCACGACAACCATAGTTTTGTCAGGTCCCAAAGCTTTGCTGCATTCGATGTGTTTGGTTGTTTGTTGAAATCATTTGAAACTACTCATATTGGCAGAAGGCTGACCTTGGACCACCAGTTGAAACATTTTTGTTTGTAGATGCTTGCAGGTACTACAGCCATGTTCTTTGCAGTTATGTACAAAGTTTTGTTGTCATTGAGGTTTCGGAGGTGGTGGCAGTACTTGTCCATGGTGTATTCAGTATTTAAACTTATGGTAGGTCAATAATTGGGTAGTGTCATTCAAGGCCATTGGCTGGTAGAATTGTGATCAATTGCAAAACAAAGAGAATGATTTGTTTGCGGGCAACATTCACTTTATTACCTGCCAAAACTTTGAGATGGCGGTGAGAGCTGATTGAGATCATGGTGGTCATTTTTGTCCTGGTCAGCGAACATCTATCTATCTTCCAGGACTATGCTTCATCACATTTTGAAAATAGCAACTGCAATGCAAGTTGGAAGGATTCTCCTTCATTATTCTTTCCCTTCATGTCTGCAGGCGCTGAATCCAGTGGTGATATGGATATTCTTTTGACTCATCCAGACTTCACTTCAGAATCATTAAAAAGGGTGAGATCTGATTAACTGAAATACCCTTTAGAAAAATTTCAACTTTGCATGTTTCTGGGTGTGCTTTAAATCGGCCAAGTGGATTTTAAAACCAAGAATATCATTAACATTTTAACTGTGCAACAATTGACTTTGAAATCTTCCTCATAGCATAAACATCAATACAGATCATGACCTGAAGTGCCTCTTTTTTTCGGCAATAAATTCTATGCACTATCTCTCTTGTGCATTTTGTTTAGATATTTCTTAAAGCCTGAGACCATATTGCAAGTTTGCGTTTATACATCGGAACAGAAGTAGTCCATTTGACCTTTTGAGCCTGCTCCATCATTCAGCCAGATCATATTGTGCTTTCAGCTCCACTTGCTTGTCTGCACTCGAGTGCCCTCTAGTTTTAGTTTCTCCCAAGAGGAAATATCCTGCATTGGTGCATTCTATCCAGTCCCCATGAATGCAGGCTTGAATGCTCACTTTCCCCAGTTGTACTAGAGTCATACAGAAGAACATCCTCCGTTTTTCTTCAAAACGTAGAGCGTAAAAGGAGGACATTCGATCACTTGTGCATGTGTTGATGCTGTGTGACAAATTACTATTTGCTGATCTAAAACCAGGTCTCATACTTGCTCAATGGATTTTTTTTATCTCTCTATCAATATTTTGAAGACCAACTGAACTGTTTAATGTTTGCTGATCCACGGAGAACAATCCAAACCTTCAATCTGTCCTCCTAAGATCCTTCATCTCTGATAGCATTCTGATAAAATTTCACACCAGCCTTTCAAAAGGTTTTAATCTTTCCTGACGTATCGGTTCCAGATTTGTTCACATTTCTCCACTTAAAGCCCTAACCATTGATATATGAATTTCTGGTATGGTCTTTTGGTTTTTTTTCAATTCACTTGTGGGATGTGGGCATCGCTAGATGGGCCAGCATTTATTGCCCATCCCAAGTTGCCTTTTAGAAGGCGATGGCGAGCTGTCTTCTTGAACTGCTGCAATCCATGTGCTGTTGGTTGACCCATAATGCCCTTAGGGAGGCTAATCCAGAATTTTGACCCAGCGACAGTGAAGAAACAGCAACCTATTTCCAAGTCAGGATGGTGAGTGACTTGGAAAGGAACTTGCAGATAGTGGTGTTCCCATGTATCTGCTCTTGTCAGGGAGCCGCTGCTCAGGAACAGGTTCCGCCTTGAGTGCATTTTGTGTTGGAGGGAGGAGAGAACTTAGGATGCGGGGCTGACCAGAGTCAGGGATGCACTGGATGGCCTGGATGATTGCTGGCACAGAGAGCGATGGTCCACCTCCGATTCACATCGGGAGCCATCCATAGCTGGATAGACAAGGCACTCATGTCCATAACCTCGAGGTGGCTTAGGAGTGCAGTGGACTTCCGGACAAACTGACCAGTGTCTGTCCCAGAGCTTGGCATTGGCCTCACACTGTGGACTCTCCTCTGTGACATGGTTCCCCACAATCAAAGCTATCTCAGGGATATCCTTCCGGTCCCCTTTCAACTGGCGCAGAGGTGTTATCTGTATGGGCAGATGCTGCACACTGTTCACTGCCATGCCTTCATCTGCCACCCGGTCACTGGAGCATAACGTTTTCCTCTCCAGCAGCGCCGATCTCTGTGGAGGGCCCTTGACAAAGGGGATCTGAGATGGAGAGTGCTTCATGTGGCGGTCCCATGCAGTTGGTGACTGAGCAAATTTACCAGGTGCCAGACTATGTGCACGTATTGTGGCTTGAAAGAGATGGACTTCCACTTGAGTCCGTGTATCTGCAGCCCCTTTTCAGGTTTTTGAAGGGGCTGCTGTTAAAATTTTGGTTGCACTTCAGGCCCACACTCCTGATTTACAGGCACCCGTGCAGGAAGGGATGGACAAGTCTATGAACGTTCTCATGGCTTTGCTCTTGGGCCTGGCCATGATAGCCATTAACAAGTCCAGGCAACAAGCTGAGGAGGGACTTGTTGTTCCTGACTGTCTGCCCTCCTTTGCCCCTCTTTGCATCTGTCCGCCTCAAGTGTCCCTGACGCTGAAGCACACTATGTTCACTGATAGTCAAGGCCTGTCGTGACTGATGGATGCTGGAGGCATCATGAACCTGAAAGGTAACATTTTCATTTAGTAATAGGGGAGGCAATGGCCTAGTGGTATTATCACTGGACTGTTAACACAGTGACCTAGATAACGTTCTGGGATCTGAGTTTGAATCCTGCCATGGCGATGGTGGAATTTGAATCCAATAAATGTCAGGAATTGAAGAGTACAATGATGACCATGAATCCATTGTCGATTGTCGTAAAAATCCATTTGGTTCACTCACTCATGTCCTTTAGGGAAGGAAACTGCTGTCCTTAACCAGCCTGGCTGACATGTGACTCCAGACCCATAGCAATTTGGTTAACTCTTAACTTCCCTCTGGGCAATCAGGGATGGGCAATTAAATGCTGCCTGGCCGGTCATGTCTTCTGCCTGTGAGTGAATGAAGGAAATATTTTTTATTCCCACAGTGTAAGTTTCTGTTTTGCCTTTGGAGTTGCTTTTGTTTTTGGGTTGGGACCCAACAAGAAGGCTGTCTTATTTTCCCTTTGCTTCAGTATTTGACCCCTGGAAGTGCTTTATTTCATCAACAAATATTTACTTCACATTTTGATGCCTTGTTGCCCCTACCCCAATAATGCATAGTGACAGCAGAGTTGAGAAAAGTCATTTTCCGTTTGGTTATTTGTTGTTTTCCTTTTTCCAGAATCACTGGACTTTCATGTGTGTTCAAAAGTTGGATAAACATTTGCTTTTTTTGTTTTAAAAGAGTAGTGTGAGCTTTGCTGTGGGCTTAGCCCGGTGCTGTCTTTATGACTGTCTGATGGGGCGGTGTCTGGGAGGGAGCTTGACCTTTTGAGAGAGTGGATGGTGCTCCATAAGGATCTTTGGTGAATTTCTGCAGTGCATCTTGTAGATGGCACATACTGTTGCTACTGAGCGTTGGTGATGGAGGGATTGGATATTGTAGCGCCAATCAAGCAGGCCCCTTTGTCTTGGATGGTGTCAAGCTTCTTGAGTGTTGTTGGAGCTGCAGCCATGGATGAAAGTGGAGAGTATTCCATCACATTCCTGACTCATGTCTTATAGATGGTGGACAGGCTTTGGGGAGTCAGGAACTGAGTTACTTGCTGTAGTATTTCTGGCCTGACCTGCTCTTGTCGCCATTGTTTGTATGTAGCGAGTCCAGTTCAGTTTCTGGTCAATGGTAAAGCCAAGGATGTTGATAGTGGAGCCTTTACTAATGGTAACACTATTGAATATCAAGGGTGGTGGTTAGATTGTCTGTCATTGGAGATGGTCATTGACTGGCATTTCTGTGGAGCGAATATTACTTGCCAATTGTGAGTCTATAACTTGGTGTTGTCTTGTTGAATTTGAATGTGGACTGCTGCTGTATCTGAGGAGTTGTGGATGGTGCTCAACATTATGCACTCATCGGTGAACATCTCCACTTCCGACCTTATGACAGAGCGAAGATAATTGATGAAACAGCTGCTGAAGATGATAGGGCCGAGAATACTCTTGCAGATGTGTCTTGGGGCTGCACACTGGCTGAGTGGTTAGCACAGCGCCAGGGTCCCAGGTTTGATTCCACCTTCGACTGATTGTGCAAACTCCACACCGACAGACATTCTCCCTATGTCTGCATAGGTTTCCCCTGGGTGTTCCATTTTCCTCCCACAGTCCAAAGATATGTAGGTTGAGTGGATTGGTCATGGGAAATGCAGGGTTGCAGGGAGAGAGTAAGGGGGTAGGTCTGGATGGCAAGGTCCTCAGAGGGTTGGTGTGGACTCGATGGGCAGAATGGCCTGCTTCCCCACTGTCGGGATTTTATTAAAAAAGTGTCCTGGCCCTAAGCTGACTGACCTCTAACAACTGCAATCATCTTCCTATGTGCCAAGTATGACTCCAACCAGTGGAGAGTTTTACCTTCCAATACTCATTGATTCTAGTTTTCTAGAGATCTTTGCAATCAACGAAGTGTGACATCAGCCTTGATGTCAAGAGCTGTTGCTCTCACCTCACCTCCGGAATTCAGCTGTTTTGTCCATGCCTGAACCAAGGCTGCAATGAGGTTAGGAACTGAGTGGCCCTGGCAAAACCCAAACTGGGCGTCACTGAGCAGGTTATTGCTGAGCAGATGTTGCTTGATAGCACTGTTGATGACATCTTCCATTTCTTTATTGATGACAGAGAGTGGACATACGGGGCAATAACTGGCTGGGATGGATTTGTCCTGCTTTTTGTAAACTTGACATAACTTGATTGTTTTCCACATTGTAAGATAAATAACTGTTTTAACTGAACTGGAAGAACATGCTGGAGGAGTGACAAGTGCTGGAGAACAAATCTTCATTACTATTGCCAGAATGTTCTCACGGGCCATAGCTTTTGCATTTTCCAGTGCCTCCACATGGAGTGAATCAAATTAGTTGAAAACGGTCATGCTGGGGACAAGTGACGACTCTGAGATGGATGATCCACTCAGCATTTGTGGCTGAAGATGGTTGCGAATGCTTCAGCCTTATCTTTTGCTTTGATGAGTTGGGCTCTTCCATCATTGAGAAGGAGCATATTTGTGGAGTTTTTAATTGTCCATTGAGTTTTTAAATGTCCATCACCATTCATGACTAGGTTTGGCAGGACTGCAGAGCTTAGATTTGATTCATTCATTGTGGGATTGCTTCGCTTTGCCTATCGCTTGCTGCTTTTATTGTTTGTGTGCACCTAGTTTGGTAGCTTCACCAGGTTGATACCTTATTTTTAGGTATGCCTGACACTCCTGCTGCCATCCCCTCCTGCACTCTCCATTGAAGCAGGGTGGATCCCCTGGCTTGATGATCATGGTTGTGTGGGGAGTCTGCCTGGCCATGAATTTGCAGATTCAGCTGGAGTACTATTCTGCTGCTGTTAATAGCCCAAAGTGCATTATGGATGTTCAGTCTTGAGTTGCTTAATTTGTTTGAAATCTGTTCCATTTAGCATGGTGATAGTGCCACATAACATGCGGTTATATACCCTTAATGTGAAGACGTGTCTTCGTCTCCACAAGAACCCTGTAGTGGTCTCTCTTAGCTATACTGTAATGGACGGATGCATCTGCAGCAGGCAGATTGGTGAGGATGAGGTCAAGTATGTTTTCCATCACGTTGGTTCCTTCACCACCTTCACACACATTTTAGCAGTTACGTCCTTTAGAATCCAACCAGCGTGGTTAGTAGTGTTGCTGCTGAGCCTCTGTTTGTGGTGGGCATTGAATGCCCCACCCAGAGTACTCTTGCCAAGTGTTGTTCAACATGCAGGAGTACTGATTCTTCAGCTGAGGGAGGATGGTACCTGGTAATCAGGAACGAAGTTTCCTGGCCCATGTTTAACTTGAAGTCATGAGACTTCACAAGCTCCGGAGTCAATGTTGAATACTCCTCGGACAACTCCTTCCCAACTATATACGACTATGCTGCTACCTCTGCTGGGTCTATCTTGCTGGTGGGAGAGGACATATCCAGAAATGGTGATGGGAATGTCAGGGATATGGTCTGTCAGGCATGATTCTGTGAGTCTGACTATGTCAGGCTATTGCTTGACTGGGTTTATGAGACAGCGTTCCCAATTTTGTCATCGTTGATGTTCGTCAACAGGACATTTCAGAGTCAACAGGGTTATTTCCACTGTTGTCTTTTCTGATGCCTAGGTCGATGTCAGGTGGTCTGTCTGATTTCATTTAATTGTGAGACTTGTACTCAACATACCTATTTACACATCTAAGTAATCTGTATGCTTTTTTTAACTACTTTATAAAATATTCAGAAAATCTGAACATATCTCTTTTAAATTTAGTTATAAGCCAATTGGGTGCCTGATTGTAACAGTCGTGGATGCCCTTATTCTAAAATTCAAATTGAACATGATATGCTGGAGAGATCTGTGGGACCCAAGCAGCATGTTTAAGAACCACATTGCCAACTCAGTGGCAATCTGCACAATCTGAAATTGTATTGGTATATGCACGTACGAGATGGCAGACATGGGAGAGAACAGGGTGGATGATTATTGGGCTACATGTGCTTTGTAAGTTTTTCCCTCAACTGACACAAGGAGAGATTGGGAGGAGCTCTGAGAAAGTGGGAAGCTTTAAAAGATCAAAAAAGCGAGAAAAGTTCAAGGAAGGGGTTTGTTGAAAGCAGTTCTCTTTATTTGACTTTTTTTTTTCATTGAGAAGGGCAGATTCAGATCACTAGAAACCTTCTTAAATGTTTAGTCTGGGTGTGTTTACCTGTGTGGTTTACCATTTGTTCGAATTAAAAGATTGTTTTTGTAGAGAATATTGGTGCATTAATTAAAGGGAGATTGATTTCAATAAGCAATAAAGCCTCTGACTGCTTCTGACCATCAATCCAAACTATGCTGGATCGAATTTCATGAGATCGTGGAAGCTTTGAAGTTCAAGGTAATTTATCTTTTCATGTGAAGTGCCAGGATCCATGGTGCAGGAACCCAGGAAAGTCAGAGAGTAGACCTGAAAACTACATAAAACAAGAGATGGTGAGTTAAATGACTCCCAGTTTGGGCTTTAAAAGCCTGAAGATTATTGAAAGTCGAGAGGTGTAAAATTCTGTAGTTTTATGGCCCGGAAGGGAATTGATAATAAAAATGGGCAGATACGTTTACAGCAATAAACATTTTTGAGGAAAATTTCTGTTTTGGAATTCAGTTTTGAACAGAAACAGCATCCTCTCTGAGAGGCCAAAATTTCCTCTGAGAGTGCAAATTCCAGTGTTTGATCTTAAAAATATTCCCTGTTGAGTGTCATTGTTAGGCATTCTCAATTCTGATGTGTGCAGACATGCACAGTGTGTCCTAACCTTTTTATCCTTGCTGAATCTGTCATTTAAACAACCTACAGTGCAACTTTAAAGGATACAAATGTAATTATGTTGGATAGGGCAGAATATAGTCATTAAATTTCTTTCCTGTGATCTTTGATCACGAGTTGCATCTCAGCAACATGTCGTGGCTTCCCTTCCCAAATCGAAGGATAACAGAGCAGGTGCTTGGGAACACACATCATTCTGATTTGTATCTATTTTGTCATTCCTTCATTGTCGGTTGGTCACAATCTTCAGGCCTCCTCGCATAAGAGCACTGTGTGTGTACCTTCGCCACCAAATTTCAAAACTAATTAAGGATGGCCAACAAATGATGGCTTTGCCGGTGATATCAATAGCCATAAATGAATAATACAAGAAAGGTTTACAATTTCTGAATGTCTACTTCACCAGTGGAAGGATATCTGTGTGAATATGGAAACCAAAGTTGAGTGTTTTTAGATATTGCACAAAACGCAAATCTGAATGCCGCTGCTCAGCCTCAAGGTCTGAAGAGAGTTGACTTTGGATCACCTTGAGTGCTGTCTTCACGTCAATCTTCTTGACGAATTGGCCAATAACCTGTATTAGTTGCAATTGTAAGAGACTGATGGTCTCAGGTATGACTGTTTTTGTGCTGAGTGGGCATTCTGATTTCTTTGTTTCTGATATAGTTGCTCCAAAGGAGATTTGAAATTGTCTGGAGGCTCCTTTAGTCAAAGACTGCTCTTGATTGGTCATGAGCTGATGAGGCAGTCCACAGAAGGTTTATTGGGTTGAGTCTGAGTATGGAGGGACTGTCTTGCATGGAGGGGTTGAGTAGATTGGCCTGTTCTCATTGTAATTCCAAGAATGAGAGGTAATACATAGAATTGCTAGAGATTTGCCAGAGTAGGTTCTGAGGGGTTATTTTGCTTTTGGGAGTCTAGTATCAGATGGCATAATCTCAGAGAAATTGGTCACCTATTTTAGACAAAGATGAGAGTCATTTTGTTCGCTGTAAGTGATGTGTCCATGGAATTCTGTAGAGGTTGGGTCACTAACCATATTCAAGACTGAGATAGATTTCCAAACAGTATGGAAATCAAGGATTATGGGTAAAAGGCTGCAAAGTGGATTTGAAGTTTGTCAGCCATGATCTCATTGAATGACAGAGCTGATCCTGAAATTGGTTGCTGTTTGGTTTCGTGACTTCCATGTGCTCATGTCAAGGGATAACTCCGTATCTTAATTGCAGCATCTTTCCTTGATACCAGTGAATTGTCATTTGAACTCCCACTGTAATTAGGTAGGCTGAGGCCCCACACCATGACTGCAGAGGTAAGTGGTTGAGAAATTCAGATGTCTTTTTAAAATTACATCAAGCACACAGCCTCTGGATAAATCAAGAAGAATTAAATTGCCTTGCTCGTTTTTAATGAACTCATGACAAAATGCTGTGCTCACTTCTTTGCAACTTCTGGCTTCTGAACAGTACTATGCCCATTCATGTGTTGGCATTATACTGATAAAACAGCAGAGGGCTCTCTCTCCTCTTGTTCAGAAACTGTTCCGACATTCTGGTTAATCTAGAGACTTGAGGGGGTATATTCTCTTTTTTTTATATACAAACCTCAATTGTATTTTTATTTTCTTAAATTCTTGCAAAGAGATTTTGCAGCAGGGATTTATATCTTTGTTGTGCAGGCATATGGTAATACAAAACAAAAAATAAAACTTGCAAGCTTATTCCTCTAGGGTTTGTCTTGTGTATTGGAAAAGGAGAGTAGATTCCTTTGTTATCCATGTATGGAGAGTGAATTACAATATTAGATTAGATTACTTACAGTGTGGAAACAGGCCCTTCGGCCCAACAAGTCCACACCCACCCACCGCTGTGCGATCCACCCATACCCCTACATTTACCCCTATACCTCACACTACAGGCAATTTAGCGTGGCCAATTCACCTGACCTGCACACCTTTGGACTGTGGGAGGAAACCGGAGCGCCCGGAGGAATCCCACGCAGACATGGGGAGAATGTGCAAAACTCCACACAGTCAGTCGTCTGAGGCGGGAATTGAACCCGGGTCTCTGATGCTGTGAGGCAGCAGTGCTAACCACTATGCCACCGTGCCGCCCAAAAGGACAAATCCAAATAAGGCAAAATTTGGACTTGCTGATATTTAATTGAACATTTTTTGATCAAGTAAGCTGCAAAACAATTCCATCTTAACAAAAGTAACCTGAATCCAGATATATTTTAAAAAATGTTCTTGAAACCCACAGAACATCACTAACTTACTAAGGGAATATATGTCCTTACGTTTGGCAGAATGATACTATTCTCTTTACGTTAAAGGTTTTCATGGTCTTAAGACTAAATGTGAGGAGATTCATCTTGTAAATAGCTTATAAAACTGGCAACCAATCCTTGGAATTGTTTTGAAGATGTGCTGTCATTTTAAACTGAAATGTTTTGATATTTTTGGAAACTACTAGACACACAGTATTGTATCATCAGAAATGTCTTTTGCTGAGTTTATTGGAGACATGGTAAAGAACAAGAATACCATGCAAACACCTGCCAGAGTTACGACATTACAATTAAACCTTTCCTTACCACTCCTGGGTAGTTTGTAGATTATTATTGTTTTCATCATATGCTGAAAAGGCTGGAAGAATTGAAATCCCCTTGCACAAACCTCCTATCAATACAACTGTCTGATCAGTTCTTTATTGGTGTAACCAAGGCATGACAGCTGACAGTATATAATATATCAATGGGAAATTGACTGTCAACTGGAAGTCCAGCCCTGATGATTGCTAGCTGTATTTCCATTGGACAGGAGACAAAGGTCACTGTCAGATTGGAAGCCCTTGTCAGTAAGATCAACACACAAGTACCTTCATTGTCTAATTCTCACACATATTCTTACAAATACCGAACAAGGATTCATATTTCTGTTTACTGATGGTAGCTAACTTTGTGACTCTCTAAAGCCTGGCCACCATCTACATGCACAATGTAGAAGTATGCTGGGTAGTCTCTGCTTGTCTGGATGAGTGCAGCTCGAAAAACACTCAAGAAGCTTGACACAATCTAAGAAAAAGCAACCTCTTGATTGACACCATATCCACAATCATTCACTCTCTCTACCACCACACAGAGTAGCAGCAGTGCAAGCCATGTCCAAGGTGCACTCTGCAGAAAATCACAAAGGTTCCTTAGCACCTTCCAAACCCACGACCATAGCCTCCAGAAGGAGACAGGCAACAAATGCATTGAAGTACCATCACCTTGAAGTTCTCCTCCAAGTTATCCACCTTCTGACTTGTAAAAACATGTCCATTCTTTCAGTGTCTCGGGGTCAAAACCTGGGCCTCCCTAACAGCATTGAGGGTGGACAGCAAATGGACTGCAGCAGTTAGAGAAGGCAGTCCACTACCATCTTGTAAAGGACAACAAGGGATGAACAGTAACTGAACCAGTGACACCCAAACCCCATTGATTAATTTTTTAAAATGTTGCTGCTAAAATGCTGTGCTGTTTGCTCAGACATGGCAGTGGTAATCCCTTTTAAGGTGTGGGGTTGTGAAGTAAGTGGAAATTGCTCATGCAAGAAACTGTACTGCACAAAAGCACTTAACAAAGCCATGTGCGCCCCTCAAAAGAATTAGAGGTTGTTGCTTGGTAATAATGCATTGTGGCAGGTACTGCCTGTTTGGTATGATATATCAAATGCAACAATGGTTTGATGTTGCAGCCATTCAGTTCATCAAGTATTCTCTATCACTTGAGATCATGCCAAGTTTGATAATCTTGATAAAAATCTGTCTTGAATGTACTTAATGTTAGCTTTCCGTGGGACAGAATTCTCAGATTCACTTCCTCCTCAATCAAGGAATTTCTCCTCATCTCTGACTTAAATTAGATCCTTTTTTGAGCTTATGCTCTCAGGTCCAGACTCTGGCACAAGGGGAAACGACCTTTCCTCGTCTACCTAGTCAAGTTCCATGACAATCTTGCATATTTCAAAAAGGTTGCCTCTCATTCTCCTGAATTCCAATGAATACAGGTCCAACCTTCTCAAGCTATCCTTACACTGAAGCTTCTTTCTGACTGTCTTTCCTCAGTTAAAGGGCCCAAAACTCTTCATAGTTTTCCAACTGTGGTCTGACTCATGCTTTGTATAGTTTTAGCAAAACTCCCCAACTTTTTTACTCCATTCTCAAAATTGTCTGTTCTACAGCATTCTGCCTTTTTCTGTTGAACTGATATTCCGCTAATCTATTCTTCCTGCTAAAATACATAACCTCACATCTTTACACATTGTATTTTCATCTGGCAAGTTTTTGTCCACTCACTAACCTGTCCATATCCATTTGCAAACTCTTTGTGCAATCCTCACCGCTTTCCTTGACACCTATTTTTGTGTCATTCACAAGCTTAGTTGTCGGGCATTCACTTTCCTCATTCAAGTCATTAATATATATTGTGAATAATAATGGCCACGATACTCCACCTGTTCCAGGTTGCCATTTTGAAAATGTTGTCCTTATGCCAACTCTATTATCTAGTAGTTCACCAATCCTCTATTCATGCTCATATTTTATGCCTAACACCATCAGCCTCAGTACCCTAATGTGCAATACCTTATCAACTGCCTTCTGAAATTACAAATGTACTCTTTGTTTCTTGCTTGTTACCTGCTCAAAGAATTCTGGTAAATTTGTCAGGTGTAGTTTCCGCTTCAGAAAGCCATGTTATTTCTGCTTGATCACATCTTTATTGTTACATTCTTTCTAAAAGACTCTATCATTTTCCCAATGACAGATGTTAAGTTTAATTGGTCTATAGTTACTTGTTTTTTATATCTCCATGTCTAAATGCATATGTTATGTTGGCAGTTTTCCAATTCTGTGTGATATTTTTCAGAATTTAAGCATTCTTGGAAGATTACTACCAGTACATGCACTACCTCGGTAGCTACCTACTTCAATATCTCGAGGGTGCTTCCCATCAGGCCCAGGGATATATCAATCTTTAGCCCCGTTTGTTTCCCTCACGTTTTCTCTCTGTGATAATTATTTCCCCTTTCCCTTGATTATTTAGGAATTTTGGAATGCTACCTATGTCCGTCGATTGCTCGGGTATCCGTTTTTGGTGAATACCTTGTATAGGTGTTCTTCTTCCTCTTTTTGTAGTTCTGGTGTGCTGCAATGTGTTGTGGCCCCTTTTGAATAATGTCCTGATGCAACTTCGTTTGTGTGTGTTGGGGTGGTTGCTTTCATAGTTCAGGACTGGTCTGTGTGTGTGGCTTTCCTGTATACCTTCGTGTTGAAATGCTACCTATGTCTTCTGCTGTGAAGACTGATGCAAAGTATTTGATCTCTCTCATTAGTATTTTTCAGTTGTCTTTTATTGGTTTTTAAAACTTTCCCAATTCTCTGGTTTACCACTACTTTTTGTCAAATTATCTGCTTTTTTTTCCCTTTCAATTTGATGCTGTCCTTAACTACCCTAATTAACCATGGTTGGCTTATCCCCTACCTAGATTCAGTGTTGTCAACAGAAAAGCAAAAATGAGAGATTGGCAGGAAGTGAAAATTGAAAACAAGAGGGTGGTAGTGTATGGGCTGAAATAAAAAAAGGGAAATGCTATGAATACTGAGCATGCCAGACAGCATCTGTGGAGAGAGAGAGAGAAACAGAGTTCATGTTCTAACTCAGTGACTTTCCTTCACAACTTGGAAAAGTCAGTGAGCTGTATCAGCTATCAAGCAAATGCAGGGAGGGGGTGGATGCAGTGGGAGCTGATGGGTGATGTGCAGATGAAAAGAGAAGACCTGTGACAGGGTGAACAGCAAACGTGATCCAGTGTCAGAAGAGATAATAGTGAAAGTTAAAATGGGGATTATAATGAGATAAGGAAAGAAATTCAAGATGGAGTTGAAGAAGAATAAAGAAGGATTTGAAGAATTGTAACCAACAGCCTCTGTTTTTCTGTGTTTATCATTAGACATTGGTGAACACTTCACTGAGTCCAGAAGGCTGTGAAATGCCTAAATAAAACATGAGATGGTGTTGCTTGAACTTGATTGAACTTTACTGGTATCGTGTATGCGGACAATTGCAGACAATTCACAGTGAGTTGAGGGTGGAGAATTATGTGGCAAGCGACTGGATGCTTCAGCCTTTCTTATGAACTGAATGGAGATGTTCAACAATCAGATAGGCTTGTGTGAACTGAAGAACCCATATCATGAGCAGTGGCTACATCATACTGATTTGAAAGGAGTGTTTGGTGGGAGCAGATGAAATTGCAGATTTTACACCTCCAGACTTTGATTGTTGTATTGTTAGAAAAGTTGTGCAGGGTATCACGGAGTGAATGGTCATTTTGGGAGGGAGGGAAGAAGTGACTGAAGGTGCCAAAAATGATGGAGGTATTTTGTTACAGGTGGAGACTAGCTGGGTTGAACAGTTAATGTGAGGAGAACCTTTTTCCAATAGAATGAATGTGGTTACAACCCTGTCATCTAAGTTAAGGAAAACGGCAGACTAATATCGATTCGGAGAAAAACTGACAGAATTGAACAAAGGAGGTGGGGGCTGGCAGGAATTTAATCAAGGGAGAAGTCCCATGTACTATGCTCAGAGGGACTGAATGTCCATTGTGAAAAAGAGATGGTTTGAGTCAAAAAACTGGGAAAGGTGGTGGACACTGTTGGAAGAGTTGTGAATATATCTTCGAAGAGATTGGAGATGGGGAGAAACAGTTGTCTGGGACAATAACAGACTGAAAAGTTGTATCTATGCATGCATTCCTGTATGTGCATCTGGGGAAGGAAGCACAATTGAGATGTTTAAAATTGCCGACTAAGAAATTGCACAACTTGTGGGGGCTAAGATCTACAGAGAAGATGCGATCAGTGATGTTCGGGGAAATTATAACAAGGTATTCACTGGTGTGATCATATCCTAGGGAAAATAAGAGGTGTAACTCAATACGATGTAGCCACTGCTCATGATGCGGGCACTCCAGTTCACACAAGCCCATTCCGTCCATAAGAAAGGCTAACCTTCACAAGCTGAAGACATCTGTTCGCTATGGAATATCAGCACCACTCTGTCAGCAGATATAGTGGCAGTTGTCCAGGTTGAACGTCAGAGAATGGAGTGGTACAAGGTTAGTGGGAACTCAATTAATTTGTGTTGGCTTGTAGAGAAGTTGAGATCAATGGTCAATGTTCATGCTGCAGTTTCAAATGACAAGTTCTAGCGAGTCAACAAGCCAAAGTGATTGGTCCACTTGGGAAAATAATTCTGTAGATTGGATAAATGGTCTGTTGTGCAGGGAGAAAACTCCTGACCAAAGAAGTGAGCTATAGTCAGTATACCTTGAGAAATGTTCAGTTAGTATGAATGAGTGACAGCTAACCACTCTATGTTCATCATTGCATGTTAACCAGGAATGTGTTCTTTGCTGGAAACTGAACTAACACAGCTGCGAGCCAGCCAAAAAAAAGACACTTGTCGTTTCCCATAAAGTTCAAATTGACTATTGGTTATGTTGGAATGATTTCAAGGCTGTAATTTTATCTTCTGACATGGGGTGGTTACAAACTGTTCAGATTTTTCTTTGAAGTTTATGATACGTGAATCCTTGAAGATCATCTTTATTTGCTTCTGGGTATTCACTGTACTCAATAGAATTTATGATTCTTTATGTCTTCTTTCTCAAAATGAATTTTGTCTGAAGTATCAATCTGTTATATGTGTTGAGGATCTTTTTTCTGGACAAAGTGCCTCACAGTTGTATAATTATTGTATTTGAATATGCAGTGAGGCATTGGCATTTGTGATCGTGAGATACGAGCAAAGCAAGAGTTAGAGGTAGTGTGATGAACTCTGATTCGAATGAAGTAAATATTAAGATGTTAAAAATAGAAAACCAACAGAACAGAAAAAAAGAAATAAAACTGGATGCACCACCAGGCATTGACCTCGGCATTAGAAAAAACAATGGCAGAAACAATCCTTTCAACCCTGCAAAGTCCTCTTTACTAACAACTTGGTGGGGGGTGTGGGGTCGGGGTCAAAATTGGAAGAGCTGTTCACACTAGTCAAACAAGAGCTCACCTTACTCATGGAATCATGCGTGACACACACTGTCTTAGGCACCACCGTCATCATCGTTGGATACATCCCACTCCCACCAGCAGGGCAGAACCAGCAATCTCATGCCTTCAGGTTCAACACTGGGAAGGAAACATCCTGCTGGTTGCCATGTACTGTTCTCCGCTGATGAATCAATACTTCAAATTGTTGAACAAATGGAGGAAGGGCTCAGGATGGTAAGGGTATAAAATGTATTCTGGGTGGGATTTCAATGTCCTGCAAGAGTGGCTCAGTAGTAGTTCCACAAATAGAGCTGGTTGAGTTCTAAAGGACATAGCTGCTAGACTGGGTCAGTGGCAGGTGGTGAGGGAACTAACTTGACCTCATCCTTACCAATCTCTCAAATGCAGACACATCTGTCTGTGATAGTATTGGTGAGAGTGACTACCACCCAGTTCTTGTGCAAATGAAGTCCTGCCTTGTTATTGAGAATACTGTCCATGTTGTGCGACACTATCACCATGCTAAGTGGAACAGACTTCAAGTAAATCTAGCAGCTGAAGAGTGGACACCCCTGAGGTGCTGTCAGCCATCAATATCAGCAGGATGGTACTTCAGCACAACCTATGATTTCATGCCCCACTTGATTATTACTGTCAAGTCAGGGATCATCCTTGCTTCAATGGAGAATGCAGGAGGGCATGCCAGAAGCAGCACTAGGCATATCCAGAAATAAGATGAAACTACCAAACACGACACTACTTACTTGCCAAGCAGCACAAGCAGCAAGTGACAAAGCAAGGCAACTCCACAACCTGTAGATCAGATCTAAGCTCTGCAGCCCTGTCACATCTAATCATGCAAGGTGATGGACAATTAAACAACTCACTGAAAGAGCAGGGTCCACAAATATCCCATCCACAATTGTGGAAGCACCCAAACACTGCAAAACATATGGCTGAAGCATTTTGCAACCATCTTCAGCCAGAAGTGCCAAGTGGATGATCCATCTTTGCCTCCTCCAGTGGTCCCAGCATCACTGATGCCAGTCTATAGCTAATTTGAATCACTCCATATGACATCAAGAAATGGTTGGAGGGATTGGATAGTGCAAAGGCTATGGGCTGTGGCAATAATACTAAAGACTTGTGCTCCAGATTTTGCTGCTCCCCTAGCAAGGTTCTTCCAATACAGTTACAACACTGGCATTTGTGAAAAAATGCCCAGGTATGTCCTGCCTACAAAAACCAAGGCAAATCCAAACTGGCCAATTTCTATCCAATAGTCTGCTCTTGATCATCAGTAAAGTTTTGGAGGGTGTTATCAACAGTGCTATCAAGCTGCACCTACTCAGCAATAATCTGCTGAGTTATGCCTAGTTTGGGTTCTGTCAGGGCCACACAACTCCTGACCTCATTACAGTCTTGGTTCAAGCATGGATCATACAGACGAATTCCAAAGGGGAGGAGCAAGTGAGCGCCCTTGGCATGAAGTCCGCATTTGACTGACAGTAGCATCAAGCAGCCTGAACAAAACAGAAATTATTGTGTGAGGGGGCAAATTCACCACTGGTTGGAGTCATAATCTGCACGTAGGAAGACGATTGGGGTTGTTGGAAGACAGTCATCTCAGGTCCAGGACATCTCTGCAGATGTTATTCAGGTATGTGTCCTCAGCCCATCCATTTTTAGCTGCTTTAGCAATGTTGAGCACTATTCATGACTCTGCAGATAGTGAACAGACCATGTTCAAATGTAACAAGATTTGGACAACATCTATACTTGGGCAAGTAGCAAGTAACATTCGCATCACACAAATGCCAGGCAATGACCATTTCTGATAATTGACATTCAATTGCCATCAGTGAATACTACGCTATCAACATTCTGGAGGTTATCATTGACCAGAACTTCAATTGGACTCTCCCTACAAATACAAGACTGTGTCAAAGGTTCAGAATACGACAAGAAACTTACCTCCTGACTCCCAAAGCCTATCCATCATCAATAAGGCACAAATCAGAAGCGTAATCGAATACTCCTCAGTTGCTTGGATGAGTGCACCCTCCAACAATGCTCAAGAGGCTTTAATATCATCCAGGACAGAGCAGCCTGCTGAATTGGGATGACACCCACAAACATCTACTTCCTCCATCATCGATGTTCAGTAGCAGATGTGTACTATCGACAAAATGAGTGCAGAAATTCATCATGGATCCTTAGACTGTACGTTCCAAAGCCACAACCACTTCCATCTGCATGGACAAAGGCAGCAGATAATGGTAACACCTGCGAGTTCCCCTCCAAACTACTCATTATCTTGACTTAGAAATACATTGCAATTCCCTCACTGTCGCTGGTTCACATTCCTGCAATTCCGTCCCAAATGGCATTGTGGGTCAACTAACACCTTGTGGACTGCAGCAGTTCAAGAAGCAGCTCGCCACCACTTTCTCGAGGGCAGCCAGGAATAGGCAAAAATGCTGGCTACCTAGCAATGTCCATGTCCCATGAATGGAAAAAAAAGCAATGATCTAGCAAAAAGCACATATTGTTCTTGTAATGGTAAAAGAAAGGTTGAAGGATTGAAGTGATATGAATTTCTTAAATGTGATTTTTCATGCAACTGGTCAGAATGTTCAGTAATTGTTGCAAGACAACTCATAGAAATGGGAGTTGTACTCAAGCCTTGGAGGCACTGAAGTTGACAGATTAATGAACATTCATCCAGCTATCATTGAATGTTCTGATTTGAGATGAATTTTTGTTTCAAAATCCCAAGTAAAGATTGTTAAATTGTTTTCAAAAACTTGTTGAATTTGCACCACAGAGTATCCTGTTGCTGCAATTCAGAAGTCTCTTTTAAAACTCAAAGTAAAGAATTAAAGAAACTTACTAGGATATTCTTTCTAAAGTGTCTTGAGTTGATAATGAAATATTTCTTCTGAGAAGTATATTCAGCCTGTTTTGTTTTACCTTTAGGCTGCATTTTATTTATGTTTCATTTCTTAATTTAGATCAATTTCAAACTACAACATGTGGACTATTTTCTTTAAAGTTACATTCAGAAAGCTTTAATGCCAAAGGAGTGTTATTTCTAATATCGCCACTTGCAACTCCATGTATCTCTTTCAGGTTTACTTCACAAAAATCATTGCTGTCCCTGGCATATCAGTAGTATCCTAAAGGAGGAAGTGCATTTTCTGCCAAAGGAATGAAAACAGTTTATAGAGAAATATTAATAGGTTAGGTTATTGGGCAAAAAGTTGTCAATTGGGGTATAATATCGGAAAATGTAAAGTAGTTCATTTTGAAAGGGGGAACAAAAGAATAGCATATCATTTAAATGGAGATAAACTGCAGAAAGTTGCAACTCAAAAGGGACCTTGGCAGAATTATACATGATGTACAGAAAGTTAGCATGCAGGCACAGCTGGTAATCTGAAAGACTGATGGAATGTTGGCCTTTAGTTTGAGGGGCTTGGAGTATAAATGTAGCGAAATCTTTCTGCAGCTGGATGAGAAACTGCTGAGACCATTTCTGGAGTACTGTGAGCAGTTTTGGTCCCCTTATTTAAGGAAAGACGTTATTTCATTGGAAGTCAGAGAAGGTTCACTGGTAGAGTTCTGAGAGAGGTGGCTGAGCAAATAGCAGAGGCATTGGTTGAGATCTTTTAAGAGTCACTGGAGTACGGAAAGGTCCCAGATGATTGGAAGATAGCTGTTGTAACCCCCTTGTTCAAGAAAGGATCAAGACAAAAGATGGAAAATTATAGGCCAATCAGCTTAACCTCGGTTGTTGGTAAAATTCTAGAATCCATCATTAAGGATGAGGTTTCTAAATTCTTGGAAGAGCAGAGTCTGATTAGAACAAGTCAACATGGATTTAGTAAGGGGAGGTCATGCCTGACAAACCTGTTGGAATTTTTTGAAGAGGTAACAAGTAGGTTAGACCAGGGAAACCCAGTGGATGTGGTCTATCTAGACTTTCAAAAGGCCTTTGATAAGGTGCCACACGGGAGGCTGCTGAGCAAGGTGAGGGCCCATGGTGTTCGAGGTGAGCTGCTGGGATGGATTGAGGATTGGCTGTCTAACAGAAGGCAGAGAGTTGGGATAAAAGGTTCTTTTTCAGAATGGCAGCCGGTGACAAGCGGTGTCCAGCAGGGTTCAGTGTTGGGGCCACAGCTATTCGCATTATATATTAATGATTTGGATGAGGGGACTGGGGGCATTCTAGCGAAGTTTGCCGATGATACGAAGTTAGGTGGACAGGCAGGTAGTACTGAGGAAGTGGGGACGCTACAGAAGGATCTAGACAGGTTGGGAGAGTGGTCCAGGAAATGGCTGATGGAATTTAACGTGAGCAAGTGCGATGTCTTGCACTTTGGCAAAAAGAATAAAAGCATAGACTACTTTCTAAATGGTGAGAAAATTAGTAAAGCCAAAGTACAAAGGGATCTGGGAGTGCTAGTCGAGGATTCTCTAAAGGTAAACATGCAGGTTGAGTCTGTGATTAAGAAAGCGAATGCAATGTTGTCTCTTATCTCAAGAGGGTTGGAATATAAAAGGAGAGATGTGCTACTGAGACTTTATAAAGCTCTGGTTAGGCCCCATTTGGAGTACTGTGTCCAGTTTTGGTCCCCACACCTCAGGAAGGACATACTGGCACTGGAACGTGTCCAGCGGAGATTCACACGGATGATCCCTGGAATGGCAGGTCTAACATATGAGGAACGGCTGAGGATCCTGGGATTGTATTCGTTGGAGTTTAGAAGATTGAGGGGAGACTTAATAGAGACGTACAAGATAATACATGGCTTGGAAAGGGTGGACGCTAGTAAATTGTTTCCGTTAGGCGAGGAGACTAGGACCCGTGGACACAGCCTTAGAATTAGAGGGGGTCAATTCAGAACAGAAATGCGGAGACATTTCTTCAGCCAGAGTGTGGTGGGCCTGTGGAATTCATTGCCACAGAGTGCAGTGGAGGCCGGGAAGCTAAATGTCTTCAAGGCCGAGATTGATAGATTCTTGTTGTCTCGAGGAATTAAGGGCTACGGGGAGAATGCTGGTAAGTGGAGTTGAAATGCCCATCAGCCATGATTGAATGGCGGAGTGGACTCGATGGGCCAAATGGCCTTACTTCCACTCCTATGTCTTATGGTCTTATGGTATGGAGGGATTGTCATATGAGCAAAGGCTGAACATGTTGGGACTTGACTCATTGGAATTTAGACGAATAAAAGATGATCTCATCAATACATGTTGGATTCCTAAGGGGCTTGACAGGGTAAATGTTGAGAGGATGTTTCCCCTCCTAGGAGAGTTTTAGCATAAAGATTGAAATAAGAAGGAATTTCTTCTCTCAGAAGGTTGAGAGTCTTTGGAACTCCTTGCCACAGAGCTGTGTGGACAGAGTCCTTGAGTATTTTTAAGACCAAGATAAATTCTTGATCAGTAAGAGAATCAAATGTTACAGCAAAAACACAGTGAAGGTGGATGTGAGAAATGACAGATCAGCCATGATCCTGTTGAAAAGCAGAGCAAGCTTGAGGGGCCTACTCCTGTTCCTATTTCTTATGAACTTCTAGCATAAATGTTTATTTTATAAAGACACAGCAAATGAATTTTCCAAAATTGGTTTGTGTCTGAAGACTGCTTTTTGAGTTGTGTAACATTTGGGTGAAGTATGGTAACAGGAGTAATTTGAACCAATGAGAATATTATGCAAGAAGAGCATTGCCATGGTTATAAAGCACCAACCAATTCATGTGCAAGTTTTCTTAGATGATAAGTAAACCTCCTGACTGCACTAAGAAATAAATTTTATAGAAGCTAAATACACTGCAGCTCTGACTTTTTTGTTGGATTTTATCTTCAGCCAAAGCTCCTCAATCCAGTTGTGGAATGCCTGGAAGCGATAAATTTTGTCACAAACACACTTTCCAAAGGAGATGCCAAATTCATGGTAGGTATCAATTTCCTATTCTGTACCTTGAAAATTATGGGACAAGTTAGATTGTATATCCTTAACAACTTTTTCCCAGATTTTTCTTGCTTTAATATTTTAGCAGTAGGTAACCTAATTGAAATAAATGGTTAGTATACAGCTAAAATAATCAAGGGATGGATTTTGAGTGAATACTTTAAACATTGATTAGACAAGTACTCTACAACATTAATTGGGAGCCATGACTTATTTGTCACAAAATGTGTTGTATTTCACGACATTGTTGGGATAAGGAAGGAAGACTGTACGAATTTCTAGAAACCAAGAGCAAAATTATTCCAGTAAGATGTCTTGGAGGATTATGTGCGCTTTTATTTTGTATTCAGTTTGCCTAGAATAATTTACATAGTTATAAAAGGACAGATTTTGAAAGAAAAATGCCTTGTTCTACTGACTTACTTTTTTTACTTCACAGCTTATTTACTTAATTGTCATTTCATTCTTGTTTCTTTTTAAGCAACAAAACAGATAATAGAGTATTTAGCATTTTCAGTGTTTTAGTTGTTAAGATCTTGCATCCAAGTGGGCTGTGGGGGGAATATGGTGACCGTCGATAACTGGAGTGTATTTGGCTCTTGATACTAACAATTCCCCTAGCATAGAGATACTGCCAAACTTCAGATTCAAGGGTGATGAGACAAATTACAAAATTCAGATGAAATTTCTGTCTTTCTGATCTGCATGACTATGTTTTGCTGAATAAATGTGTGAGTTAACCATACCTAAATTTGATAACTTCCTCCTGATTGGATACTAAGGGATGGAGGCTTTAGGGTTTTTATATCTATCTTGTATCTTTAAGTGGAGCAGAAATTATTTTCAATGTTTGATATCCAGTGCTTGATGGATAGACCTTTTGGAAGGGCTGAAGTTTCATTTCAGTCCCTGCACAATCCACTCCCCCCACTCCATCTCCCCCACCCGCAACAAGCAATCCATTCCTCTTGCTCGTGACTGACTGAGTGTGAAGTAGACATCCAGCATTCTAAAGCAGGGGGAGTTGTGTTTAGCCAACTTAGTGCAGCTTTTAGAAGAGATAACAGAAAGGGTCAATGAGGTAATGCTTTTGATTTGAAATACATGGATATCCTGAAGGCATATGATATCGCGCCAGGTAACAGACTTGAGGAAAATGACAGGTCATGGTCTAAGACGGACATGATCACCATATATACAAAATTGGTTGAGTATTAGGAAATAGAATTATAGTGAATGGATTTTTTTCAGGCTGGGGGATGATTCGTAGTAGAGTTCCCCATGGGTCAGTGTTGGGACCCTTGTTTTTCCTGGTATGTATTAATGATCCAGATTTGGTGTGTAGTGAACAGTTTCAATGTTTGCACATGACACTCAACTTGGAAGAGTTGAAAACTGTGAGGAGGACAGTGTGGAACTCCAAAAAGACAGTGACAGGTTGAAGGGAGTGGGCGGATAGGTAGCAGATGAGATTCAATGCAGAGAAATGTCATGTGATGTGCCTTGGTCGGAAGAACATTGAATTCTAAAGGAGTGCAGGAGTACAGAGACCTGGGTGAAAACCTACACAGATCATTGAAGACAGTTGGACAGGTAGGACAAGTGGAAGAGCTTTATTAATCGGGGCATAGAGCAAAGAGATCTCACTGTCTAAAGATTTGGTCAAATTGGTGTGAAAGCTTTTGCCCAATTTGTTCATATGCTTGCAGGAACATTAACATTAAACCCCAATCTTCAAGAACAACAAAAAAGCAGCACAACAGTCTGACGAGTTGACAAAAAAGCTCCTTAACCAAGATAAATCTACTTTCATGGTGTCCTGATGTTGCAGATTGTGAGGCTAGATTTTTAATGGTTCAGTGGCTGGCTATCTATGCAGGTTATCTCAAAACAAAAGTACTGTGGACACGAGAGATCTGAAGCATAAGTAAAAAGTGCTGGAGAAACCTAGCAGGTCTGACAGCATTTATGGAAAGTGAAGAAGAGTCATATTGGACTTGAAACTTGAATGCAGATGATCTTGTTTTGATTGTTCTCAATGGTGAAGCATTCCTGTCGTTGTACTAACACTTGGGTTATAAGCTTTCATCTCCATTTGCCAAAGTGTTTTTTTATGACTGGACTCATCATGTAAGTAACTATTTTACACAAGGCAATGTCACTGATTATTATACATCTGTTTCAGAGCACATTGGCCTGATGTGTGTGTGTTCAGGAATTGCTGCAGTCTGAGACTTGTGGTTCTCCGAAGACCATAACAAATGGGCAGAATTTGAATGCACATTAATCAATCTGCAGCTCTGCCAAAGATTGCAAGAGGGCATACATCAGTTTTCATTTTGATCTTTGAAATCAAAGTTGGCAACATTCAGCTCAAATTTCTTCTTTCGCTATCACTTGGTACTTCCATTGTGTCATTTTAATCAATCCTATTCTTGCATCTGATCTGAGAGAAGTTTTGAACTTTAAACACACATTTTATTTTAAACCTCTTTTTGAAGTGTTCTGACAATGTGATGAAGTATCAGTAAGAATGCCCAAACAGGACTGTTTTACACCAGATGTTTGTTCATTGATCTTGGTTTCAGATCATTATCGCGTCAACTGCTGGATTTTTTTAAGCAGCTACTATAGTGGCTGTTGAGAAATCGAATTGATTGTCTGCACTTTTCCTGCATGGGTGTGAAGTATATTTTTTAACAACATCAATTTTAAATTGGGTGTTGAAATACAATCACAATTACGGTATCTTGTAAACATCAATCATATTAACCAATGTCATTCAGTCCCTGTTTTACTGGGCAAAATGCCACGTTTGATTGGCAACTCACCTTCATTACAAAACCATAGGTATCTCTGTAGTGGAGCTGTTTCAATTCTGTTTTTATGCTGACATCTTCTGTTGTGGCTGTATCTCATCTTACCAGTTAAACCACAGTCTTCATTCTTTGGAAATGCTGCCTTTTAGAAATTAGAACAGCAAATGGCAGCAATTAATTTTTTTTTCAACGAATACGAGATTGTGGCTGTCATGTAGGTTTTGAATCCTTGAGCTCTGGAACAATGGAAAGTATGCTGATATGATAAGGAGTAATCAAGTAGTGAACGAATATATGAGAGAAAACATGGCATATTGCATGACAACATTGAGGCCTTTTTAGAACTGTTTTTTATAAATGTTTTTAAATGGGCAAAATAGATTTCAAACTAAAACGAGAGTTGTGCATTTTTATGAAATATTGAAGGATCGTTTCTGTATAAAATACAGCCAATTTATTATCCTTTTAATCCCTAAACAGCACTGTTCTCTGATATAGCTTCAATGTTTGGTTGGCAGGTAGATTCTAATTGATAGAGGCATTGCTGAGGAGAATGAATCAGTTAATGATGATTGACAATTAAATGCCAAATTTTGTTTAAATTAGAAACAAGGCAGATTGATTCTGATTGGTGAAAGCAATGTTCTGAGGAAAAAAAACAGAGAATGATTGTCACCTACTTTAATGTGTTGTAACAGGCCGGATATGTGCACTTTTTTTTTGTGTCAACAGTAGGGCCCTGTGTATTAATATAGTAGCTTCCCAGTATGTGCAAGTACAGGTATACAATTCTTTATCCGAAATCCTCGGTACCAGCTGGTTTTCAGAATTCAGAATTTTTTGGATTTCAGAATAAGTGACAGTTTAATGGTGAAATTTTTAAAAATCTGAAGAACAGCAGATGCACCTGAGAGTACTAAGAGCCCTGAAACAGAACTGACGCCTGCCGATGCTGGGCCAGGCCCCCACATCACATCTGAGTGACGTGGGTCGAGTGGGTGCAGAGTTGGGTTAACTATTTGCACACCAAACAGTCTTGTTCAGGAGAAAAAGACTTCACAAAAACAACTTTGGATTTTGGAGTTTTTCAGATTTTGGGATTTCAGATAAAGGATTGTGCACCTGTACTCCATACTGCAATCCCAATTCATGATCCTAAATCAATTGTCAGCATAATACTTCGAATGCTGAGGAGAATGCAGGTAAATGTAAGGCTATCCAGTTTATTAGGAAGAACAAAGGTGCAGTTTATTTCTTCAATGGGAGTGATTAGAAAGTTTTGTCTCCAAAGGGACTACAGGCCTAGATGTTCAAAAATTGCTGAAAGCTAACATACAGATGCAGCAAGCAAATCAGATGGTGATTGAAATGCTGACCTTTGTCATATGATTTGGATTTGAATATAGAAGCAAAGAAATATGACTTCAATTTTGTATAACACTTGTGAGACTGCAGCTGGGATATTATGTTCTGTTCTGATGGCTTGCCTGAAGGAGGCTATACTTGCCACAGAGGTAATGCAACAGGGGTTTCCTAAACTTTTTTCTGAGATGGTAAGACTATTTTATGAATCATAGAATCCCTACAGTATAGAAACAGGCCATTTGGCCCAACAAGTCCACACCAACCCTCCGAACAGTATCTCACCCAGACCATGAAGAGAGATTGAGGAGACAGGACCTTTGGGGTTGAGAAGCAAGAGAGCTGATCTCATGAAAACTTGGAATTTTTCAGAAGGGATAAACAGAGTTGTCATAGAAAGGATGTTACACTATTACTGAGATTTAGAATCAGAGGATAGTCACTGAATAAAAGGCAAATCATTCGGCAATAAGATGAGGCTAAACGTTTTCACTCAAAATGGTCAACCTTTAGAATTTTGTACTCCAGAGAGCTGTGGAAATTCAGTAATTAAAGCTAATGACATAAAGGGGTATGGGGAAATTATACAAATATGACATTGAGGTAGATAATCTTCCATGAGGTAAAATTGTGGTGCCAACTTGAAAAGTTTGATGGTTTATTCTAGTCCTGTGTTCCTTGTTTTTTGTTAGGATGTCGACGCCGCTGCTTGGGCGAACACTGATTGTCTGTCCCTGGTTGCTCTTGAGAAGGTGGTAGTGAGCCATATTCCTGAACGACTGCATTTGTGTGTACAGCCACAATGCCAATAGGAAGGGTTCCAGGTCTTTGACTCAGCACCATTCAAGGATTGGCAATTTATTTCCAAATAAGGATGATGAGTGATTTGGAAAGGGAACTTGCAATTGGTGATATTCCCATGCATCTGCTTCTTTTGTCTTTTTAGATATTCATGGTCATGTGTTTGGAAGGTGCTGTCTAAAGAGGTGAATGTCTGTCTGTAGTGCATCTTGGAGATGGTGTGCATTGGTGCTCCTGAAAGTTGGTAGTGGAGAATGTTCAGAAATGGAGGTTGAACCCCTCTGCTAATTAAAACTAATACTCCAGAAAAGCCCACCTCGCCTCATAATCTCCTAAAAGTGTGAGTGAGTGAAAGTCTCCGATTTCCACTGCTTTAAAGAAAAAAATAACAATTTATTTTCCTAACTCTAACAGTGAAAACTACACAGACACTATTAACAAAACCAAGTGCCCCTTCTCTTAACTAATCACTATCTGACCCCAACTTAATTAAAATGCTACTCTAATAACACAAACTTTGAACATTGAGAGATTAAATTAATTTAATGTCCATACAGTCTGTTATGTAGTCTTCCTTCTGGTATTTCAAATCTGCTGTCTTCTCCTTGGTGAGCGGCACGGTGATACAGTGGCTAGCACTGCTGCCTTACAGCGCTAGAGACCCGGGTTCAATTCCCACCGTGGGCAACTGTCTGCGTGGAGTTTGCACATTATCTCTGTGTCAGCGTGGGTTTCCTCCGGGTGCTCTGGTTTCCTCTCACAGTCCAAAAACGTGCAGGTTAGGTGAATTGGCCATGCAAAATTGCCTGTAGTGTTAGGTGAAGGGATAAGTGTAGGGGAATGGGCCTAGGTGGGTTGCTCTTCGGAGGGTCGGTGTGGACATGTTGGGCCGAAGGGCCTGTTTCCACACTGTAAGTAATCTAATCTAATCCTTGGGCTGTCTTCTGTGGTTTTTTCTACTGTGAATATCCTTGCATAAAATTCCATGGTGCCTTCTGAGGGCTTTCTTTGAGAGTATTGTGACCCTTTTCAGATGGCATGTGCTCTTATGTTCCACAGGCAAGTAGCTCTTACATGCCCTTCCTTTTTCTCCCCCAAGACTCATACACTGCCATTGGTCTGATGTTGTCAGTACACTTAAATTCAAATTCAATTGGGATTTGGTAGCCTGAGCATAATTTCAATTAATTGGTTCAACTCAAATCTAGTTGCCTTAACATCAAAACACAACCCCAAGCCAGTTGTGACATACTATCAATTCTCAGCACTCTCTGCATCAGTCAGCTAATCACAGACACATGTGCTATCACGACCTCTCAGTTCAGAAAAGCCCCCTCTCTCTTAAAGTGAACATACACTCTTTCGACTTGCTAACAAGAGTGTGAATGTTTGTAGATATGGTGCAAATCAAGTGTACAAAGTTAAAAATCACACAACACCAGGTTATAGTCCAGCAGGTTTAATTGGAAGCACACTAACTTTCGGAGCGTCGCTCCTTCATCAGGTGATAGTGGAGGACTCAAGCCTAAAACACAAAATTTATAGCAAAAATTTACAGTGTGATGTAACTGAAATTATTCATGGAAAAATACCTTGATTGTCTGTTGATCTTTCATCTGTTTGAATACCATGATAGTTTCATTTCTTTCATGTGTAAATCACAAAACCATTTTTTTAAAAAGTTCCATTCTCAGGTTAGCTGTAACAATGGGTGATAACTAGACGGTAAGTTGAAGGTGTTAATCCCCTGTGTTCTCTGTCTATACCATGATGTTTATATTGATTCTAATCTAAAAAGTGAGGTAACAGAGTTTTACATGAATTCATGCAGTTTTTGAGCAAAGTACAATGTAACTCTGAAAGTGACACAAACACGGCAGAGGATATTATTCACTATATTTTGGCACAAAGCCTTTGTGTACGCAACTCTGTGACAGAAGTACAGTTTACGACTCGCTGTCACTATTCATTGTCTATTGGACCAGATGTGGGGGAATATTGCCATCTCATGCTCTTCTTTTTAATCACTCATGTGACCAGCATTTTCAATAAATAATTAAATATTGCATAAAATTCATAAAATAGATTAAGTATCATGAATAAAATCCTCTTTCAGCATCAGGAGGAAGTGTTAATTTATGACATGAATGTCAAATAACCCAGGACGTTGTCTCGTTTTCAGCATCTTTCTCCCCAAGTTATAAATGGTAATGGCTGCTTTTGAAGAGGCAGAAGTTATTTTGACCAATATGTGACTTTGTAGGGAGGCAGCTTTTGTCAACAGGTTAAGGGAGTATTTCCATTCCTGATTTCATGTATCCTGATGGATGTATTCATGTATTTCATTTATTGCTAATGGAAGCTGTTCATGTACTCTTTAATTTTCTAATTTATACATTTAATGGCATCCTTTTATATTCTAATGGGGAACTAAGATTCAAACATATTTCATAATTGTTAAGAAACTTTATCACAATTTTACTTTTAAATAACAGAGAAAAATCTTCATGTCAGCACAGCGGGTGGGTGGTTAACACTGCAGCCTCACCGCGCCAGTGACCCGGGTTCGATGCCCACCGAGGGCGACTGTCTGGGTGGAGTTTGCATTTTCTCCCCATGTCTGCGTGGGTTTCTTCAGGGTGCTCCAGTTTCCTCCCACAATTCAAAGATGTGCAGATTTGGTGAATTGGCCAAGCTAAATTGTCTGTAGTGTTTGGTGCATTAGTCATGGGTAAATATAGGGTAGCAGACTGGGATTGGGTGGGTTACTCTTCGGAGGGTCATTGTGGACTTGTTGGGCCGAAGGGCCTGTTTCCACACTGTAGGAATTAATCTAATAATTTTTCATAAAATATACTGTGTTTTCGGAGAATTAATTTCACAGTTGTAGATTTTAGATTGTCCATGAGTGACAGTTGAGTTCCAATTACTTCAGAGCACTGTTACATATCTTGGCTGGGTATTCTGCTTTGTTGTCATTCTACCTCCTTATGTCAGATCGGTTAGCTCATTTGATTGGACTGTGGGTTTGCGATGCAGAGTGATGCCAACAGCATGGGTTGAATTCCCGCACTGGCTGAGATTATAATCGAGGGCTCCCCATCTCGATCTCTCCCCTCGCCTGAAGTGTGGTTACCCTCAAACCACCATGTGTCATCTCCCTGATAAGAGAGCAACATCTGGTCCAAAAGGACTATGGTAACTTTACCTTGTATAATCCTTTAAATTACATAGTATTCAGAGTACACAAACATTTGTGAACTTAATTCTGTGTTCCAAAGATCGTATTGTCAATTCAAATTTGATACAAGTTTACCATAACCGCTCTCCTTTTCAATTCTATTCCCACAGAAATTGATCCGAGTGCTTTTTTCAGCTTGTGTTATGAGCGTAATAATGTGTATCATTTATTTAAGTACCTAACAACACATAAACACTACCTTCTTATTTTCCCAACCACCTTAGACTTAATTATTTTGCAATTCATTTGCCAAATACGTACCCATTCTTCACGTTTGTTAATGTTTTTCCTTCGGGTAATGATACAATAATTTTCCTGATATCTGGTGTGGATTTCTTCTGCCTTTTTTGCATATAGGCCTCACGTAAGCTTTTCACCAATGTAGCTCTCTACTCCTTTTAGAGTCAGAGAGTTGTACAGCATGCAAACAGACCCTTCGATCCAACCTGTGCATGCCAACCAGATATCCCAACCTAATCTAGTCCCACCTGCCAGCACTTGGCCCATATTCCTCCAAACCCTTTCCTATTCATATATCCATCGAAATGCCTTTTAAATGTTGCAATTGTACCAGCCTCCACCACATCCTCTGGCAGCTCATTCTATACCCGTAACATCCTCTGTGTGAAAAAGTTGTCCCTTAGATCTCTTTCATATCTTTCCCCTCTCACCCTAAACCTTTGTCCTCTCGTTCTGGACTCCCCGATCCCAGGGAAAAGACTTTGCCTATTTACCCTATCCATGCCCCTCATAATTTTGTAAACCTCCTTAAGGTCACCCTTCAACCTCCAACTCTCCAGGGAAAACAACCCCAGCCTGTTCAGCCTCTCCCGATAGCTCAAATCTTCCAACTCTGGCAACATCTTTGTAAATCTTTTCTGAACTCTTTCAAGTTTCACAACATCTTTCTGATAGGAAGGAGACCAGAATTGCTTGCAATATTCCAACAGTGGCCTAACCCATGTCCTGTACAGCCGCAACATGACCTCCCAACTCCTGTATTCAATACTCTGACCAATAAAGGAAAACATACCAAGCGCGCCTTCTTCACTATCCTATCTACCTGCAAGGAACTCTGAACCTGCGCTCCAAGGTCTCTTTGTTCAGCAACACTCCCGAGGACCTTACCATTAAGTGGATATAAGTCCTGCTTAGATTTGCTTTCCCAAAATGCAGCACTTCACATTTATCTGAATTAAACTCCATCTGCCACATCTCAGCCCATTGGCCCATCTGATCAAGATCCTGTTGTAATCTGAGGTAACCCTTTTCGCTGTCCACTACACCTCCAATTTTGGTGTCATCTACAAACTTACGAACTGTACCTGTTATGCTCGCCTCCAAATCATTTATGTAAATGACAAAAGGTAGAGGAACCAGCACCAATTTTTGTGGCACTCCACTGGTCACAGGCCTCCAGTCTGAAAAACAACCCTCCACCATCACCCTCTGTCTTCTACGTTTGAGCCAGTTCTGTACCCAAATGGCTAGTTCTCCGTGTTCCATAAAATCTAACCTTGCTAATCAGTTTCCCATGGGGAACCTTGTCGAACGCCTATTGAAGTCCATATAGATCACATCCACTGCTCAGTCTTCATCAATCCTCTTTGTTACTTCTTCAAAAAACCCAAACATGTTTGTGAGAAATGATTTCCCACGCACAAGGCCATGCTGACGATCCCTAATCGGTCCTTGCCTTTCCAAATACATGTACATCCTGTCCCTCAGGATTCCCTCCAATAATTTGCCCACCACCAAGGTCAGGCTCACTGTTCTATAGTTCCCTGGCTTGTCCTTACCACCCTTCTTAAACAGTGGCACCACGTTTGCCAACCTCCAGTCTTCCAGCACCTCACCTTGACTATCGATGATACAAATATCTCAGCAAGAGGGCAGCAATCACTTCTCTAGCTTCCCACAGAGTTCTCGGGTACACCTGATCAGGTCCTGGGGATTTAGAACATAGAACATAGAAAAATACAGCGCAGTACAGGCTCTTCGGCCCTCGATGTTGCGTCGACCGAAGCCTACCTAACCTACACTAGCCCAATAACCTCCATATGCTTATCCAATGCCCGCTTAAATGACCATAAAGAGGGAGAGTCCACCACTGATACTGGCAGTGCATTCCATGAACTCACAACCCGCTGAGTAAATAATCTACCCCTAACATCTGTCCTATACCAACCTCCCCTTAATTTAAAGCTGTGTCCCCTAGTAACAGCTGACTCCATATGCGGAAAAAGGTTCTCACTGTCAACCCTATCTAAACCCCTAATCATCTTGTACACCTCTATCAAATCTCCCCTAAACCTTCTTTTCTCCAATGAGAACAGCCCCAAGTGCCTCAGCCTTTCCTCATACGATCTTCCTACCATGCCAGGCAACATCCTGGTAAACCTCCTCTGCACCCATTCCAGTGCCTCCACATCCTTCCTATAGTACGGCGACCAAAACTGCACACAATACTCCAGATGAGGCCGCACCAGAGTCTTATACAACTGCAACATGACCTTAGGACTCCGGAACTCAATTCCTCTACCAATAAAGCCCAGTACACCATATGCCTTCGTCACAGCACTATTTACCTGGGTGCAACTTTCAGAGATCTGTGTACATGGACACCAAGATCCCTCTGCTCATCCACACTACCAAGTAGCCTACCATTAGCCCAGTAATCCATCTTCTTTAACCATTTCAAGGCATCCAGCACTTCCTCCTCTGTAATCTGGACATTTTGCAAGGTGTCACCATCTATTTCCCTATAGTCTATATCTTCCATATCCTTTTCCACAGTAAATACTGATACAAAATACTCATTTAGTATCTCCCCCATTTTCTGCGGCTCCCCACAAAGGCTGCCTTGCTGATCTTTGAGGAGCCCTATTCTCTCCCGAGTTACCCTTTTGACCTTAATGCATTTGTAAAAGCCCTTTAGATTCTCCTTAATTTTATTTGCCAAAGCCATCTCATGTCCCCTTTTTGCCCTTCTGATTTCCCTCTTAAATCCACTCTCACTTCCTTTATACTCTTCTACGGATTCACTCGATCTATCCTGTCTAAACTCGACATATGCTTCCTTCTTTTTCTGAACCAAACCCTCAATTTCTTTAGTAATTTAGCATTCCCTCTATCTACCAGCCTTTCCTTTCACCCTAACAGGAATATATTTTTTCTGGATTCTCGTTATTTCATTTCTGAAGGCTTCCCATTTTCCAGCTGTCCCTTTACCTGTGAACATCTGCCCCCAATCAGCTTTCAAAAGTTCTTGCCTAATCCCGTCAAAATTTGCCTTTCTCCCATTTAAACTTTACCTTTTAGGTCTAGTCTATCCTTTTCCATCACTAATTTAAATCTAATAGAATTATGGTCGCTGGCCACAAAGTGCTCCCCCACTGACTCCTCAGTCACCTGCCCTGCCTTATTTCCCAAGGGTAATTCAAGTTTTGCACCTTCTCTAGTAGGTACATCCACATACTGAATCAGAAAATTGTCTTGTATGCTCTTAGCAAATTCCTTTCCATCTAAACCTTAACACTATTGCAGTCCCAGTCGATGTTTGGAAAGCTAAAATTCCCTACCATAACCACCCTCTTATTCTTACATATAGCTGAGATCTCCTTACTAGTGTGTTTCTCAGTTTCCCTCTGACTATTAGGGAGTCAATAATACAATCCCAATAAGGTGATCATCCCTTCCTTATTTCTCAGCTCCCCCCAAATAACTTCCCTGGATGTATTTCCAGGAATATCCTCCCTCAGCACAGCTGTAATGCTATCCCTTACCAAAAATTCCACTCCTCCTCCTTTCTTGCCTCCCTTTCTATCCTTCCTGTGGCATTTGTATCCTGGAACATTAAGCTGGCAGTCCTGCCCATCCCTGAGCCATGTTTCTGTAATTGCTATGATATCCCAGTCCCATGTTCCTAACCATGCCCTAAGTTCATCCCTGTTAGACCCCTTGCATTGAAATAAATGGAGTTTAATTTATTAGTCCTACCTTGTCCCTGCCTGCCCTGACTGTTTGAGTCGCTTCTGTTTTCAATTGTACCAGTCTCAGATTGATCTCTTTCCTGACTACCTTCCTGGGTCGGTCGGTCGGTCTGTCTGGCTGTCTGTCTTTCTCTCATTCACACTCACGCGCACACACCCACACACTCTCCCTGCCAGCATATTTGTCCCCTTCCAATTTAGGTGCAATCCGTCATTCTTGTACAGGTCACTTCTACCCCAAAAAAGATTTCAATGATCTGTGCATAATCCCTCTGTTTTCTCTCACCTGACTTCTTTTAGTATGTGCAGAGACTCGAATATTCACGTTGAGTATTTTTACCATTTCTGTTGTCAGCACTTCAGCTGCTTTAAAATCTTTTATCAAGGAATTTTTTTATTTATGGCATTTTTGCTTCATAGATATTTCTGATTATTTTGGAAAATTGAGCCAACTGTTTGTTGAACAAAAGAGACTTCTTAAAACTTATGATGACAGACATGTTCAGAGGAAACTGGTTCATGTTCTTGGTTTCAGAAATGTATTGTTGTTCACTTGCTTGACCAAAGATGTCTGTCAATCAAAAGTAAATGACCCAAAAATATATTTCAAGCTCATTGCCAAATAAAATCAGAAAGTAGTGGAAGATGAGCCATCATCTGTGGGGGAACAAGAGCTAGAAATTACATGGTAAGATTTTAACACTGGTTGGAAACTAATGGACAGGCTTCCTGACATAAATTCAATCTGATTTCCATTTAAATCATTGACAGCAAAGTAAGTGGATATATCATGAGTGGGTGAACTACTGCTGCCAGTTTTCAGTCTGTCAGCGCAGATGAAAATCAATCTGTCTGAATTTGGATTTGATAATACTGAAGACTAAATGGTAAACACCTGGTATAGCAGTCTTCTAAAACTGCAAGTAGTTTTAATAACTTCAAATCGTATGGACTAGTGTGTTTCAAAAAGAGGAATGTTAGTCTTAAGGAGCAGCACTTGTACTAACTAATCAGGGAGCAGTACAACATGGTTAGATACTGAGTGAAGCCTCAAACTCACATGAAATTCGAACTGTTTACAGAAAATGCTGGAAGTACTCAGCAGGTCCAGCAGTATCTGTGCTGAGAGAAAGAGAAGCAGAGTTAATATTTCATGTCTTTGATGCTTCATGAGAATGATGCTTCTGTTGTCAATTTTCAGCATTCCCAGTATTTTGCTTTGTATGAGTGATACTTTTCAAGTTTCAAAGGTAGTTTGCGAAGTGCAATTGAAAATGATTTCTATACATGGACCAGTTTTATGCAGTTTTATGCAGCAAGAAATATGACTACTGCTGCCTAAGCCCAATTCACCTGGGACCCTTACAACCAGTAGATAAAGGAGACTTTCGGTCACCAATCTGAGCTCGATTCAGGAATCATTGATCCTCCAAGTATATCCCGCTAGCATTCTTGCTTAATTGTTTTTGAAATAGTAATGTGATGAGAGCCCAGAAGACTAACATCTCTGTAATGGTTTGAAAGGAATTGAAATTCATGTTACTTACAAGCCCACAGGCTTGGAGATGATCTATGGAAAACATAAAAGAAAAAGTACATGCTCCCGGGAGAATTTCTTATTTTGTTTATCTTGTTGGACGGGTTAAGAGAAGAAGGGAGGAGTGGTAGCCAAAGGATCAGTACAGCTGCTGGGATGCTTGAGGCTGTATCTATGTAAATTGTGGATATAAATTTAACAAGAGTATTCCTAATTATGTATGTGCCACTGCTCGCCCACTGAAAATGTTGATTGTATGCCATGAATTACTGGAAGTGCTTAATCTCACAGTAGATTCCTGTGTGCACTTCCTATACACGTTCATTCATCTATTTGTTTTCAAATTTACAGTCTTAAAAATGAGTTTAGCACAAGAATTTTGAATGTACTTGGAAATGGAAGATCTGTAGTGATTTAAATTTGAAAGAAAAAATGGAAGCCTTCCAATCGTGAAGGGGCAGATTTGAGAAAATTAGTGTTTTCTCTCACTTTTACGCCCTTTGAGCTGTGATGGGCTTCTTGCTCACCTTTTCCCATCTTCTTTCAGTGCTCACTTTAAGTTCCAAATGAAAATAATTAAGGTCTTGAGCATGTGCCTTTTGTGGAAAAGTTATTTATTTTCTACTCCATACTCTCTTCCAAACTTCCAAACAAAATAGCAAAGTGACTGGAAACTGAAATGGACTGGCCATATAAATCCTATGACGAGAAGAGCAAGTCGGAGACTGGGAATTATGTGGCACATGACTCACTCCTAATTCCCCTCACCTATCCACCATCCACAAGGCACAGACCAGGAGTGTGATGGAATACTTTTCATTTGAATCAGTGAAAGCAGCTGCAATAATAAACTAGAAGTTCAACACCATCCAGGCAAAACTTTCCACTTGATTAAAATCCTAAGCACTCCTTTAAACATTTGCTCCTGAAACACAGTGACAACAGTTTCTGTACCATCCAGAAGAAGCACTCTGTGACTCACCAAGAATTCTTCAAAGCCTGTGATTTCTCTCACATACAAAAGACAGACAGCAGATGCACCAACATACCACACTCTTCAGTGTGGTATTGAAATTTGTTTCATGCTGATTAAGAAGCCCTCAGGTTTTGCAGCATATAAACTAGGAACAAGAGAAGGCCACTCGATCATTTCAGCCAGCTCCATCATTCTATAGGATCATATTTGATCTGATTTTGACCTCAACTCTATACTCCTGTATATGACCAATAATTTTTCATCCCCTTGGTAATCAAGAATCTTTGCAATCTCCACAAGTCTGCAAAGTTCTCCATCTGAGTCTAAGCCACAGATTTCCATTCTATATAATATTAAAGCTATTGCAGGCATTCTGTCATAATTCTGTCCATTGGACTACCCAAGTAACACTCATCATTGAACATCAGGCAAAGAATGAAGAGCAAGCCACCTGCCTACCAGTTCTTGGAAAATGTAAGATTCCATTGATCCTGAGGGAACAGGATTTATATTGTAAAGTTGATGGAAGGCTGTAAACCTTAAATTTGTAACACTGCCAGTTAAATGTGCTTGCCATGTAAGTACGCAATAATTCTTTAATGTTGTTTGTTCAGTATGTATGGCATGCCTGCAGCAGAGATGAGGAAGTGAGATCTGAGTCCAACACACAATGTGGATAACAAAGACTTCTGGAGTAGGGAACTGAACTGCAGGATGTGGTTTCTGCAAAGTCTGCTAATGGCATGCTGTGTAGGAAGCAGGAGGCTTCACCCTTCTGACTGAGAGTCTCATTTTGGGCAAGTAATTGATTTAATTATGACTTTGAACTTTACAGCCCTTGTGGGAAGGGGAAGAGGTTTTATAAAAGGATTGGCCTGCAGCTGTACTTTATGGGAATAACAGAATATCTTGTACAAATTACTTGGCACCCATGTCCTGAAAATGGATTATTCTTTTAAGGACTTATCACAGTAATTGATTTCAAGTTGTGTAAGTAGAACATCAGGAACAAGGTTGTGACTGTGTTCGCCTATTTCACAGAGACCCCTTAAAGCCACTAGGCAGAGGAATATTTATTTCACTGACGAAAGACTTTTTATTTTATTCTTCAGTTACACATCAGGCTTCATGCATTGGAGAAGTAGTATCACAGTGGTGCTGAAGTGTTATCTGCGTAACAGTTTTAAAGGATTTGATATTTAGGTCAGGTTCTCCAAAGCCATTAAGGTCCAGACTATATCTCAAAGTTGATTGATAGCATCGCTGCATTGTTAAGGAGAGGTGAGAGTAACTGCCCATCATGACAGCATTCAGCTGGATATTGCACCAAGGAACCATTGAAACTGAGATGGTTGTTGTCAAATGCAAATTTCTATTAATTTCTACCAGATACGAAATAAAGTAGTTATAGTTTTCAGAAGGTAGTCATTGTGGCTGTAGAAGATTATTGCTGTTGGGATTCCTTTTCAATGGCTGAACCATCTTCAGCTGCTTTATAAGTAATCTTCCTGACATCATAAAAATCAGGAGGGTATCTGTTTCCTGACTTCCAGTATTCAGCTGTGTTTACAAATCCTCTGATAATGAGGCAGCTGATACCACCAACCCCAGAGTCTTTCTCTTTGTATTTCCCTGACAGGTTATATCTGAAGGCCACAGCCATTGAGATCAGTGGCCCAACAACGATGCCTTGCTTGGATGAGCTTTGTGTAGATATGTTACCACAGCTGACAGCTTACATTGAGTTGTCTAATGCGGATCGAGGACCATTTCCATCAAAAAGGGATCCTCTAGATTTCACTATTTTCTAGTCACCCAATGCCAAGCCCAGATTTGAAAATGGGTTGAGGAAAAAAAATTGAATCTGAATTATCTCTGAGTACAATCTGGTACATTGGTTAAAAACAACAAGAAAAACTCCATATTTGCCTTATGTACATCCAAATATATGTAATCTGATATTTATAAACTGTAGAACAGAAGGAAAAGCAAATGGACAGCAGCTGGTGATTCAGTTTGAGTCTAATATAGACATCGCTTACTTTTGGCATGGGGACAGTGGAGAAGGTGTGTTGTTGCAATCATGTTCCTGAGGACAAAAATGTACAGCACTTGTGTAATCTGCACGCACATGTTTAATATGATTAGCAAAGATGGGCTGTCCCATAACATCTTTATGTAATGCCAAATTTTATAATTAGTTCAAAAATGTCTGGCTTCTTCGTACACCGTTTCTTTCATTACAACACCTAGTTGGCACCTTTTAAGTAAAATTTTAACAGCTGTCCATTTGCTCTCCCCTCTGTCCGACGGTTTATAAATATCAGAATTACATAAATTTTTATGTATACAAGACAAATATGAAGTTCTTCCTGTTTTTGACCAATGTACTAGATTGCTCTCAGGAATCATTCAGATTCAATTTTTTCCTCAACCCATTTTCAAATTTTGACTTGGCATTGAGTGCTAGCAGCCTTCTGATATCTCCCAAAATTCGACATGTCTTACAAGCCCAGACAAATTCAGTTGACAAGCAATTCATAAAATACATCCAAGACCAGTGTATCATCCCATATTCTGTCCTGTTCAAGATCAGCTAAACAAACCAGGGTTCTTTCTTGGGTATCCAGCCTCTGATTGATGGTTGTAAGTTCAAGTTTCACTTCTGGTGCAAAATCTAGTTCATTCTGAGGAAGTGCTCTTTTGTTTGAAATGCTGTCATGTGAATGAGAATTTAACACACATCCCTCACCTTGCTTTCCAAAAGATGTAAAATATCCAAGCACACTGCTTTGAAGAGCAAGGATGTTATCCTTGGTCTCTTGGCTGATACTTATCTCTCAACCAGTATCACAGTCAAATAAAATGATCTAATTGCTGGCTGCCACAGTTTGACCTCATCACAACAGTACTATACTTCTTCAATGTACTTAACAGACTTTAAAAAATAAGACCGTGAGATGTAGGAGCAGTAGTAGACCATTGAGCCTTTTGAGACGACACTGCCATTCAACATGATTTTGTCTGATCTGATTATCCTCAACTTCCACTTTCCTGCCTTTTCCCTGTAGCCTTCAATTCCCCTTACTGATTAAAAATCTCTCTACTTTAGATGAGACTAGATTAGATTACTTCCAGTGTGAAAACAGTGCCTGAGGCCCAACAAGTCCACACCGACCCGCCGAAGTGCAACTCACCCAAACCCGTTTCCCTGTATTTACCCCTTCACCTAACACTATGGGCAATTTAGCATGGCCAAGCTTGAATATAATTAATGTCCCAACCATGATTGCCTTCTGTGGTAAAGAATTCCATAAATTTACTGCCTCTGAAGAGAAGAAATTCCTCCTCATTTCTCATTTAAATGTGTAATCTCTTATTTTGAGATTATGCTGTCTGGTCCTAGACTCTCTCTCACAAGGAGAAATCTGTAAAATCTGCTGAGAATCTTGTTTTAATAATGTCATCTTTATGCTTCTAAATTACTCTGAGTGCAAACTCAATGTCTAATAATAAGGTAATTCCTCCAAATCTGGTATCAACCGAATGAACCTTCTCTGGATTGCTTTCAATATCAGTACAAGTGGGTACCTGTGAATGCTTTTTGTTATGAACAAGATTCCACACAAGGATGTATTAATATTAAAGATCTGACATGCAAACATTTCCACAAATGTATGAACAGCTTTATTACATTGTCACGTATTGCACAAAATGACTTACAAACATACACCCATTCTCCACCCACAGAAGGCTTTTATATCTTAGATAAGAGGCCCAAGCCTGTTCACAATACCTTGCACTTATTTGACTCGTCCCTTATATAATTTTTACAAACCCTCAATTAATATCCTGAGGTTGTGAGAGGACCTCTATAAACGGACATGTTTTTCTTTCTTTCAAATGTTATCAGTACTTTTGAGCTTAATTTTAATTTTAAAGAAGTGCAATTTTTCCTTTGCCTCAAAATTGCTGCCAAAATGCCGGAGTAGTATTCGATACCAATCTTTCCAATAATTTTGAATGCAATGCCACTTTAGTGCCTTCCAATATTTAAGTAAGCCTCTTCATTCTTCTTATATTCACTTACCACACACCACCTATTACACCAAGCATTCAGTCTGCTCTCACTAAAAGTTCCAGAGACTTCTGAATGTTTGGCTCATCCCTAAATATCCCCTCTCAAATATTATATGGTAATAGTCACATACGACCTCATCATTTACTACCAGTGCTCTTACATTCTGATTCTTGCTGCTACCGAGATGCCTCTCCAAGTGCCACACCTTAAAACTATTGCATTGTTGTCCCTGCCACTTCTCTTCCACCCTGTCATTTTCATGCTCACCACATCCCTCCCAACACCGTCTGCTGTTACCATAAGAAAGAGGAACAGGAGTAGGTCATTCAGAGAAATCTGCCATTCATTAGGATTATGGCTGATACAATATTCCCCCCTCCACCTCCCTGCATTTTTTTTCCCGTAACCTTTGATTCCCCATTTCTAACTGCAAGCCTCCCCCTTCTAATGAGTTGGGGCTGTTTTTCTGCCAGTTCAGTTTGTTCTGAGTTTTAAAATTTTAAGACATATGTTTTGAACTATAAACAAAGTTGATTGAGCAGAGATACATTTCATAGTTGTGCAGCCTGAACCTTCAAACTATTGGTGTAATTTAACTAGTTTGAGCACTGAGAAAATGTTAGTAGGACCCCAGATTCAATGTTGAACAGGGCAAGGGTATTGTGGAGTTGGTCGTTGTAGCAGTAAACCAGAGCCATTGCACAAATAATCCAGATAATTTGAATTATAATGTCACAATGCTGATTGAAAATTTTCGTTCAGTTTCAAAAAAAAGACTGGAACTATAAAATGTTATCAGTAAAAATGACCATAAAACTTTTGAATGGTCATAAAAGCCCAACTGAATACTCCTCCTTTGTAACAAAACCTGCTGTATACCTGGTCTTAGCCCCGATGTAGTTGACTCTTACCTGCGAACTGAAGTAGCTCAGCAAGCCACTCAGTTGCATCAAACTACATGCAATATGTGTGGACATCAAAGAGTAGCCTTGTTAACAGCACACAGATCTGAGAATGAACAGTACAATGTGAGATGTACGTATCTGCCGATGCATGTCGATGTTTGAAAAGGTGGGCTTTAATTGGAAAATGACACACTTCAACAACTTGGAGAGATAAAGGATCAAAATGGGCTCGCTGTACCCATTAGTGTTCGGAGTCAGGATAATCCAAATGAGATTGAGAGTGTGACCTGCAGAAGATAATTTGATTTGATCTGACAAGCATGCTTGCTGCCTGTAACAATAGAATTAAGTTTCCCAGAAGAACACTTTGGAGCTGGAGAATGTCCAGAGTTTGTGGGACCTGGTGCTGGGAGGAGAGAGAAGGGAAGTCAACTGAATGTAGGTTTGCTTGCTGAGCTGCAAGATTCATTTCCAGACATTTCGTTACCCTACTAGGTAACATCTTCACTGGACCTTTCTGTTGATATGTTTGAGTTTCTTTGGGTTGGTGATATTATTTCCTGTGATGAAGTCACTTCGTGTTCCTTTCTCGGGGGGTGGCAGATGGGGTCTAACTCGATGTGTTTGTTAATGAGTTCCAGTTGGAATGCCATGCTTCCAGGAATTCTCGGGCATGTCTTTGTTTGGTTTGTCCTTGGATGGATGTGTTGTCCCAGTCGAAATGGTGTCCTTCCTCATCCGTATGTGTGGATAACACATATCATCAAATAAACTGCTAGTGTCTCACTTCATACTTTACCAACTGCCTGGAATTGATCTAACGCAGCATGTTTCCATAGCACTGAGTGAGAAACAGTCACACCATGGGGGCACAGTTTTAAAATTAGACATTTTTTTAAGGCAGAGGTGCTGAGTACTTTTTTCTCTCAAGATGGTTTGTAGCATTGAAACTCCCTGTCTCAGAAAGCAGTAAAAATGTGTTATGGAATATTTTTAAGGGAGAAAACTCCGATTCCCTTGTCTAACAAAATCTAATGTCATCAGGTGGGAATATGGAATTCAAGAGAGAAGTAGGCTTGGCCATAATCATAGAGTCAAATAGTTGTACAGCATGGAGCAGATGCTTCTGTCCAACTGCTCCATGTCGACCTGATATCCTAAAATGAACTTTTGAGATTTGCACAGAAGGTAAAAAATTAGCGGGAATGCTAATCAGGAAAGATAACATCGCCTAACGGCAGTGCGACAAAGATTCACTGCACTTATAGGAACAAGAGAGAAAAGGTTGGAGAAAGGCAAAGATGCACAGAAGATCAGAGAGAAAGCTGATGAAAACATTACAAACAGAAAGGCCGAGTGTTGGAAAGTGGGAATAATGTCAATTTAGTGCATTCGCTGCTCACAATGTCTTCTGTAAACCGATGAAGACATAGGGAAGACTGGGTCACTGCTTTATAGAACACCTATGTTCTCTGTGAAAAAATGACCCTGAGGTTCAGGTTCCCTGCCACTTCAACACACCACAGCACTTCTTCGTCCAACATTTCTATCTTGGGCTTGCAGCAGTGTTCCAGCAAAGCTCACTGCAAACTGGAACAATAGTATCTCATCTTCTGCATTGGGAATACTGCAGTCTTCAGGACTCAGGATCGAGTTAAAAAATTTTAGAGCCTGAATACCACCTTCCATGTCCTTCATCTGGGCAGCACAGTGCCAGGAACCCAGGTTCAATTCCACCCTTGGGTAACTGTGTGCTGTTGGTACATTCTCCCCATATCTGCATGGCTTTCTTCCGGGTGCTCTGGTTTCTTCCCGCAGTCCAAAGTTGTGCAGGTTAGGTGCATTGGCCAGGCTAAATTGCCCATAGTGTCCAGGGATATGCAGGTGAGGTGGACTAGCCATGGACGTGTGGGGTTACGTGGTTAGGGTGGGGTGGGAGGGGTGATCTGGTTGGGATGCCATTCAGAGAGGCAGTATGGACTTGGTGGGTTGACTGGCCTGTTTCCACACGTTTGGATTCTGTGAGTTTTACCCACCCTACAGCTCAGGCTTGTCACAACACAGGCTGATTTCAGCACAGGGAGAAAGTAAGGACTGTAGATGCTGGAGATAGAGTCAAACGTATGGTACTGGAAAAGCAAAGCTGGTCAGGCAGCATCCGAGGAGCAGGAGAGTCAATGTTTCAAGCATAAACTCTTCATCAGGAATGTGAAGATTAGAAGAACTTATGCATGAAACATAGACTCTCCTGCTTCTCGGCTGCTGCCTGGCCAGCTGTGCTTTTCCAGTACCATGCCTTTTGACTACTTTCAGCACAGCCAACCCATTTTTATGTATTCATTGTCCTTGTTATTCGTTTTCTTCCTTCCATAGCTTACTACCTGCCACCCCTTTGTCTGGCTAACTTTCTTTCTCTCGCTTTGGGCTCCATCTTCACCTGTTATTCCCCAACCCCCATCCCTCTGTCATCAGCGTAAAGACTACCTTTTGCTAACTGCTGTCAGTTCTGAAGAAGGGTGGCTGGACTCCACATTAACATTGCTGTCTCTCTAGAGATATTGCCAGACCTGCTGAGTTTATACAAAATTTCTGCTGATGTTGAATAAATGTTCTAACAGTTTTTAAGACAGTGACAGTGTAACAGAGGATTTCAAAGCATTTCAAACAAGCATTTTAAAGCAAAATTTGACACTGAGCCACATACGGCAGGATTAGTGGAAATGACCAAATGTTTGGCCAAATTTTAGCAAATATCCTAAACAAGGAATGAAAATGATGGACGTAAAGGTTTACGGAGAGAATTTTGGGGCTTAGGGCCATGGCAGCTGAAGACTCGCCCAACAACGTTACAATTAAACTCTGGGGTTCTCAAGCAGCTATAGTTTAAGGAGCTCAGATGCAGGGCTGGCCTTTATTTTGGAGCTATAGATTACAAGAGATTTGATTTTGTGCAGCAGCTGTATATATAAAAGGTGCTAGAGGTTTGGCACTCTTCAAACAAAAAAGCAATTAAAATTTATTGCATGGTAGAACCAGCTCGAGGGGCTTTGTGACCTACCCTTGTTCCTGTTTCTTGCCTTTTTTCTTTTACTAAAGAGCATGCTGAATTGGTGTGAAGTATTTAATGTGAAGTCTCTTACCTTGTGAACTTCTTCACAAAAGGGACAGGAAAGTCACGAGTAAAAATAATTCTTGGAAGATGATCATGAGTTCTGATACGAGCGATATAATACTGATTCTTTTTGTTTTGAAATGGAAAGTTGGAATATTGAATATTTGTGAAATGCTGATATGTTTATAGTTTTAGATAATCAGAACAATGCACCAACCTTTGTTCTTTCAATCAACATCTCTTTTCTTGGAAATCATTACTACACAGAATGATATTGAGATAGATAGTGAATTGCAGTTACCTTCTTGTAATATGGATGGAAACAGGGTGGTATGGGTTGTGGTTAATTTTGACTGAATAAAATTAAGAGGAAGATTATTGGTGGTTAGCCAGCTGCTGCCTTTTGTCTGTTTGGGATGAACCATCAATTTGTAGTTTTGCATCTTTGAAGAGTTGGTTGCAGATTTTGCCTGAAGCTCTGGGAAGGGCGGGATACTGGACAGAAGTCTGCTTTTAAAAACCTGATTGAATGTTGTTTCCTTACTGGCATCAACATTCCATATTGCAGTCTTTGTTTGCCTACCTACCTGCTGGTAATGTCTGACTCAATATTTTTCCAGAAATCCTTTCACTGACACTGGTTTGGAGAGAGTGATGAGGAACCTAAGTATTATTAAGTTTTGAACAATGGGACCTTTGTAGGTTTTCCTTTGCTCAGACCAAACCTCTTCCTTGCTAAAGTCTAAAGACGTACTTTGTTAAATTAATTTCCTGGATTAAATCACCAAGTTCTGAATCACAATAGTAATTACTACAGCAATGACCACAAAATGCAGAATTAGGTCTTTTGATAGCTGGATTTCCAATATTAAAAGTAAGTGGAAGCATTGATAAATAATTTATTAAAAAGGGAGCGTGCTTAGAACCTTTTCAGTTCTCAAGCTATTGTCAAGAATTCCTTAAATTTATTGAAGAGCTGAAGAATTTACCAGGTTTTCTCCCCATATTAATAAAACCATTTAGTCCTGCATCAAGATAATATAGAGGAGATGGTTGTTCAGGGTGAGAACCAGTTCAGTCAGTTGAAGGAGGTGAGGACCAGTTCACTCAGTCGAAGGAGCTGCGCTTTAACCAGCAACACATTTTCAGATCAAGATAATATAAGCTGGTTCTGTAAATTACAGCACTTAGCACAGTCCTGCATTCTTCAGTCTGTTGCACATAATCAGGACACGTAGAGGGGAAAGGTCATCATTGATAGCAAATGTCTGTTGTTCTCCAAATTCTAAAATGCTGTTGACATGTATACTTAAGGGAATCACATACAGTACATATTTGCACTTCAATTGACAAACATCCTTTTGACTTCCCAGAAATAAACAGGACAGATTGAAGATCATTTATTGTTGCAATAAAGAGATTGCAAAAGACTTAAATCTGATGTTTCACAAAGATAGTTTAGTTTACAAATTTGTTACTGCGTTGGGTGATATTTTTCCATGACTTGCACTCGTCATAGAATCCTGACAGTGTGGAACCAGGCCATTGGGCCCAACAATCTAGCCTAGCCAATTCACCTAACTTGCACATCTTTGGACTGCGGGAGGAAACCAGAGCACCTGGAGGAAACTCACACCTACACAGGGAGAACGTGCAAACTCCACACCGACAGTCACCCGAGGCTGGAATTGAACCCGGGTTCCTGGTGCTGTGAGGCAGCAATGCTAACAGCTGAGTCATCATGTGGCCCGACCGTAAGGGTTTTATAGTGAAATGGCCAATCAAGTGCTCAATTAATTATGACATTATGTGAGATCTTTGGAATGGTGTTGAGAATGCCTCAAGCTCATTTTTCTTCGACTCACTCTTGGGATATGAGCATCATTAGCTGGCCAGCATTTAGTGCTGTTCCATAGCTGGTGGTGAAATGCCTTCTTGAACCACTGCAGTCCCTGAGCTGTGGATTGACCCATAATACCCCCAGGGAAGGAATTTTTTGACCCAGCAACATTGAAGGAATAGTGATATATTTCCAAGTAAGGATGGTGAGTGGCTTGGAGGGCAGTTTGCAAGAGGTGGTGTTCCCATGTTATCTGCTACTCTTATTCGTCTGGATGGAAATGGTCGTGGTCTGGAAAGTGCTGTCTCGGACATCTTTGGTAAATTTCTGCAGTGCATGTAACTACTACAGAGTGGTGTTGGTGGTGCTGGGAGTGGATGCTTGTGAGTGTGGTGCCAATCAGGTGGGCTGCTTTGTCTTCAATACTGTCAAGCTTTTGAGTTAAAAATTGCACAACACCAGGTTATAGTCCAACAGGTTTAATTGGAAGCACACTAGCTTTCGGAGCGTCGCTCCTTCATCAGGTGGTATGAAGGAGCGACGCTCCGAAAGCTAGTGTGCTTCCAGTTAAACCTTTTGGACTTTCACCTGGTGTTGTGTGATTTTTAACTTTGTGCACCCCATTCCAAAACTGGCATCTCCAAATCAAGCTTCTGAGTGTTGTTGGAGCTTTATGTTGTTGGACCCATATCTTTCTGAATCCTTCCTATTCATATACCCATTCAAATGCCTCTTAAATGTTGTAATTGTAACAGCCTCCACTACTTCCTTTGGCAGTTCATTCCATGCATGCACCACCCTCTGCACGAAAAAAGTGGTCCTTTTTAAATCTTTCCCCTTCACCTTAAAACTGTGCCCTCTAGTTCTGGACTCGCCCTTGTAAATCTTTGCTGAACCTCTTCAGGTTTAATGACATCTTTCCTATCATAGGAAGATCAGAATTGAACACAGTAATTTAAAAGTTGCTGAAGAATAGTTACTGACCTGACAGAAGCAGGAGGAAAACAGGAGCTTCATTTAGGAAATACTTTCTTATGGTTCCAAGTTGCCAGGAGGCTGCAAAAGAGCACAAGATCATGTGACACTGCATCACTTCCTGTGATGTAGGCCATTTCACTGGCATACCACAGTGGAACTTAATCCCTTACATTACATGTCACCCACTTCTCCCAAAGTTTTGACTCATAGATTACAATATAGTGTTAAGTATTGCAGTCCCCTGGAAATATAATGTATATTAAATAATTACACAATCTTTTCAGAATAAATTAAAAATATATCAGAAGGCAATATGACAGTTTATCATCTCAGATATGTGGGGCATGAGTGAGCCAATCAAGTACCACACGTGGCCTTCACTTCAGAAAACTGGATTTCAACATTGCCAAAATGTTTCAGAAGCCAGTCTCCTGTCTATATTTACCAGCTGATGTGTGTCCACCTCGCATCTCACTTACATAGAAAATCCCAAGACAAAGCTTCCTGCAGGACTAAGAGAGGCCATGGCAGCTGGCAGCAATTGGTGCAACACCATCCTGAGCACTATGCACCACAAAATTGGAGGCTTACAGTCAGGGTAGAACTGAGGGAGCATTTCATCTCATGCAAGACATAACATGGTTGTTTGAAGCACTTTCTGATAAGGCTGTGCAACCCAAATCCCAAAAATGTTCCCTTTAAAAACATTAGCCTTCCCCTATATCCTCCCCCTCCCAATATACACTGCACCAAGTTTTTCCTTTTGATAGCCAAGTGCTGACTGATTCTTGTCACATCCCACAAGCCGCAATTTCCTTGAGAATGGAGCAAAAAGTGGGGTGGGAGTGTGCAATTGCGATGCTGAGAGTGTGACATGGGGCAGTAAGTCACCCTGAAAGATTCCTGAAGAAGGGCTTATGCCCGAAACGTCGATTCTCCTGCTGTTTGGATGCTGCCTGACCTGCTGTGCTTTTCCAGCAACACATTTTCAGCTCTGATCTCCAGCATCTGCAGTCCTCATTTTCTTCCAGTAAGTCACCCGCCAACCCTGCTCGTCTGCTCAAGAAGAGCAGAATGGGAAACAAGTTTTAGCTCACTCAGGCTGTTTCCTGTGATTGACATTGGGAATGGCAGTATTATGAGGTACTCATTGCTCATCCAGCTGAATGACTTCAAATTAAAAACTTGCCTTTCACTTCCCGTCTGGGAGCTGTGAATGCAACTAGGAATAAGGTTTACAAGTTTTGCAATGATCCATAAAAGGCTAGTCACAACCTTGAGGGTCACCTTGACCCTCTGAATTGGTTAAGCAATCACTCGAGATGAGAAAACTTAGCAAAAACAAAAGCATTGGTAACCTGACATGAGAAATGCTCTTCCAGCTAACTCCTCACCCAAGTCCTCAGCAGAGCTTGCAGACCATTTCAAATTCTGTAGCGTCATCTCACAACTCCTTCAAGATACCCAAGTCAGCATTGTCACAAAGATAGACTCAGAGGTAAAAACATCCCTACGAACTTAGCACAGCTGTCCACAGAGAAGAGAATCATCAATATTGACTCAGAGCCTCAGATTTTCAGCAATGAAGCCAGTAACACAGAATCTTATATTTCTCTTGGAGAGAAGGGGTTGAGAAAAAGAGAGCTTGTCTTGTGTGTTTGGTAGAAACAGTTTCCCCAAGGATACAATGTTTACTTCAGAGTAATTTTTGTAAGCTATTTTGAAATAAGGGTTTCAATGTAAGTACCCATTGTTATTCATCTGAAGCCTATCTAGTCAGTGTAATTAGATGCAAAACGTCTAATTTTTGGCAAAAAGTTTTTCCCATCAGCTCTGGTTTACTTTGCCCCACTCAGCTGTCCACTTTCCCCTCCTAATTTATGAGCATCTTATCACTGATTGCCACAATACCGGTTGAACATAGAATGCCAGAAAGACCAGTTGGCCTGAAAATGCCTTGGAAAAATTAACATCCAAGGCTTAGCCCATTTCCTCCATTCATTAGTAGCATAAGGAACAGCTTTCAGATAAATGATTATGCATGCACTGGAAGTGGACAGAACAGGAGCAAGGATCAGTGTGTTCAGGGTTTGAGAAACCCAGTTAGTTTGAGACTCTAGAATTGTACAAGAGCAACGCAAGCCAGTGTGGTTTCTCAGCATAAACCCTGAAACCCAGATAACTGCTAAATGCAGCAAGCCAGCATTTGGATTGTTTGCACTATTTGAAAGACAGCTATGCACCACAGGCTATTACTAAAATGGTTTTGTTTCCATGGATAGAACCAGGCGGAGCATAAATGGAGGGGGCAACCTGGCGTGAATGCAGCCTTCATGTTGGGATTTGACCTAGTTTAACCCATCACCTCGGACCAATGGGGGGAAATGTTCAACACAGCATAAAACTGGCCAACCACCCAATGCCAGAACTTTCCCTGTGACGAACCAAAAAAGATATTGCTGGAGTAACAAAGCAGGTCAGGCAGCATCTATGGAGAGAGAAACCAAGTTATCCTTGAGCCCTGTGACCCTTCTTCAGATCTGAACTCAAAATGTTCACATTAACTCTGTTTGACTTGGTCCACAGATTCTGGCAGATCTGCTAAGTCTCTCCAAAAATTTCCACTGTTTTTGTTTGAGATCTCCAGCACCTGCATCCTTTGTTTTGTTTGTCACTCATAAAGAGTGAGTACAGTTAAGTTTCTGGTGCATGGTAATACCCAGCATGTTGATAGTGGGTGATTCAGCGATGGTAACACCATTGAATGGTGGGTGATGGGCAGTGGTTAGATTGTCTCTTACTGAAGATGAAAATGTTATTTGCCACTTGTCAGCCCAAGCGTAGATATTGTTGAGATCTTGTTGCATTTGAACGTGGATTGTTCACTCTCTGAGGAGTTGTGAATGGTGCTCAACATTATGCAATCATTGGTGAACATTTCCACTTCTGACCTTATGATGGAAGAAGGTCATTTTGAAACAGTTGAAGATCATTGAGTCAAGGACACCACCCTGAGGAGCTCTTGCAGAGATGTCCTGAACCTGAGATCTTAAGGCCAGGTATGACCTTAACATAGCCAGCTATGACCTTAACCAGTGGAGAGTTTGCCCCCTAATTCCTACTGATTCCAGTTAGGCTATGTCTCCTTGAAGCTGTACTCCGTTAAGTGCAGCTTTGATGTCAAGGGTTGTCACTCTCATCTCATCTCTGGAATGAAGCACTTTTGCTGATGTTTGGACCAAAGCAGGAGCTGTGTGATCTTGGCAGAACCCAAACTGGGCATCACTGAATAGGGTATTGCTGAGCACTATTGATGATATCTTCCATCATTTTACTCATGATCAAGAGAAGACTGCTGGGACAGTAATTGGATGGTTTGGATTTGTCCTGCTTTTTTTTTTCTGTGCAGGACATAGCTGAGCAATTTTCCACAGAGTCTGATAGATGCCAGTTTTGTCACTGTACTGAAACAGCTTGGTAAATTCTGGAGCACAAGACTTGACAGGGTAAATGCAGGAAGGACATTTCCAATGACTGGAGGAATTCAGAACCAAGGGTCACAGTTCAAGCATATCGGTAGGCCATTTTAGGTGGAGATACAAAGGAATTTTTTCACCAGCTTTCCTGTAACTCCAGATCCACAGTTTTCTGGTTGACTCATAACTGTCATCAGAAATGGCTGAGCAGCCCACTTAGTTCAAAGACATTTACATCAGGGAACAAATGCAAGCTCTGCCAGCAGTGCCAAAATCCCATGAAAGAATGAATGAGAACAAAGTCAAGATGGAACAGCTCAAACCCAGAGCAAAAATGAATTGCTCTGTACATTGCTACGGCCAAGTCTAAGTCAACTTTATGAAATTTTTTAACACAAGTAACAGAAAAAGATGCTGTTATCTCATTAACCAATATGTGGCAACATTTCAAGGCTTTGTGTTTGCTAAATGATTATGTTGTCTGTTTGCCCTTGATGTATCTCATAAGATGGGTTGATCTCAGTTTAACATCATGCCTGAAGAATGACATTCCCTACTGTTGCACTAAAATAGAAATCCGGAGTGTGTGATCGAGCCTTGAAGTGGGATTTGAACCCACAATCTTCCCACACAGATGAGAACACTGTCATCAAGTTGACATACGAGTATGACTAAAAACTATCAATTGATTGTTCCAATAAATTTTGGTATACCAATAATATCTCTAGTGATCTGCACTAGCTTCAGTAGCATGCCACATTTTATCCCTTTCCCATCTGTTTTGTATACATTGCCATTTTCACTAGTTTATCAAACATTGTCTGCTGATCAATGCAAAAAGTGACTATTGAAAGAATAGGGCCTGGTTGGAAAGTGGGTAGATAATTCTTTCATGATTTAACATATAGGATATAAAAGATGTCTACCAAAAAAAGGTAAACCTTGTGTATTATTGGCTTTCTCATATCATCTTATAAATCTATATAACTGTGGATAGTTAATTACAATTAATAAAGTATCATCAAGATTGGGAGTGTGGAGAAAGTGAGGACTGCAGCTGCTGGAGATCAGAACTGAAAATGTGTTGCTGGAAAAGCACAGGAGGTCAGGCAGCATCCAAGGAGCAGGAGAGTCGATGTTACGGGCATGAGCCCTTCTCCAGTTATTTTTGAAAAATTCTTCTTGTGCTGTTTCTTTGAAATATCAGTCCGTTTAATTATTGTTAGCCGACCTTTTTATTCCTTCATTCGTATCCACTTTGACGAGAGCAGGCAGCCCGAGGTCTCCTGGAGGCTGTCATTTCCTTGTATGGAGTGTGAGGCCAGCATGGCTAAGCACAGAAGACAGACAATGGAACTATTTAATTGGTTTCTTTATTTTTCTACTTGATACTAAGAAGGACTGTAATGTTGAGCTTTTATTACTTTGTACCAAGCATTTTGTACCCAGGTACCTTTGCCCCTAAAATGATGTTGGGAATGGTGACATTATACATTTCTGTACTTGAGTACAAATGACAATAAAATCTAATTCTAAGCTTCAGTTGGTTTCAATCCATATTTCCTAATGCCTTGTAATGTTGATCTGCTCAGTTGGAGGTATGTGGTTTAATTTCACTGTGTAGGCAATTTCCTGCCAATCCAATTAAGTCTTGTCTATTTTACAATTATAAATCCTATTCTTAGTCAATCGTCATAATACTCACAATATTCCAAAGCAAATTTCAGCGATATGCACTTTTCGAATTAACACATCTGTGAGCAATTGACAATTTTAACCATGTCGCCTGTTTTGTTTTGCCATTACCTTGTTCAAAGTTTGTAGAATTTGCACTTTATCTGTTGAGTTGTTTGCCAGTTGGTGACACGCAGTTTAAGGTATGTTTTCACTGTTGGCCTAAGAATTTTTGAGGCTGAGCGTATTGCCTAAGTCTCAAGTTTTATTGTCGAAGAAATTGTGAAATGTTTTCCAGAAGCATCAGATAAGAAACGTTAAATAATGAGAATGAAAATTGTCAGTGTGCATTCTGTGAGGTGTTTGAACACCCTCAGGTGGAATAGACCTTCTCAGAAAGAAATCTTTATCCTATCTAGTTGATATGTGACTCCAGAACCATCAGTCACTGCTATCAGAAAAGGATAAATAAATAAGTGCACAACACAGTAATTGTTGGCCTTGCTTGCAATACGTTCATGAATCCATGAAAAAAAGGTGATGCTGCGTGTAACTGTTGGTGAATGGCACCTTCATCTCAACTTGAAAGTTATCCATAGTCTCTTGAGCCTTATATCCTTTTCAAACTGCTTTGAGAAATATCACAACATTTTAAACCATTGAAATTTGTTCAAAGGTGTGTTTGGTTGACACCAAAAGCATCATGTTGATCTCTTATAGTATCTGCATCTAATACTTTAAAATTTGAAGTTCACTCATTGTTGAGGGACATTCACAGATTCTGCAAAAAGAGATGGTTGGTTGTATCTGCCAGTGAAGAAGTTGAGAGGAATGAGGGTGTTTTCAATTCAGTTCCTTCAAGTGCCTCCTGAAGAAGGGCAAAAGCACAACATTGACTTATCCTAAGATGGGCACTTGGACAAACCATTCCTGCAACTGAGAACAATTGCATTATTTTCTGCAGTAATAAAGCAAAACTGTTGTATGTTAGATACTTTTTTTCCCCCAGTGATAAATATATGTTCCAAGCAAATACCCCAATTTGTAACACAAGTAAAAGTCAGCATATGCTGACTAATTTGGGCAAATTAGATTTTTAAAAATTAGGCCCAAAGAAAAATCAACAGTTTTTGATTATAACTAATTTGTAGAATGAACATAACTGTTGTGAAATTAAAAAGTTGCATTTATTTTATTTGTTTTTTTCAAATGTGCAATAATTAATATTTATTTAGCAAATTTAACTCGTGAAATATTTTGATGCCCTGCACAGGAGTGCTATTCACTCAAAGTTAAAACCAAGCTGCAGAGATGTTTAGGCAGCTGACCAAACCCTTGATTTTAAAAACCATCAGAAGAAGAAAAGTAAGGTTGAGCGGTTTAGGGACACAATCCCTGAATTTAGGGCTCAGGAATCTAAACGCGTGATGGTCAGTACTAGAGCGATTAAAATCAGGAGACCGCGAGACCAAAATTAGAGGAATAAAAAAATCTAGTATTTTAAGGCTGTGGGGGTAAGGTGAGCCTTCCACAGAGAAATAACGTGTTCCAACCTATGTGCTGGGCACATGTCTTTTCAAGTAAACCATGTAACATAAGAGGACAATTAGTACGTATCTTCCACATAATAGAAATTTGTGTTGTGTGGAAATTGCATAATCCAGAATTTGTTTTCCGCATCATTTTAAGGATTTCCTAACTTTTTAACTTCTGGAGAAAGATTCCCACTTGGATTGGCTGTCTGCCTTTTCACGTTAAAAGTGCTTGTCAAGATTTTGTGTAGTTTTTCTTATAGTTTCAGAATCTGCAGTTTCTTTTAATTTTATAATATTTTTCCTACTCTATGCTTGTTGCTTCAATGGGAATGTATGTGTGCACAGATCCTGCAAGTCCAGGAATAATGTTTTTACTTTCTTCACATCACTGTGATGGGGGATATATGATGTGGACCTCACTTCTGGGTGTGTTACCAAATTTCAATTCCCTGTAGATTTGTAATGCTCATATTTCACATTCAGAAGAGACTTTACTGCTTTTAAATTGTCACTTGGTTGAGAAACATGCAGTAGTAGAAGTTAATCTGATAATTGTATCATGTGAATGCAGAGTCCAAAGAACATCTGCTTGAACATATTCATTGTTCAGATTATCTTTTTATTTAAAGCAGCCTCAATTGTTATTTGATATGTCTTACAATCCATCGTGTCACATTCCCAGAATTTTATACCTACGAATCAGTATTTGAATCTTGTTGAGATAATTATCGGTCTTGAACGTTGACCTTCTAAGTGTATGATATCGAAACATTTGCTGTCCACATGACTTGAAAGAATAACTCTTCTTGCAGTTATGGACAAACTAAAGATTTACTAACATTCAAAGTAGCTTTGGTTTCTAATACTCAAGGACCTAACTGCAAAATTTAATGATAACTTATGAAGTACACATTCTGCATGATTTGAGCTAATGTGGAGTATGTCATCTGCTTGCCAAGCACCTGTAATTGAGAATATGTTTCCTTCATGCCATTCTCCAGATATTAACATGCCACAATAGGAATTGTTTGTCAGGAATGGTGCATGAAGAAGATTCGCTGTCTTTTAGCTTCAGACTTTTCCCAGTGGAAATTTCCGAGCTGATTGAACAGCTGTCTTCACAGTAGGCTGTCTGAGAGAGATTATGTACTCAGGCTTGAACTGATGACAGCAACTACTTGCAACAAGCCACCTTGATGAGTGCCACTATAAAGTGACTCTATATAGTTACTTCATACAATAATCTTTTTGTTGTTTCATCAAAAATATTACTTTTCAACTTTTCGAACAGTTTGTCAGCTGATACTGGTATATTTTCAGGGGTATTGCGTGGCTGTTGATGCAGACTTTGATACCCAAGTAATTCAATATTATTGAAGATTCACAGCACTTTTGTTCACACATGCTATCTTGTAGAAGTGAAAACGATAGCAGCTGCTAATTGTGAAGGAGACTCCGTCTGTAAAGGGAAAGTAATTTCAGAAGTTTTAAAATGACTTTGTAGGGATTTTAATTCACGTTACTGAAGTGATAGTGTCAATATTTATAGATAGGCATGCACAGCTTACATTTGTGAAAGAAGGAGTGTCACTTTACAAGTATTGCTATCCTTCAATTATATCCAGTGAAGTATGCACCTAATGCAACCTCTCTTCCCCCTTTTTATTCTAATCTAAACAATCAGTGGTTGCATATTTTTTACCCAACAATGCTCCCTATTGCCAGGACCTGAGATAGTGGGATATCCACCTATCAGGTTTCAAATTACATTTCTTTTAAAATCCACATTAATTCACTTCACAAAATGTAATGGTATTAATTCCATGTGTATGAAGACTGATTTACAGCCTCAGTAATCAAGTGAGGCTAGATCAATTTAGGATATCTGGTTGTCATGGACAAGTTGGACCAAAAGGTCTGTTTCTGTGCTGTACATCTCTGTGAGTCGATAAAAAGCCAATTTTTTGGAGTTACTGCTAACGTAGTCACACTAAACCATACTAAGGCAGAAAGTACTGGAGATTCTCTGCAAGTCTGAAAGCACCTGTTGGGTGAGAAACAGGGTTAACATTTCAAGTCCACTATGACTTCAGGCTGAAAGATAAAGCAGCCCACTTGATTTTCACCATGTTCACAAACAGCCACTCCTTCCCCAACATTGCTCAGTAGCAAGAGTGTGTGGCCATCTAGAAGATGCACTGTAGAAATTCACCAAGGCTCCTAAGACAGCATCTTCAAAGCCCATGACCACTTCCACTGAGAAGGATGAGGGCAACAGGTACATGGGAACAACACCAGCTGCAAGTTTCCCTCCAAACCACCCACTATCACTGTTCTTTCAGTGTGGTTGGATTAAAATCCTGGAACTCCCTCTCTAAAAGCATTGAGGATGTCGCTACATCACATGGACTGCAGGGGTTCAAGAAGGCAGCTCACCACTGACTTGTCAAGGGTAATAGGGATGGGCTGTAAATGCTGACCCAGCCTGCAATGCCCACATCCCATCAATAAAATTTGAGTAAGCAGACAGGATAGCTCAACTTGTACCAAATACGACATCCTTGGCAGGTGTATTCAGCTGTTGTCTTCTACAGCTCTCATTTGCAGATACTATCCACTTACATTTTGGTTTATGTTGTGGTTTATTTGCTTCCCTTTGAAGACTCAATATTTCAAAACATGTCAATACAAGAACAACATTAGCCATATGCTTGAATAATGGCTATTTTATTGTTAATGCAAGGGTTTTGGGTGCAGTTCCCACCATGACAAAAATTATTTTTTATATAGAAATTGCATTTTCAGGGATGGCACCAGAAAATGGCATTTTGTAATTAAAATAAAAACACAGGTCATTAATCTCCTTCAGAGATAGTAACTTGCAAAAGCAAACAGCACATCTATTTGAAAAGGAGAAATTTGCAGGGCTTTGCAGAAGAAGCAGTGGAGCAGAGTTCATTGGATGAAGTGCCAGTACAGGGTTGTGACAGCTAAATTGACCTCATCTTGCACTGAGAAATATGGTGTCCGGTATGTTCATCCGGTCCTTTGTATATCGCCAACTCCTAATGCTAGAAAGTAAATTAAGAATAGGCATCAGATAATACCTTGCCACTGTAGCCCTGATCTAAACAATATATAAAAATATTTTTTCAAAATAATGTGGTCATAGCAAGGATGAAAAACTCATAAGCTGCAGTGTTTTTTCAGATTTGATGTTTTATTCCATTAAGTTGCAGTTCAAACATAATGTAGTTCAAATATGTTTAATAGCCACTTCTGGTCCTTTTTTCCCAAGATTATGGAATGGAAATAAAATCCAATCAAAAGTTTCTGAATGGCTCAGTTTGTTTGTGTTCACTTGGTGACTACAATCAATACAAATGAGATAGTCCCAGGTTCCACAGCCTTGAACCCTTTGTTCTACGGAAGTTGCTGTTTATGAAAACTGAAATGAAATTTGTGACAGCCATCATCTTTGAGAGAAAACACCTGACTGAATGCAGTTTAGAAGCAGAAAAGTTCACATTTCAAACTTACTTGTGTTGTGACCCATTTTCCTTATGCAAGTAACAAGGCAAGACTGTCTAGTGTTGTAAGAACAGGAGGAAAAGAGAGATGAAAGATCCAAATTTCTGAAATATAGTTATGTTTCTGTGGAATGTAAATTGAGCAGAGGTTCAGAAATAAGCTTTTTGTCAGGATTTTCAGGATGTCAATGTTTGCTCTTCCAGCTGCTCCCTTTTGTTTCAATATGATAAAATATCTTTTTCTCACATGTTACTATCTTAGGTTTGCAATGCTGTGTGAATTTGTAAATTGTAACTAAAACTGCTGAAAGGGAACATTTGAATGAGCTTGTCATGGTTTCCATGAGGCCCAGCTTATTAGTGCTGAAATAAGTTGTTGATTTATCCATATGATTGCAGTTGCATGTGAATTGTGTGAGCTTGTCAACTTGTTTATTGTAGGTTTTAGTGAATTGGTTTTACCGATAGTTGCAGAATTTTCCTGTTTTGATCTTGTCAAACAATTATCCCGTTTATGATCGGTTAACTGTTCCCTGAACTCGAGCCATTTTGTGTTAGAGGTGGGCAATGATTTGGTTTTGGTTTGAAGACAGACAGCCTTAATGAAAGGAACAGTGTCCCAATTTTATCTGATTGTTATCAAATAAAATATTGCATTTAACTGTCAACTGTAAATAATACAAAAGGGAAATCCAATGTCAGTCCTTTTTAATCTGAATGAAAATGTACGAATATGCAATGTCTCCATTTCATTTTCCAAAATTGTAGTACATTTCTGACAGAAACAATTTGCACAGCATTACTTTAAGATGCACACCAATCATATTGGAATATTTATTTAATTTGAAATCATCTCCCATGATAATCTTCACAGAGGAAGAATGAGATAAAAATAATCACAATGGCACTTTTGCTGTAATCATGCTCAGATCCCATGGGACACCGGTCAAAAATGAAGTTCGATATGAAATAGAGAATTTGCTTTTCAGTATTAGCAGAGAAGCAAACGTGGGGCAAAGAGGAAAGCATGTGTTTCTTAAGAGAGAAGAGCTGAGCTGTATGATCAGCTTTAGGGTCAGATGGTGTAAAATCTGTGTGGGTAGAATTGAAAGCAAAGACCATAATTGGAGTTATGTACAGGCCTCCAAATACTAGTCAGGAGCTGGGGCACAAGATACAGTAACAGCAAAGGAAAGACAAAGTTACAGTGATCATGGGGGATGTCAATATTCAGGTGGACTGGGAAATCAGGTTGGTAGTGGATTGCATGAAAAGGAATGTATGGAATTCCACAAGATGACTTTTAGAGCAACTTGAGGTGCAGCCGACGAGGGAACAGGCAATATTTGATTTAGGGTTGAGCAATGAGACAGACTTGATAAGGGAGCTAAAGGTGAAGAAACCATTAGGAGGCAGTGATCATAATATGATTCAATTTACTCTAAATTTGAGAGGGAGAAGATGGAATCAGAGATTACGGTATTACAGCTGAATAAAGGCAACTGCAGAGGCATGAGGGAGGAGCTGGGTAGCATTGACTGGGAGAGAACCCAACAGGAAAGACAGTGGAACAGCAATGACAGGAGTTTCTGGGAGTAATTCAGGAGACACAGCAGAGATTCATCCCAAGGGAAAAAAGCATGGTAAAGGGAGAATGAGCTGCAAAATATGTTGCTGGAAAAGTGCAGCAGGTTAGGCAGCATCCAAGGAGCAAGAGAATCGACGTTTCGGGCATAAACCCTGCTTCAGGCTTATGCCCAAAACGTCGATTGTCCTGCTCCTTGGATGCTGCCTGACCTGCTGCACTTTTCCAGCAACACATTTTTCAGCTCTGATCTCCAGCATCTGCAGTCCTTACTTTCTCCAAAGGGAGAATGAGGTCACCATTGCTGGGAAGGCAGGGATAGTGTACAAGCAAAAGAGAAAGCAGAAATGTGGCGAAGGGGAATGGGAAACCAGAGGATTGAGAAGTTTACAAAGACCAACAGAGGGTGACAATAAAGAAATATGAGGGAGAAGATTAAATATGAGGGTAAGCTCGCCAGTAATATAAAGGAGGACTGTAATAATTTCTTTAGATTTGTAAAGGCCAAAAGAGTGTCAAAAGTGGACATTGGATTGCTGGAAAATGGTGTTGGAGAGAGATTTGTAGGGAAACACGAAAATGGCTGAGAACTGAATAATTACTTTGCATCAGTCTTCATGGTGGAAGATATGAGTAATATCCCAAAACTTCAAGAGAGTGAGGGCGCAGAGCGGAGTATGGTGGCCATCACCAAGGAACAGGTGTGAGAAAAACTGAATGGTCTGAAGGTGGGTAAATCATCTGGCCCAGATGGACTACACCCAGAGTTCTAAGGGAGATAGCTGAAGAGATAGCAGATGCATTAATGATGGTGTTTCAGGAATTGCTAGAATCATGGAGGGTCCAAGAGGTTTGGAAAATCGCTAATATGACATCCATATTTATAAAAGGGGGTAAGGCAAAAGACAGAAAATTACAGACTTATTAGCCGAACCTCAATCGTGGGTAAAATTCTGGAATCTATTGTTCAGTTTGAGGTTTCTGATTTCTTGGAAGTGTATTGTCAAGAAGGGCAAAGTCAGCACGGTTTCATCAATGGGAAATCATGCCTGACAAATCTGTTAGAATTCTTTGAGGAAGTAACGAGCAGGTTAGACCAAGGAGAGCCAATGAATGTTATCTCTCTGGACTTCCTGTGCTGCACATGAAGCTACTAGTTAGATAGGGCCCATGGTGTCAGAGGAGAAAGTGAGGTCTGCAGATGCTGGAGATCAGAGCTGAAAATGTGTTGCTGGAAAAGCGCAGCAGGTCAGGCAGCATCCAAGGAGCAGGACTATCGACGTTTCGGGCAAAAGCCCTTCTTCAGGAATTCCTGAAGAAGAGCTCATGCCCAAAACGTCAATTCTCCTGCTCCTTGGATGCTGCCTGACCTGCTGCGCTTTTCCAGCAACACATTTTCAGCCCATGGTGTCAGAGACAAGGTACTAACATGGATGTAAGCTTGGCTGTCTGGCAAAAAGCAGTGAGTGGGGATAAAAGGGTCCTTCTCAGAATGGCAGCTGGTAACAAGTGGTGTTCCACAAGGCTCAGTGTTGGGACCACAATTTTTAACTTTGTTCATTAGCCATCGAGATGAAGGAACTGAGGGCATTCTGGCTAAGTTTGCAGATGATACAAAGGGAGGTAGAGGGACAGGTAGCAGTGAGGAGGCAGGGAAGCGGCAGAAGGATTTGGATAGGTGAGGCGAGTGGGCAAAGAAGTGGCAGATGGAGGACAATGTGGGTAAGTGTAAGGTCATGCACTTTGGTACAGAGAATAGAGGACTATTTTCTAAATGGGGAGAAATTTCAGAAGTCTGAAGTGCAAAGAGACTTGGAAGTTCAAGTCCAGGATTCTCTCCAGGTAAACTTGCAGGTTGAGTCAGTAATTAGGAAGGCAAATGCAATGATGGCATTTATTTTGAGAGGAGTTGAATATCAAAGCAGGGATGTACTTCTGAGGCTCGAGAAAGCTCTGGTCAGACCACATTTGGAGTATTGTGCACAGTTTTGGGCCCTATATCACAGGAAGGATGTAATTGTCTTAGAATGTGTTTAGAGAAGTTTCACAAGAATGGGCCAGGAATGAAAAGCGAAACATATGAGGATCTTGTGTTGAGAGTCTGAGTTTAGAAGGAAGAGGGGGAATCTAATTAAAACATACAGAATATTGAATGGCCTGGACAGAGTAGATGTTGGGAAGATGTTTCCATTGCTAGGAGAGACGCGGACCCAAGGGCACAGCCTTAGCGTTAAGGGAAGACCTTTCAGAATGAAGGTAAGGAGAAACTTTTTCATCCAGAGTGGTGAATTCATGGAATTCATTGGCACAGAATGCCGTGGCTATCAGATCATTGAGTACATTTAAATCTGAAAGATTTCGGTTTTTGAATTTCAAGGGGATCAAGGGTTCCAGGGAGACAGAGGGAGAATGGGGTTGAGAAACTTATCAGCCGTGATTGAATGGCGGAACAGACTTGATGGGCTGAATGGCCTAATTTCTGCTCCTGTGTCTTATTGTCTTAGGGATTCTATAAGATTGGCTTGGGGAGTAGACTGGGATATCTGAACTGAATGGATTTCTCTTGAATTCATAGATATTATCATTCTTTAGTAAAAGATTGCATTGTCAGCTTGGTCGAGAAGAAATATTTAGGTGGATCCGATGAAGAGCAACCAGGCAAAAGATCTCAAGAGGCTACTAGGCAGTGAAGTTGGTCTGTGGAAAGCAAGTGATGAGGAGGAGTTTGGGACGGGAGAACCCACAACTTCCACTGTGATGAATATTCATGATCTGCAGATTTGTATATTTTCGGACCTGTGGAAAGAAATGCTGACCCCCCCCCACCCCGCCAATACGTAGTTCCAAAAAACTTTGAAATGGTAAATCATTTGAGCATTGCCATAAAAGCATTGAAATTGAAAGTGTCTGAAAGGATCTGCAGTTGTCCTGATTATGCTCAGTGGTAACTTTTGCTTCCTGATAAGCTATTTTGAGTGGGCTTTGTTTAAAAACAGCAGTCCTTTGAAGTTTGTAATTGTACTCCTGTATCTTTATGTCTGTCTGTGTTTTTGATACTGTGCCTCTCATTTTGTAAGAGATACTGTTACTATTTCAGTGGGAAAGTGATTCAGAAAAAAGTAGAACAGGAATACTTATAAATAAAAAACCTCGAGACAAAAATATTTCCAGTGCAGCTTTGAACATTTGCTATATTACAGATTCCTCTTTCAAGTTACAAATTGGTCACTGAAGATCAACGTAAAGAACGATCACAAAGACTTTGTGTGAACTCTTTTGTAAAGTCCATATTGTTCATTTCATGGTAAAAGAGGAATTCCATTGACTGAATTGAATGGGGTTAGTGGGAACATTTTTGAATGAGCACAGTGGCTTCAACTCACTTGAGTAAGCAAAGTATTGTGGATACTGGCAATCTAGCCTCAGTGGAGAGAGAAACAGTGTTAACATTTCAAGTCCAGTGTGACTCTTCTTCAGAAGGAAAATGAAATCGTACTGGACTGAAAATGTTAAATCTGGTTGCCAGACCTGCTGGGTTTCTCCAGCAGATTTATTTTTGGCTTTAACTTACTGTTAAATTGCAAGGTCAAGTTGCATGTTAGTTTGCAATGCACATTCTATTGCATTTTTGCAATGAGTTCAGAGCTATGAGGTGGGTTTCAACACTTTAATATGCATTGCATTTGTTTCTTTTCATTGTTAGAATGTTCCTGTATTTTAATATATGACTTGTCAAATTTGCAGTCTGATTTGCATATCAACAGCCATGTCTTGACAATGAAAACTAACATTGTTAATGTTCAGCATAAAAGAACATAAAAATTACATGAGCACACTCAAAACTATCAAAGCAGATAAAAAGAGTGAAGCATTTGTTGACTGATTTTGAACAATTTATTTCTGCCGTGATACATTTTCTGTTTGGAAGACGTATGCAAGAGAAGACTGGAATAAGCAACTACTTTTGACTATTTTAAAACGTTCTTCCTCATTGGGGTTGCCCTTGCCCACTCTGCAATTTTCATCTGTTCTGTATTAATATATTTTACAAACCTACCTCAGGGTTCTCCTGACTCAAGACCACTTGCGCCTTCGGTTCCAGAGCCATTTTCCACTGAGTTGTCGCATGCCACTACTTCCCTGTGACTTTGATGACCTTTCTGCATTTGATTGCAAAGAATCACATGGGGAGACTTCACTTCCATAAGTAGCATGCTGCAGCATTGCTACTTATGGAAATCTTATTTGTTGTGTTGTGGTTGCTCTGTTGATCAAATACTGACACTCTGTCCTTGTAAATGACTTTGTCTGTGTGTGAAAGAGTGGTGGGTTTGGAATGTGCCAAGGTAATTGCAGAATCCATAATGGGCATTTTTTATTTTGTGCTTCCACGGCAGTTCTGAGGAAGGGTCACTGGACGTGAAATGTTAACTCAGATTTCTCTGCACAGATGCTTTCAGACCTGCTGAGCTTTTCCAGCAATTTCTGTTTTTGTTTTCAGACAGTGGTGTTCTGTGCTGTGATACAGATGTGCTGGACAAAATCAGCTTACTCCTGTATTCTATTATCATCTCTTTTGAGCCATGATGTTTTGCTAACTATTTGTTTGCACTTCCTTTTTCAATAGGGTGTCTGCCGATTGCCTGACGATAGTGATGGTAGTGATTATCCATTCAGGAGAATTGACATTAGGTAATTTAATTATCTGATATTTGTAAATTCTTGAAATCACTCAGAATGCGTGCAACTCCGCCAACTCTCGCCTACCCAATTATTATGGTCAGCACCCCAAGATAGTAGTTTGATAACTTCTGCTTTATGAAGTAAATCAATGTCATTTGGCCTTTCTTTTTGCCAGCTTTTCTTTTTCACTGAAAAAAATTGTAATCATTCCACTTTCTCACCTTGCCAGTTCGGAACCATGTGCAATCTAAATTGACAGCAGATGCAGAATTTGTGTGGTTGCAAATGAACAAGTTAATGTAGAAGCCATAATATTCTGTACGATAATTTGATGAATTCTAACAACGCTTCCCTTATGTTTGTGAGGTGGCTTGAAGTTCATTTGCGACATTAAGGTTATTGCATGCAAGTTGTGAAATAAACCTTCTTGGCAAAATCATATGATCAGTTTATACCTAGCTGTGTATCCCTTGAATGCTAATTCTCTGTCGTCTTATGTTTCCCAGCTGAATTTTGTTCAGAACTCCTCATCTTGGCTGTTTCCTGTCTCTCTTGATCTATGCCTTTATACTTGGCTTTCTAAATCCATTGAGTTATGGAAGTTTATTTATTATTTGTTATTATTTATTAATCTCTAAATGCTTTTGAGGATTTTTAAAAATTTTGTTTAGTCTCTCGGAATTGTACAGTTGAACCCTCAACTCATCTTGTTTGGTTGTACCTGTCTGCAAAGTTTTAGAATGGGTTCTGTCTTGTAATTCCTTGTTTTTCCCTCCCCAAAATATCGTAACTCGCACTTCTCGATATTAAGTTGTGCTCGCCATTTGTTTACCTGTTCACTAAGTTTTGACCTTCCTGAAGCATTTCTTGTGGTTTGCAAAGTTTTCTACTTTTGTGTTGTTTGATCCTATTTTTCTGTGCATGATAACTGAAGATGATAACTCCCGAACAGCTTGTGTTGCTGTTGAAAATGTGTGTAAGACTGTGACTTTAGCAAAATGATTTTGGACAGAAAGGACAAAGAGTCTACACTTCAGCAGGAAGCTAAGAGATGGCAATATAATCCCAGTCATTTTGTTGCTTGTCTGCACTCATTTCAGAGGTGGTTTCTATTAAATTAATGTTATAATTCTAATCTAACAAAGCAAATTCTGCCAAGCATAGATTCTTTGCATGGGCTTCAGGAACTTAATGCAATCATAGTGTGATCTGAATTTTGCACTTCAAGAAAATTGAGTTTTAAGGTCTTAATCAGTATCCAGTTAACTTGAGGTAGTGCAGTTGGCCTCACTAGTCTTAAGGGTCGAACATTTATTAAGAACTGCCTATTCCTGCTGAAGGTTATGAATGACAGGAAAAAGACAGGATCTGGCTGAGTGTTCATGTCCTCCCACTTGGCTAATTGTCCTGCTAGTACTAATTATCAAGATTATGTGAACAATGGTTATTTGGATGTGGTGTAAAATAGTTGCTGGGGTCTCTGGAATTGTAATCCAGCATTGCCTTCAAAAGTGAAGCGGAGGTTAGGCGACACATGGAGAGAATGCAGAAAAGATGCTCAAAGGGAAATCCATAATCCTGTCCCAAACCTACGTGGAGCTGAATTTATATGAACCTAATTTTCAGGGCTAAGCAAGGTCCTTAATTTGATGCCAGAATACTTGCCTGTGGCTATTTCTCCATGTAATTGATAATTCCCAATTAACAATTGCCAAGGTTGACATAGAAAAACATATTGCGATGATATATTGCTCAATTTTTCCGAATTCGGCATCTGATTCTGCTTACTTTGTGTTTTCAAATAGCCATTCAAATATGAGATTGATGGTGGTCTTGTAATTGATGCTTTGTGATGAGTTGAGATGCTTCATGTGTGTGGCCTCTAAGAGGAAAAGTAAAATGAAACAATTAGCCTGATATTGCCAGTTACATTTCGGTTTGTGCCAGCTGTGTTGGTGGGGATGTCAGAGTCATTGGTCATAACTGTTAACAGGAACAGAAGAGTTTCTTGTGTGTTTATTGGATCATTTTCTTATTTCTTATTTGATAAACACTAGATAACTTGCTCCAAATGGGATGTTTCCTGGAATTTAAACCCATAGCATGTTGCAGGTCAGTGGGAACTATAAGATGGAAGGGTTATTAATTGCCACCAAAGTTGTCATCTTGAGAGTTGCAGGATCAGTGTCTTGGAACGGAGAGAGCAAAGCATTGTGGGACGCTTGGAGATGCACCAATGAAACAGAAGGCATTCACCAGCTTCTCCAGGGCGACTACTGATCAGCAATAAATATTGACTTTGCAACATAATCTGAAAAAAAGTTTGACCTTTAAACTATGCTAAGTAACAATCTAAATCAACAATGTAGCTCTTTGACATTTGAGTCACTCAACGAGGTTTATACTATTTTTTGAGACCCTTCTAATAGCCATCGAACAATGTACGAAACAAAGTTTCTGTCAGATCACCGATAGCTCCCTCACCTGTCATCTCTCTTCAATTATATTTTTGTCTGTTTCTCTTGATCTATTTGATACTTTTGTCCTGGCTCTATGATCTTGCCTTCAGAGCTCAAAATACGTTGATTTGCGCATTGTTTCTCTTTCCCATCTAGCTCTTTTATCGTCATCAGTCATTGCAGTTTCTTACGTTTAATTTTTTTTTCTAAATTCTGCATCTTCCTCAACTTTTAAACATTGCTTAATCACTTGTCTTTGATTTATTTTGATCTTTCCAACTTCATGAAATATTGTGGTGTCTTTATCATTTCTTGGTTCATCAGCTACATTTCTGACAAAAATCTTTGGGATGTTGACTTATCAGTGCAGCTCATTTGGAATTATTCTCTTTAAAGTTTCTGATTTGCTTGCCTTTTCTCTCTTTAACAATCAGAATATATGTACAAAGTTATCTGGTTAGTATTGGAGAGTGTTCTGTAATTTTACAAAATAATTTAATAATTGGTAATAGTTAATGTTTTCGAGCTGGCTTTACTACTCAAATCCATGAATTAAATCTATCTCCTTTGTGACTTTAACAGACAGTTATAATACCTGTTGGTGAATCTCTCTTTTTTTCAACCTTGCTGTGTGGTCTTTGTCTGCTTATTAACTTTCAAGCATTGGTTCATGAAATTTTGAGTTTGGGATAGCAGTTTTATGATTTATCATTGTGTGACTTTGCATACCCTTTCAAGACACTCACAGTTATGAATATTATTTCTTATTTTTTGAATTGTCTAAGTTTTGTTCATCTTATTGAAAAGGATCAATTCATGTCGGTTAGCAATGGTTAGTTTTATGTAATTTTCCAAGGACTGAGCTCTTAAACTAAATTATTCTGAAATTTCAGGTGATAGATGCTCACCAAAGGTAAAGGAGTGATCTCCATGGAATTATACCTCTCTTCAAATATTTATGTTTATTCAAAGTATTGCTTCCTGCACTTGAGCACTCAGTGTTTACTACCTGATTATTCAATCACAAAGCTCCCAATTTTAGCAATAAACAGTTTCCTAAGTTGTCAGTAGATCAGTAAGAGATAGTACTGCTCATTGTTGGCCCCATTATTGGATGCAACGTTTCAATCTGCCTCATTTTTTATGCAACAGAATAGTGAATTTTCATTTGGAAATTTTTACAAACCTTTTCTGTTGATCAACTCCCAATTCTTCTATTGTTTATTTTCCAAAAAGGGACTAGCCAGTTTGCCCACTCCTGGCAGAGTTTTTCCAGTTCCAAAACAAAGCCAATCTTTATTATAAAATGGACAAGAAACTTGTAAGCGAGAGATAACTGCCCTGGATTTACACTAGAGAAAAGCAAGAAGTGAACTAAGCAGCAGAAACTAAAATTTGAACAGAGAGATTGAACAGTAGTGCACTTTGCATGGGACACAAATAACCAGTAATCAGGATTGCAGAAATGGAGAAGGTGATTTGAAGGATAAAGCAAGTCATTGTGTGGTACAGCTGCTGAAAATGGGTGAGTTTATCCAAAAGCCATCTTTTGTTGAATGATTCTGAGAGATTACCAGGGAAATTTCAAATGATTCAGTCTGTGGAGTTGATGTGGATTCTTGTGATTAAGATACTTCATATGAGCCTGACTGCCATACCTGGATTTACTTCAAAATTCCGTATTCTAATGTAAATTTAACATTTATTTTGCTTTTACATCTAGGTCTTGTTTAATGGTGTACTGTCATACTTTATTTCCAGTTTTGGCAATCAGCTCAGATTGCTATGTGTTCCTCTTTGTGGTTTAGGTTTTGTCTTTGTTTAGCCTAAGCACAGTGGACCTCCCATACTGATTATTCTTGGTTGTTTCCATTCACATCAGAACCAAGCCTCCACTTGAAGCCGTAGGCTGACCACTTTTCTCAATCTTGTTACAAGCAGCAATTTGCAATTTAAAGTCAATTAAAAACAGCTGGATATTCATTTATTTTATAAAAAGTGACATTTTGCTCAAATGAAGCTCATGAAAGTCTGACCATTATGATTAGAAACATAGCCAACTGTTAAGAGACATTCTGCTATTTTATTGGGGATTCTATTGAATTGTCAGTGTGAATACTGTGACTGATTAAGATTACTTTGGCATTTGATTGAGTAACATCTTCAATAAAACATGCTCTTATTGCTTTTACGCCCTCCATATTGTTTTCAAAATCTTACAAATTCCTTGGATCTGACCTATAATATGTCTCGTTTAAAGTTGTTAAATGATCATTTAGGCTGCAGGAAGTTAAACCTAATTGCCACCATTTCCAGTAGAGGTTAATAAGGCAATCATGAATTAAGTATTAATGTGATGATTTATGCTCAACTTTATGTAATTCTGTTGGAAAGCTCTTCTGACTATAATGTGTAAATTTAAAAATAATGATATATTATGGTGAGAATGAGTACTGCTTAGTCAAAAACCTCATTATGAAATAGATCATGGGAATGAACCTAGTTCCACATCAAGTTCAAAGTATTTCCCCTTATTTAGACTTTGTTCTTCATATATTCTCTTCGAATGTGTTCTCTTTTTAGACTTGAACATGCATTGTCTCATTCATTTTGGAGTGCCCAGTCTATATTTGTGAAAATCGACTGCAAACATTATGTACTCTGGTCGTATTACTGAAATCGATGACTACAAATCAACACTTCAGAAATGATGCTGAAAAGGATGCTACTGTGCTTCTGGAGGAACTTTTGGTTGTGTGTGTTTTCGTTCCTGAAAGCTGGTTCCAGTTGCTGGTGTTTCAAAAATTAGATAAATTATGTCTGTATCCAACCTACCATGGTACTCAGTTTGGATGAGTTTAGGATTCAAACGCCCTGACCAACAAGTATTGTTTTAACTTATGTTTATTAACTTTGGAATCTCATTGCTAACCATGCATTTCTACTGTTGCAGGCTAATTCCAAAAGATCAGTATTTCTGCGGTGTGCTTTACTTCACTGGCAGTGATCTTTTTAACAAGAACATGAGGACCCAAGCACTGGAAAAAGGCTTCACATTGAATGAGTACACAATTCGCCCTGTGGGAAGCACAGGTAAGAACTGAATGATATTGGAAACTTCATGTTTTCAAAGACTTTGAATGCCTGTTTATTCAACCAACCAAATTGATGAAGATTCCTTCTTCACAAACTAGATTAAATAAAAAGTATGTATCTGGTTTGTAATTTAATCTATAAAATTCTAATAACAGTTGACTATGTTTTAGAAGTACTTAAGAACAGAAGAAGTTTACTAAATAGATATATAATTTAGACATTGTCACCCTGATGGAGTCTTTACAACTTCAATTAATTCTATTCCTTCAGAGGGTTGAGGTTTTTGTTTCTGAAGAAAACATTGATCAGTATAAATCAAAATGCATGTACTGGGCTTTACTTTGTTGCACTTCTGGAGGCATGGCAAAAAAGCGTAGGAGAACTCCATTGTTTTTTCTTCTTTCAAAAAGACTTGGAGGTAGAGAAATTAACATTCAGTCGAAGAGCATATTCCTTTGTGAGAAATCTTTATGTGGAGATAATAAATCACAAACTTTAATAATACAACTTAGACCTGTTTGTAGCCAAAATACTTTCTCCCAGTCTGATAAGTAACTGCTCACTACTACATGGGTAGTTGTATTACCTGAAACACTGCTTAGGTAGTGTCTCCCATCCATCCACCTTTAACCAAAAAAAAGGTTCTGTGCGCCGGATTGGTAAGGTAACTAGTTTTTTTCTTTATTTTTCTGCAGTCTCTCTGGGAATTTAGAATAGCGGAAATGATGGTGAGGGCAGTTGAATGTTCCTACTGCGGAGCGTGGGAGGAAGATCACCACCTATGTCTCTGCTGACTTCCTCTCCTCTCAAACCACTTTAGGGAAGTAGAGCTGGACCTGGATGAAACTTCAGATCATTCGGGAGACTATTGAGAGGGGTTACAGGAAGATAGTCACACCTCAAGTGCAACAAAAAGGCAGGTGGATTACAGTCAGGGCCCAGAAAAGGATCCAGCAGACAGTGCAGGGAGCCCCTGTGGCGGTTCCCCTCAATAATAAGTTTACCATTTTTGATACTGTTGGGGAGGCATGACTTACCAGGGTAAGCTTTGGAGTACAGGTCTCTGGCATAGAGTTGCTGTATCCCTGATGCTCAGAAGGGAAGGGGGGAGATGAACAGAGCATCAATCACTGGGGACTCCATAGTTAGGGGTCAGATAGGAGGTTCTGTGGGAATGAGAGAGTCTCACAGTTGGTGTATGTCTTGGATCGTGTTTTTGGGATTCTTGAGGGGGAGGGGCAGCAGCCCCAAGTTGTTGTCCACATAGGTACTATGACATAGGTAGGGAAAGGGATGGGGATTTAAGCTGGAAATTCAGGGAGCTGGTGTGGAAACTTAGTGCTAGAACAAGCAGAGTTGTTATCTCTGGTTTGTTGCCCATGCCACGTACTTGCGAGGTGAGAAATAGGGGGAGAGAGGAGTTGAACATGTGGCTACAGGGATGGTGCAGGAGGGAGGATTTCACATACCTGGATAACCGGGGCTCATTCTTAGATAGGTGGGACCTCTACAAACAGGATGGTCTACACCTGAACCATTAGGTTAGATTAGATTAGATGAGATTACTTACAGTGTGGAAACAGGCCCTTCGGCCCAACAAGTCCACACCGACTCGCCAAAGCGCAACCCACCCATACCCCTACATTTACCTCTTACCTAACACTATGGGCAATTTAGCATGGCCAATTCACCTGACCTGCACATCTTTGGACTGTGGGAGGAAACCGGAGCACCCAGAGGAAACCCACGCAGACACGGGGGGAACCTGCAAACTCCACACAGTCAGTCGCCTGAGGCGTGAATTGAACCCGGGTCTCTGGTGCTGTGAGGCAGCAGTGCTAACCACTGTGCCACTGTGCCGCCCACAAACCAGAGGGGTACGAATATCTTGCTGGGGGGGGGTGCGTTTGCAAATGCCCTTCAGGAGGGTTTAAGCTAATTTAGCAGGGGGATGAGAACCTAAATTGTATTTCCAGTGTCCAGGAGGTTGACAGCAGTGAGGTCAGAAATTTCAAGATTGAACGAATTCACTGGAAAGCAGGACGGTGGTTTGAAGTGTGTCTACTTCAACACCAGGACCATCCAGAATAAGGTGGGTGAACTTGCAGCATGGGTTGTACCTGAGACTTTGATGCTGTGGCCATTTTGGAGACATGGATGGAGCAGTGACAGGAGTGGTTGTTGCTGGTTCCGGGATCTAGATGGTTCAGTAAGAATAGAGAAGGTGGTAATGCAGGGGGACGTGTGGCATTGTTCGTCAAGGACAGTGATACAGGGACAGACAGGACATGTGATGAGGACTCATCTACTGAGGTTGTATGGGTTGAAGTTAGAAACAGGAAAGGAGAAGTCACCCTGTTGGGAATTTTCTATCGACCTCCGAACAGTTTCAGCGATGAAGAGGATAGGATTGCAAAGATAATTCTGGATAGGAGCAAGAGTAACAGGATAGCTGTATTGGGGGACTTTAACTTTCCAGATATTGATTGGATATCCTGTGGTTTGAGTACTTTAGATGGGTCAGTGTTTGCTCAATGTGTGCATGATGGTTTCCTGAGAGAGTGTGTAGACTAGCTGATAAGGGGCGAGGCCATGTTGGATTTGGTACTGAGTAATGAACCTGGCCAGGTCTTCAATTTGGAGGTAGGTGAGCACTTTGGTGATAGTGACCACAATTTGATTATATTGACTTTCGCAATGGAAAGGGATTGGTATATACCGCAGGGCAAGAGTGAGAGATGGGGGCAAGGGAATTATGATGAAAATTGGCAAGATTTAGGATGCATAGGATAGAGAAGAAAACTGAAGGGGATGGGCACAATTGAAATATTTAAGGAACAGCTACTGTGTGTCCTTCATAAGTATGTTCCGGTCAGGCAGGGAGGAAGTGGTCGAGTGAGGGAGCCATGGATTACTAAAGACGTTTAATCTCTTGTCAAGAGAAAGAAGAAGGCTTATGTTAGAATGAGACATGAAGGCTCAGTTTGGGCGCTTGAGAGTCACAAGTTAGCTGGGAAAGACCTAAAGAGAGAGCTAAGAAGAGCCAGAAGGGGACATGAAAAGTCGTTGTTAGATAGGATCAAGGAACACCCCAAAGCTTTCTTTTGGTATATCAGGAATAAAAGAATGACTAGAGAAAGATTAGGACCCATCAAGAATAGTAATGGGAAGTTGTGCGTGGGATGAGAGGCGATAGGGAAACACTAAATGAATATTTTTCATCAGTATTCACTCTAGAAAAAGACAATGTTGTTGAGGACAGCACTGAGATACAGGCTACTAGACTAGACAGGATTGAGGTTCATGAGGAGATGTAAGCAATTCTGAAAAGTGTGAAAAAAAAAGTCCCTGGGCCAGATGGGATTGATCCTCGAATTCTCTGGAAAGCCTGGGAGGAGATTGCAGAGCCTTTGGCTTTGATCTTTCTATTGGTATTACCTACAGGAATAGTGCCAGAGGACTGGAAGTTAGCAAATGTTATCCGCTTGTTCAAGAAGGGTCATCTGATTCCTGATGAAGGGCTTTTGCGCAAAACGTTGATTTCGCTGCTCCTTGGATGCTGCCTGAACTGCTGTGCTCTTCTAGCACCAATTGTTTTTACCTCTATGGTAATTATAGACCAGCGAACCTTACTTTGGTTGTGGGTAAAGTGTTGGAAAAGGTTATAAGAGATAGGATTTATAATCACCTAGAAAGGAATAAGTTGATTAGGGACGGTTTTGTGAAGGGTAGGTCGTGCCTCACGAACCTTATTGAGTTCTTTGAGATAGTGACCAAATAGATGGGTGAGGGCAAAGCAATTGATGTGGTGTATATTGATTTCAGTAGGGCGTTTGATAAAGTTCCCCACGGTAGACTATTGCAAAAAATACACAGGCATGGGATTGAGGGTGATTTAGCAGATTGGATCAGAAATTGGCTCGCTGAAAGAAAAGAGAGGGTGTTGGTTTATGGGAAATGTTCACCCTGGAATTCAGTTGCTCCTGGTGTACTGCAAGGATCTGTTTTGGGGCCACTGCTGTTTGTCATTTTTATAAATGACCTAGGTGAGGGCTTAGAAGGATGGGTTAGTAAATTTGTGGATGACACTAAGGTAGGTGGAGTTCTGGCGAGTGGTGAAGAATGTTGCAGGTTACAGAGAGACATAGATAAGCTGCAGAGCCGGGCTGTGAGGTGGCAAATGTATTTTAATATGGAAAAGTTTGAGGTGAGCAACAGGAGTAAAGAGTACTGGGCTCATGGTAAGATTCTTGGTGGTCTAGATGAGCAGAGAGTCCATATAGATAGATCCCTGAAAGTTGCCACCCAAGTTGACAGGGTTGCTAAGAAGGCATACAGTGTGTTAGCTTTTATTGGTAGAGGGAATGAGTTTCAGAGCCATGAGGTAATGCTGCAGCTGTACAAAAGTCTGGTGCGGCCGCACTTGGGAGTATTCCATATAGTTCTGGTCACCACATTATGGAAAGGATGTGGAAGCTTTGGAAAAGGTTCAGAGGACATTTACTTGGATGTTGTCTGGTCTGGAGGGAAGGTCTTATGAGGAATGGCTGAGAGACATGAGGCTTATTTCATGAGAGAGAAGATGAAGGTTGAGAGGTGACTCGATTGAGATGCATAAGATGATCAGAAGTTACATAGGGTGGATAGTGAGAGCCATGTTCCTCAGAGGGTAATGGCTAGCATGAGGGGACATTACTTTAAATTGAGGGGTGTTAGATACAGAACAGATGTCAGAGATAGTTCCTTTTCTTAGATAGTAGAGGCATGGAATGCATTGCGTGCAACAGTCGTAAACTTGCCAACTTTAAGGGCATTTAAGTGGCCATTGGATAAACATATGGATAACAGTAGAGTTGTGTAGGATAGATGGGCTTCAGATTGGTTCCACAGGAAGGCGCAACATCGAGGGCCAAAGGGCCTGAACTGCTCTGTAATGTTCTATGTTCTAGATTCTATTCTGCTTTCGTCCCATAGTAAACTTAATGTCCATGCTGCCTGTGTCCCTCTTCTGGCGAAAAGGCTGAGAGGCCAGAATATCTGTCCACATCTGACCTACTCCAGGCATGTCACATTGATTAATATAATAAATCCAGTAAAGGAGAATGTTTGTGATGCAGTGCTAAGGCCCTATGTCCGAGGGCCAAGTTGCCAGGTACAAGTTACATCTGCTCCAATGTGTGTCATGACATCTTTGATGAGGTTGATTGTTTAAAAAGAATCCAGGGATGAATTTAGGGAAAGGAATAGAGGTATATATTGATTCAGTTAGATTAAAAAAGGAGTAATACAAGGCTTGCGTGCAAATAAATGCTGGCATTACCATGTGCGCTAAATGTTGTGTTTTGCAGCTGTCAGTGTGACTTTTCCGTTTAGCGGTATATGAAAGTAACTTGAGTTCAACTGACTGAAAAAGACACTGTCTTCAGTTTTTCTTTGGTCAAGTAAATTTTGAACTCAATAAACTTGTCTTTCTGTGGTTTGTTATGGTTTTCATTATGGTGTAAAATAAGTTTATAATCTTAAGAGTTTAGACTTGGTTGACTTTGATGCATTAAGTTAATTTGAAAATCTTGCACTGGATGGTAAGAAATTATCTGTTCTGTAATTGGTCAGAATTTATAGGGGGTGTTACTAATGGTGAATTATTGCAAATCATAATCTAATTGCAGGCCGACTAGACTATGTTAGCATTTCAAGAAGGTATCCTAATGCATGTGGCAAGAAAAATTCAGGTTCTGGCTAACCAGTCTTCTCATATCAAATCAGAATTTTTGAATTGGTTACAGATTATTGAGTCTTTCTTTAACCCTACTGGTGAGGTTTTCAGATCCTTTGAAGAGCAATTTGTGGAAATGCCTGGAGTTTGTGATTCTCAGTCATTATAGAACCATCACAGCCAGACTCTTCGCATGACCTTACTGTCTTTAGAAGTTTTAAACAACTTCTGGCGTCAGACTCTGCCCTTTTTCATAACAAGTGAGCCACACTTGCAGCAGGACATAAAAGAAGATTGATGCTGGCAATATCTAATCATACAATGTATGTGTTGTATGTAGTAGCTCTCTCATGGCAGTAGCTCTTTGAGTTAGTGACTGTGTAAAATCATAGAATCCCTACAGTGCGGATCAAGGCCATTTGGCCTGCCCAACCTGCACCTACCCTCTGAAGAGCATCCCACCCCCATCCTAACCCCGGAACTCCCACATTTACCACAGCTAATCCACCTAACCTGCTCATCCCTGGACACTATGGGGGAAATTTAGCGTGGTCAAGCCACCTCATCTGCAGACCTTTGGACTGCGGGAGGAAACCAGAACACCCAGCACAAACTCTCACAGATATGGAAAGAACATGCAAACTCCACACAGACAGTCATTCAAGGCTGGAATCGAACCCAGGTCTTTGGAGCCATGAGGCAGCAGTGCTAACCACTGTGCCAGTGTGTTGTGTTTTGTCTAATTATCAGAATTATGACAGAAGGGTGACTCAAGGATTGACTGAGACAATTGCAAGAAAGGCATGCTTTTATTAAAACCATTCAGGCTATAAATCAAAAATAGGTAACCTTTAATGGTCTCTTTACATTGTCCATCAAACTGTGAACTCAGAATTCCATGCTGAAAGAATTGTTGCTTTTGAAACTGAGCCAAGCATTCATAACGACCTAATGATAGTCTTTGGGGAAATATCCGAGAACTGTATAAGCCTGCACTACCAGCTGCTGTTACTTTAATCTCGACTATCAGTCCAAACAGTCCACTCGGAAGATGTTTTAGAAACTCTTTCACTGACAGCCACAGCATATTTTTTCTTAAAATTTGAAGAGCAGGGCATTAAAAAACAATTTCAGATCAAGTCTGTACACAAACCGTATCTGCCCTTAAAGTATGTTTACATCTACCCCAGCACTTTGTATTTCCTACAAAGTGAAGATCTGAAGAAGAATTATGTTGGACTCAAAACATTATCTCTATTTCTTCACAGATGCTGCCAGACCTACTGAGTTTGTCTGCCATTTTCTAGGTTAATTTTCAGATCTCCAGCATCTGCAAAGCTTCGCTTTTTACCCAGTTCAAATGACCTGCTGAATTTGTGTTTCCTACTTGTGTGAATCACACCCTACTTTCCAGCTGTACGAAAATCTGACTGACCAGTCTACCTTTCATCAGCATGGTTCGTCTGGTCATTGCTGTTGATGTAAGTCTAATGCCAAGGTTCTGGAAAGGCTTAAGCTTTATAGTGGATGTGAATCACTAACTTCCTTAACTTTCTTTTCAAATAGTTCTTTTATGTTGTACATTAATCTGAAAACCTCACACGTGAGATTAAAGACAGACATGATAACCTGTAACACGCCTCTGGAGCAGGTGGAACTTGAACCGAGGCCTCCTGGCTCAGAGGTTGGGACCTAACCAGTACACCATTAGAGACCTCTAGTCTGGTCATTGTTTACAGGTGGAAATATTTTGCACCTTTTTCTGGTTCAAACACCTCGGCTTCCCTTTAACCTTTAACTACAAAGCCACTGAAATGTTTTGAGGAGCTGAATTCACAACAGGTCATGTGACCCTTTTCGTCTCTCCATTTTATGAGAGAGAGAGTGCCGAAATGTAAGAATATTACAAATCTCATTTGTGTCACGGGACATATTCACAACATGGTCACTGGTTTCAGTTTTGTTTTCTTACCCAAAAAGAACTGAACTAATTCATGAAATTATGTTAAGCATCTCAGACTTCTATCTCTGACACCGAACAGTTTGCACGTGTTCAACAGAATGAGAAATGAGCAGGCAGAGGAAAGAAATTGTTTCCAGTATTGACTTCAAAATGAGCAGAAAGTGAGAGTTGAATGTTTGACCATGCATTTATTGCTGATGTTAAGTCATTGGACTTTAGATGATAGCCCAGAAGACTGCAATTGTGAAAAGGTAGATTTGAGAGATTTTTGGAAAGGCAGAAGGGATGAAAAAAACCAAATAATCAGCTATAAAGACATACTGTTCCTGCCTGGTACTTAAGGGGGTAGTTTCCTTGACCCAAAAAAGTTATAGAATCATCATTATTCCTTCATTCAAATAAATCTTGCTGTGAACGCTTTCAACTGATTTGGCTATACTGTGGTCAGAAGTCGCATGAAACCAGGTTATCGTCCAACAGGTTGTGATTTCAAATAAACCGATTGGATGATAACCTGATATTGTGTGACTTGGACTTTGTCCATCCCAGTCCAACACCAGCACCTCCATGTCATTGCTGGACCAAATTATGTTTTTGATTACAGTGTAAACATTTTGAAGCAGGGAGTAAGTTTTAGAGTGGTCATGTTGGTACCATATTGCTATGACTAATGTCATTGCAGTGAGTCAAGATCATATTGGAATTTCATCTTCATGTAGAAGAAGACAAATCAATTCCTGGTCAACTACTTTACCAATGTAACATTAGAGTTGAGCTTTCAATTTTGCACTGATAACAGGTTATCATGTCTGTCTTCAATCTCATGTGTGAGGTTTTCAGATAAATGTACAACATAAAAGAACTATTTGAAAAGAAAGTTAAGGGAATTAGTGATTCACATCCACTAAAAAGCTTAAGCCTTTCCAGAACTTTGGCATTAGACTTGCATCAGATTTTAATTTGCTCAAAGAATCTTAATGGTAACAGCCAGATCCTGATCGCCGAAAATGAGATGTTATTTTTGTCGCAAACGGTTGCTCCAATAGTTTTTGCTGTTCTTTTTAATGCTGATTTAAAAGTAAAAACTTGAAATAATCTCCTAATCATGCTTGCTTGTTTTTTCTTGGCTCTCCTCTTCTCTGATCCTGATCTGTCTGAGTTTCGACTTGGGTCCTGCATCCTTGTAATGAACCCTTAGCATAAGCCATGCCTCAGCAACCCTGAAATAATCACGAATGATGCCTAGAGAAGAGGAAGCCAAACAGAACAAGCAAGCAAGGAGATTATTTCAGGTCTTTACTTTTAAATCAGCATTAAAAAGAACAGCAAAAAACTATTTGAGCACCCATTTGCTTCAAAATAACATCTATTTAAAGCAGTAACCCAGAAGATTGTACTCTTTGTGCCAAAGATTGGAAGCAGAATTACAAAGAAGTATGGACTTCTTGGACTGCAGATCCATGCTGCGCTGTGTCCAGACTTTGCAGCTTTACTCACCCATGATTGATGTGTCAGGTATTCCAGAGCTTTGTCTTCTCTGAAACACAGTTTTGAGAAAGTGTTTCTTTCTTTGCTTGTAGTTTTTTGGTTTCAACAAAAATAAAAACATTGGGTTCATAACTGCTCACTAATTTATAATTGCCTTCAATCAAAAGACTTTTCTGGTTAGATAAATAAGGTAGTTGCGAAAAGGGATTTCAGCACCTTGATTTCAAAGATACCAGATTGTTTTCAAAGCATTGGATGTTTTAACTGTCTATGCACTCAATGTGAATAAAGACCATAAATAAGTTGTTTTTGTTGATATTTTGAGACTTTTTTTAAACATCTTTATAACAATTAAAATATTTCAGTATTGAGTGAAGAGCTCTGACACTTACTAATCATGGCAATGGTAATCTTGAACTTAATTCAAGAAGTGGAAATCTTTTTAATATTCACGCATTATCCCATTTGCTTCCTTGTGGGGGGAAACTAATATTGTGTTGCTCAGCAGTTAAAATTACAGTTAGCCACTAATTGGCCAATGATGTGAAAGAGTGTTCCCTGAAGGGATTCCGAAGTATTGCAGGTGTTGTATCAACTAATGTTAAAACATCAATAAACTTGTTAACTAATTTATGTCATGTTTTAACAAAATGTAATATATTCATTTACATAACTTAAGAAATTTCCAATGATCTTGCAGGTAACTGAGTAAAAATATCACTGCCTTTGTATGAAAATTATTTCCATTGATTTCTGTAATTTCTTAAATGATGACATTGAAACTGAATTTCCTAACTGGTATTGCCATATTTTGCCAGCATATGATGCAAGATACTAAGCATTGCCTCATCTAATCATGGTTTCTTATTTTACCTCATTCTATATGTTTCCAGAAGATCGAGATGTCTTTGTGTCACAACGTTTTGTCTCCATTTGTTAGTGTAGTATTGCATCTCTCACTTTTCTTGTCTTCTATCTGGATCCTCAGTACATTGACCTAGACACTCCTCATCCACCCTTCATTCTCACTTATCACCATCTCTTATCCAACACCAAGTTACCATAAAGTCAAAACTGTGGAGCCTGTCTCCATCAATTTATGCTTTCCTTCTACCTTCCAAGTCCTAAATGTAGGGTAGATCAGGAAACTTTTCCGAACAGAAAGATCTTTTGAGGCTGATTGTCTACTGCAAAGACAAATTGAAGAAGTTGGAACAGAAGACGGCTAAGAGGCAGTTTGATTGAGTTTTTCAATGTCATGAGTGAGCTGATGGGGAAAAGAAGCAAGGGTAACATATAAACAATGTTTTCACTTCGCAAAAGTTAGGAGATAGGCTGCACTGCCTGGAGGTGTGTTGGAGGCAAGTTCAAGAGACATTCAAGAAGGCCTGTCATGATTATTTGGATTGAAATGATGTGTTGGGATATGAGGAAAAGACAGGATTGGTAATGATAGTAATTACTTGCTAATGATGCTCATTTTAAAATATGGTGCAGGCACACTGGGCCAAATGGTCACCTTTTATGTCACAGCAATTTTGTGAATGATTTATTCTGTTCTTCTACTTTTACCCGTCTTCTGAATTGTCTGGCACAGAATCTTGCAGGAGCAGAGTGCATTTTTGTAATCTCGATTTCCCAGCCATCCTGACTAACTCACAGGCATGAGTTTCTCTCGAGTTCTGCATCTGGAGGACTGAATCTTAAAATTTACTCCACATCCTTGTGAACAGCTGATCGTCTCCATGAACTTCAAAGCAAATGATGGAAGTGTTGTTTTGTCCTGTCTTTGGTTTACTTTTTTTAAATGTTGTTTTCTTACCATCCTTATTTGTCAAAGATGCTGGCTCAGCTTGGGGCACTTAGCCATGTGATCATATCAGTTGTGCTTAAATATTGCTTGAATGCAAGAACAAGGAGCAAGAATAAGCCTCTCGGCCCTTCGGGTCTACTCTGCTATTCAAAAAAATCATGGCTAATTGGATTTTAACCTCAACTCTATATTCCCTCATATCCTTCATAATATTTCAACCCCTTGGTAATAAAGAATCTACAAACCTTTGATTTAAACATATTTAAAATTTCTGCAGCCATTGCATATTGAGGGAAATAAAACTCCTAAGACTCCCAATCCTCTGCAAGAAAAGCATTTCCTCATCTCTATTTTAAAGGGTTATGGGCAGAAAGCAGGAAAGTGAAGTTGGGGGGTTCTCAGATCCGCCATGGTCTCATTGAGCTGAGTGACCGACATCTGCAATGTCTTATGGTCTTAATTGAGCAAACTCCTAATTTTAAGCTAGGGCCTCTCGCTCGAGATTCTCCCTCAAGAGGAATCATCCTTTCAAAATAGACCCTGTCACGTCCCCTCTGAAATAACTCCACAGATGCCTGTATCCAGTCAATGTGCCAATTATTATTTACATGGGAGAGTCCTCGACACTGATCCAGCTCCGTCAGAGCCAGCTCTCAGAGTGAACAGAAACTCTGATACTCCTCTTTATATTCATCAGCCCGGGCTTCCAGATTAGACCAGATTAACAGCCCCATTTGGGGAACTCCGATTCTATGAGGCTGATCTCATTACAATCACTACATCCTCAAGATTTTTTAATGTTTCAGTTAAGTCCCCTTTGAATCTTCTGAATTCCAGAGGATCCAGCCAAGCCTGTCTAACCTTTCCTTAAAAGGCCATCTACTCTTTCCAGGTATTAGTCCAGCAAACCTTCTCTAAACTGTTTCCAACATATTGACGTAATTCTGTAAGTATGGTGACCAGTATTATATACACTTCTTCAGATGTGGTCTCATCAATGCCCTGTTTAACTGAAGCATAACCTCCCTAACTCTTGAATTCAGTTCCCTCACAATAAAATATAACATTCTACAAAGCGTCCTGATTACTTACTTTATCTGTCCACTAATCTTCTGCAGTTCATGAATTAAGCCACCCAGTCTTCTCTGCACCTCAATTCATTTTGGCACACGCTTCTGCTGGCAACTGAATTGGTGATAGTGTACAATTCTAGTCCTTAAAATGGGCACAAAGTACTGTGTCAAAATGAATTAGATGTTCTGTTTGACTCTCCCATGTCATTCAATTGTCAGCCTGTTCCATGACTCCGTGTGAGAGTAATGAATGATACTTTGGTTGTAATGGAGCAGGGCAGAAGTAAGTGCTGGCTATTGTGATGGGAGGATTGTGAAACACTTTTAAAGGATATAAAAATAATCCATCCAGACTTGGTTTCCATGAACCATGTATTTGGAATAAGGAGTTAGCATTTCAAGTCCAGTGTGACTCTCTTTCAAGTGTTATCTTACGTCTCTCCTCAGCTGCTGCCAAACCTGCTGATCTTCTTCAGCAATTCTGTTTTTTTCTATAATTTCTAGCCTTGCAGAATCATGTGTAACAGCTTCAACTGTTGCTTTCGCTTGGATGCACCAGACACTGATCAAATTGGGAATGGAACTGGAGGTGCAGTAGCTGGCTGTTTTTCACATTGAGCAATTAGGAGAGCTGTGTCATATCATTCAGGTTATTTTTAGGCTGTGATGGAATAGCCACAAAACTTCGCTTGTTTTTTAGGCCTTGACAGTTTCCTAGCTGAGAGTTGATTTTGTGACCACGTATCACTTCTCAATGGAGGATTGAGGCTACTGTTCCTAAACTGAGTTAGACATAAGACATAGGAGCAGAAATTAGGCCATTTGGCCTATCCTGTTTGCTCCATTCAATCATCATTGATTAGTTTTTCAACCCCACTTTCCTGCTTTTTCCCTGTAATCTTTTATCCCCTTGGCAATCAAGAGCTTATCTACCACTGTTTTAAATATACTCAATGACCTGGCCTCGACAGTCTTCTGTGGCAATGAATCCCACAGATTCATCACTCTCCGGCTGAAGGAAGTTTCTCCTTATCAACGTTCTGAAAGGTCTTCCCTTTGCTCTCAGGCTGTGCCCAAGGGTCCTTGTCTTTCCCACCAATGGAAACATTTTCCCGATGTCCACTCTGTCCAGGTCATTAAGGATTCTGAAAGTTTCAACCAGATTCCAACCCCCCTCCTCCTTCTAAATCAAACATCCCCCCTCATTCTATTTCTTGATGAAGAGTGTTTTTTCACTTTTTTGCAATTCTGAAATCATGTCAGGGCAAAATTCATGGTGATATATTCAAATGAAAATCCTTGGCAGCAAGGATTTATGACTTACTTTTACCTTGCCCCATGTTACACTGGACTTCTCTTCATCAACAGTGTGATGCTGCATATATTTCATAGAAGCTCTTCAAAGAAATGCAACTTCTGTCATCTTGCCTGCTCTTTGACTTACTATCAGTCTTGAGCAGGCAATTCTTTTTCGATTCAGAATAGTCTCTACTTGCAAGCAGTATATTGACAGATTGAAGGTAACCTGGTGTGTATAAACTGCAGTGTTCTTACAGTTCTCTTAGACTTTTAGATCCACTACCCCTGCACCCTTGGTGCTGTGTCCAGTACCCTTAAAAGTGAGAAGTATTATTGACCTAATTAATCTCAGTTACAATAATGAATTGAAGTTGAAGTCTGAGTCACTTTTTAACACCTTAAAACCTGGGAACAGAAGCAGGCCATTTCGCCCAGTGAGTCAGCTCTGTCATTCAGTGATATCATGGCTGATCTGATAATCCTCAACTCCAATTTCCTGCCTTTTCCCCCAACCCATTCTTTTGCGATTAAAATTCTGTTTACCTCCACCTTGATATTAAAAATGAATCTTCATCTTCATTCGAAATGGATTGCATTCAGCAAAATTGTGTCAGTATCGTTAATAGCCTACTGTTTGTTAACTGCAGGAGTGCCAGGAGAACCCCTGCCAGTGGAAAGTGAAAAGGACATCTTTGATTACATTGATTGGGAATATCGAGAGCCACAAGAACGAAGTGAGTGACTGTCACCTGAGGGTTACCCTAAGAACCTCTTTACATATGAAATACTCTGAAGTTCTGCCAGAATGAGAATACAGTGAATCCTGATAAATGTAGAGCTAGTTGAAACATTCATAAGAATTTCTGAAGTTGCTTGCTAAAGAACATTGTGTATGCAGATATCGCTGGTATTTTATGCATCAAGTTGGAATGTATTTGTAGAGAAGACCATCTTTCTATAAAGTACTGTGTAGTAATATCAATAAACCACTTTGGAGACTCATTGTCACATTTAATAATGAATAAAAATAGAATATTAAATACACACAATCCACACGATTAATCAATACTGTTTGTAAAAGTAGCAAAACCAAAGGGCCGCACAGATGTGATCTTAAAGAACACAAGTGACAACAACTTTCACTGTTGGATCTGTTTGAAAGTTAGTCTAATTATACTGATATTTTCCGATCAATACCCTCTAGTTTGTAAGTACAGGATTCGGGAACTCCTTGGAAAACCAACAGAAGACTGTATAAATCTGAGTGGCCCACACTTTGCTAACCTTGTATAATATTCAGTATATATTAGATGAAAGCTTCATAAATATGTTATTCATAGCTTTTATATTTATGGCATGCCCACGAACAGAGCGTAACACTGCACTCCAATTAGGTTCTCTCTGGCAATAAGTGCCCCACATGTTGTGAATGCTGTAAGTTGTCTGCAACAGGTCCTGGGACACAGCTTTCAACTGTTGGTGCAAATGCTGTGCATTTAATTTGACATGTAGTGTGATATCTGTTTTTGTGCAGTGTGCTGTTTCTAAGATAAATCATTTATTTTGATCTTTAAAATACAGGAGACATTCACTGCAATGAATAAAAGGTAAAGCAGTTTAGAATAAAAGAAAATTGTTGTATGATATTTTTGTGCACAATTGCAGACTCATTTTCAGAATATACAACAAGTTTTGATATTTTGTGTCTATTTTGCTGTTGCAATGCAGTCAAAACATGGAACCGATATTTGAGTTATCAGTGTTGGAGTACATAAAGAAAGGATAAATAGGTAAGTTACTTTCTATTATCAGAATGAAAAATGATCCTAAGACATGCAATCGCAGATTTATAATGTGATAGCAATAAATAAATAAGAGCCGGCACTTTGAATAAAATAAGAACACTTTTGACGACACAATTTTTTTTTGTTTTGGAGTATTATCAGCTATGTCATTGGGATTTAAAGCTGAACTGCAGCTTGATCATGAAACAAGCTGAAGTCAGAGCTGCTAAGTCTTGTGAAAAACTGATTTTTAAAAAATTTCTACCATAAACTGACCATAGTGACGGTAAACAGTAAAATTCACTTTGACCTCTATGGTGGGGATAGGTCTCAAATTTTTTTAAAACTGACATGAATAATTGGCAGCTTTAAAGTGTGAGTCGAGAGTTCCATTAAACTGCTAAATTATTGGTTAAGTCAGATGTTCTGCTTCAAGTAGTTACTTGTGAACATTTCTGAAGCATTTGCCAAACTGGTTAGTCATCCAATAATTTGCTAGTATCATGAAAGACTTTCACAGATTTTATCTCATTTATAAAATATATAGATGATTATTTAAATATATGTCCAAACTTTCACATCTTTCAGAAATTAATGTGAAAATAATATGAAGAGGAGCTAGCAGGAAATTAGTCCAAGACTTCCTTGGAATTTGGATCAGATTCTTTTGGTGATAGTTTGAGATGCAGAATTCTGACTTTGGCAAGGTTATAACTTTAGAAAAAACCTGGTGTATGATGATGAAGTCCTGCCTCATGTGCCAATGGGCATGATATTGAAGATGGCAAGCATTTACTGTCTCCAGTCTCTGAACAGAACCTAGCATTGCTTAGTGACTGCTGATTTGCTCAGAGACCAGGACGTCTATTCAGTTCTGTTTGCTGGGATGGAAGATAAAACATCAACTTGACTTGACGGTGTCAAATGGCATTTTTGAACAACATCTTGTATTTCAGGTCCTTTATCTGTGCCAGCTATACATTATCATGTAATGTGTATTATAAGCATTTGAAACATGGGTGACATATACTAATTGCCCCCATTGTTATAAATGAATAGAATATTGGGTTATATTGATAATGGTGATTCAATCAAGTTTTCTTACGGAAGACTGCACCTTATTGATTTTTCCATTTTAGACAGCATATAGGCCGTAAACAATGCAGTCTCTGACCCTTGCATTGATCATATCAAAAAATCAAATCAAGGTATTTTGTCTACGGAGCCTTTGTCATGCTGCTCAGGGTGCGGTCATATTGAAAGATACATTTAACACTGAGCTTCGCATGAAAATTGGATTACTCTAAATGTACAAAGTGTGATGGAGCAAAAGGATGTAGACATACTTTTGCCAAATGATAATATTGGGAGTGTGGAGGGGGTGGATTTCCAAATACAGAATGTGGAGAGACAGGAAGCTGGTTGCAAAACCTCCCATCTGCATCTTTTATGGCTGACTGCCTAGTGGAGACTATATAGGGACAATCTGAGGAGTACGGAGCAGAACCTCAAAGAGGATTACGAGGAGGCCATCACATTATCTCAGGGGTGAAGAATAAAGCTGTAAAAGGTGACAAGATTTAAAGTTTGAAATATGGACAAGAGACTAGAATATGAAGAAGAGAACCTTTCTTGATGCATTGATCCTAACTGATTTTGTTGTGATGTCAGTCAATGCTTATTCATGGAGTTTCAACGAGTTCATTGTACAAAGTTCGACAATTAGATTTTTAAATATTTCTGTTGACCATTTAACCTTGATATCACAACAAAACTAGCGTAAGGTGATTGGTAAGTACAGAGAATGACAGTGGAATGCTTCAACAGAGAATGATCCAAAAAAAAGGTTTGAGTCACTTTCAGACTTCTGCACAATCCACAGTTACACAGCTTTACCAATTGTAGAGCATTTTTCAAAATAATCCTAAAATAAATTTGTGTTCTTAACATCAGGATAAGCTGATAAGACCAACAGCTTGCTCTGCTGGCTGTCTTAATTACTGAGGTCTGGGTATACACAGGATTAACCATTTGTTTTCTCCATTTATAGGAGTCCGTAAGCTGTGAGATTGAAGAAAAACATTCTCTGTAGTAGATAGAAAATTAAGAGCTGCCAATACTGCAGATAGGTAACACAGGCAAGTCAAGGTCTGAAAGAGACAGGGTACTTAATGCAGACCTCCATCAGTTCTGACATAACTGCACCTGAAACATAAACTCAGCTTTTTCCAGTTCAGATATTGACAGACCTGGATATTTCAATATTCTCTGCTGTTTGAATACTTTTAGCGTGTTTCAGTTTTAAAAGCCATTTTCTGCTTCTGCACTCCCCAAGTTTGGTGGCCATTCACATTTTAGCCTCATGTCATGATACAAGGCATGTATTGAGTTTGGAAGATCATAATGGTGGATTGTATGGGCAGACATTTTTCTTAATTCAAACATTCATGATATTCAGCTTTCACATAATTGACTGAAATACTGCATTGGTTTGTTCTACCATATTTGTTCTCTGTTACTTGTCTTTGAAAATCGGGCACCACTGTTGGCCATCAAATACTTGCATCTAATAATACACTTTAAAACATTCAGCTAACATCTCTTCCATCACACACACCATGCTACACCTCAAGTGCCTCACCTAACAGAACAGAAAGTTTTAATACCTTTTTGCACTTTGATGCTCAGGTTTCAGTATTTTCTGTTTTGATGAGTTAATTTTACTCTAACTGGTGCAATAGCTGGTGATGTTAATCTGTGACATAAAGAGTGCGGGTTAGGATTGCTCTCTCTCTTTCTAGACACGTTGACAGACTCGTAGTCGGGAGTTAGGTTGAGATGTGCCTTGGTTTTGATTGCGACAAGCTAAACCTGGGCCACAGTCGCATCGTTGGAAGATCTCTGGTCCTTGTGGGCCTTCCTTGCGACCACGTTTTGAGCAGACTTCCCCCTCTTTTAGTACAGGCCGACAAATCTTCGACCAGAAGTGACGAGCGCAGCATAGGCCATCAGAACAATCTGATGTTCGTAAGCATGTCTCTCCTTCTAAACCTGCAACACAGAGAAAGTAATATTTATTTGTTCTCAGGTCAGTTATTAAATATTTACACCACTCTTCTGCATACAAGAAATTTTCATTTGTTTGGTCACTGCATTTTTTCTCCGAATATTCATTGAGCCACCGAAGTTGTCATCTCATTTTGACGTTTAGATTGAAACTCTCTTTTGAATAATACCCAGGACATCTTGAAAGCCTCTCAACCGATTGTCCCAATAGTTCACAATTCCTGATGTCTTCTGATACCAAATTAAATCACCTTTATTTTTCTACAGTTTGAGTGTGAATTTCTGATATTAAGGAAAAAATTTGCTTCAATGTTATTCTTTTTTTAAAGAAAAGGTTTTAGGTTCTGCTTAATTTTTACACACACACACACATAATAATATATATATCCCAAACTTGACTGTGTGTACGCTTCAAGATTATGATGCAAAGCACCCATTTGGAATTGAGACAGACTCATTTTGTTTTTTAAAATGCATGTCATAAGTAAGCCTTCATTAGTTTTTAACAGTTTACAATTGTTGTCACTGTTATATAAATTTCATTCCAAATGTTTACCCTATGTTGACACCTCTGGCATTTTCAGCCTTTCCTGTTGTGTATTCTAGTGAAATTGGAAATAAATGCTTCATGAACATGCTAGCAACTACCCAGGAGCAGAAATCTTCATAAACTCATTCACAGCGTCACAGAGGAATTCTTATCGTGTAGTTAGGTCATCCAAGAGCTGGTGTTTCAAAAATACTTGCAACATTCTACAGCAAGGTAAATACTAATAGTCAAGTGAAAAGCAAGGCTCCACAATTAAATATTCATTGCAGGACATAAAGGTAAGGACTCTCTCATCATATCTGTGTTGGTATTTATATTTTGCTCAAAGAGCAAAACTATATTTAACCTTGACTGTGATCAAAGTACTAGATGGCACTCATTCAGCATTGACTTTTATTGATCGATTCAAAGAAGTAGCTGTCAGGGTAAACCTCCATTAGCATCAGGTTAATTTGATTTTTGAAGTTGCAGTGGCCAGAAAACGTTTACTGAAACACGGTGCAATTGGAGCAACACAAAAATGTAAGCTGTTGGATGCAGCTGGACAGTGCCCTATTAGCAGAAATTGGAAATTGTTCTTGAGTTTCGAAGATTATCTCAAAGACTTGACAGACCCTTATAAAAAAGAATAACATCGAAGCAAATATTTTCCTTGATATCAGAAATGCACCCTTTCATACCTGCACCATTTTCTCTTGAATAGATGGCTGAGGTTTGCTCTGGAATTTATTTTTAGAGTGGTGTGCTGTTGAAGATCGTATGTGTCCTTTTCCAGCATTTTATTTAAATTTGAACAACTGCAATTTGTAATGTTAACCAAGGTAACGATAGTCAGGCTGAGTTTGATTGCTCACGGGGGTCAAAGTGGAGTTCTCTCCACTCTTTTACCCAGTAGTTTGGCTGAACACTACTCTCTTCATGTCAGAAGCTCCCTTACACCTGCTTCGTTCATTTGTCCCAATATCTCCCTTTCTGACTCAATTTTTCTCTGATAATTTCCTGTTAAGATCTATGGCACATATGATATTGTTAAAGGTGTTATATAAAACAAATTGAGTGATACAATATCTCTATTAAGCAGGGAATATGCTGTGGAGACTATCCTAATATAGGATTACTATCCTGTAATGTTTGCGTTTCATCACTTTATTGACAGTATTGCAAGATATGAGACTTAATAGCCTCATGGCAGTGAAATTGGTTTAGACATTCTTGAAATAATTACTTTTATAGGAGTAATAGGACATTCATGATGCAAGAAGAGGCAGGTCAGATCATCATGTCCAAGCCAGTCAGCTGAGAGTCCCAACCAACCCTATCTTCATGCATTTGGCGGGTCATCCCATAAGTCATGGGTCTTTAAGTAAACATATTTAAATGTAGTGGGAGTTTCTGCCTTTACTACACTTTGAATCAATGAGTTCCTCAATGTTGACTGATCTCCTTTCTTGTATCGATTATTTTCCGTCTATGTCCCCCAAGTTGTTGACCTCTCTGCCACATCTAATCAGTCCTTTCTATCCATTCTATCTATGTCTCTCATTTTTTTGTACACCTTATTCATTGTCTCCTCAGATTCCTTTGATCAAAGAAAGAAATCTAGCTTTTACCTTCTTCCTTCAAGTGTGTTGTATATCGTTCAAGCCTACCCTTCAGGTTCCTGAATTTCATGATTTGTTCCAACCAAGAAGAAATACATTAACAAATGCAAACTAAGGGTAATTCTATTCTAATTATTAGTCAATCAAACCAGAATGTACCCAATACACTTGGACACACAGCAACGATACAACTCGGCTTTTATGTAAGGCCAAAGTTTTCCATGGTGTCTCACTGTGGAAATGAAACCACTTTTGTTCATTTTTCATTCTACGCAATTTAAATCTAAACCATTCTAAATTTTCTCCAAAGAATTATTGGTTCTGTCTGTGTTGAGTTGGTTAAATCCCACTTGGATTACAATTGGGGCAATTAAGGTAACTATCAAGAAGATTGTGATCCAGCATTGAGTGAGAACAGAATCAGACTCAGCTGTGGTGTGTCCTGCAGGGCTCCACTGTGCTGATATTCCACTCTCACAAATGGTGTGTGAATGTATACCAGTTTATTAACTGTTGCTCATGAAACAGGACATTGATAAAAGACAGTGGAATACAGATTCTTCAGGCTCGAGTGATCTTCCATTGTAACTTGAGTAGGAGATCAGAGGAAACCCAAGAGAAATAAGTGACAGTAGATTGCGAATTGTTTTCCCCTTGCACTTCTGCCTTGTGTCTTCACAAAGTAAGGGGAGAAACTCAGCTTTGGTGAAGAGTGGACTGGAAAGCTTTCTTTTTGGGCAAAAGAATGATTAGAAACAGTCAAGTGGGAACATTCCCACTTTTGGTAAAATGTTTAGCAAGGTGTTAGTCAGGTTTGTCATTGACTCCAGACCTACATCACGCTTTTACCTCCCAATATGTAGAGATCCAATATTAAGACTAAGGGATTAATCCTCATATTCTTGATACTTTTCACTAAACTGGTGTATCATGTGCCACCACATCATTACCCTCATCACCAAAAGGGAGATTACATCTTTGATGTTAAATCAACCAGATTGAGTTGTGGGTCATAAAGTAGCAGATGATTTACTTAACAGAGGAAATGTAAATGGATAGGACCGAAATCAACATTGTGTATTCACAGTAGTATGCCAACATGCCTCCGTTTTTCATTTGTTAATTCTGAAGGCAAATCGCCAAGTTATCTTTCAACATAACTAACTCCCTGAAAATAGTTGCTAATTTTTTGGATGTCAAAAAGCTGCCATTAAATCAGAGTAGTGCAAACTTTTTGCTGACTGACAACCTGGTTCAAGCAACTGAACTTAAATCCTAAGTCCGAGGCTACTGGCAACAAAGCTATGAGGCAAATCGTTGACGTTCCTGTTCAGTGACCTCCGGTATCGCTGTCAATCAGCTTTTGTCATCCTAGGCTTGGCTTGTTTCTTGAACATATTTTGAGATCTTTTGAAAACATGTTTGAACAAAAGTTATGAGCAAACTGATGTACTTTTAGTTACATAGATCAGTTGTTGTTTCACAGCTTCTCAGATTCTCAGTGTTTAATGAACCTTCTGGTTGAGAAGCTTGATAATAAAACGCTTGGCCATTTAAATAGCAAATATTAATCAAAAGGTGTCAGAACTCTAATGCTCATTCATTGGGTGTTAATTATCTTGATTGAAATTTTATATTTCTGAGAAATAATCAATAAACTTCAATGTTTATTTATCTGTACCAAGGCCAATATAAAAATTTTGATGCAACTAACCTGTAAAAATATTCTCTATTGGGAAAAGTTTTTGGGTGAACAATTGCGAACCAAGCAAAAGCTTATGCCCTAAGCTGTAAGATATTTGATAATTTCCCAGTGAATTAATTCTCTCCAAATCTGGTGAAGCAAAGAAATTAAATAGTGAGAGGACGCCTTCTCCCTCGCACTGCCCTTTGTCACAAAAGCAGACTTCAATATTGTGATCATAGTTGGAACTGGAAAGTAAATATAACAAGTTGGTTCCTCTCCATAACTGTGTGTAGAGGGCCTGGCACATAGTTTGAGGATTATTCACACATGTTTCATCTAATTACCTTATAGAGGGTAATGACTCCTCAGTGCAGTGATGGTTACATTAATAATATGTCTGATTTCAAGCCCTACAATTTAACACATGGCAAAACATTCAGAAAATTTATTGCACCCCAAAGCAAACGTTCCACATGTTTAATGAATTACGAACTCGTGGCATTAATTCACAAGACTTATTTATAACCTTGTGGCTTGGGCTGGTTGCTCACCACAAAATGCTGGAGAAGTCCTTTGCTTCTGTATTAAATTTATTTGAGATGCAGTGGTGGGAGAGCAACTATGCCATTTAATTTTTGTCGTGCAATTGTTCAACTAATTTCCAATCTTGAAACTTGGTGTTTATTTTAAGTTTCCCAAGTTCCTCTCTTGCAGGTGCTAACACCTGCGAGTGGACAATCCCACAGTCTCTGTACCACTATTGTTCATCCAGGTCGTCATTCTTCATATGTGACCTCGAAAGTTTATGTTGACAGACTATTCAACTGCATCACAGTTAAGACAATCCAGTTCACTGCTGGCATCCTCATCTGAAACATTTTGTTTTTCCTAACTCCTCACCAAGTCACTTAATCGATATTAATCTCCTTGCCTTATCGGAGGAATTCCCTTGCTGACAGATCTTTGTTGAGGAATAGAAGAGGAATCTATAATGAATTGCTATTTATTGCTGCCTTCTTACCAGAGAAACAACTCTGTTCCATTTGTAAGGAATAAGAAACTCAGGATATCACTCGCTACACTAGCCTGTGTAGTTCTCTAGTACTTGATGATCTATTCCCAGAATAATCTGCATTACCTCCAGATCCACACTTTTCCTTCCTCCTTATATTAGGAAGGAAGACATTTCCTCTGTTTCATTTAGTCTGGTAAAATAATAGATTTTATATTTTTATAATTTTGCTACATCTTAAAGACTGATTTGTCTCCTCAGTCATAGCCACTATTCTAACATACCTACCTTTCCATTCTCTGATCTGAAGGATATATACTTCAGTTCCCCAAAGCAGCCATTTCTTGTTTGAAATTTGTACCCTGACCCAGAATGCAAACTCTTTGAGCTTCCCACTCTTATGATAGCAGTTTTATCTTACTCTTTAACAGACTTGTCTGGCAAGGTCCACAAATATTTCACAGAATTTTTCACTGCAGGTAGCAATGATAACTGAGACCTCAAGCATAGTACTTAAATCTGCTCACCCTGTGAGCTATTAAGTTGGGATGTGTAAAACCCAATAAACCAATTATATTTCTTGGCACTGATAATTGCCACAGGATTGAAACCAAATGATGTCTTTTGCAATGAAGGAGCTGAAGAGTATTTGCTTTTCAGAGTTGTAAAAACAATTTGGTCGGGCTCTGATACAAGCCAGATGGTAAGTAATTAAAAGCTCATTGCCATTAAGTACTATATTTGCAGAAAACCAGAGGGAGATCACTCAGTGCAAAGCTGCGGTACAATTCAGGTGTAAGTCTCAGTTTAGTGGTATCATCCTTGCCTGTGTCAAAACGTTGTGCCTTCAAGCTCCACTCTTTAAAAACGTGAGCACATAACTTCAGCTGATACTTTAGAAATGCACCAAAAGTGTGTCACACTACGGGAGGTGATTTCTTGCGAAAGAGAAACGATGGCCTAGTTTGCCCTTAAAAGATAGAAACTCGGAATCCCATATGGCACTATTTATAGGAAAGCAGGGGGTGCTGTCTTGGTGGCTGGGCAAAATTTACCCCACTACTGTCAGTACTAAAGTAAATTTGCTGGTGTACTATCTTGTTGATTTTGAGGCCTTGCTGCAAACAATTCTTTTCTTTTTGCTATTTTTCTCCACATGACACACAAAATGTATCTTACACTTCATTATGAATCCAAAAGTACTGTCAAGACTGAAAAGCATTTTAGAGTTACTTCCTTGACTATATTTTTTAGATTACTTACAGTGTGGAAACAGGCCCTTCGGCCCAACAAGTCCACATCGACCCACCGAAGCGCAACCCACCCATTTCCCTACATTTTCCCCTTTACCTAACACTACAGGCAATTTAGCATGGCCAATTCGCCTGACCTGCACATCTTTGGACTGTGGGAGGAAACCGGAGCACCCGGAGGAAACCCATGCAGACATGGGGAGAACGTGCAAACTCCACACAGACAGTCGCCTGAGTCGGGAATTGAACCCGGGTCTCTGGCGCTGTGAGGCAGCAGTACTAACCACTGTGCCACCATGCTGCCCACATTTTTATGTAATGTGTTTTGCAGGAACATTTTTCAAATTACTTGTTGAATTGTTCATTTCATAAGCAAAACTACTGAGCATAGAGGGGGGGACACAAATATTCTGTCAGAGTCAGAAATGAGATTTAACTGAACTTCCTGGAATCCCAGCTAAAAGTCTGTGTGTAAAAGTGCCTTTAAGATTACAAATAAACAGTTCATTGGTAGTCAGTGCAGATCCTTCTGTGTGGAAACTCGTCTGGTTTATAAAAAATAGCATTTAATATTCCCTGATCTTCAATTACAAATGTTAAATGTTTTAAAAGCTTTTGTTTTGATGTTGCAATTGATCATGAGAATTTTGATGGAAAAATGACAGTAATCACAGTTTATCAGCCAATAGTTGGAATCATATCATACTGAGCCTGAATACAACTTGAAGATAAGTCCAACCAATTTTTTTCTGCTTAAAGCTCCAAAGAAGCTATCCGCAAACTTAAGGTAGCGAGAAGTAAAGCAAGCTATAAGTAATATTTCCTGTATTCGTGGAACAGCATTTCTGTTCGTGGTTAAACTTGCTTCACATTGGCTTTAGGAAATCAGCTCACCCTTCTCCTTTTCATTGATCTGAGCTCAGCGTTCTGGGAAGCTTTCTATCCATACAATTTCAAAAGGACTGAAACGAATCATCACTGTCATGACAAAAGGTCAAGTGAGAAAGATAACCAGCCTCACCAATTTGACCTTCATGTGTAGCAAATGTGGATGTATGAGAGTGCAACTTTTGGAAATGGAATGGATTTGGGTGTCAGATCAACTATGATTCAGTATACCATGGAAAAGGTTGACGGGGCTAAATCCAGTCAGTTATGCAGTTAGACTCTGAACATCAAAGTATTAAAGGGGTACAGTCAACAATTTTTAATGCAGAACCAAAATTTCTTTTTAAATCCAATATTTTCTCACCAACCTGACTCCAAGCAATGAATGTTTATATCAAATCACTTATACTCCATTGGAGATAAACCTTGTTACCTTGTGCAGGGTTAAAGCAGTCCCGGCTGTGGCCACTGATTGTGTTCAGTTATTTGTTTGTAATGAGTTGCAATGTAGTATGATTACTTGGCCTCCAGGTTTCTCAGGTGAAGTGCAATAAAACTCAAACAACACCAAAATGATTAAAATTAAAAGTCGGTAGCCTTAGCTGGTCACATCTATTACCTTTCCTCATTTGTGGTTTGTCGAGCTTTTCTTTTTGATTCTTCCGTCGAGTCTCCTTTATTTTTTGAGTCTTGGATTTCTTTGCCTTTTTGCCACCCTTTGTTTTCTGAGATTGTGAAGCCTCAGATGGCTTTTCTGCAGTCTGCCCTTCCGTTCGTGTGCATACATCTAAAAGAGAGAGAACAAAAACTATCTGTCAGAAATTGCCAATGAATGCCCTACCACTCAACCCCACACCTTCCCGAGGGATAAATCTTCCCAAACAATTTCATTATTCCACCATGAATTGTGTTCACAAAATAGGAAAGCTATTAAAACAAACTTTATTGTGTGACACTTAACAGTGGTAGGTGTAGATTTACGCAGGATGCAGCTGTATAAAAGCAGTGCCTTAGGCTAGTCGAGGGTGAGGGGAAAGCAGTTAAGATTAAAGGTACTTTTCAAAGGTGTACTTCTGATGAAATGTGAGTTGAGTTAAAGGTTCTTAACTTTATACAGAATTTGACTTCACAAGAGGAGACAGCTAATTTCCTGTTGGATGAAGAACCCGATTGGCTGCATGAATTGTACTCAGTTATTGCAAGTGTTCACTCACAACAATTTGTAGACAGGTCCTCTATATGTTGAACCAGCAAAGAATATTTTTCACACAGCAGTGTTCATTTCCTTTTTTTCAACACACACTTTCCCAGTAAAAAGGCCTTCTTCACAGTGTGCCTTCTAACGTAGCAGATAGTTGCTATGATTATTATTTTCCTCAGTTTCCTTTTTAATTCTCTCGCACAACAAATAACTCATGCTATGCACTTTTTCCTCCTTCTAAATCACTGCTTCCCAAATGTTTAAATTCCTCAGAGTTTCTTTGCTCCAAGTTTTCCAACTTAACAGAGATTCTAGATTTTGTCTCCCTCCTTCTGAGGAAGTTGTGCTTTGTACCTTCCCTGGCAGACAGATGCAATAATTCAATGTCTAATCCTGTGTGCATTGATATACAGTATTGGCAAGACCTGTACATTCTTTATTCTCAAATTTGCTGCACTTAACAAAAGGAAAGGACCATTTGATTGTGCAACCGCACAGCTGGGAATATATCCACTTGGAGTTTCTAATTTCCAATTACATGACATTCAGTTTGCATTTTTAGCTCAACGTAACACTCTGCACTCGTGTGTGTGTGTACATGTAGTTTAAATTGTAGTGGTGGAAAAGCACAGCAGGTCAGGCAGCATCCGAGGAGCAGGAAAATCAATGTTTTGGACAAAAGCCCTTCATCAGGAATAGGCTCTATTCCTGATGAAGAGCTTTCATAGAGTCATAGAGATGTACAGCTTGGAAACAGACCCTTCAGTCCAACCTGTCCAGCCGACCAGATATCCCAACCCAATCTAGTCCCACCTTCCAGCACCCAGCCCATCTCCCTCCAAACCCTTCCTATTCATGTACCAATCCAAATGCCTCTTAAATGTTGCAATTGTACCAGCCTCCACCACATCCTCTGGCAGCTCATTCCATACACATACCACCCTCTGCGTGAAAAAGTTGCCCCTTAGGTATCTTTTATATCTTTCCCCTCTCACCCTAAATCTATGCCCTCTCGTTCTGGACTCCCCGATCCCAGGGAAAAAACTTTGTCTATTTATCCTGTCCATGCCCCTCATAATTTTGTAAACCTCTATAAGGTCACCCCTCAACCTCCGACGCTCCAGGGAAAACAGCCTCTCCCTATAGCTCAAATTCTTCAACCCTGGCAACATCCTTGTAAATCTTTTCTGAACCCGAAATGTCAATTTTCCTGCTCCTCGGAAGCTGCCTGACCTGCTGTGTTTTTCCAGCACCACTCAAATCTAGACTCTGGTTTATAGCATCTGCAATCCTTGTTTTTACATAGTTTAAAGTGTACCTGATCCCCAGTAACAGGTGGAAATGAATACATTCTTTATTTGATATTGGGACAGAATGTACGGTGGAATTGCATCTGGTGAATGGATCACTCAGACAACATGCAGAGCCAAACAACTTTCTGTGGTATCCAAGCTCACTCAGACTTCCCAGAGGTGGTTTGCATTGGGAAAAAAGTGTAAACACAATGTGAAAAATTTGCATAAAGGTGAGGGTGAACCCAAGACTTTATAACATAGGTGATGTCAGATATATGATTTTTAAGTATCTTGGGCAGAATTTTAGCAGCATCTGAGCATTGTGAGTGAGATTTGTCTCAGAATCAGATGAGAGATATCTCAAGGGCTAGATCAATATCGGGAACTTCATCTTTTATGATTTTTGAAGCAGTGTGGTGACTTCCTCACTGGGCAGCGGTGAGTTGCCAATTAAGGGGGATTTTAGCCTGTTAAATGCCTTCGTCATGGTCCAAATCACACCATTAATCTTCAGCTTCCGATCTTAGCAAATGTACCAAATAACCTGGGCAGAGAGATGTCACACCTCATCAAACCTTCAGCTCGCTGTTGGCTCCAAAGGACCGCCACATCAGATGCCATGCATGCTCCTTGAGCTTTAGCCCACATACTCCATTTCTACAGACATTGGCACCCAACATGTGCTGGCTTCTAAGAGCCCTCATGACACATCTGTGATCCACTTATAGGATGCCTCTATATTTCAGTACTGCACCACGGGCTGCAACAACAGCTATCACCTTAAACATTGCTGCAAAGATGCTTTGCGCTTCAGGACATGAAACCAGTTCGTGGACTGCACCAGGCTGCATCTCTGGGCTCTCCATTTGTTGTCACAGCAGTCAATTACTGAACCTACCTAGATGCTCACAGCATTCTGCCTTGCATTGCTTTTCCTTGCCTTTATGCGCTTTGGACCCTCAGTCAAAGGTATCAGGCTCTTATAACTTCCGTCTTGTACTGCTGTTTAGTGCAGACATGAAGCGAGGAAGCTCCTGGTGGTTGTCAGTAGATCTCTTTTAATTTGAAGGATAACGTTTGCTCAGATGTTCCCAGCAAAGTAAGTCAAGATCAGACTGTGCTATCAGTAAAAGGGAATTGATAACTGCCAGATACTTGAGACAGTCAGAATCAGAATGCTGTCCACATGTGGACAATGAGCAATGTCAGACAACCCAAGACCATTCATGACCATTCTTTTGCCTCACTGGGGACCTGGAGTGAGGGAGAGACAGGTATTAAAGGAGATGATAGTGGGTGGCATAACCGTTAACGTCTGGTGCAGATGTGGTGATATCCCAAGCGCATGAGTAGCCAGCAGAGAGGGTGTGTACCATTGGTGATTCAGGTTGGGGTGGGGGACAGCAAGTGAGGGAAGATGTTTCAGTCAGTCATGGGAGTGGTAGAGCACGAACCTTGGCAGGAGGTGGACACAGAAGCAGAAATAGTGTGAGTGAAAGGCTTCAGAAGGATGACGGTGACACTTAGGCTGGCAGAATGGAGAAGAGCATTGACCCTCTTTCTGCAGTGCTGAGCATTCCTCGATATGACTGAGGCTGCACTGATCCAGGTGGCAATCTTTGACCAGACTAACATAGTCTGGGGTTGTGGCCTCAGCTGCTGGTGTTGGGGGAGGAGGAACTCCAGTGTCTGCACCATTCACTGGGTCCCTTCTGCAAGACGAGGTGGCAGTTTTCTCCTGGCCGTCACATCGGGAATCGTGCAGGGTAGCTCTGTATGATTATGCTTGTCTAGGGACACGACATGTTTTCGATGATGGTGTGGGTGCAAGGTCTGCCTGCTGATCTTTGAGTGGATAACCAGCAAATGGCAAGTTGTTCAGAGATCAGAGTGTGGTTCAATCGGCCTAACATTGAATGAGAGGCATCCCATACTATGTTAATGAGGCACATTTGGTAAGATATGGTGGGACATCCTGCTGCCCCTCATCGTGAGAATCCCTCCATAAAATTTTATTCAACTCGCCCTAGCCAAAAAAAATTCAGCCCCTTGTATCATTCTCATCCCTCAGTTTGCTTAGAGATTTCAAAATTTTACACAATCAATACATTACATGATATATTTGCAAAACCTAACTTTGTCTACCATGGTTGAAGCATCCAGAGTTTCACTTTTCAGTTGTATCTAGTGCTTCAAGCTATAGCCATCTTTCAGTTCTGTTTTCTGGAAGAATATAGGTATCATGGTCACAAAATATGTCCTTACGAGTAATTGTTCCTATGAATGGGATCGTGTAAGAAGACAGTCGTCTGAGTTTAGCAAGCTAAGACTCACATGTTTTAAAAGACAAATTAGCTCCTTGCTCTCTATTGGTATTTGACATTTTTAAATTATTATAGTCTGTGTCACTCCCTATGGCACAGTACAGCTGTATCCTACAGATGTAGCTGCTACCATCCAACAGGTTTTAGTAACATACCTAATTAATTTTCTCCTTACTGAAAGCTTTCACTCCTTGGAGACACAGTACAATAAGGGACAGGCTTTGTTCAATACTTTGTTCAAATGTCACAGGGCTGATTGCTCCATTCCCTTGTTTGAAGAACTAGAGTCAGTGGTAGCATTTTCATTACACCCTGGCTGAGATTAACTCGTTCATTAGTGATCAAAGCTGGCACCTTCCCAGAATGTATATTAATCTCTGGTTGCATGACTCCTGGAATGTTCATTCTTGCCAGCACCATATTGAAAAAGGATTCTTTGCTGTGCACTGAACATTAGACATTTTTATTTTTAATCTCCACGTAGGCTTTCAGCTTGACAAAACCTATCTCTGACTTGTCAGCACTCACTCTCACTCAGTATTTAGAACAACATCTCTACTCTTTCATTATTGTTTATTCAAAAGTCCGGAACTCACTTCCCAACAGCATTGTGGATGTAGCCACACTACACAGACCACATTGGTTCAAGAAGATAGCTCCATCACCACCTACTCATGAGCAATTTAGAACAAGGAATACATTTTGGACTTTGCCTTGAGCAATTTTTTTTTAAGAAACTAAACAAGGAAGAGCAGCCAGTGAAATTTTTAAGGATGGGAGCTGAATTTGTAAATAGCTTTTTTTTTAAACAAGGAAGCTGGTAAAATAAATCCCAAAACTACATACCCATTCATTTTCCCCTTTACTGAGCCAGTGCTGAGTGCCAGTTGGCTCCTTCACAATGAGAAAGGCTGTACTAAGGCAGTACAATACTACTGCAGGTGGGGGTAGTATTGAGTATCAGCTCAGCAATACAAAGAGAACTGTACAATGTCAGGGGGCAATACTGAGAGAATACTGAAATGTTGGAAAGCTATTACTCACTGAGTAAGCTTGAGATACTTATTGGACTGTACAGGACATACTGCATATGGCTTTGCTGATTGACCTAACTGCACACAAAGATTGACTTTGATTTCAACTTCCACCTCTTTTCTTTGAGCCCTTTGAAGAACTCATAAAAATCATTCTTAGTTTGCTCAGTTCAAAGGTACACATCACAGCTAAGACCTCATGAAGTATCAATTCTTGAGTCCTTTGAAAACAGTCCATTCACATAAACAATTACTTACTTCAAAGACGTTTCTCTCAACCAAGACTTCCTTATTTGACTCTTCTTGAATCTTTTGAGATGTAGGTTTGTTAACCATTGATCTATCTATCTATCTTATAATTAATAGCTCCCCTCTGCCTCTGCACTGAAGTTGTACTTCAACCCAGTCATGACCAACATTGTCACAGTCATTTATTTTCTTGCGCGAGTTTCTTGTTGATAACTAACTAAGATTTGAAGCAGAACATAAGGCAAGCTTCCTTCTTCGCATTTCATTGCTGACATTGAATAGCCATTGCTTTAAGACTCAAAGAAATTCAGTTATTAATCCTTAACTTAGCAAGATGCTTAATATTGGCCACTTGGATCTTCGCAGCCTGAAAAGCAGGTTTTCTTGAGGGTGTGCTTCAGTGTCAAGGAGAATTACATGTAGCAGTCCATGCAACAGTAGGTTAAATGGGTTCACATTTATGTTGAATGTTTACATTTGCAGTCCTTCCTTAGTTTTTTGGAGGAGCTGCTCTTTCATATTTGGTTGCACTTCAGCCTCATGTTCCAGGTCTGTGAGCACCATGTGTGGGATGGGCAGGTCAGAGGATGCCCTGTGGGCCTGTTTCTGGGCTTGACCAAAATGGCCATGAACAGAATCAGTCAGCGGGCCGTGGAGAAGTCATTGTAACTAACTGCCTGCCCATCTTTCACAGTTATGTCCATGCTTGGGTCCATTTAGAACATATGGCAACATCATCTCAAACAATGTTATTTTAATTTATTAAGTTTCTGTTAACTGCTAATTTGTAGTTCTCTTCCAGTGCCCCAACAGGGCTGTTTTAAGTCTGATTTAAAAGTGTTGGGGGCAATGCTGAGGAAATGTTAAAGCAAAGAGCTACATTTATTGTCATGATGTCATGCTACAACCTGCTGTTCAAGCTGCGAAGATCCAACTGGCCAATATTAAGCATCTTGCTAAGCTAAGGATTAATAATTGAATTTCTGGTCTATCTCCTTTCACCTGTGCAAGGAGCACATTTGCTTCTCTCTGTATCTTGAATTTCCATTCTCCTTTTGCATGTTACCTATTCTTGTCTGAGTCACCATGTTTTACTTGCTCCTGAAGAATTCTGTTAAAAGGCAAGGTTATTCCATTGTCCATAGAGCAAGGGAAAGGTGAAAATAGATGTGTCATGTATCAATCCTATGCTCAGCAGGAATTGGAGTAGACTCATAGGTGTTTACAGCACAGGAAGAGGCCACTTGGTCCATCATCTGCATTAACAACAATCTCATTTTCCAGCAATCGGAGGTGATGGGAATTCAAATGAATATCTAAATATGGAATAAATCTTTGGTGAGTTTCTGTCACAATCACCATTTCAGATAGTGAGTTCCAGATTCTCACCACCCTCTGAGTGACAAAATTCTCCTAATTTTCCATTTGGCTTTCTACCTCTTAGCTAAATCTGTACCCTTGGTTATTAATACCTCTACGAGAGGTAAAGAAAATATGTCCTGTTTATGCCCTTCAATCCTGTACCTTCTAAAGGTCACCGTCTCAACCTTCATTGCTATAAGGAAAACAACTGCAGTCTCTCCAGTCTTTCTTCATAGTCCACACTGCAGCCCACACAGCATCCTAGTAAACCTCATTTGTACCCTTTCTCGTGTAATCACCTGCTTCCTATAATGTGGTGACCAGAATCACATGCAGTACTGCAGTTGTTTGCATAATCAGCATTTTATATAGCCTAAGCATAACCTCCTTGTTTTTGTATTCTATGCCTCAGCTAATGAATCTCATATACCTTTTTAACCAACTTACACTGTTGTCTTCAGGGACCTGTGGATATGCACACAAAGGTCCTCTTGATCTTCCATACTTCTCAGGGTCCTACCATTTATAGTTTTTCATTTGCCTGTTAGCCTTCCCCAAGTGTATTTCTGGGTCGAATCACGTTTGCCATTGCTTTTCTCACCTGACCAGTCCATCTGAGCACAGTTTGCAGCTATCCTCCTCAGTATTCACCAGCCTACCAATGTTTGTGTCATTAATGTGGGATTTGTCCTAACCATTTCATTGACTGTTGGTGAATTTACCAGTCATCAGTTTGCTGGAATGACACTGATTCCTTCCCCTCAGTCTGTGCTGCATCATTTCAAAAGAAGATCTTGAACACAACATTGCTTAAGGCCGTAAATGCATGCAATGAGAAGGTGACACCAGATAAAATTTGGGATGCATTAATGTTAATGTGCAGATGCTAAATGACCATGGATTCCTCTAGCATCAAAATAATATCTTTCAGAAACTAGCTATTCAGTTATGCTGTGGGATCTGAAGAGTAAGGTTTGTGTTTTGCATTAACGTCATTTGGAATAACCCAGCTTCACCACAGACTGACGACCCAGGAACATGTGCAGCCATTTTGATTTGGAGTGAGCTGATGTGAAGTGAGCTTAAATCAACAATTTGTGAAAGCTGTTTGGTGGAATGTCATGCTGCTACTGTTTGATCCTTACCATTTAAACAGTGGCTCCCTGAGCAGCACATTTCATCACGTTGGCAACGTCTCCTTAGCCCCCTGCAAGCAGTGCAGATGGGTTGGTCATGGCGGGAAGTGAGGCAGAAACTCCCAGGGCCACAATCAGGATCTGCCAAACACTGAGACACCTGGGGAATCAATGAAAAATATCATTTTAGTGATACGTTAGACTAGATCAGAGATTAATGCTTGTGAGACATTGTCACAACAAGTTAGGGAGTTGGGGAGCCAGCAGTCTAATGTTACAAGAGAGCTATCATCCATATATTTCCATACACTTAAATACACACAATAGAGTCATACAGCACAGAAACAGACCCTTCGGTCCAACTTGTCCATGCCAACCAAGTTTCCCAAACTAAGTTAGTCCCCTATTCTTGTCAACCTTTCCTAAACATGTGTTTGTCCAAATTTTTTTTAATGTTGTAACTGTATTAATTTAGTGTATAAGTCCAGTGCAACGATGATATCAATCATTTTTGTCATTAAGTGAACAACTGTCAATAGAATGCATTGAAAAGGTTTCTTCAAATTATAATATGAATGGATATTGAGAAATATTAACAATTGTTAAATCATTAATCAATTTTAAAAATAATTTGACATAGAGCAGCATCCTTGAATGGAACCACATCGAAAGCTTCAATGTTCAGTGCGTTCACCATCCTAGTCAACGCCATAAGGTGATGAGCCAAGGTTTATTTCCCAGGGGCAGGGTGTCCAAAACTAGAGGGCATAGGTTTGTTATACACGGCGGTGAATCCTCCTGTTAAACCAGACGCCCAGAAACGCTCACCTTGCCTCATAATCTATTAAAATATGAGTCCCAGAGAACTCCCAAATTCCACTATTTAAAGAAAATAGTAACAATTTATTCCTTAACTCTAAAAGTGAACAAAAAAACAACAATTCTTCAAAACTATAAGCCTCCCTTTCCTTAAATACTTATTGTCTGCATCCAACTGTATGACAATATGGTATTCCAATTAGACACTTATTAAAATTACATCAACTTTATTTCAAAACCACACAGCCGCTGTTGCCTTCTTGACTTCACTTTTCCAGCTGCTGAATTCCCTGGGTCATCTTTTTTTCTTTTTACTGCATATGTTTAAAATGAAAAGATATCTTTGATATAGAACATCTACTAATTTCTTGGGTCTCTCTCAATGGCAGTGGCTTTGTCCCTGCAATCTTCAAAATATCCACATTGTTATGTCCCCAACATTGGATCGTCTCATTAGTTTGATGTTGGCAAACCCATAAATTCCAAGTCAGTTGGGTTTAGTATCTTGGGACATAAATAAAAGTGGTGAAATTTGAATTGTCAAACAGCAACCAACTCAGGTATCCATTTCACAGCCAAACGTTACATATTTTCAATTTTCCAGTTCACTCTGGGACTGCCATCTCGTCATATCACATCGGTGCTTGTCAGCTGTCAGGTCAGAACACACTCACTCTCTCTTAAAGGTACAGTACACACTTTCAAATTCATATCAGGTAGATGGGAGAGGAAAGATTTGAAAGGGATTTACAGGGCAACTTTTTCAAGAAGAAGATGGTGAGTGTATGGAATGAGCTGCACAGTGGAAACAATTTGTATCATCTAAAAGATGCAGTAACTCAAAAGCTCCTCCAGCAGCACCTTCTGAACCTGCCACTTACATCACCTAGAAGCACAAGGGCAACAGATACATGGGAACACTATTCCTAGAAGTATCCTCTCCTAGCCCCTCATCATCCTGACTTGAAATGATATGGCTATCCCTGCATTTAACACCCACATTCCAAGAACAAGAAGAAACAAAAACAGATTCCACTACATAATTTTTAACTATCTGTACTGGCTCCTTATTGCCTATTGTTGCAATCCAAATTGATCTGCTTGATAACATCTCTCTTTGCACTTGTCATTGACTTTAAGCCAAATGAATTAGCATCCCTTACTCTGTATCAATATGTTCCAGTACTAGGATATTGATGAGGACAAAAGAAGCTTTACTCTGTATCTAAGCCTGTACTGGAGTGCTTGATGGGGACAATGCAGAGGAAGTTTTCTGTGACTTCAAAAGTGTGAAACTTTTAGTTTAAACAAGTAGAGGGAGCTTAACTCTGTATCTAATGATGTGGTCTCCCTGTCCTGAGAATGTTTGATGGGGACAGTGTGCAGAGTGCTTTGTTGCTAACCTATGCTTTCCCATTTCTGGCCCTGAGGAGGATGAAGTCACCAGACTGAAAGAAAATTAGCGAGCAGACAAGATGTTGCTTCAAGAATTGATGGTCTGGCAATTAAGCCAAGTTAAGGAATGGGCAGGGGACAGTACTGGGTTCATTACACTTGCTGTTCAAGTGGGGAAAACAAATGTGAATTTCATGCTTGGTACTAGCAAAACTAAAATAGATACCTGAGGACAGGAAAACATGAGAATTGCAAAGGACGTCATAACAGTTTCAAAGGGAAAGTACCAGTCACTAAGTCATCACCCCAAAGTTTCTGTTGAGGTACCAGCTTTTCATCATTTATGTAATTGATTTGGATGTGAATATGGGAGATATAGTTAGTACATTTGCAGATGTCACCACAATGGTAGTGTAGTGGACACTGAAGAAGGTTATCTCAGAGTACATTGGGACCTCGATCAGATGGGCCAAGATGTGTCAGATGGTGTTTAATGTAAATGAATGTGAGGTGTTGCATTTGGTGGGCCAAGTCAGGGCAGGACTTCTATTTAAAGGTAGGGCCTTCCAGAGTGCATTGAACCAAGAGACCGAGGGGTGTAGGTATATAGTTCCTTGGAGATGGAGTCGCAGGTAGACAAAGTGGCGAAGAATGCATTTGGCACACTTGTCTTCATTGTTCAGTGCATTGAGTATATAAGTTGAGATGTCATTTGCAGGTCTTCAGGCCATTGGTGAGGCCCTTAGAATACTACATTTGGTTCAGGTCTCCTTGCTATGGGAAAGATGTTGTTTAGACTTGAAAGAGTTCAGAAAAGATTTACAGGAATGTTCGCAGAATTGGAGGGTTTGAGCTGCAGCAAGAGGCTGAATAATCCAGAGCTGAGGAGTGACCTTACAAAGGTTTATGAAATCGTGAGCAGCTGGATAGGGTGAATAACCAAAGTCTTTTTCCCAGGGGAGGGGACTCCAAAACTAGAGGGCATCGGTTTTAGGTGGGATAGGAAAGATTTAAAAGGGACTTGCAAGGCAACCTTTTCACGAGCGTGGTGCGTGTATGGAATGAGTTGCCAGAGCGGGGACAGTCATAACATTTAAAAGGCATTTGGATGGGTATGTCAATAGGAGGGGTTGAGAGGGATTTGGCCCAAATGTTGTCAAATGCAATTAGATCAGTTCAGGAGACCTGTTCGGCATGGACGTGCAGAACCGACGGGTCTGTTTCCGTATTCTGTCAGCCTATGACTCCACAACTTGGGAAACTGACATTTTCTCATGTGACCTATAATGTACCCAGGGTTGTTACTTGTTGTCCCATCAGGCACTGTACCCATTAAAATAATAGTTCACCCCGGGAATCCCGACTTCGTAGGAAACATTCAACTCAGGACGTGTCAGCCCCCTCAGCTGCTGGGAAAGATCCCAAAACAATTCTCTCTGACTCTATCAATATTTAAACGGTATTTGGATGGGTATATATGAATAGAACGGTTTGGAGAGATATGGGCCGGGGGCTGGCAGGTGGGACTAGATTGGGTTGGGATATCTGGTCGGCATGGACGGCTTGGACCGAACGGTCTGTTTCCATGCTGTACATCTCTATGACTGACACGTTGCAAATTGTGTAGTTGCGTTTTTGTTGAGTGTTTCACAGTGTAGCCATTAGGTGGTGCTATTTACGCTTGTGCAACTTCGCCAATGGCTCCAGTGTAAAGTTCTGACCGCAACAATCAAATTCATTCACCTGCTTAACTCTGTTCAGCCAAAGTTCCTGGTGTTACAAGGACTTGTCAACTGTGACACCGATTGTGCTCCTTGGAATTGAACTACAGTGTGCATGAAAGAAAGTGACAACAAATGGTACGTTTTGTGAATGGTACATTTGAGATGCAGAATCTCATGTTGGGAAGACCAGTTCCACGTCAGTGTGGCCTGCATTGACACCAAAGAGTACCTTTTACTTCTCGGTGCTCGGATCCCCCTCATCACAAGAGATTGGATTGGACTGGCAGTGCATATTATTCTTGAAACCCAGTAAGCCTGTTTTTTTCTTTACGTGCAATACCAGTTGATCCCCGACTCAAGTCAACTTGACACATAATTTCGCAGAGGTATGCTCCCTGCGGTAATGATGTACTCTGACGCTGGGGTGAAGTGAAGAAAGTAGAGAACAAGCACCAGCATGGACCTGTAGGGCCAAATGGCTTTTGTGAACGATGCCCGGCGCAACAGCAAACCAGGAAAAGAAATCCGGGTCAACCTGGAGTGAATCTGGGTTGGCCCGCAGGAGGGTGGTCAATTTGAGGAGGAGGTTGAGGAGATGGGCTGACTGTTCTTCATTTTTAGTGACCAGCTCAACTTGTCGACATGGAAAGGACTCAGGGGAGAGAATGGCTTATGGCTGCTGCTCACTTATAAGACTTCCTGAAGAAGATGTTTCTTGGCATTCCCGGAGAAGGAAGGATCGGGGGTTGGGGGTGGAATCTTGGCGTGAGATTCATGTTGTGCTACTGTGAATCTCCACGCCACGTTTATGGAGAGAAACAGGATTGATTAAGGAAGGGATGAGCTGGTGGCATTTCCGTACCCGTGTTTCTGTATCTTATGTTTTCAAGGTAAAGTGGATGTGAATTAATCTAGCCAAGCTGCTTGGATGTTATCGAAACGTGAAAAAGGAAATCAACTAATCAGCATCTGTCCAAATTGTATTGTCCTTTCTACATGTCTCTTTCCGGATGATGGATTTGTCTCTTGTGGTTTGTTATTTATTTTGCTTCTTTCTTGATCCCCCTGTTTCTTGTTTCTGCTCTCTCTCTCTCTCTCACACACACACACACTGCTCCCTTGTGTTTGGAACACCTTGGCTCCTGCTGATGTTGTTCTTTGCCTCTGTGTGTCTGCCTTTAGTTCAAACGCAGAGGAGGTTCACGAAGATGTTCCCAGGGATGAGGGGCTTCACCTGAGGAGGGGCTGAACAAGTTTTGACTGTTCCCCTTGGAAGAAGAAAAGGCTTCGAGGAGACTGAATAACGATTTTTCAAAATTATGTGAGGTTTCGATTGAAAAGATAGAGAAAACTGATTCTCTCTAACAAATAGGTCTACAACAAAAGGTCATAGACTTTAAAATTACTGACAAAGGATCGAGAGGCGGGACTAGAAATGTTTTCAGTCAGCTGTAAGGATCTGGAATGTTTTACCTGAGAAGTGGGCGGCACGGTGGCACAGTGGTTAGCACTGCTGCCTCACAGCGCCTGTAGACCCCGGTTCAATTCCCGCCTCAGGCGACTGACTGTGTGGAGTTTGCACGTTCTCCCCGTGTCTGCGTGGGTTTCCTCCGGGTGCTCCGGTTTCCTCCCACAGTCACAAAGATGTGCGGGTCAGGTGAATTGGCCAAGCTAAATTGCCCGTAGTGTTAGGTAAGGGGTAAATGTAGGGGTATGGGTGGGTTGCGCTTCGGCGGGTCGGTGTGGACTTGTTGGGCCGAAGGGCTTGTTTCCACACTTTAAGTCTAGTCTAATCTAATCTAATAAATTGGTGGTAGATTGAATAAATAATGTTGTGAAGTTGAACAGATACTTGAGGATGAGCAATTTACAGATTGACGGATAAGAAACAAAATTAGGGATTTGAGACTGACCGTGACATTTTGTTTTGAAAAGTCAGCACAGCCACGATAGAATATCTGGTTTGTTGTGGTGCCAAAGTTACAATGGTTCGAGCCAACGAGCTGCATCGCATCACTGATCAGAATGACTTGGGAGTGACAGGAGATTGCAAACTTGGGAGAGAAAGCTGAGCCGCTCACTCGCCATCTATCTGCTTTACTTAAATTTCTTCACTTCTTATGGTCTGATGGAATTTGGGGCTGGTTATCACTTGGGCAGTACTCCCATCTACTTTCTTGATGGGTTGTGTCAGTCTCCCTCCCAGCGTACTCCACTGCCAAGAAGCAGGGCTGGGTGACCAAGGATGGGAGTGGAGTACTCCGATTTCAAAGTCAACGCTGACTTGTCCAATTCCAACCATATCTGGTTGGCACCAATACAATTCTGCCATTCCCTAAATTGTACAGTGTCTTAGCTCCAACAGAGGTTGGACTGAATTCTTTATGAACAAGCATTTCCTTCACCAGAGAGCAGCGTGTGTTGCACAGATAGGAACTAACTGAAGAAGACCTCGCGTAAGCTTCTCATTATTTCCCTGTACCTGTTCCATTTCCACTTGACTCAAATCTTTACCACCATCTTCAGGCCGAAATGTAGATGAATGCTTCTTTCCTCAGTCCTCCCCCACCCCCAATCCGTCCAGCCCCTCTCCTTCCCATGCAGTGGTTTTCCAAATTGACATGGAGATCTTCCCAGAGCACCTCAACCATCTAGTTGAACGGAAGACCTTATGAGTAGCAAGCAGTGTATATTTTGACAGCTAATCCCAATTCTCTTTTCATTTTCTTTCCCATTCTCATCTGTCGTTAGTATTAACACCAGAGAGTCAATATCTCACTGAGGCTTCCAGTTCACTGACAGGACAATTAACACGGAGGCTAAAGTTATGAGTAGTATCAATAATGCAGTTCCAAACAGCATCTTTCACGCCTGACACCACCTCGGAATCCAATCAAAACCTTCTGCCCATTTCTCATTTCCGGCTACATCAAAACTCTGTATTTAACGACACCAATTTGAAACCTCTCCATAGTCAATGTCCTGATACTGATGTCCTGTCCACCGTGACAGTGGAGGCGGGAAGGTTCATCTTGCTGAACTTTAATTGGAATTAACCTAAATATCCTTCCGAAAGGTCGCTTCAGATCGGAGGGCTCAGTCTTTGTCATTGCCAGATGAGGAATTGGTAGGGTATGATGTTTTGCCGGCTAGGAGTTGAACCATCGCAGAACTGGCCAACTTTGAACCAACGTGAGATCATTTTTTTTATTTTTTTTAAAAAATCTCTTTTGGCGCAACGATTGGCTGAATTTCCCACCCGTCCGCCCGTTTCCCCCTGCACTTGCCCAAGACAACCTGCTGGGCTCCCTCCGGACCCCTGAGAAACTCACCTCTTTCGTCGGATCCTGACCAACCTCGGTGGAGCTCCTGATGTTATTCGAGTCCAGCACCAATGCACTGAGTGGACAGAGGAGGCAGGACAGGAGCAGGACCACTGTACAGCCCATGGTGTCCACAGCGGTTGCAGAGAAATCAGCGACAATTACAGCAGGTCACAAGAAAGCACTTGGAGATCAATCTCTCTCGAAGTGCCTGTCTCTTTTGCTCTGTCTCTCGGGGGAGATAACCGTTTCTTATAACCCTGCAGCCCACTCCCTCTCTGACGTGTGGAGGTACTTCTTCCAGTCCCCGGACGCGAGGAGGGGACAAGAAACTTAATTTCCCCTTTGAAACAAAGCGTTTCCGAACAGAGGACGCTCCAGGCGCTTTTCACCCACCGGCACATCGCATCAGGGGAACTGTTGCAAATCCACCCACCCCCTCTGCTCATTTCCCCTTGTTCCTGTCTGAATCAACATTTGGCTTGGCGCAAGTCAAAACTCAACTTGAAACACTGGTGCAGCAGTCACAACACCCTGTAATTACTGAGCGGGAAGGTGAGGGATATCCTTCCAAAAAAACACTGATGCGCAGCGGTGTGTTAAGAAGCAAGTATTGTGTGTGCGCCGAGGTGATGAAAGACAGTGCAGGGGGGGAAAGTTGAAAGAACAAGACACGTTTCATTGACTCGTTTCCTGCCCTCAAGACACCTCAAAGCGCTTTGGAGCCGATGATGTGTTTTTTTTGGAAGTTACGCGTTGTCATTGTCGGAAAGGCAGCAGCAAATTTGCGCACAGCAAGCTCCCACAAATATGGTCATTGCAGGGGCTCCTCTTTGTGATGGGGTTGAGGGTTTGGGTCACTAATTTTCTCCGCTCTTAAAATATCAGCTTCATGTTCATCCCATTAACAGCCGCCAAAAAAAGCTACCCGTTTGTTTTCAGCGCAAAATGTGTCCCATACATCGGCATCCTTGGCAAGGTATTGCTCACCCCAAATTGCGCTCTGGAAAGTGCCCTAAAGTGCTTTAGAACCAACTGCAGTCATGTGGTGCTGGTTCCCCCCTGCCTTTCTGTAGCGGCTTGACAGGACTGAGTGGCTTCTCCATAAGACCATAAGACCTAGGAGTGGAAATAAGGCCATTCAGCCCATCGAGTCCACTCCGCCATTCAATCATGGCTGATGGCATTTCAACTCCACTTACCAGCATTCTCCCCGTAGCCCTTAATTCCTTGGGACATCAAGAATTTATCAATTTCTGCCTTGAAGACATTTAGAGTCCCGAACTCCACTGCACTCTGCGGCAATGAATTCCACAGGCCCACCACTCTCTGGCTGAAGAAATGTCTCCGCATTCCTGTTCTGAATTGACCCCCTCTAATTCTAAGGCTGTGTCCACGGGTCCTAGTCTCCTCGCCTAACGGAAACAATTTCCTAGCGTCCACCCTTTTCAAGCCATGAATTATCTTGTACATTTCTATTAAATCTCCCCTTAATCTTCTAAACTCCAATGAATACAATCCCAGGATCCCCAGCCATTCCTCGTATGTTAGACCTACTATTCTAGGGATCATCCGTGTGAATCTCTGCTGGACACGCTCCAGTGCCAGTATGTCCTTCCTGAGGTGTGGGGACCAAAACTGGACACAGTACTCCAAATGGGGCCTAACCAGAGCTTTATAAAGTCTGAGTAGCACAAAAGTGCTTTTATATTCCAACCCTCTTGAGATAAATGACAACATTGCATTCGCTTTCTTAATCACAGACTCAACCTGCATGCTTACCTTCAGAGAATCCTCGATTAGCACTCCCAGATCCCTTTGTACTTTGGCTTTACTAATTTTCTCACTGTTTAGAAAGTAGTCTACGTTTTTATTCTTTTTTCCAAAGTGCAAGACCTCACATTTGCTCACGTTGAATTCCATCAGCTATTTCCTGGACCACTCTCCCAAACTGTCTAGATCCTTCTGCAGCCTCCTCATTTCCTCAGTACACCTGCCTGTCCACCTAACTTCGTATCATCGGCAAACTTCACTAGAATGCCCCCAATCCCTTCATCCAGATCATTAATATATAATATGAATAGCTGCGGTCCCAACACTGAACCCTGCGGGACACCGCTTGTCACCGGCTGCCATTCCGAAAAAGAACCTTTTATCCCAACTCTCTGCCTTCTGTCAGACAGCCAATCCTCAATCCATACCAGTAGCTCACCATAAACACCATGGGCCCTCACCTTGCTCAGCAGCCTCCTGTGTGGCACCTTATCAAAGGCCTTTTGGAAGTCTAGATAGACCACATCCATTGGGTTTCCCTGGTCTAACCTATTTGTCACCTCTTCAAAGAATTCCAACAGGTTTGTCAGACACGACCTCCCCTTACTAAATCCATGTTGACTTGTTCTAATCAGACTCTGGTCTTCCAAGAATTTAGAAACCTCATCCTTAATGATGGATTCTAGAATTTTCTCAGGCCATTTCAGAGGGCAATTTAAGAATCAACAATGTTGCTTTGGGTCTGGAGTCATATGTAGGCCAGACCAGGTGAGGTGGCAAATTTCCTTTCCAAATGAGCATGAGTGAGCCAGATCGAATTTTAACAAAAATCAAATACTGACATAGTCATACAGCATTCAAACAGATACCTCGGTCCACCGATCATGTTCCCAAAGTAAACTAGTCCCACTTGCCTTCCCAGCCTTTCCTATTCATGATTTGGAGATGCAGGTGTTGGACTGGGGTGTACAAAGTTAAAAATCAGTCCAACAGGTGTTGGACCTGTTGGCCTATAACCTGGTGTTGTGTGATTTTTAACTTTCCTATGCATGTACTTATCAAAATGTCTTTTAAATGTTGTAACTTTATCCGGATCCAACACTTCCTCTAGTAGTTCATTCCACATACAAACCATTCTTTGGGTGAAAAAAAGTTGTCCGCAGTGTCCTTTTTAAAACTTTGTCCTCTCACCTTAAAAATATGCCCCCTCGTTTTAAATTCCCCTACCCTCGGGAAAAAAGCCTTGCTATTCACCTTACCTATGCCATCTTGATTTTATAAACCTCTATAAGGTCACCCCTGACCTTTCTAAGCTATAAACTGTCCAGTCTCCTTTTATAACTTGAGCCCTCCATTCCCAACAACATCCTGGTAAACCTTTTCTGAACCCACACCACTTTAATAATATCCTTCCTATAACAGAGCAACCAGAATTGCATGCAGAGGAGACCTCACCAATGTCCTGTCTAACCTCAACATAACATCTCGATCCTGTACTCAAAGTTCTGAGCAGTGAAGGCAAGTGTGCCCAACACCACCTGAACTACCCTGTCTACCTGTGATGCAAGTTTCAAATAATTTCATGATCGTCAAGGGGACTAGGATTTTATTACACATTTTTGAATCACATTTGAATTTCCCTGCATTGTCTTCACTGACAAAACGGAGATGTTTAGTTCACTTAGTTCACAGACGCATTTGGTTTTCAGTCAGAAACAGTGTGTGCTGGACGTGTCCCGTACCTTTGTCAGCAATTGAAGGAAGAAGAGAGGTTAAGGTTACAGTGGAGGATTTTTATCAGACTTCTACCTCAAACTGCTCATATCTCCAACCTGCCAAAGTCACCGAAATGACCTGTTATTGCAGCATTTATTGTATTTATTTGAGGTCCTCAGAATTTGCTTTTTATCTCTGCTGGTCACTACAATATCATGGAAGTTGTAACAGAATGGCGTGGATTTTAAAATCAGCATAGTCTGAGTCATTTTGGAATGAATTGTGAATTCAATCAATGTGAGCACTGTTTCATGCCACCCACTGTGCTTCAGCCATGTCTTGTCACACACCCCTCATTTCTTGCCACCACAAATTTTTGTTTCTGACTCCATTTCACCTGTGATGAAGATGGAAGAATGCATCAACTAAGCCACACACAATAGTAATATCATGTCAGAGAGGAGAAAGCAAAACTCCATTCAGGCAGCCCGAAACATATTAATGTTTCAATATGCCACCTCCCTCTACATCCTTCTTTCAGAATCATGTCAGAGTAGTTTGCAGAAGGTAGTGAAGAAGTACTGTCTTTACAATGGGAAATGCGCTGAAAGAAACAAGTGAGGAATACTTGACTTTATAAATGGTGTTGGAACTCAAGAGCACGGAAGTGTTGATGAACCTTCATCAGCCATGTGCGAGACTTCAACCTTTGTGTCCAATTCTGAAGACCACATATTAAGATGGGATGTCGAGGCCTTGGTGAGAGTGGGGTTAGGTTTGGGTGTGTGATTTACTAGAATGTTATCAGGGATGAGAGATTTCAGTTATCGGAAATTGGAGAAGAGAGGGAGTAGTGTCACAATGTGGGAGGCAGATGAAACGAATCATAGAATCTGTACAGTGTGGAAGCAGGTCATTTAGTCCCTCAAGTCCACACAGATCCCACCTAGACTCTCCGCCTTTGACCCTATTTGTGCATTTCCCATGGCTAATTCATCTGGCCAGGACACTTTGGATGCAATTTAGCACGGCCAGTCTACCTAACCCGCACATCTTTGGACTGTGGGAGGAAACCAGAGCACCCGGAGAAAACACGCAAACATGGGAAGAATGTGCAAGCTCTGCACAGTCACCCGAGGGTAGAATTGAACCTGGCTCCCTAGCACTGTGAGGCTGTAATGCTAACCATTGAACCACTATGCTGCCCATGAAAGGAAGTGAAGAATTCAGGAGCTTAATGTCGTGTGATAGATTTTGTTATAAGCAGCAACAGACAATAATTCCTAATATCAGATTTAGGATTGCTGACTTGGCTGGTGAAGAGCTGCACTGGCAATCCAACCAGTTTGTGTGGAGCTACACATAACCCTGACTTCAATATACAATTGGAATGATGACCACTGTATAGATCATTCCAGTGCATACCCTAAGCATGTACTTAAAGGGAAAATATGCAGAACTCTGGGGGAAGAAAACAAGGGTGTGAGACTCATTGACCGGCTTTCAAGGAGTTGGCACAAGCATGTGGGTTGAATGGCCATCACCTGCGGTGTGTCATTCTCTGATTTCATTTTAGTTATCATTCCTTTTTGAAAATAACTCAAATTTCACCAGGAGCTGAAAAAGACGGAAAGGGAAGGTTGAAACTTGATGTTGTTTGAAACCAGCCTTTGTGAGTCAACCGAGAGAAAACATGCCTGAGCAAAAAAAGTCCTCCAGTCACAGGTGGGAATGCACTGATTTTGGCCTTATCTGACAATGTCACATTGTTTTTTGTGGGACATGAAAGTCAGGAAGCAAAGGAAAGACGCAATTAAATATTTTCATGGCATTTTCAGTGTGGGGCAAAAATTTAATTAATCACCCACCAGCCAAAGGAATCAATAGAGCTTTAATCTTTGATTGATAGTGACAGTTATTTCTCGAGATGAAAGTGAAATATACGTTGAGGATGTTCTTTGTTTCTCAGATGGACTTGCCAGTTTTCTGAGTCAAATCAGCTTCTATGATAGAGATCTTCACTCTGATAATCTTTGCTTCCAATCTCAGTTCAATTAATTGTTCTTTCAAGCCAGAGAATTTTTTTTTTTGGTTGCCAAGTTTTCTTTGGTTTCAAGCCTCTCCTCTTCATTCCACATTTTGTTTGTTTTTCATCCATCATTCCACACACTGATTAGCAGCAGTTTATTGAAAGTGCCTCTGGACTTCCTGGGAGTTACCTTGATCATAAATTGAACTGAACCCACTATTTAAATACCATGATGACATGGACAGGCCACAGGTTTGGGATTCTGCCTCGAATAATTCTCCACCTGGCAATTCAAAGCCTGCCCACCTTCTGCAGGGCGCAAGTATATAGTCTACCCGAATACTCAGTACTGTATTCACCTGGATGATGGGAGCTCCAACAGCACACGTAGAGCTCAACACAATCTAACTGACTTGATCAATACACCACCCACCACCTTAAACATTCACTCCCTTCACCAGTACACAATGGCAGCAATATATACGATGTACAAGATTCAGCACAACAACTTGCCATAGTTCTTTGATATGGCAAAATTTGTGACCTCGACTCCTAAGAAAGACAAACCCAGCAGTCACTCGGGATCACCACCTCCTGCAAGTTCCCTCCATATTCCATTTCAACTTGGAACTTGCCATATCTTTACTTCTTGCTTGGTCAAACTTCTCAAACTTTCATTGTCACAGCTCTGTGGTAGTACCTACACCACACAGATTGCAGTGGTTCCAAAAGGCAGGCTCACCACCACCACCTTGAGAGCAATTGGGGATGAGCAACAAATCCCAGTGCAGCTAGAACTTATTAATTCCGGAAGGAGAAAGGATAAGGGAAAAAACAGGAAAATGTGGAAACTGAAATCTCCTTATGCTCCAATCTCGGGACTCAGTATTTAGGGTTAAATGCAGAGTTGCCAAAAAGAAATCAGACAAAAACTATTGGCTTACTCATTAATGTCTGTCAGGGAATCTGCCAACCTCACCTGGTCTGGCCTACATGTTACTCCAGACTAACAGCAATGTGATTGACTCTGAACTGTCCTCTGAAATGGCCACGCAAGGCACTCAGTTGTATCACTTACCAACCATCTCAAGCAAGAAATCAAATTGGACGGAGCACCTGGCATCAACCGAGGCACTGGCAAAGAACAGCAGAAACAGCCCTGTTGAACCTGAAAAGTTCACCTCACTAAAATCGGAGGGCTAGTGCCAAAATTGGGAGAGCTGTCTCTGTGAAGCAACAGCCTGACAGTGTCCTACTCACAGAACCATAGCTGACAGACAAGGTCCCATCCACTACCATCACCATCCCTGGATACGTCCTGCCCCATCCCCAAGACAGACCCAGCTGAGGTGGAAGCACAGTCTGGAGGGAGTTGCCCTGGGAGCCCTCAACAACGACTCCGGATCCAGTGAAGACTCGTGGCTTCAGGTTAAACATGGTCAAGGTAACCTCTGCTGATTGCCACAAAGCATTCTCCCTCGGCTGATAAAGCAGTACTCCTCCATGTTGAACAACACTTGGAGAAAGAACTGAGGGTTTCAAGGGTGCAGAATGTACTCTGGGTGGAAGATTACAATGTCCACCCCTAAGATTGGCTCGGCAACAACACTACTGATTGATCTGGTTGGGTCCTAAAGCTGCTTGAATGGGTCGACAGCAAGTGGTGAGAGAATCAACAAAAGGGGAAAAACATACTTGACCTCATCTTCACCAATGTGTCTGCTGTAGATGTATATGTCCATAGCAGTGTTGGTAATAGTGACCACCGCACAGTCCTTGTGGTGACAAAGTCCTGCCGTCAAACTGAGGATACGTCCATTGTGTTGTGTGGCACAATCACCATGCTAAATCAAACAGACTTCGAATAGATCTAGCAGCTCAGGACTGAGCATCCATAAGGTAGTATGAGCCATCAGCAGCAGCAGAATGGTATTCTAACAAATTTTTCAACCTCATGGCATATCCCCCACTCAACCATTACCATCAACCAGGGGATCAACCCTGCCTCAATGGAGATTCAATGCACCAGGCATATCTAAAAATGAGGTGTCAAGCTGTTGAAGCTAACCAAACAGGACTACTCTTGTGCCAAACAGCATAAGCAGAAAGTGATAGACAGAGCTAATGGCTCCCACAATCAATAGATCAGATCTAAGACCTGCAGTCGTGAATGGCGGTAGACAATTAAACAACTCACTGGAAGAGGAATGGAGAGTCCACAAATAATCCTTTCATCAATGACAAAAGAGTTGGGTTCAGTGCAAAAATAAGGTTGAAACATTCACAACAATCTTGGCCTCCTCCAGTGGTCCCCAGCATCACATTTGCCAGTTTTCAACCAATTTGATTGATGTCGCGTGATTAAAAAAAAAGGTCATACGTACCGGATATTGCAAAAACATGGGCCCTGACAATATTCTGGCAGTAGTACTGAAAACTTGTGCTCCAGATGTAGCTGAGCACTTCCAATACCTTTACAGCACTAATATCTACCTGACAATGCAGGAAGTTACTTGAATATCTCCTGTACAGACAAAGTGGGACAAATCCAATGCAGCCAATACCTGCCCCATGAGTGAAATGTTGGAAATGTCATCAATGGTGCTTTCAAGCAGCATCTGCTCAGCAGTAATTTGCTCAGTTTGGGTTATGCCAGGATCACTCAACTCCTAACCTTATTACAGTATTAGTTCAAGCATGGATAAAAGAGCTGAATTCCACAGATGAAGTGAAAATGACAGCCCTTGATATCAAGGCAATGTTTGACTGAGTGTGGCATCAAGGAGTCCGATAAAAACTGGAATCAATGGCTATCAGATGAAAAATTTCCAGCTGTTGGGGTCATACTTGGCACGTGGGTTCCGGTAATTGGAGATCAGTCATCTAAGCTTCAGGATGTCTCTGCAACTGTTCCTTAGGGTAATGTCCTGGGCTCAACCATCTTCAGCTGCTTCAGCAATGACCTTCCTTGCATCATAAGGTCTGAAGTGAAAATGTTCACTGATCATTGCACAATGTTCAGCATCACGCACAACTCCTCAGATACTGAAGTGGTCCATGGTCAAATGCAACAAGTTCTGGACAATATCTTGGGTTGGGCTGACAAGTGGCAACTAATATTTGTGCCACACAAATGCCAGACAATAGCCATCTCCAATGAGTGAATCTAACTACCTCCCCTTGACATTCAATGGTGTTATCATCACTGAATCCCCCAATATCAACACCCTTGGGGTTACCATTGACCAGCAACTCAAATGGACTGACCACATGAACAAATTGCCTACAAGACCAGGTTAGATATCAGGAATACTGCAGCAAGTAATTCCTGACTCCCCAAAGCCTGTCCACAATCTGTAAGGGACAAATCAGGAGAGTGATGGAATACTCCCCATTTGCACAGATGGGTGCAACTCCAACAACACTCAAAAAGCTTGATATCATTCAGGGCAAAAGCAATTTACTGAGTGGAACCATATCCATAAACATCCACCATCACTGACACTCAGTAGCGATAGTGTGTGCTATCTCCAAGATGCACTGCAGAAATTCAAAAAGATCCTTCAACAGCACCTTACAAATCCACTTCCCACTGAGAGGTCAAAGGCAGCAGATACATATGAACACCACCACCTGCAAATTCCCCTCAAAGCCACTCACCATCCTGACTTGGAAATATATCACTGTTCCTTCACTGTCATTGGGTCAAATTCTTGGAATTCCCTCCCTAAGAGCATTGTGGGTTAACGTATTGCACGTGGACTGCATCAGTTCAAGAAGTCAGCTCACCACCATCTTCACAAGGACAACGAGGGACTGACAATAAATTCTGGCCAGACAATGACACCATATCCCGCACATGAAAAGAAATAAAATAAAACGTACAAACATGCAATAAAATCTGTAAAAGTCAGAACATTGTATTGCAATAAAAGGCTACATTCTGTGTATCCTGGGAGTCAGGAATAGAACCAGAAAATATTGGAGATGCTCTGTCTGGCAGCATTGGTTGCAAAAGAAACAGAGTCATTATGTTTCAGTTTGATCACTTCTTGTTAGAGCCTAAAAAAATTACATACGAAAAGGTTTGAAGCTTGTGAAGAGTCAGAGACAGGGAATGAAAGAGCAAAATGGGTTGGTCTGTCAAAGGTTAGAAGGCAGGAGGAATTGAATCACACAAGGGATGATGTTGCAAGACAACAAAGATGGTATTGGGACAAATAGAGGAAAAAATGAGGTCTGCAGATGCTGGAGATCAGAGCTGAAAATGTGTTGCTGGTTAAAGCGCAGCAGGTCAGGCAGCATCCAAGGAACAGGAAATTCGATGTTTCGGGCCAGAGCCCTTCATCAGGAATGAGGAGAGGGTGCCAGGCAGGCTCAGATAAAAGGTAAGGGGGAGGGACTTGGGGGAGGGGCGATGGAGATGTGATAGGTGGAAGGAAGTCAAGGTGAGGGTGATAGGCCGGAGTGGGGTGGGGGCGGAGAGGTCAGGAAGAGGATTGCAGGTTAGGAGGGCGGTGCTGAGTCCAAGGGAATCGACTGAGACAAGGTGGGGGGAGGGGAAATGAGGAAACTGGAGAAATCCGAGTTCATCCCTTGTGGCTGGAGGGCTCCCAGGCGGAAGATGAGGCGCTCTTCCTCCAACCGTCGTGTTGTTATGTTCTGGCGATGGAGGAGTCCAAGGACCTGCATGTCTTCGGTGGAGTGGGAGGGAGAGTTAAAGTGTTGAGCCACGGGATTGTTGGGTTGGTTGGTTCGGGCATCCCAGAGGTGTTCCCTGAAGCGTTCTGCAAGTAGGCGGCCCGTCTCACCAATATAGAGGAGGCCACATCGGGTGCAGCGGATGCAATAGATGATGTATGTGGAGGTGCAGGTGAATTTGTGGTGGATATGGAAGGATCCCTTGGGGCCTTGGAGAGAAGTAAGGGAGGAGGTGTGGGCGCAAAGCCCTCCGCTTCTTCCTTTCCCGCCGCACCAACCAGTACCCTTCCATTGACACCCTCCTTCGACTGACTGAACTGGTCCTCACCCTGAATAACTTCTCTTTCCAATCCTCCCACTTCTTCCAAACTAAAGGAGTTGCCATGGGCACCCGCATGGGCCCCAGCTATGCCTGACTCTTTGTAGGATATGTGGAACAGTCCATCTTCCGCAACTACACTGGCACCACCCCCCACCTTTTCCTCCGCTACATCGATGACTGTATCGGCGTTGCCTCGTGCTCCCACGAGGAGGTTGAACAGTTCATCAACTTTACCAACACCTTCCATCCAGACCTCAAATTCACCTGGACTGTCTCAGACTCCTCCCTCCCCTTCCTAGACCTTTCCATTTCTATCTCGGGCGACCGACTCAACACAGACATCTTCTATAAACCGACTGACTCCCACAGCTACCTGGACTACACCTCCTCCCACCCTGCCCCCTGTAAAAACTCCATCCCATATTCCCAATTCCTTCGTCTCCGCCGCATCTGCTCCCAGGAGGACCTGTTCCAATACCGTACAGCCCAGATGGCCTCCTTCTTCAAGGACCGCAGATTCCCCCCAGACGTGATCGACGATACCCTCCACCGCATCTCCTCCACTTCCCGCTCCTCCGCCCTTGAGCCCCGCCCCTCCAACTGCCACCAAGACAGAACCCCACTGGTTCTCACCTACCACCCCACCAACCTCTGTATACAGCGTATCATCCGCCGTCATTTCCGCCAACTCCAAACGGACCCCACCACCAGGGATATATTTCCCTCCCCTCCCCTATCAGCGTTCCGCAAAGACCACTCCCTTCGTGACTCCCTCGTCAGGTCCACACCCCCCACCAACCCAACCTCCACTCCCGGCACCTTATCCTGCAACCGCAGGAAATGCAAAACTTGCGCCCACACCTCCTCCCTTACTTCTCTCCAAGGCCCCAAGGGATCCTTCCATATCCGCCACAAATTCACCTGCACCTCCACACACATCATCTATTGCATCCGCTGCACCCGATGTGGCCTCCTCTATATTGGTGAGACAGGCCGCCTACTTGCAGAACGCTTCAGGGAACACCTCTGGGATGCCCGAACCAACCACCCCGTGTCTCAACACTTTAACTCTCCCTCCCACTCCACCGAAGACATGCAGATCCTTGGACTCCTCCATCGCCAGAACATAACAACACGACGGTTGGAGGAAGAGCGCCTCATCTTCCGCCTGGGAGCCCTCCAGCCACAAGGGATGAACTCGGATTTCTCCAGTTTCCTCATTTCCCCTCCCCCCACCTTGTCTCAGTCGATTCCCTTGGACTCAGCACCGCCCTCCTAACCTGCAATCCTCTTCCTAACCTCTCCACAAATAGAGGAACAAATGCATTTCGAAGAGGTGTCAATAGGAATACAAGAACTTGATTCAACAGTTGCTATCTAAATGGAAAATGGGAAGATTTATTTTCTGAAATTATTGGACTCCATGGAAAGATGTAAAATGCCTGTTTGAAACATGAGGTGATGCTCCTTGCACTGAGGTTTATTGAGTTAATATAGGAGACTAAAGATGTTGAGTTTGAGAGCAGGAAGAAGAAATGAAATGGAATCTCAGGGTCCAGTTTGAGGCCTGCAAACAAGTGTTCTGTGAAGCAGTTAGTGAATCTATGTTCGGTCCCTTCAGTGTATAAGAGATGCATCGTGAGCAGTGACTGCAGTGTACTAAAAAGAAAGAAGTTATGTGAACCATTGTTTCACCTGGAAGGAAGGTTTGGACAATCACCTATGATTTCTGAACTAAATACAGGAAGTGCTGAAGATATTTAGCACGTCTGGTCCCATATGTGGAGAGAGAGAAACCGAGTTAATGTTTCAAATCTAGTCTGGGTATTCTTTGTTTTTGAAGATTATTCACACTGGTCTCAAAATGCCAATTCTAACTCTCTGTAGATACTACAAAACGTGGTGAATTTCTCCACCAGATTCAGATATTTCAGATTTTCAGTACCTCTGGTATTTTGCTTTCAGGGGGCATTGGTGGAAGAGCAGTAGATGGACAAGGAGAAATTTAATAATAAGATTTTTGTGAAATAACAACCAAGAAGATAATGGGAGTTGAGATGGGCAAAACTTGAAGACTTGATGGTTTCATTTTCAGTGCAATAAATGAACTACCATTTGTGGGAAATTGGGGATGCATTGGTCATAATTTTTCCAAGTTTTTTTAAATTCAGGAGTTTTGTCTATGGATTGGAAAATTGCAAGTGTCAGATCATTGCTTAAGGAAGGAAAAACTACCTATCGAAGGAGCTGCCAAATTATTATAACTTCCTTACAACAGAGAAACTATTATCAAGTATAGTGTAACTGAACACTGAGAAGTATGATTTGTGACAGGGGAGGTGTAATCTTAGTAATCTAGTTGACTTGTATATAAAACATCACTCATATGATGAAAGAGAGATTGTCATTGAATGTCATGGAAAACCAGGACACCATAAGATGTGGCAGGCCATTCAGCCCATCAACTCTACTCCACTATTTAATGAGATTATGGCTGATGTGATAATCCTTAAATCCTTTTTCCTGCATTTTCTCCAGAGCTCTTGATTTCCTTACTGGTTACAGTCTGTCTACCTTGGGCTTGAATAGACTTAAAGATCTAGTCTTGACACAAATTCACTACAAGAAGAAATTCCTCTTCAGGGGCAACCCTTTATTCTGAGATTACATCCTGTGGTCCTACATCTTCCCACAAGGGGAAACAACCTGGCCACACCAAAGAATCTTGTATGGTTCTATAAGGTTGTGTGTCATTGTTCTAAATTCCAGTGGGTACATAACAAACCTACTCAACCTCTCCTCATAAGAGACCTTCCATTACCAGTATTGGCCTAGTGAATAGTCTCTATACTGCCTGCAATACCAACCTTTTTTTTCCTTAGATAAGGGGCCCAAAATTCTTCCCATTATTCCAGTTGTGGCCTGACTGATTGTTTAGTTTTAGCAAGACTTGCCTATTTTTGTCTGCGATTCCTTTGAAATAAAGAGAGCCATTCCATTTGCCTCCCCATTTACCTGCTGAATTTATACGTGAGCTTTTTTTTTGAGATTTATGCACAAGGACTTCCCTCTGTGTTGTAGCTATCAGCAGACTTTCTCCATTCAAATATTATTCAGATTTTCTATTCCTCCCACCCAAGTCTACAATCTCACATTTTCCCATCTGCTAAGGTTTTACCCAATTTCCTAACCTGTCTGTATCCCTCTGTGAACTCTTTGTGTCATCCTCAACACTTGTCTCGCCATATCTTTCCAATGCAAGCTTGGATGTAATATTTCATCTTCCTTGACCTGGTCGATACATATCTTAAATAATTTTGGCCCTGACACTGATCCCTCTGGCACTGCACTCCACAAGTTAGAGATTCCTAATTGTCTGTCTTCTATTAGTTAGCCATTCCTGTATCTATACTAACAGAATGTTTCTAACAACATAGCCTTGAGAGAAACAAATTAGATTTTGTTTTTAAAGTGATGAGATGCAAAGGTTTATGTACATGCAGAGGGATTTGTTGTGTCCCGTGTTGACATCACTAAATGCCGGTGGAAAAGTCTTACGAAAGAGGACATCTAAGTGACTGATTATATGTCTGTCTTTATTTCGAGAGGTTGGAATTATATTGATGCTCTTATCTTCAGGTGGCACGTCGATATTTCGGTAAAAAGAGTTTGGGGAAACTACTCCAGTTGATCATTGGGAATCGTCTCAATGTTAACATTTGGATCATAGGAAATAAAAGATGTTCATGTTGCCCCCATTTGAGACACAAGGAGGGAATTAGCAGCACTAAAACCCATTTGAAATTGCATCCATCAACAAGAAATATGCCTGCAGTCTATACTGGATTAAGAAACCATCAAGAGAAAAACAACAAAATAAGGACGATTCAAATTAATGGTATTCATTTCATTTTGGTCAGGTTTTATGATGCAAACTTTTTCCATTGGCATTAATTCTGTACTGGAGCCACCAGCCAGCTGCCAAAAGTCACTTCCAGTTTGCTATGTTGTTCCTGTATTTCAAATCATCAGATGTGTTCTCCCTATTAATGCAATGATAATTAATATCAATAATACACTGATGCCCCACTGATTTCCCACCAAAGCAAAGAACCCTGATTCTTGATTGTGCCTGAGGAAACGTCAGAGGAAACCCCGAAAAGCAGATGGGGAGTCAAAGTGGGGAGTCAAAGAACAGATTTTAGAGAATATACATTGTGAGGCTTAATGGTGCAGGACAACAGCTCAGGAGGAGAGCAGGGTGGACACAGAGGATCAATAGCCTTGATTTGGCACAATCTGAATCTGATTCATAGGCTGAAGATTGGAAAGTGATCAATTCCAATGCACTGACCACCTCCATCCAAGTCATACCAGCACTTCACGGAACAGGTAGAGTTCCTGACATTTCTTTGTCAGATTTACATTTTCAAAATCTTTGTTGAATTCACTCAAAGAGAAAAGCAGATTATCTAATTTGAAATAACATTGATTTATCCTGAACTAATTGTTTTAAGAAAAAAATGGGAGTTCACTGAGCGCCTATCACATCATCTGATGAAAACTAAGACCAACTTGTTTCGCCTGCAGTCATAACCCAACATATTCAATGAGTCTTCATATTTGCAACGTTTCACTGCTGGTTTGTACATGTGATATCTTGTGGATAGTAGATTTAGTTGCTAACAATATTGCTCCATCTTAAGGCCAAGACCACATCTAGGATGAATATGAATTTCATTGAGGCATTTTGGTTCCTCTCATGCGAGTCATATTTTGTAATACATTCTTCAGTTTCAAAGCTCTACCTTGATTTTAGGTGCCTGTTAATGCAAATGATGTTAAAGTTGAGGAATACAATACTGTAAGGGCAGGTGAGGACATGAATTAGAGACAGACCAAAGCTCTTTTTGCCCCATCCCAAACAAACATTCCCAAGACAGTTATGGCAAGTTGTTCGCTACAGGGTAAAGCCCTCTGTATTCTTTTACATTGAACGTAAAGCATCCTCTACTGTTTTCAACAGAAAGTCAGTTTTCCTGTACACGATCCACACTATACACTCAAAAGGTAAATACAGCGTGGGTTAGATACAGAGGAAAGCTTCACCTACACTTTCCCCATCAAACATTCCCCAGACAGTTGCAGGACACAGTTACGTACAGAGTAAAGCTTTCTCTACACCATCCTCAGCAGATACCCTGAAGGCAGGTACAACATGTGTTATCCCACAGGAAGACTGAAATGTGAATAACAGCACACAATGTCCACTCTTGCAGGATAATGATTTGGGTGGAGACCTGCGTTTGAATCGCTACAGAAAGATGGGAACCTCTTTACAGGACTGAGCAAAGCAGAACCTGTGGAGAATAGTCATGATGTGTGAACTACTTTCAAAAAGAGTCCATCAATCAATTAAACATGTCCAAAATGGTGGGAACAGGTTTAAGTTTGTTCTGAACTTCCAATACTTTTATCAGTTCTGTAAGGTCAAACATTTACCATGTTTGATTGGCAAGATCCAGCTGAAATGTTTCTCTGGTGTTTCTCACTTCCAGGTACTTCGAGACCCCTTTTATGTATTCCCAACATTTTTACATTCCCTTTTTTTTGTGAATAGTTGACAGTTAATATTTTTCAAAGGACGTATCCTTTTGTTTGAACAGCAAGGGATAGATGAGATTTTGTGGATGTTGGTAAAGATGGAAGGATTCACCGTGTGATTTTCTGTCCAGTTTTGTGCAATATACATGGCTGTTCAACCCAGAGTCTGTACGCTGAAATATTTGCATTTTTTAAAGACTTGAGGGTATTAGAAAAACCTCTCCTTCTTCATTGTCTTTTGGTTGAGACTTGAGCTTGCAGATGTCAAATGGCATTTTTTCTTTTTCTCTTTTTCACTTCCTTTTTATCTTTGCCTTTCTGTCTCTGTCCCCTATTCTGCCTTCTTATTCCATTGTTTCTTCACTTTAAAACAGCACGGTGGCACAGTGGTTAGCACTGCTGCCTCCCAGCGCCAGGGCCCTGGGTTCAATTCCCGCCTCAGGCGACTGACTGTGTGGAGTTTGCACGTTCTCCCCGTGTCTGCGTGGGTTTGCTCCGGTTTCCTCCCACAGTCCAAAGATGTGCGGGCCAGGTGAATTGGCCATGCTAAATTGCCCATAGTGTTAGGTAAAGGGTATATGTAGGGGTATGGGTGGGTTGCGCTTCGGCGGGTCGGTGTGGACTTGTTGGGCCGAAGGGCCTGTTTCCACACTGTAAGTAATCTAATCTTTTTTTTGCTGTCCCCCTTTTTGAACTCCCTATCTCTTGTGTTTTCTTCATCTCTTTTCCATTTTCTCTTTTTATGTCTTTGACGCTGTACAAATATATCATTAAATCACTTTATTTCCCATTGAGTCATAGGTCTCTAGTCATAGAGTCATCGTAGAGTTATACATCATAGAAGCAGACCCTTCAGTCCAACTTGTCCGTGCTGACGAGATATTATAAACTAATCTAGTCCCATTTGCCAGCCTCTGTCCCATGTCCCTCTAAACCCTTCCTATTCATATATTCAATTCGAATGGCTTTCAGATGTCATCATTGCCTTCACCTCTTTCTTTGAACCCTCATTCCATACTTGCACCACCCTCTGTGTGAAAAGGTTGTCCTTTTGATCCCTTTTATCTCTTTCCCCTCTCACCTTAAACCCTCTAATTTTGGACTCCCCTACGCTGGGGAAACGATTTTGGCTAGTCACCCTATCCATGCCCTCCTTATTTTATAAACCTTTATAAGGTCACCGCTCAACCTCTGATTCTTCAGCGAAAATAGTCTCAGCCTGTTCAGGCTCTCCCTATAGTTCAAACCATCTAACCCTGGCAACATCCTTGTAAATCTTCTCTGCTCTCTTTCATGTTTAACAACATCTTTTCTACAGCAGGGAGACCAGAATTGAATGCAGTATTCCAAAGTAGCCTTACCAATATCCTGTACAGTCGCAACATGACATCTCAAATCCTATACTCAGTGCGCTAACCAGGAAAGGCAAGTGTACCAAATGCCTTATTCACCACCCTGTCCACCCGTGACTTCACCTTCAAGGAATTCTGAACCTGCACCCCAAGGTCTCTTTGTTCAGTAATACTTCCCAGGACCCGACCATGAAGTATATGAATCCTGCCCTGATTTGCATGACCAAAATGCAACGCTTCACTTTCGAAGGTTATCTAAATTCAACTCCATCTGCCTATCAGCCCATCTGATCAAGGTCCCATTCTACTCTGAGATAACCTTTTTCACTGTCCCCTACACCGCCAATTTTGGTGTCATCTGCAAACTTACCAACCATTCTTGCCAATATTAACATCCAAATCACTTATACAAATGACAAAACGACAGTGGACCCAACACTGATCCTTACGGTACACAGCTGGTCATAGGCCTCTTGTACAAAAAAAATCCTTCATCATCACCCTCTGTCTCCCACCTCCAAGCCGATTTTTAATCCAAATGGCTAGCTATCTCTGGATTCCACGTGATCTAACTTACTAACCAGTCCCCTATGTGGAACCTTGTTGGACACCTTGCTGAAGTCCATATAGACTGTGTCTACCACTCTGCCATCATCAATCTTCTTTGTCAGTTCTTCAAAAAAATCAAGTTAGTGAGACACGATTTTCCACATATAATGCCGTACTGAGTATGCCCGATCAGTCCTTGCCTTTTCAACGACATGTAATTTCCGTGCCTCAGAATCCCCTCCAACAACTTTCCTGCAACTGATGTCAGGCCCACTGGCCCACAGTTCTCTGGCATTTCTTTACCACCTTTCGGAAATAATTACACCACATTCGCACCTCACCATAGTCCTCGATTCTGAGTTGTGGTGGTTTGATGAAAGTCTCACGTCTGTTAAATTTATTTGTCAGCTTTGATTCTACAGCTGCATTGGCCCCCAAAGATATTCTGCACCATTCTGTTTACAACTGACTTTTAACAAAGTCTGAAGTGAAATTAAAAAAAAAGTTTTGATTTGATTGGATTTGTTACACTGTCATGTGTACCAAACTACAGTGAAAAGTGTTGTATTAAGTGCTTTACAAGCAGATTGTACTGTACAAGTGCATCAGCGTAACAGAACAGAATGCCGGATGCATGGTTACTGTTGCTGAGACGGTGCAGAGAGAGATCAATGTTAAAATACAGATTTTATTTCACAGGATCAGTCAGACCTTCAGGCCAAAAGACACAGGAACAGAAAGTAGGCCATTCAGCCCATCGGATCTGCTTCGCCATTCAATCATGGCTGATAAGTTTCTCAGGGCCATTCTCCTGCTTCCTCCCCGTAACCCTTGATCCCCTCGATGTTCAAGAACCTATCTATCTCTGTCTTAAATATATTCATGATCTGGCCTCCGCAGCATAGATTCATCACTCTCTGGCTGAAGAGGTTTCTCCTTATCTCTGTTCTAAAATGTCTTCCCTTTACTCTAAGGCTATGCCCTCAGGTCTTTGTCTCTCCTACCAATGGAAACATCTCAACATCTACTCTGTCCAGGCCACTCATTTATAAGGATATTGCCAGGGTTGGAGGATTTGAGCTATAGGGAAAGGCTAAACAGGCTGGGGCTGTTTTCCCAGATGCGTCAGAGACTGAGTGGTGACCTTATGGAGGTTTACAGAATCATGAGGGGCATGGATAGGATAAATAGACAAAGTCTTTTCCCTGGGACCGGGGAGTCCAGAACTAGAGGGCATAGGTTGAGGGTGAGAGGGGAAAGATATAAAAGAGACCTAAGGGGCAACTTTTTCATGCAGAGGGTGGTACGTATGTGGAATGAGCTGCCAGAGGGAGTGGGTGGAGGCTGGTACAATTGCAACATTTAAAAGGCATCAGGATGGGTATATGAATAGGAAGGGTTTCGGAGGGATATGGGCCGGGTGCTGGCAGGTGGGATTAGATTGGATTGGGATATCTGGTCGGCATGGACGGGTTGGACCGAAGGGTCTGTTTCCGTGCTGTACATCTCTGTGACTCTAAGAATAAACCCAGAGTCCTTAAACATTCCTCATGTGTGAAGCTTTTCATTCCTGGGACCATTCTCATGAAGCTCCTCGGAACATGCTCCCAATCCTTCCTGAGATATTGGGCCCAAAACTGTGCACAATACTCCAAATGTGGTCTGACCAAAGACTCAGAAGTATGACCCTGCTCTAATATTCAAGACCTCTCAAAATACATGCCATCATTGCATTTGCCTTCCTAACTACTGGCTCAACCTGCAAGTTTACCTGGAGAGAATCCTGGACTTGAACTCCCAAGTCTCTTTGCACTTCAGACTTCTGAATTTTCTCCCCATTTAGAAAATAGTCCATGCCTCTATTCTTCTTACCAAAGTGCATGACCTCACACTTTCCCATGTTGTACTTCCTCTGCCCTTCTTAGCCTACTGTCCTAGCCTATCCAAATCCTTCTACAGCCTTCCCACCTCCTCAATGCTGCCTGTCCCTCTACTTATCATCTGCAAACTTAGCCAGATTTCCCTCAGTTCCTTCATCTAGATCATTCATGTGTAAAGTGAAAGGTTGTGGTCCCACCAGTGAGCCTTGTGGAACATCACTCGTCACCAGCTGCCATCCTGAGAAGGACCCTTTTATCCCCACTCTCTCTGCTTTCTGCCAGATAGCCAAGCTTCTATCCATGTTAGCACTTTGCCTCTGACACCATGGGCCCTTATCTTACTTTAGTAGTCTCCTTGTCAAAGGCCTTCTTGAAATCCAGGTAGATAACACCCATTGGCTCTCCTTGGTCTTACCTGCTCATTACTTGCTCAAAGAATTCTGGCAGATTTATCAGGCATGACCTCCACTTGATGAAACTGTGCTGACTTTATTCTATTTTACCATATTATAGAGTCATAGAGATGTACAGCATGGAAACAGACCCTTCAGTCTAATCTGTCTATGCCGACCAATCTAGTGCCAGCTGCCAGCATCCGGCCCATATCCCTCCAAACCCTTCCTATTCATATACCCATCCAAATGCCTCTTAAATGTTGCAATTGTACCAGCCTCCACCACATCCTCTGGCAGCTCATTCCATACACGTACCACCCTCTGTGTGAAAAAGTTGCCCCTTAGGTCTCTTTTATATCTTAACCCTCTCACCCTAAACCTATGCCCCTCTAGTTCTGGACTCCCCAACCCCAGGGAAAAGACTTTGCCTATTTATCCTATCCATGCCCCTCATAATTTTGTAAACCTCTATAAGGTCACCCCCTCAGCCTCCAACGCTCCAGGGAAAACAGCCCCAGCCTGTTCAGCCTCTCCCTATAGCTCAGATCCTCCAACCCTGGCAACATCCTTGTAAATCTTTTCTGAACCCTTTCAAGTTTCACAACATCTTTCCGACAGGAAGGAGACCAGAATTGCACGCAATATTCCAACAGTGGCTGAACCAATATCCTGTACGAGCGCAACATTACCTCCCAACTCCTGTACTCAATACTCTGACCAATAAAGGAAAGCATACCAAACGCCTTCTTCACTTACCTATCTACCTGCGACTCCACTTTCAAGGAGCTATGAACCTGCACTCCAAGGTCTCTTTGTTCAGCAACACTCCCTAGGACCTTACCATTAAGTATATAAGTCCTGCTAAGATTTGCTTTCCCAAAATGCAGCACCTCGCATTTATCTGAATTAAACGCCATCTGCCACTTCTCAGCCCATTGGCCCATCTGGTCCAGATCCTGATGTATTCTGATGTAACCCTCTTTGCTGTCCACTATACCTCCAATTTTGATGTCATCTGCAAACTTACTAACTGTACCTGTTATGCTCACATCCAAATCATTTATGTAAATGCCAAAAGGCAGAGGGCCCAGCACTGATCCTTGTGGCACTCCACTGGTCACAGGCCTCCAGTCTGAAAAACAACCCTCCACCACCACCCTCTGTCTTCTACCTTTGAGCCAGTTCTGTATCCAAATGGCTAGTTCTCCCTGTATTCCATGAGATCTAACCTTACTAATCAGTCTCCCATGGGAAACCTTGTCGAACGCCTTACTGAAGTCCATATAGATCACATCTACTGCTCTGCCGTCATCAATCTTCTTTGTTCCTTCATCAGAAAGCTCAATCAAGTTTGTGAGACATGATTTCCCACGCACCAAGCCATGTTGACTATCCCGAATCAGTCCTTGCCTTTCCAAATACATGTACATCCTGTCCCTCAGGATTCCCTCCAACAACTTGCCCACCACCGAGGTCAGGCTCACTGGTCTATAGTTCCCTGGCTTGTCCTTACCACCCTTCTTAAACAGTGGCACCACGTTTGCCAACCTCCAGTCTTCCGGCACCTCACCTGTGACTATTGATGATACAAATATCTCAGCAAGAGGCCCAGCAATCACTTCTCTAGCTTCCCACAGAGTTATCGGGTACACCTGATCAGGACCTGGGGATTTATCACCTTTAACCGTTTCAAGACATCCAGCACTTCCTCCTCTGTAATCTGGACATTTTGCAAGATGTCACCATTTATTTCCCTCCAGTCTATATCTTCCATATCCTTTTCCACAGTAAATACTGATGCAAAATATTCATTTAGTATCTCCCCCATTTTCTGTGGCTCCACACAAAGGCGGCCTTGCTGATCTTTGAGGGGCCCTATTCTATCCCTAGTTACCCTTTTGTCCTTAATATATTTGTAAAAACCCTTTGGATTCTCCTTAATTCTATTTGCCAAAGCTATCTCATGTCCCCGTTTTGCCCTCCTGATTTCCCTCTTAATTATACTCCTACTTTCTTTATACTCTTCTAAGGATTCACTCGATCTATCCTGTCTGTTACTGACATATGCTTCCTTCTTTTTCTTAACCAAACCCTCAATTTCTTGAGTCATCCAGCATTCCCTATAGTTACCAGCCTTCCCTTTCACCGTGACAGGAATATACTTTCTCTGGATTCTTGTTATCGCATTTCTGAAGGCTTCCCATTTTCCAGCCGTCCCCTTTACCTGCGAACATCTGCCTCCAATCAGCTTTTGAAAGTTCTTGCCTCATACCGTCAAAATTGGTCTTTCTCCAATTTAGAACTTCAACTTTTAGATCTGGTCTATCCTTTTCCATCTCTATTTTAAAATGAATAGAATTATGGTCACTGGCCCCAAAGTGCTCCCCCACTGACACCTCAGTCACCTGCCCTGCCTTATTTCCCAAGAGTAGGTCAAGTTTTGCACCTTCTCTAGTAGGTACATCCACATACTGAACCAGAAAATTGTCTTGTACACACTTAACAAATTCCTCTCCATCTAAACCTTTAACACTATGGCAGCCCCAGTCGATGTTTGGAAAGTTAAAATCCCCTACCATAACCACCCTATTATTCTTACTGATAGCTGAGATGTCCTTACAAGTTTATTTCTCAATTTCCCTCTGACTATTGGGGGTTCTATAATACAATCCCAATAAGGTGATCATCCCTTTCTTATTTCTCAGTTCCACCCAAATAACTTCCCTGGATGTATTTCCGGGAATATCCTCCCTTAGCACAGCTGCAATGTTATCCCTTATCAAAAATGCCACTCCCCCTCCTCTTTTGCCTTCCTTTCTATCCTTCCTGTAGCATTTGTATCCTGGAACCTTCAGCTGCCAGTCCTGCCCATCCCTGAGCTATGTTTCCGTAATTGCTATGATATCCCAGTCCCATGTTCCTAACCATGCCCTGAGTTCATCTGCCTTCCCTGTTAGGCCCCTTGCATTGAAATAAATGCAGTTTAATTTATTAGTCCTACCTTGTCCCTGCCTGCCCTGACTGTTTTGCAAGTATTCAGAAATCGCATCCTTCACAATGGATCCCACAACTGAGGTTAGAGGAATTGGTCTGTAATTTTCTCTTTTGCCTTTCTCCCTCAGCGATTTTCCAGTCCTGTCGGACCCTCCCTGATTCTAGCAGTTCCTGAAAGAACACCACCAACACCTCCGTTATGTCTTCAGCTTAGACCAGCTTAGGCAAAAAGGACCAGTTCAGTATCGGATACCTGTTTGGCACAGAGAAGTTGGGCTGAAGGTTCTATTTCTGTGCTGTCTGACTCTATGACTTGTGATTTTGTTGGACAGAGAGAAATGAGGCCCCAGGAGGAGCACAGGAATGAATTGCCATGGCAGGGGGCAGCACTGGAACCTTAGACCTCTGGGGTGTAGTCCATCTAGTCCAGGTGATTTATCCACCTTCAGGCCATTCAGTTTTTCTAATATCTCTCCTTGGTGACGGCCATTGTACTCAGCTCTGCCCACTTCACTCTCTTGAATTTTTGGGATATTACTCATGTCTTCCATTGTGAAGAGTGATGTGAAGTAAATATTCAGTTCCTCAGATATTTGCTTGTTTCCCACTACTTTCTCTCCAGCGTCTTTTTCAGCAGCCCAAAGTCCACTTTTGCCTCTCTTTGCCCTATATATAGCTAAAGAAACTCTTCCAGTTTTCATTTATATTATTGGCTAGCTGACCCTCATATTTAATCTTCTTCTTCCTTTGTTTTTGTTGCCCTCTTTTGATCTTTGTAAGCTTCCTGATTCTCTGGTTTCCCACGGCCCATCGCCACATTCTATGCTTTCTCTCTTGTTTTTATGCTATCCCCGAGTTTTCCAGTCAGCCACGATGGCCTCATCCTCCCTGTATCATGCTTCTTTTTCCTCGGGATGAATTTCTGCTGTGTCTCCTGAATTACTCCCGGAAACTCCTGCCATTGCTGTTCCACTGTATTTCCTGCATGGCTCCTCTCCAAGTCAATTCTCACCATTTCATCCCAGAATGCGGAAATTGTGGGGCAAGGAATAGCAGATGGAGTTTAATTGAGATAAATGTGCATTGTTGCATTTTGGTAAGCCAAGCCAGGGTAGGACTTGCACAGTTAAAGGGCAGAGCCATGGGGCTGAACAGAGAGACTGAGGGGAACAGGTACAAGGTTTCTTGAAAGAGGTGTCAAACTTAGAGAGGGTGGTGAAGCATTTGGCACACTTACCATCATTGGTCATCGTATTGAGTACAGGAGTTGGGATGTCATGTTACAGCTGTTCAAGATATTGATAAGGCCACATCTGGAGTACTGTGTATAATTCTAGTCACTTTGTTCTAAGAGGGATGTGATTAAACTGGAAAGGCACCGAGAAAGATGTAACCAATACTGGAGGTCTGATTAACAATGATAGACTGGATAGGCTGGGACTTTTCCCCCTGGAGTGTAAAGACTGAAGCGTGACCTGAAAGAGTTTATACAATTGTGAGCAACATAGATAAGTTGAATATTCAAGGTCTTTCCCCCAGGGTAGGGAGACCAAAACTACAGGGGATAGTTTTAAGGTGAGAGGGGAATGATTTAAAAGGCACTTGAGTTGCAACATTTTTACACAGAGGATGGTGTGTATATGGAACAAGCTTCCAAAGGAAATAGTAGAGGCGGGTACAATTACACTATTTAAAAGGCACTTGGACAGGTACCTGGATGGGAAAGGTTTAGAGGAGTATGGGCCAAATGCAGGCAAAAAGGACCAGTTCAGTATCGGATACCTGTTTGGCACAGAGAAGTTGGGCTGAAGGTTCTATTTCTGTGCTGTCTGACTCTATGACTTGTGATTTTGTTGGACAGAGAGAAATGAGGCCCAAGGAGGAGCACAGGAATGAATTGCCATGGCAGGGGGCAGCACTGGAACAAGGTGGCAAGTTGGCTCTTGTGATGCTGAGTGCCACTGGTACGGGATGGGAAGGGACAACATACGAGATGAAAAGGGATAGTGTTAGCACAGTTTGGTGAAGGGCATTCCTACAGAATGATGAAGGCTAGCGTTAGCCTGTGGTGCAGAGGGATTCTCACTGTACAGCAGAACATGGAGGGAGCAAGGCCCTTGGCCACATTTTGAATCCAATGGATCGGTCTGCAGACTGAGTGAAAGCTGGCTGAAACCATGAGGAAAGAAACAGGAAATTGAGGAATAGAACCACGACGTGCTTGCCTTGAGCTCCCTCTTGTGCTCATATTAATATCGATTTTTTTCAGGACTCCTTTGCAGTCAGCATGGGAAATGATAACGACAGTACCAGAATAATTGGGCTTTGAGATTAGAAATGGACAGATGAGGATTTCAGTCGCAGATGTTTGGAAGTGGGACTGGATGTCGCAAGCTATGGAGTTAGAAAAACTTGTCATGTGGGCGAGAAATGTAAAGGTTTTAGTATAAATGCAGACTGATTCTTTGCAAACAGATGCCACAGGTGACATACAGGTTATGAATGATTGAGGTGGAAATGTCATCAGTATATTTGTGGAACTTGACATTTTTCTGAAGTTGTCATTGATGGGAATTCAATGATTTCAGAAGGGCACATTCCTGCTGTGTGTGCTATCTAGAATAAATAATTCCTTGCATCTTTATAGAATAACATCATCCCTTTTGTACTACATGAAACCTCAAGGCTGTTGACCTTTTTTTGAATTTGACAACTGGGGTTGCAATTTCAGGGAGTTGTTCAAGTTGAACAGTTGTTCTCTTGGAATGTAGGATGAGGAGGAGACTGATCACTCCCTCAAGCCTGTTCATCCCATCAATAAAATAATGACTCGTGGCCTAATTGCATATTGCTGCAATTGTCCCCATCGAGACAGAGAAAACTGTAGATGTGAGAATCCAAAGTCGACAGGCAGGAGGCTGGAAAAACACAGCAAGCCAGGCAGCATCAGGAGGTGGAGAAGTCAAGGTTTCGAGTGTAACCCTTCTTTAGGACTGGGTGTGGATGTAGGGGAACTGCAGATAAAGGGGGTGGTGGCAACAGGGTGGTGAAATGAGGAAAGGTGAAAAACAGGTCGAGGGCATGACCTGGTTGGTCAATGAATCCGGTTGGTGGCAGGGAGGAGTGGAAAGGAGGGGGAGGGGATGGGAAGGGAGGTTATTTGAAATTGGAGAACTCAATTTTGGGTCCTCAGGGCCATAGGCTGCCCAGGTGGAAGATGAGGTGTTGTTCCTCCAATTTGTGGTTTAGTTCATTATGGCAGTGGAGGGGGCCAAGGATAGTCATGTCAGAAAGGGAGTGGGAAAGGGAATTAAAATGGACAGTGACTGGGACGTCCGGTCAGCCCTCATGGGCACAGCTGAGATGCTTGGTGAACTGTTCCCCAAGCTTACTTTGGTCTCCCTGATATAGAGAAATGTTCCGTTGGCAATAAACATACTTACAACCTCAGATCTGAGAGTGACATAGGATTGAACATCAGTTGCCATTTGTAGGTGAATTACAATCTTGTTTTCCTGAAAGGATTGGCTCTATTTTGTACACTGACTCCAACATTCCGCCCCCTCACAGTCCTCATCTCCCTACCGGGTTGACACCATGTAACCCAATGTTTCCCCTTTCATGCCCTCCATACTCTGACTCCAAATTTAGATTTTTTTTAAAACTTTGTTTCTATCTCCTCGGAGGCTACCTGACCTGCTGGGTATTTTTTAGCATTTTCTCTCAGTACCCCACAAAATAAGCGATTCTTTATCAGCAAGCTTCAAAGGACAGGAATGTAGATTTTAGCTCAATTTCGATAAAAGTCTTCATCGCAACGTTCTGTATCAAAATACTTATTGCAAATTATAAAACCTTTGTCCTTAGTAATGTGTCGTGCAACATGTTACGACATGGGGTAAACCCTCTCTGTTAATACAGAAAATATTTATCCCATGCAGTAATCTGTGAAAAATCGAGAGGTCAAGAACTAGTCAAAGTAAAAAGTAATAACTTTATTTCTTAAATTACAACAGAAAATAATTAACTAACAACTATTTACAACTCCTTCCTCTAACCTATTTTTTATTTTCCCATCTATGATACTAGTCCAATAAAACCCCCGATTAAGATTTACCAAAATTCAAATTTCAAAATCAGGCAGCTGTCGAATCTTCCCTTTGTATCTTCCTCTGTAGATTTTCTTCTTAGAATTTCTCTTTCACCAGTCATTGACAGATAAATATATCTTGAAGAGAGCTAATTTTCCAGGCAGTCTGCAGATGTTGGTGGCTTGACAGTTCTCCTTCTACTGTTCATGTTTTCTTACCCCTCAAAGCATCAGATTATATCATTGGTTTTTAATATTGTCAATATACTAAATTCAAACTTGATAGGAGTTTGGCATTTTTTTGGGGTATAATTTAAACTGATTCGCCTAATTCAAATTTATTTTTGTCTCCAGGCAATCAGCTACTCCAGCACTGGACCAAAAGGTTACATTGTATCTTGTTCAGAATATTTGGTGCTGTCAGGTAATTCTGCTAGCTTTTAACGTTCTTAAAGGTACAGTGCACTTCTATACCTTCATAACACATGACTTTCAATTGAAAATAACATTTTCTCGAAGGTGGAGTTCCAATATGTCAAGCATGACTTCAGTGAGATTAATAGTTATATGTGAATTAGTACTAGCATGCTGATGTAAAGCCCTGTCAAATATCGTCTGCTGCATTTGATATTTTATATTCTTTGGAGTGATTTTCAGCCATAGAAACATAACAACTGTCACTGGAGAAAATTTGCTGTGGAAACTAATGGGGTTAAAGGCCAATACGTCCACTTGGCCTGACAAAATGCATTTTTTGATCTTAAAATAAATAGCTGCAGGGATAGTGGATACACTGCTAGGAATCTTCCAAGAATTTTGATGTGGAAAATAGCCCAGTATGTCCTGTACATAAGAAGCAGGTATGGAATGAGCTGCAAGAGGAAGTGGTGGAGGCTGGTACAATTGCAATATTTAAAAGGCATCTGGATGGGTATATGAATAGGAAGGGTTTGGAGGGATATGGGCCGGGTGCTGGCAGGTGGGACTAGATTGAGTTGGAATATCTGGTTGGCATGGACGAGTTGGACCAAGGGGTCTGTTTCTGTGTTGTTCATCTCTATGACTCTATGACTCGAATTCTTAGATTCTGGAAAAGTCCCAGATGATTGGAAAACTGTCAATGTAACACCTTTTGTTCTCTAAAAAAGGAAGGAAATAAAAATAGGTAACTACAGAAGAGCTCACTTAGGATCTGTTATTGGGAAAATGTCAGAATCTATGATAAAAATGTAATAGCAGATCATTTAGAAATGCATAAAACAATCAAACAGAGTCAGCATGAATTTATGGAGGTGAAATCATGCCTGTCAAAGTTATTAGGATTATTTGAGGAAGTTACAAGTAAGATAGATTAAAGGGTAGTAGGAGATTGAACATACTTGGATTTTCAGATGTGTTTGAAGTCCACACATTAAGTTATTGAATAAAATAAGAACTCATGGTGTTGGAGGTCGTATGTGGCACATAGGTTAACAAATAGAAGACAGAGATTAACAAATAGAAGACAGAGATTTTGGATGAGAATTTTTTAGACTGGGAACATGTAAATATTGGTGTGCTCCAGAAATTTGTGCAAGGATCACTATTATTTACACTATATGTCAGTGACTTGGGTCAGTAAAGTGAATGCACTTTTGCCAAGTTTCTGGATGACAAAAATATGTGGGTATGCAAGTGGTGAGGATGGCACAAGGCATCTGTCGAAGGATACAGACAGGTTACATGAGTAGGGAAAAACTTTGTAGATGGAATTTAGTGTGGGGCAATGTGAAGTTATGCATTTTTGGAGGAAGAATAGGGGAACTGAATATTACTTAAATGGAGAAAAACTGCAGAAAGCTATACCACAGAGGGATTTGTGATCCTTGTCAATGAATCATAAAAAGCTAGCTTCCAAGTTCAGTGGGTAATAGGGGAGGCAAGTGGAATGTTGGCCTTTTTCTCAAAGGAAATGAAATATAAAAGTAGGAAGGGTTTGCTAAAGCCAAACAAGGCACCAGGTCAAACCCCAACTGGAATAACATGAACAGTTTTGGACCCCATATCTAATGAAAGACAAACTGGCATTGAAGACAGTCCAGGGAATATTCACAAGACTGAAACCAGAGGGACTGTTTTGATGGTGTGTTGATAAGGCTTGGCCCATACTCATTACAATATAAAAGAATGAGAGTTACAGTTATTGAAATATACATAGTTATTAGAGGACATGACAAGGTTTATGCGAAAAGGTTATTTCCCTTTGTGGGAGATTCTAGAATCAGAGGGCAAAATCTCAGAATAAGGGGTCACATTTAAGATGAGGACAAATGTCTCCTCAAAGGATTCTGAATCTGTGGAATTCTTTCCCACAGAGAGCTGTCGAGGCTGGGTCTTAAAGTAATTCAAGGCTAGGATAAACAGATTGTTAATCAGTAAGGGAATCAGTGATTGTGGGAAAAGCCAGGAAGCTGGAGTTGATGATTACCAGATCAGCACAATTTCATTGAATGGCAAAGTCAATGGACTGAATGATCTACATCTGCTCATGTGTTTTAGTCACCGGTCACCATTCTAAATTACTCTGAACAGCGATCTGTTACAACAATGGGACAAAATTTCCTCCATCCAGAGTATGCAGTTTGTTACTTTAATAGCATCACAGAATTTTAATTTTAGTATCAGTTCCTGCACCATTGAAAAGATCTTCATTTGCACCCATCCATAGGTGTTAGTGATTGCCACCGAGTCATAGAGCATGGAAACAGACCCTTCGGTCCAACCATGTCTTAGCCATTATGGCATAGGAAGGGATCATTTCATTCCTCATACGTCCTGCTCCCCCAGTTGATCTTTGTTTGTGTCAGTATACTTCATCATCTTAATTTCCATCACCTCCGTAAGTAGAAATAACAAGTGCATAAAAAATGCTTCTCTTTCCCAAAATCTAAACATTTGTCCCCTTGTTCTTGTATAAGCAGCTAACAGAAACAACTTATCTTTTTTACATTCTTGAATCACTACCACGTAGTGCAGGTACATCCACTATGCTGTTAGGGAGGGAATTCCAGGATTTTGAGCCGGTGACAATGAATAAGCAGTTGTGATGTGGCAGGGTTGTAGGTGGGTGTCACTGCCTCCAGGTGTTTATGTGAGGGTTGTGTAGCAGGCTGGAGCAGTATAATCAGGTTAACAGGGGAGTGGAGCATGAGGTATATCGAGTGTGAGCTGGTAATGATGAGCCATGTCTTAATGACAATTCATGTTTTCACTTAACCTGTTAACTCCATTACTGTGCAGAACAGTGAGTTTGACATTTCCTTCACTTTGAGGCCATTTGTTTCAGTACTAGAAAACAGTAATATCCAAAGATGCTAAATTGCCCACAGGAGTCAAGGATTGAGTAGGCTGGACCGATATGCAGGAGGCATGCAAGGATAGAGGGATGGGATTGGTCTGGGTCTGGGTCAGTTGCTCCTTGGAAGTTTGGTGTGGACTCAGAGTCATTGAGCTCTACAGCATGGAAACAGACTCTTTGGCTTCGTTTCGTCCAGGCTGACCTAATTAATCTAATCCTGTTGGCCAGCATTTGGCCCCTATCCAACTAAATTCTTCCTGTTCATACACCAATGGAAAAGACTCTTAAATTTTGAAACTGCAGCCACCACTGATAGCTCAGACTCGACGGACCGAATGGCTCTGCTTGCACCCTATGGGGATTCTTTCCAGTTGCATGAGGTGAACAATAGGGTTTAGAGGTGTACTCAGGGCTGCCTGGGATGATGAGCCAGTGCTCTGGGAAGCTGGTGGACTGTGTTCTGTCCGGAAGCCTCCGGCCAGAGGGGGCAGTGTAAGCGGAGGGCGGCCCGGTCGGGACGCATGCGCCATGTGCAGCCTGAGCGGGCAGGCGCAGTGAGACCCCAGCTCTCTCCTTCACGTTGCCCTCTCGGAGGCAGCGGCTGACTCGGCTTTGGTCATCAGGAGGCATCGAGGCTGCAGGTAACCAGAGCACAGCCCGCCCCCCTGCTCTCCCCGGGGGTGGGGATTGGGTGGTGGCGAAGAAAGAGACAGTTCCCCCGGGGTTGGGGCCCGCCAGCGAGCGGAGGCCTTACCCCAGGCCCCCTCCTCCTGACCCTGGGGCGGGGCTGGGGTGGGGTGGGTCCCCGCGGGCCCGCTCCACACGGAGCATCCGGGGAGGGAGGGTGGGTTTCACTTGCACGTGTGGAGGAGCCCTCCCTGCATCCCGCCCCTTCAAATACCTTCCGCCCAATTAACACCCCGCCCCCAACACTGCTTACCCCGCCCTCCCCCTCCCTCCCCTCTCCCCTCCCTCCCCCCCCTCCCCTCCCTCCCCTCCCCTCCCTCCCCCTCCTCCCTCCCCTCCCCTCCCCTCCCTCTTCCCCCCCTCTCCCCCCTCCCCTCTCCCCCCTCCCCTCTCCCCCCTCCCCTCCCCTCTCCCCTCCCTCCCCTCTCCCCTCCCCCCTCCCCTCCCCTCCCCTCCCTCCCCCTCCTCCCTCCCCTCCCCTCCCCTCCCTCTTCCCCCCCTCTCCCCCCTCCCCTCTCCCCCCTCCCCTCCCCTCTCCCCCCCTCCCCTCCCCCCTCCCCCCCTCCCCTCCCCCCTCCCCCCCTCCCCTCTCCCCCCCCCCCCCCTCCCCCCTCCCCTCTCCCCCCCCTCCCCCCCCTCTCCCCCCCCTCTCCCCCCTCTCCCCCCCCCTCTCCTCTCCCCTCTCCCCCCCTCCCCCCCCCCCCCCCCCCCCCCCCCCCCTCCCCCCCCCTCTCCCCCCCTCCCTCCCCTCCCCCCCCCCCCTCCCCTCCCCCCTCCCCCCTCCCCTCCCCCCTCCCTCTCCCCCCTCCCTCCCCCCCCCCCCCCCTCCTCCCCTCCCCCCCCTCCCCCCCCCCCTCCCCTCCCCCCTCCCCCCTCCCCCTCCCTCCCCCCCCCCCCCCCCCCCCCCTCCCCGATGAAGGAACGTCGCTCCGAAAGCTAGTGCTTCCAACTAAACCTGTTGGACTATAACCTGGTGTTGTGAGATTTTTAACTTTGTTCACCCCAGTCCAACACCGGCATCTCCAAATCATTGTTAAGGCAGAGCATTATATTATTAATGCTGGTTTCATTCTCTCGGGCACTTCTTGCATTGTCCTTTGGACATTGATCCCAACGAGCTTTCTTCTCTGGCTGAAAGTTAATCATCAGTGTGATGCCATTATTTAAGAATGCAAACTTGACACATTCTAGATATTTTCCAACTCACCTTTTATCAGAGATGTCACCGTACACCCCCCTGGAGCAGATGAGATTTGAAGCCATCTGGCTCAGAGGAGTGGGCTGTTTCTGCACAGGGTGGCTAATACTGGCACCGAAACAGGCTAATTGAAATCAGCTTTCATGCATCAAACATTCGCAACCCATCAACATCACTGGTTGCAGAATACTGCCACTCTCACCCTCCTATCGAAGAGTCCCAGGGCAAATACAGCACACAGTTGGAAACAGAGTAATACTCCCTCCAGACAGACCCCATCAAACACTCTCAGGATGGGTTTAGGTACAGAATAATTCATCCTCTACACTGTCCACATCAAGCGGTCCCAGGACAGTTACAGAATGTCTCATTCTTTGCTTCAGGGTGCTTCATAGACAGGTCCATTGAGGGTCCATCCAATGGCATGTCTGGATAATATTTGCTGCTATTGTTGAATTTTTCTGTTGTTGCACTGTGACCAAACTGCTGCCTAATTTCATTGGACCTTGCACTCAGAGTTAAGTATCGTAGTCAGTGGAATTGAACCGGCAGAAACAGCCAGTGTCTACTCAATCTGCCACAAGCTTACCAACCTCAACTTGCAATCACGGGCTGAGTGACTGGAGTGTTCAATACACCGGAATGCATAAGAAACACTAGTCTGAACTGTTTCAGGTTGTTTCTCTTGATTTGTTTAAATGAACTTTGTAGAGACTGAAGAGTACCTATCTCCCTGTTAAATCCTACTGCTAGAATGCTGGACGTGGCTGAGTGAACATAAGAGTCATAGAGGTGCACAGCATAGAAACAGACCTTTCAGTCCAACCTGTCCACGCCGATCAGATATCCCAACCCAATCTAGTCCCACCTGCCAGCACCTGACACATATTCCTCCAAACCCTTCCTATTCAGATACCCATCCAAATGCCTCTTAAATGTTGCAATTGTACCAGCCTCCACCACATCCTCTGGCAGCTCATTCCACACACGTACCACGCTCTACATGAAAAAGTTGCTCCGGAGGTCTCTTTTATGTCTTTCCCCTCTCACCCTAAACCTGTGCCCTCTAGTTCTGGACTCCCCGATCCCAGGGAAAAGACTTTGTCTGTTTATCCTATCCATGCCCCTCATAATTTTATAAACCTCTATAAGGTTACCCCTCAGCTTCCGGCGCTCCATGGAAAACAGCCCCAGCCTGTTCAGCTTCTCCCTTTAGCTCAAATCCTCCAACCCTGGCAACATCCTTGTAAATCTTTTCTGAACCCTTTCAAGTTTCACAACATCTTTCCGATAGAAAGGAGACCAGAATTGCACACAATATTCCAACAGTGGCCTAACCAATGTCCTGTACAGCCGCAACATGACCTCCCAACTCCTGTACTCAATACTCTGACCAATAAAGGAAAGCATACCAAACGCCGCCTTCACTATCCTATCTACCTGTGACTCCACTTTCAAGGAGCTATGAACCTGCACTCCAAGGTGTCTTTGTTCAGCAACACTCCCTAGGACCTTAACATTAAGTGTATAAGTCCTGCTGAGATTTGCTTTCCCAAAGTGCAACACCTCGCATTTATCTGAATTAAACTACATCAGCCAGGGTCAGCATTACTCATACAGACTTTCTCTAATCTAGTTGAAACTTAACTTAACCATACCCTTCACAAAAGTAATCATCTCCTGTCAATTTGTCAATACTATGCTCTCGTGAGAAACATTGAGTGTCCCAAGATGCCCCTCAGAGGTTTCCTATCAAATTCAGAAGGTTAATGGGTGATCTGATCGACATCTTCAAGATATGAACAGGACCAGACAGGGTAAATCAAGGTCAATGATTTCCACTGGGTTGGAGATTCAAGAACGAGAAGTAGCAGAGTCTGAGAATGAGGGTCCAGAGGTGGCAGAGAGCTGGATTGGGGAGTTTTTTGGGGCAAGTTGTCTTGCCTGTATTTGACGGTTTACTTTGCCTTGTCAGAATCTGAACATTTTTCAGTGTGTCGCTCAAGTTGGTTTCCTTTGAAATATTAGAAGTTGGTGCTTTACTGAGGAGGATGAGATGCTGAAGGATCTAATTGGACCTTTGAATTCTTAGGCCCATTGCTGTGATATTATTCCAGCACTGGAGGTTGTACCTGTGTCAGATTACTCTTCTGCAAGGTGGCAATCTGCAAATGATACTTTTTCACCCTTGAGGCTACTCGTGGTGTGTAACATTAGTGCAGATCAATCACTGGTGTTATGGTGGTGGAGACAGCTTAATTGAGCAACAGAAGTGTATTATAGAACTGCATTCAATTTAATGCTGCAGGGAGAGGAATTTCAGTATTTGTACCTCAATGGCACAATTTGTAACAGTGCCAGTGTGTTGGATCTTATAAAGATGCATTGGTGTCAGTCCACATTTACAACTCTGGTAGTAATATTGAGAAAGATGTGTGACATACGTCACTTGAAGCACTGAAGTTTGCACGTGATCTTTGAATTCTGAAGTTTCACTGTGACTAAAGATGACCAATAACTGTGGCTTCACGTTGTGCTTACTACTTGAAGAATTGAAGTAAGAGATGTTCACATGTCAGTTACTTTGCGTTGGTGCCTAATGAATTGTCTCCTTTCCAAAGGCAGAATGTCTGTGCCACCATCATATGCAGACTTGGGGAAATCCAGTCGGGATCTCTTCACGAAAGGATATGGTGAGCAGCCTTTTCTTCCTTTCTCAATTCTTTCAAAACTTCTCTCAGGCTCATGTGTGAGTGAGCTAAATGTCACAAATGTGTTTTTGTGAAATAATGGATGTAGTCTTTACATGAGGAGCTGATTTCATCAGAAAAAGAAATGTAATTTGCATTCTTGTAGCACATCTCTCTTACAATCAAGGATACTGTCATTAATCGAAATATGTGGCACCTGAACATGAATGAAGAGTGGGGTAAAAATGTTCTGTATCCTGTGAATCCTTCATGTAAAAGCTGAAGGAAATAAAATGGTGCATATGTTGCTTAGAAACCTTTCTATCTCAGAGCACCAGTGACAGTCACACGCCCAGCAGTGTAAGCAGAGAGCAATTGCAATCTGATATGGTCTGGAAATGATAGCAGTGGGAATATCAGTTGATTGCAATGACTCCTAAAACTGACTGGGTATGTGTTCTGCAGTGTTCACACTGCTGTTGGATGTTGTACTTCAAATTGTTGTTGATGCTGAGATTTCAGAATTTACAGATTAGCCAATGGTTGCCTCTGAAACCATGCAGAATAACACGTCCTTTGGCCCCCTTCGTTGCTACCCAGGAAAAGTACTTGTTAATAAACTGCAGTGAGAGTTATTCAGAAGCTTCATGGTAGGAGTTGGCAGTTCAACTCCATTGAGTTTGCTGTACTGTTTCATTGGAACTGATACGTTCATCAGTCCCTAGCCATTACTCTAGTGTTGATTACGCAATTCCTTTCTCAGTAAATATCTCGGTCCCTTTTGAAACCTGAAGTCAGCTTTGCGTCTGGGACAGTGCATAAATGCACTCCTGGATTTGGTCTCAGTTCAGATCATAAGTGAAGTTTTTAACTCCTTTTCTGGATTCCCATTTGAGAGGGAAGAATTGTATCCCTGGTGTCTTGCTTATTTCCATTCTAATGTTGTGTCTTAACTGGATTATTTACGAAGTCTGTCTAATATCTCCTAACTATCCGCTTGGATATCATGATTTCCCCTTACTGTGGACACTGAGATAATTCATTTGTTAACTTTTGGCAAGTCTAATGCATTTAATTGAATGGCATCGCAGACTTTAGTATTACAGATGAGAACCAAATGGTAGTCATCTGACCTTAATGAATCATTCACCTTGTTGATCTTTTCAATAACTTGCTTATGAGCATCCAGAGGTCCCTTTGGTCATCTTGAACCCCAGCCCTCAATAGTCCTCTGTAAGCTATTCTCCCACCTGGCACTTTTGTATTTTGAAGTGTGCAGTATTGTACATCTTAAATTAGACTACATTGGCTGTTCCTTTTGACAGCTTCATAACCAGCCTATTTATCACCATCTGAACTTGGTTGGGTGAGAGCACAGTGTGCGTGAATGGAAAATGGTGGGACTGTGTGCCAATCTCAGGGCATGCCATGTGTTCTCGTTGCCAGAATATGAGAATATCTCTTTTGTACGTGTCGTTGAAAACCTCTCATCAGCCTTGTTTGACTACAGCTCCTCTCACAAAGACATCAGAATTGCTATCCAAATCATGAATTTGCTGAATTGTTAGCTGGCATTGTATTATCTGTGCTTTTATCAAATGACACCATTCGATCTATAATCCATCAACTGGGATTGGAGGGTTTCAGTTGTAAGGAGAGGCTGGATAGGCTGGGACTTTTTCAACTGGGCGGTATAAAGTTGAGGGGTGACCTTTTTAGCATAGATGTAAAAGCATAGCTGAGGTGAATGGCATCTGCCTTTACACTTTGGTGGGGGAGTTCAAACCTCGGGCATATTTTTCAGGTGAGAGGAGATAGATTTAAAAGGAATTTGAGGGGCATCTTCTTCGCACAGAGGATGGTTCATGTGTGGAATGAACTGCCAGAGGAAGCGTTAGATGCGGGTACAGTTACAATATTTAAAACACATCTGGGCAGGTACAGGAATAGGACAGATTTCCAGAGGAACCCCAAATATCTGAACAACATGGCTGTGGAGTATTTTGTTCGGACAATTGAATGCTGGATAACATAGTTTAGCCAAGCATCAGGACCTTGCAATCTTCAATGGATAGTCTGAAATTCGGATAATTGACGTTCGGGTAATCGAAGTTCCTCTGTACAGAGATATGGGCCAAATGCAGGCAAGTGGGACGAATTGGGTTTGGAGAAACCTGATAGGCACGGACGAGTTGGATTGAAGGATCTGTTATGTAATGTGTGACTGTGACTCAATGATTCTATCCAGGTATTAGCTTTTCCAGAGGCAAGGCTTATCAGCTTAAACACGTGTGCTTATTCAAATTGCACGGTCCCTGATTCTGGGACATGTCCCAAGAGCTGCTGCAGATGCAATGGGCTGAACGGCAGCAGTTTTGAGATTGACAATACTTCCGACTTGCAATGTTTTCAAACTCACTTTTGTCAGAGGCAGCATTATATTGGTGAAAAGTTCCATTTTATTTCACAGATAGCATGCCTGCTGTGTCTGCTTTGTTTTTGCCAGTTCATTTCTTGCCAGCCAGTTTTCACTGTCACCCATGCTCAGTATCTTGCTCCCCTCCTTTTTGAAATTGAAAGCCTTCATGGATAATGAAGGAACTCTGTTTCCTTCCTGCTTTTTGAAAGTAGCAGGCCGATGACTGTCTCTGCGTGGTTTCTGGTTCTGCCTCCTACTCTGTTTCTCTCTCGGTGCAGCTGTTGCATCAGCTGACTTGTGACTTTTGACTTGAATGTTCATGTTGAATAGGGGCAAGAGATTAATTTTGAAAAACTAACTCAGCCTTTATATGAACAATCATAACAGGAGCACTCACCAAGTGCTTTGTGCTTGCAAATGAACATGTGGGACAGTTGCAATTCCAAATTCCTCCTTGCTAGTACCAGTAGTGCTGATGTAATCATTCTTGATATAGTAACTTAGTGCCTTGCAAAACAATTCCAAGAGTGACATTTGAATTTCCAGTCACTCTGAGCTACTGTGCAGTTTATTTGGATAAGGAAGTCCGTCGACTCCAGACTGTACTCTGCAATGATTCAGAATTGCCTTGGATTTAGAATTGAGTGGAATCCTGTAAATGCTTTCAACTGGTGGTATAAAATCATCAAGATGTATGGAATGGAAACAGACCCTTTGGTCCAACTTGTCCATGTTGACCAGATGTCCTAAATTAATCTAGTCCTATTTGCTCGTACTTGGCCCATATCCCTCTACATCCTTCCTGCTCACATGCCTATTCAGATGCCTTTTAAATGCAGTAATTGTATCAGCCTCCAGCACTTCTTCTGGCAGCTCATTCCATACATGCACTACCCTCTGGCCCATCTGATCAAGATCCTGTTGTAATCTGAGATTACCTTCTTCGTTGTTCACTACAACTCCAATTTTAGTGTCATCTGCAAACTCGTTAACTCTACCTTCAACGTTCACATCCAAATCAGTTATATAAATGACGAAATGAAGTGGACCCAGCACCGATCCTTATGTCACATGGCTGGTCACCGGTCTCCAGTCTGAAAATCAGCCCTCTAGCAATGCCCTCTGCCTTCTACTTTCAAGCCATTCCTTGGAGTTGACTGAGAACAGACCTTCATGAACCCTGATTTGGATTTGTACAGCAACTTTCTGTATAGTACTGTAGCATAAGCTCTGTAGCATCAGCTGTATGCAATGTGTCTTCCTCCCTGGGATTCAAATTGAGTGGGTTTTTCATGTGGATTTTTCAAACTGTGAAATGCTCTGCACGGTCCTGTTCTCAGCTGAGAAAGAGAATTAACAAGCTGGGTTACACTTGGTTAACTAGTGTTCAGGATGGGGTTGTCATTTGAAATGGGAACAGGTTCAAGTGATGAATAAAGAACATCAGAAGACAAGCAGAGTTCAACCTTATTCCAGTGATAACTTTGGCATTGGTACAAACACAATGCAATGAATTGCCCCAGAGTCAAATCGTTCTTTCCACTGCAAATCCCAGCCACTTTTGAGCGTTCGGTGGCTGACTGTGTTGGGCAATAAAGGATTGGAATCATATTTTAGGTAATGTTGGACTTGCTTGGGAAGTGCAAGACAGTAGGTGAGTTTTAATCCCCAGAATTTGCTGTGGTTTACATTTTGTATTACTTCTGGTGTGTTAATTATGGTGTCTTGAGCTCAGTGCTGATTTGATCCAACACACTGTTATTTTCATTTCTTAGGGTTTGGTTTGGTGAAGCTGGAACTCAAGACCAAATCATCGAGTGGAGTGGTGAGTTTTCAAAGTTTGTGGGAGGTTAGATGTGGTGGACCAGCTTATTGAGAAAGCAGAAACACTCCAGATCAGAATGGGCAGCAATGTCTTAATCAGATAGTGAGGAACAAGACATAAAGTGTACGTAACCTATTATTGGTTCATCATTGCAGGTGAGAGACTTCTCCACAGGCTGGTAGAGTTGCTGTCGGTCAACATTTCTTCTGATGATCAGAGAAGAGTGTTGTGAAAGATTTGTGTGAGTGGCAAGCTGTGAAGATCATAAGAAATATGTACAGTAGTCAGCCAGATTTGGCCCTTTAGAGTCTGCTTTGCTGTCAGTAAGATGATGGCTGACCAGGCTGTGGCCTTAAATACACTTGCCCGACTGTCCCATATGTATTTAAAAGCCAAGTCTCCACTGTTTTCTCTTATACTGGTACTATTGTATGCCATTCTCATAGCAATAAATACCAAAATTCCATTTGCCATGCTCTGAGGACTCTATATATGGTGTAGGTGAGGCTGGGACAAGCTAACATTATGTTGTATCTCGGTATAGAAATGTCAAAGACAGGGCAGTTCCATCAGATAGCTTTAATATTTGTGCATTACTTTTGTTGGTCCAGTGTGGATTAATTTTGTTTGATTATTGAAACAACATGTTCAGACTCGAACGTTCAGTCACTTCTGCAGATGTTTTTCCTAAAATAACATTTATTCCCGCTCCTCCTTATCCTTCATCAAATGTTTCTCTGTTGCGTTGGCCTTCAGATTGGTTCCACAGGTCGGTGCAACATCGAGGGCCAAAGGGTCTGTACTAAGCTGTAGTGTTTTATGTTCTGTGTAGAAACATGACAGCTATCCTGTCATGAATAAATAGACTGGTAGAATGGAATCCACTGACTTAAACAAGACTTCAGCTTTCAGCACTGACCACTTCCCTTTCATTATACAGGTCACTTTTGAAACATAAAAGCTTTGACCTAAAGTCTCATCTGTTCATGTATAAACAAAAATGCCTCTCAGTAAGCCCTTTCATCTCTCAACCAAACCAGTCGTTTCAGATCCCTGACTGTTTTCTGACCCCTCTGAGAAAAATCAAGGATACAGTATCCTTGAGAAAAGGACCAGCTTTTAGAAAAAGGACCAGCTTTGTGACAGTCTGTTAGTACTCATGTACGGACCTGATCTTGCCAGCTGTAATCTAACCTACTTGCTTCCTGTTTGCCTTCTCTGTCCTGCTGCTTGACCACCTTGTGCTGGATTGCTCCATCAGATGGTAAGAGAATTTGACTCAATCCACTTGCCGACTCTGATTCTCCTTCTCTGTCTCCCTGATGAAACCACTGAAGTGTCTGTGCCTGAGCAGCATGCAATTGATTTCTTCTGTTGTGTTTGCAGTCCTTTTCTTTCCAGTATTTTGTCACAAGGAATTGGGAGGATATTCCTAAGTTGATGGGAAACAGGGCCAAATCTTCAGATTGTGTTTTTTTTTTCTCTTAGTCATCTGACTCGTGCACCATTTTCAACTCTCACTTTCCTTTGTGATGGAAAGGACCATCAGTGCAGTTGATCTGTCTTGTGGAAGTGCATTTGATCTCATTTTGGGATTGAAAGCTTTGTACCAGATTACAGCATGATTAATTTCCCCTCGTTCACCTCTGTGTAATTTCTGACAGGACTGTTATGTATATAAGTGTCTGTGAGAATTCTGTTTTCATGTTGCTTGTATTAGAGGCCACTGTGAGAGCTCTTGTTGTTCTGTACTGTATTTACTCACCGGAACACCACTGGCAATATTGCTAACATATACACCCTGCTCCTGTTGCATTGTTCTACAATTTGGCTTTGTGCTGTTACTGCTGACCTTGAATAACTTGGGTTATCGACCAAAACTCTCAGCGTAGTTCAGGACTTCAGTTTGTGTTGGAGTATCAGTCAACTTGTACTGTATAGAAGTAAAGCCCCATTTCCCCCTGCAACCGATGATTTCCAAGATAACCCAAGAGAATTGAACTTCATGTTCTGTGGTGTTTGGCAGTTGGTGCAGAATCTGTTACTTTTCAGTGAATGGCAAAGCTTCTGGAGCTGAGTGTCTCAGCTGCCTGTATTCAAAGCTGCGATCTCAGTGTGGAGGATCAATAGAGTAGAGTCACTGTGAACTGTGTTTCCGGGATAAGCAACCTTTCTACTTCCTTCAGATGAAATATGGAAAATTGAAAGAAAAGGTTACCTTAGGCTACCAAATCTCTTAATTGTCTTAAGCATCTGAATGCAATCAGAATTATTCATGAAGAACAACATTTAGGACATCACTAAAAGGTGGTGTTGAACTTTGAGCTATACCTGTTGCAGGGGTAGGAGGCTGCCTTGGAGACATTGAGTGGTTTTGTTCTGTGGTTGCTTAGTATGTCAGTTTTATTTTTTGTTCACTCTTCTTTAGCATTTAATAAATAGAGAGAACTTTGCAGGCAGCCCTGGCTTGATTGCTACATTGATAGGCCACATTGATCTGTTAAGCACTCCATCGAGGAGGGAGGTGCTCCAGATCTGTGCCTTGATTTGCAGAGGGATCTGTCTGAGTAGTGAAGTGAACTAGAAAGTCCAGAAGCAGTATAATGATTCATAGACGTTGGTGGTAGAGAGAGAGTGGAAGGATGAGAAACAACCCACACCACTATGAATTGCAAATTTGCATTACATCACTTCCAAAAAATATTTCACTGTTTGTATGAGTTTGTTGACTCCTGCTTTATTGGTGAAATGGAGTTAACGTATTGAATTTTGGAATAGACCATATGTAGTTGGATAATGTGTAACGTCACTGAACTGAAATACAGACGACTACGGACAGGCTGTTTTGATGTTCAGGCAGAAGTGGGTACTGCAGATGCTGGAGATTAGAGTCAAGATTAAAGCGGTGCTGGAAAAGCACAGTGGATCAGGCAGCATCCGAGGAGCAGGAAAATTGGCATTTCAGGCAAAAGTCCTTGCTCAGGAATGTTGATATTCAGTATGTTTTATCTTGGTGTTGCTGCCAGTGGCAAAGGGAGGACAACCTTTGATTATGCTTCTTCATATGCTTTCTTTTACAGGAGTTTACCACCTCCGGGTCTTCAAATACTGACACGGGCAAAGCCACAGGCAGTCTGGAAACCAAATACAAACTAAAAGAGTACGGATTAACCTTCACTGAAAAATGGAATACTGATAATGTTTTATCCAGTGAAATCACCATCGAAGATCAGGTAGGTGCTGCATGTTTTTACTAAGTTCAAATTATACTGTATGCTGTGGTGGGATTCGAACCTGGGTCCCCAAAACATTCCTTGGGTGTCTGGATTAACACCTTATAAGAGTACTGCTGTGCCATTGGGTGTTATCCCTAGGTGGCTAAGACTGTCCAAACCAAAACATGGCTGAAAATCTAGGTGGAAATTCCAAGGCGGAAAGACATGTTGTGTGGCAAGTGGAAAAATTGATACAGGTATGAGTCTCTTCTGCACACCACTGAAACAGAAAAAGTGGGGTGGATGTTTCCTGTAACTCATTGAAGGCAGTGCTTAATTGGAACATAGTGTCGGGTGAGCGAGAGTCATCTGACTTATGAAAACGTTTGATGGGCCGTGTAGAAAAAGTTTAATTCTGTACCTAAACTATGCTTTACTCCCGAAGAGCAGGATGATGTCCACTGTGTTGCTGCAGAGTAGTGCCACTCCTTTTGCAGTGTGGGTTCCACAGCTCAGTGGTTGGAAATTTCTGTCTGGCTTGGCAAAAAAAACTGCAGTGTTAGGACAGTCTGTTCATAAATTGTTCATAATTTGATACTTGTTAATGTTGTAAAGCACTCCAGAAGAGCTGGGCATCCAGGCTTTGCAGTGTTGCTGGTTTCATAAGGTCTGGTGAGAATGTAGATCTAATTTTGCTGAGGATATTACAGTTGTTGGGAGGACATGACAACATTTGAACATTAAGTACCAGAGTCTTGGGAATTCGTTAAGCAGCAAAGGCCAAACTTCCAAGAATTGTTGGCAAGTTTTTCCAGCCAGTGAGTAACTGTGGAGTCCAATCAAAGTTGCTGGAAATGTGGTTTGTTGCACAGTAAACGTCAACATGATAAATCAGCATATTGCCTGCTTTTGAATATATGGGTTGAAGGATGACACCCTGAGACATATCCTGCTCAATTTGAAGTGCCTCAGAATTGTCTGTGGCCATCTGTGGGCCTTGGTTTAATATCCCATCTTGTGGGATACTTGTGGAAGTGCAGCTTCCCTCCATATGAAACTTGAATGTCAGTCTAGATAATCGAGGCTTAGCCCCACAGTTTCAGACTGTGGTGAGTGTGTAACCTGATGAATGAATTGGGAAATTTCCATGAATAAAAGGCTCAGATGTTTGTAAACATTATTGTAACACACAGTTCACCTTGTTGTATCGATTTGAAAATGCTTTTGATGGTGTGAAGTATAACATACACCAAAAAACTAACTTCTCTTTGGTCTGTTTTTCTCACAGCTTGCTAAAGGACTAAAGCTGACTTTTGACACGACGTTTGTCCCAAATACAGGGTAAGATTTTCATTTTTATGTTTGGTTCAGCCATGGTGGAGATAGGGTTTGCACAGTCACCCGAATGATTCCACTTGTAATGTGTGCAATCTCACTTCAGTGAGTAATATTGGATCATCGGCATGGGTCAGTGAGCTTGTGTAGGTTTTCTTAAGGTGGCAGAGGTGTGGCAGGGAATGGAGGTGCGCTTGTGACTGACTGGAAAACAATAATGATGTTAGATGTGAGAGCCCAATTGAACAATTAAGCGTGGTTGCTGACAAGTTTTGGAGGAAGCCTTTTGTGTTTATGCAGCACCTTTTAATGAAATGAAAGGCAATTGACACAAGCATTTTTAAAGCAAAGTTTGCCACTGAGCTAAATGATAAATTATTACGTCCAACAACCAAAAGCTGAGTTTAGTGGTAGGTTTAAAGGAGGACCTGCAAGGAGGAAAATGATGCACCCCCGAGAAGGAATTCCACAGTCTGGGGCTCAGGCAATTGAAGGCATGTCGAACACTGGAGCAAGGAAAATCTTAAATGCCCAAAAGACTGCATTTTGATGATGCAGAGATTAGATTAGATTCCCTACAGTGTGGAAACAGGCCCTTCGGCCCAACCAGTCTACACCGACCCTCCAAAGAGTAACCCACTCAGACCCATTTCCCTCTGACTAATGCATCTAACACTATGGGCAATTTAGCATGGCCAATTCACCCTGACCAGCACATCTTTGGAGCACCCGGAGGAAACCTACGCAGACACTGGGAGAATGTGCAAACTCCACACAGACAGTCAACCGAGGCTGGAATCGAACCTGGGACCCTGGTGTTGTGAGGCTGCATTGCTAACCACTGAGCCACTGTGAGATGTTGGAGAGTTGTGTGACTGGGGGAGGTTTCAGACTTGTGGACGGGTGAGGCCATGTATGGATTTGTCGACAAGCATTAACATACCGAAGTTAAGTCATTGCTTGACAGTGACTCTATATAGGCCATTGAGTGTGGCGGGTGATCAGAGAATGGAACTCGCTGTGAGTTATGAGGGCTGCAGAAATTTGGATGAGCTAAAGTTTATGGAGGGTAGAATATGAGATGCTGGTTGGATGTGCAATGGAATGGTTAGCTGTAGAAGTGAGGGTTTCTTCAATTGATTGAGATGTGTCAGGTGGTATCACAGAAGTGGAATTAAATGGTTTTAGAGTTGAACCAAAATTATCCAACTCAACATTGTTGCCACATTCACGACAGGTGGAGATGTTTGATTTGTATTCACTGTTAAACTTGTAGTGGACCAGGGTGTTGAATTGCAGGTTATCGATCCCAGTCGAGTTTTAATGCAGACCATGTAACATCTTAAACTTTAGCTTTCGGATCTGCCGCATGATAACATGTCAGGTTTAAGTCGAAAGAAGGAAAAGATCTGTCATGTATTCCTGACTTTTGGAGGTGGAGGAGTAGCAGAGAGATCATAATTCCAAGGTTTCTCATTGCTCAAAGCATCACTGGCCTTGTGCCTGACGAAGCTGTCCATATGGAAGTGGAGCGTGTGGCTGTATCTGAGGAGCTGTCCCAGTTGATGTGAAGTGTTAACAGGTGTCCAGTGACCCAGACGTAACATGCAAGAGCATTTTGTGGATTCGGGCTGGACTGTGATCTCTTCCCAGTTTGGAGAGCCAGCTGACACTGACTAGCCATGATGAATGGGCACCTTGGGACTGATAGTGGAAATCTCTGTGGCAATATAGCAAAAGGAAGAAACTCATTAGAGGAGCTGGGGGACAATCCCAGCTCTACACTTTGACACATTTGTAGTCAATAATGTTCTGGATGTGTCTTTTGTGTGCTTACAGGAAGAAGAGTGGAAAGCTGAAGACTGCCTACAAACGAGACTACGTGAACCTGGGATGTGATATTGATTTTGACTTTGCTGGCCCCACCATCCACAGCATGGCTGTGTTGGGCTATGAAGGCTGGTTTATTGGGCACCAGATGGCCTTTGACACTGCCAAATCCAAGCTGGCACAGAACAACTTCTCTCTGGGCCATAAAGCAGGGGACTTCCAGTTGCATACCCATGTGTAAGTACATTGGAGAAAAGAGATGCCTGTAATGTTTCAGAAAAAGACTTATATTAATGTCACCATTTGTGACCACTGGTGACCCAAAACATTTTACAGGTGTTGAAATTCATTGTTGAGTTTGGAAATGGGATAGACAGTATGTTTGCAATAATCATCTCGCCAGAATCTGTTATTGAAATGTGGCTGAGAGGTAAATATTAACTGGGGGACCAGAAATCATTCAGTTTCTCCTCTTTGATTAACTGCCTTGGCATTTTGTTTTGTATCCACCTCAACATTTGGGGCTTTGGTTTACCATTTATGAACTCATGTGAAGTCGATATTGTTCGGTAGGCCAGCATTTATTGGCTTTTGGGTTAGTGGTGCAGGAAGAGTTCAGGCAGCATCCGAGGAGCAGCAAAATCGACATTTCGGGCAAAAGCCCTTCATCAGGAATTAAGGCAGAGAACCTGAAGGGTGGAGAGATGAGCTAGAGGAGGGTGGGGGTGGGGAGAAAGTAGCATGGAGTACAATAGGTGAGTGGAGGAGGGGATGAAGGTGATAGGTCAGGGAGGAGAGTGGAGTGGATAGGTGGAAAAGAAGATAGGCAGGTAGGACAAATCATGGGGAGAGTGCTGAGCTGGAAGTTTGGAACTCGGGTGAGGTGGGGGAAGGGGAAATGAAGAAACTGTCGAAGTCCACATTGATGCCCTGTGGTTTAAGTGTTCCGAGGCAGAAGATGAGGCATTCTTCCTCCAGGCGTCTGGTGGTGAGGGAGCGGCGGTGAAGGAGGCCCAGGACCTCCATGTCTTCGGCAGAGTGGGAGGGGGGAGTTGAAATGGAGGGGTGGGGTCATGGTCGGGGGTGGGGAAGGAAGAGGTGTCCTCGAGTTAAAGATGCCCTCCAACGCATCTCGTCCACATCCCGCACCTCTGCCCTCAGATGCCACCCCACCAACTGTAACAAGGACAGAACGCCCCTGGTGCTCACCTTCCACCCTACCAACCTTAGCATAAACCAAATCATGCGCCGACATTTCCACCACCTCCAAAAAGACCCCACCACCAAGGGATATATTTCCCTCCCCACCCCTTTCCGCCTTCCGCAAAGATCGTTCCCTCCATGATTACCTGGTCAGGTCCACGTCCCCCTACATCCCACCCTCCCATCCTGGCACCTTCCTCTGCCACCGCAGGAACTGCAAAACCTGTGCCCACACCTCCTCCCTCACCTCCATCCAAGGCCCTAAAGGAGCCTTCCACATCCATCAAAGTTTTACCTGCACATCCACTAATATCATTTATTGTATCCGTTGCTCCCGATGCGGTCTCCTCTACATTGGGGTGCCTCCTAGCCGAGCGCTTTTGGGAACATCTCCGGGACACCCGCACCACTCAACCACACCGCCCGGTGGCCCAACATTTCAACTCCCCCTCCCACTCTGCCGAGGACATGGAGGTCCTGGGCCTCCTTCACCGCCGCTCCCTCACCACCAGACGCCTGGAGGAAAAACGCCTCATCTCCCGCCTCGGAACACTTCAACTCCCGAGCATCAATGTGGACTTCAACAGTTTCCTCATTTCCCCTTTCCCCACCTCACCCTAGTTCCAAACTTCCAGCTCAGCACTGTCCCCATGACTTGTCCTACCTGGCTATCTCCTTTTCCACCTATCCACTCCACCCTCTCCTCCCTGACCTATCGTCTTCATCCCCTCCCCCACTCACCAATTGTACTCCATGCTACTCTCTCCCCACCCCCACTCTCCCCTAGCTTATCTCTCCACGCTTCAGGCTCACTGCCTTTATTCCTGATGAAGGGCTTTTGCCCGAAACGTCGATTTCGCTGCTCCTTGGATGCTGCCTGAACTGCTGTGCTCTTCCAGCACCATGAATCCAAAATCTGGTTTCCAGCATCTGCAGTCATTGTTTTTACCCAGTATTTATTGGCTATCCCTAATTGATTTGAAGGACATCATGATGTGCTGTGTTCTTGAGCCACTATAGTCTGTTGTTGAGGGAGGGATGTCCCAGTTACTGTGAAGGAATGGTCATATATTTCCCAGTCATGGGGATGCATGGCTTGGAGAGGAACATGCAAATGGTGTCCTTCTAAAGTGGTAGAGGTCCCAGGTTTGCAAGATGCTGTCCAAAGACCCTGAGTGAGTACTTGCAGTGTGTCTTGTATGTGGTGCAGCCAGTATGCATCAGTGTTGGATGTAGTGAACATTGAAGGTGTTAGATTGGGTGCTGATGAAATAGACTGCTTTGTGTTGGATGGTATTGAGCTTTTTCAGTGTTGTTTGAGGGTTGTAGCCCACCAACCAAACAATCAGTCTTCTATCACACTCCTGACTTGATGCGGAGGTGCCAGTGTTGGACTGGGGTGGACAAATTCAAAATCACATGACACCAGATTATAGTCCAACAGGTTTATTTGAAAGTACCGGCTTTGTTCTTCTGCTGCTCCTTCGGCATGTAACTTGTGGAGCAGGATCATAAGCGAATTTAAAGCAAAACAATTGTAGTGTCATGCAACTGAAACTGTTGAACACACCTAGATTGTTGTGAAGTCTTCAATCCTTTAGAATCGGTTGATGGTGTTGATTCATTCAAACCGTTAGTAACCAAATTCGGCACCCATGAGGGTGGCCTTAACTGGTTCCTTGGGTTCATGTCAGATGACAGGTGACCCCATAACACTATGCACTGTCACTCAACCACACACACACACACACACACACACTCTCACACTCTCACTCACTCACTCACTCACGCGCTCTCCCCCTCTCACATGCTCACAATCACACAGACCGTCTCTCATACATAAGCTGTCTCTCAGGCACCCAAACGTACACCGAGCACACACTCAGCCTCGGACACACCTTCTCACAGGTTTATACTCTGTCACACTCACGCATACACGCACTTACACACGATCACATACTCTCTCGCTTCTCTCCCTTTCTCTGTTTTGCAACCCCCCAACCACATATTTGCATTTAGAGTCACAGAGATGTACAGCACGAAAACAGACCCAACTCATCCATGCGAACCAGATAGCCTAACCTAATGTAGTCCCATTTGCTCGCACTTAGCTCACATCTCTCTAAACCTTTCCTATTCACGTACCCATCCACATATGTTTTAAATGTTATAATTGTACCAACCTCCACACTTCCTGTGCCAGCACATTCCATACACGCACCACCCTCTGCATGAAAAACTTGCTCCTCAGATCTCTTTTAAATTTTCCCCCTCTCACCCTCAAACTGTTCCCTCCAATTCTGGACTATCCCACCCCAGGGAAAAGACCTTGTCTATTTACCCTATTCATGCCCCTGATGATGTTATTAACCTCTATAAGGTCACCTCTCAGCCTCCAACTGGAACAAAGAACAAAAAAAATTCCAGAAAATTTCGTCTCTCCAAGCCTGACCCGATCCAAATCCTCTGTCTCAAGGGAAAACAGCCCCGGCTTATTCAGCCTCTCCCTGTAGCTCAAACCCTCCAAGTCTGGCAACATGCTTATGAATCTTCTGAACTCTTTCAAGTTTCACAACATCCTTCCGATAGGAGGGGTCTAGAATTGCACAGGATATTCCAAAAGTGGCCTGAGCAATGTCCTGTACAGCCACAAAATGACCTCCCAACTCCTTTACTCAATGTTCTGACCAATAAAGGAAAGCATACCAAATACCTCCTCCACTATCCTATCTACCTGTGACTCCACTTTCAAGGAGCTAAGAACCTGTACCCCAAGGTCTCTTTGTTCAGCAACACTCCCAAGGACCTTACTGTTAAGTGTATAAGTCCTGCTCTGATTTGATTTTTCCAAAATGCAGCACCTCACGTTTATCTAAATTAAACTCCATCTGCCACTCCTCAGCCAATTGGTTCATCTGATCAAATTCCTCTTGCACTCTGAGGTAACCTTCTTCACTGTCCACTACAACTCCAATTTTGATTTCATTTGCAAACTTACTAACTATACCTCTTATGATGACAACCAAATCAGCACCGATTCTTGTGGCACTCCATTGGTCACCAGTCTGAAAAACAATCCTCCACCACCACCCTCTGTCTTCTACCTTTGAGCCAGTCCTGTATCCACATGGCTAGTTCTCCCTGTCTTCCATGAGATCTAACCTTGTGAACAGTCTGCCATGAAGAACCTTGTTACTAAAGTCCATGGATAGATCACATCCATTGCTCTGCCTTCATCAGTCCTGTTTGTTACTTGTTTGAAAAACTTAATCAAGTTTATGAGTCATAATTTCCCACACACAAAGCTAAGTTGACTACTCATAATCAGTCGTTGTCTTTCCAAATACATGTAAATTCTGTCCCTCGGGATTCCCTCCAACAATTGGTCCTCCACTGATGTCAAGCTCACTGATCTGTAGTTTCCTGGCTTCTCCTGAGCACCTTTCTTAAATAGTGGCACGACGTTTGCCAACCTCCAGTCTTCTGGCAACTCACCTGTGACTGTGAATGATTCAAATGTCTCAGCAAGGGGCCCAGCAATCACTTCCCTAGCTTTCCACAGAGTTTAAGGAAACATATGATCATGTCATGGGGATTTATCATCCACTTTTTTTTGTGTTTTGAGACATCCAGCACCACCATCTCTATAATATGGACATTTTTCAAGATGTCACCATCTATTTCCCCACATTGGATATCTTCCATGTCCTTCTCCACAGTAAACACTGATGCAAAATTCTTGTTTCGTATCTTCCCCCCCAACTTCTGTGGTTCCACACAAAGGCTGCCTTGCTGATATTTGAGAGCCCCTTTTTTCTCCCTCCCCTTTTGTCCTTAATGTATTTATTATTTGGGAGGCATGGTGGCACAGTGGTTAGCACTGCTGCCTCACAGCCCCAGATACCCAAGTTCAATTCCCGACTCATGCGACTGACTGTGTGGAGTTTGCACATTCTCCCTGTGTCTGCGTGGGTTTCCTCCAGGTGCTCCGGTTTCCTCCCACAGTCCAAAGCTGTGCAGGTCAAGTGAATAGGCCATGCTAAATTGCCCGTAGTATTAGGTAAAAGGGGTAAATGTAGGGGAATGGATGGGTTGCGCTTCGGCGGGTAGGTGTGGACTTGTTGGGCCGGAAGGCCTGTTTCCACACTGTAAGTAATCTAAGTAATAAAATCCCTTTGGATTCTCTTTAACCCTATTTGCCAAAGCTGTCTCATGTCCCCTTTTTGCCCTCCTGTTTCCCTCTCAAGAATGCTCCTACTGCCTTTTATACTCTTCTCAGGATTCACTCAATCTCTCCTCTCCCTATCTATCATATATGCTTCTTTCTTTTTGTCAACCAAAACCTCAATTTCTCTAGTCATTTAGCCTTCCTTCCATCTTCCAGCCTTGTCTGTTATCCTATCAAGGAACATACTGTTTCTGGACTTTCATTATCTCATTTTTGAAGGCTTCCCATTTTCTAGCAGTTCCTTTACCTGCAAACATCTGCACTCAATCAACCTTTGAAAGTTCTTGTCTAATACTGTCAAAATTCGCTTTCCTCCAATTTAGAACTTCAACTTTTAGATCTGGTCTATCCCTTTTCATCACAATTTTACAACGAATAGAATTATGGTCGCTGGCCCCAAAGTGCTCCCCCACTGACACCCCAGTCACCTGCGTTGCCTTATTGCTCAAGAGCAGGTTAAGTTTTGTACCTTCTCTGATAGGTACACACACATGCTGAATCAAAAAATTTCTTGTATACACCTAAATTCTTCTTCATCTAAACCCTTAACGCTATGGCAGTCCCAGTCTATGTTTGAAAGAAGTTCTGTGATTTACATCTTAATGAACTGAAACCTGCAACCCGTTCTAAAAGATGAAAGACTTAACAGCAATCTAGGTGTGGTCAGCATATCATATCGGTTGCCTAACACTTAAATATTTTGCTCTAAATTCTGTCTTATGACCTTGCGCCACTAGTTCCCTGAAGAAGGAACAGTGCTGTGAAAGCTCATACTTCCAAATAAACTTAATGGACTATAACCTGGTGTTGTTATTTTCTAACCTAATTTATAGGCAGAGAAATTAAATGATCAAACAAATGAGAGGAGTGTTGACAGGCTGAATACTACATCTCCTGACTTGTACCTTGTTGATGGTGGACAGACTTTGGGGAGTCAGGAGGAGAGCTGCTATCTGCGGAGTTTCCAGATCCTGTTGTCCTCCAGTGCCTGCAGTTTTATGTTACTGCCCAGATCAGTCTCTGACCTTGTGTTGGGGCAAAGACCATTCATTACACAATAAAGAATGGTTGCACCTCGGATATTACCCTGAGGAACTTCTGCAGAGACACCCTGGGCCTGAAATTGTGAAGCCTCAATGACCAGAACCATCTTCCGTTGTGCAAAGTATGAGTCCAACAAGTGGAGACTCTTCCCCCCCCCCCCCCCAATCCCATTGTATTCAGTGTTGCAAGAGCTCCTTTAGGCTTCCTCTGTCAACTGCTGTCCTGATATCAAGGGCAGTGACCCTCACGCTGTGTCTTCAGTTCAGCTCTTTTGCCCGTGCTTGGACCAAGGCCGCTGTGAGATCAGGAGTGGAGCGGACCGTGTGGACTCCAGTCTGACTCTTATTGAGCAGGTTGTGTCGATAATGTTTCGAGGCACTGTTGGCAAGACCTTCTCACACTTTGAGGATTGAAAGTTGACCGACAAGATGGTAATTGGCTGGCTTGAATTTGGCCTGTTTGTTGTTAACAGTGTAGTGACCTACATTGGCAACACTGGCACCTCCCTCTCAGTGTCATGGAAAAGGTGTCCATCCTGAAAGTCAGCTGTTCTGACAGTGCAGCACTCCTTCAGTACTGCACTGGAAGTTGATCACGGAGTTTTGTGTTCAAAGCTGGATTGGGCCGTAAACCTAAAAGCTTTTGACTAAAATAGGCCGCTACGTGTTGAACCACACCGTACACATTTGAAGGATGCCTCATTTCTTAACCTCCCTACCAGTGAGAATACAGTATCCTTTAAATATTTGAGTGCTTGAGTTCTGGTTGCATACTGGCTTGAGCTGGTTGATTTGGACATAAAAGTCTTTGTTATTTAATACTGGGAGGCTGTTTCATTATGGAATCTGTCACAAGCCCTTTTTAGTCTTTATTAGTACTGAAAACAATTAACATGGTCATAATAATGATAACAAACACTGCTCAATTAAACTTTCTCGCTTCCCTCTCAGTAATGATGGTGCTGAGTTTGGTGGCTCAATTTACCAGAAACTGAATGACAAGGTGGAAACTGCTGTGAACCTCGCTTGGACTGCTGGTAGTAACAATACTCGTTTTGGGATTGCTGCCAAGTACCAAATTGACAGTGACACCTTTGTATCAGTGAGTAACATTCCCACTGTGTATCCCACTTTCATCACCGGAAAAAAAAACAAGTCTAATTCAAACTGACAAGTGGCTGGGACACGAGACAAATTGACTTGGAAGATACTTAGCAGAGTTACAGGCAAAGAAAAGACAAATTGGGACTAAATGAACCGTTTGCTGAAGCTGATAGTGATGTGAAATTTTGAGCTTGAATGATTCTGATTTGGAACAATTAGCAAAAGGGAAGCATCAAGTCTGAAAGTTTGCTTAAAGATAATATTCACAGGATGAGGGCATTGCTGGGAAGGCCAGCATTGATTGTCCATCCCTGAGGGGCAGGTAAGAGTCAACCAGATTGCTGTGGGTCTGGAGTCACATGTAGGCCAGACCAAGTATGGGCGGCACGGTGGCACAGTGGTTAGCACTGCTGCCTCACAGCGCCTGAGACCCGGGTTCAATTCCCGACTCAGGCGACTGACTGTGTGGAGTTTGCACATTCTCCCCGTGTCTGCGTGGGTTTCCTCCGGGTGCTCCGGTTTCCTCCCACAGTCCAAAGATGTGCGGGTCAGGTGAATTGGCCATGCTAAATTGCCCGTAGTGTTAGGTAAGGGGTAAATGTAGGGGTATGGGTGGGTTGCGCTTCGGCGGGTCGGTGTGGACTTGTTGGGCCGAAGGGCCTGTTTCCACACTAAGTAATCTAAAAAAAAATAAGGATGGCAGTTTCCTTCACCAAAACGACATTGGTGAACTGGATGAGTTGTTCTGAGAATTGAGAATGGTCGTTATGAGAGTCTCCCGAATGTGTAAAATGAGCGGTTGCAATGTAAACAAAAGTTCAATTGCGAAAAATAAAATTAAGGTCAGCACATTGGAAAACAGATCCAGAAAATCTGGAGCTCAGGCCCAAACTACATGATGGACAAAAGGGGCTGGTAATATGGAGACATACATGAAGTTGTGATACAAAAGCTGACGTCAGTTTCTAACTTGTGTGCAACACACATTGAAATACAGTGACCCTTTGTTCCTCAGGCAAGCTTGCCAACTGTCTTGTGAACACAGTCTCACTGGTATTGTGCATATTGACAAAGCAATAGCATCTTGTAGTGTGGCTACTCAGCGTGGTTGTGGTATGCCAACATCCAGTGGTCGGTGGAACTCAAACCACAGTTTCTTATCTTGAGTCCAGCATTGCTATCTATGGTAATATACCTGTTGTGGTCTGAACTAGTGGTGCTGTTTATATCACGCTGGTGGGGATATGCAGTTTGGAGCTTCAAGGAACTACCCTTCAGCATTGTATCCAGAGTCTATGTTAAATTTGGGACCCCAGTGAACAGAATGGGCCTGTATGTTTTTAATGCCGAGCCTCCAGATGATCGCTGCATTCATTTCGAATTCTGTCCGAACCAAACTATGGTCATTTCATTATTTGCAATCCACCAGAAGGTTCAGGGAGGAGCACAGATGAGGTTCAAGGAAGTTCTCTCTCAATGTGTCAGGGGGTTCGAATCATCCACTTGTTGGTTAATGCTTGTTTTTTTTTCTTCTCAAGGCGAAGGTGAACAACTCCAGCCTGATTGGATTGGGATACACTCACACTCTCAGACCAGGTGGGTATGGAGCTACCTTTTTGATTTCAAATGTATTCAAACATTCCTCGTTGGTCATACAACTCTGTGACCTGATCTCGACTGTGACTTCATGTTGTAGCAGTCACAGGTCACATTATACTCATGATAAGTTGACTTGATGTTCAGCAGGGACGTATGATGCTGCACTTATCTTGCCCCTATCAAGCCTGCAGCTTTGCCACCATATTCCTGGGGAAATTGTTCTGTTCAACATGAGGGAGTATCCTCTTCGACTTGTTTTTGTTTAAAACTGAATGGTTTGGCCAGCTGCATCATTTGTGGAATATCCACATTTCAACTGTTTACTACAACTAGCCTGGACTTTGGGTCCAGGCTACTTTCTTGAAGCGTTTGAAGGGGTCTGCTTGGTCCTTAATACTGGCCAAGATCTCCAACAACACGCAGCATTTGCTTCAAGTGGTTTCCTTGTGTGTGAGCAGATGTAGCAGCCTCTGGGGTGGTTTATGATGTCTAAAAATTCACAGCCCTCCTTACTCTCTCTTTCATAGGTGTGAAGTTGACGCTGTCTGGACTGATTGATGGGAAGAATTTCCACGCTGGGGGGCACAAGGTTGGCATGGGCTTTGAGCTCGAAGCTTAGTATTGAAGATGAAATGGTAACACCTTTTGGGTTGGCTGCTGAAATACAAATTGATGAAAATAAATTGCCCTTCTCCTCCATGGACCAGGCACAGAGGAATCATGAGAAGTTCTGGCCTTAAAATTGATTTTGATCTAAATGGCCAGCCTGCTTTGCTGGGAAGTATCCGTACTCGATTGGTTTCCCAGTTAACACTAGGTGGAGGTTGTTTTCACTGAGCGATGTTAGTGTTCGCAACTATTTCCTGAAAAACCCAGCTTTAAATCATGTATTACAATCGACATTTAATTTCGTTTATGTGACTGCATGTGGTAGAGACGTTTAATGCCATTTTTAAATCACTTCACTGTATCAGGTGTCTGAAGAAAAATAAAAGGATGTGATGGAGTTTATTGTTGTTGTCAAGTTGATGCAGTGTTATGAAGAGTTGTGCTGTGTTGCATTGCCAATTGGAGGTTGTACCAAATGATTACAGAAGCTGTCAGAAACAAGAGCTTTATGCTGAAAGAAATGTTTGTGTGCTGTTCACTACAAATCATTCACATACTAGCAGTGCAGCTCTGTGCTCCTCCTGCAGGGGACTCAGCAATATAGAAACCAATCATGAAAACCAACTAACTTGTTTCACTAATATCAATGCATCACATGGCAAATGTGTTGGATCAGCTGTGCAACATGTGTATATGGCAGGCTGATGAGAGCAGTTGAGAGGAAGAGGACTATGCAGTTCCATAATGTGGACTCTCAAGAGCTGCAGCCACATGCACTTGTTGCTGGAAATCTCCGATCTCCCATATCCTCGAAGAGAAACAGACCACTGTCCTATAACTGCCATCGCTAGTGACTTCAGTCTTGACAGAAAGTTGAGCTGAAGCGTCCACACTTGCACACCTACTCAGCCATCTCACACCAAAACCTCTTCAGTCAAGGTCCCAGCATTTCACGGAGTGTCCCCTTGACCTTGCCAGGTCTCCTCTTCCTCAAGTCATCTTTTTGTGGGTGGTGTGAGGAGGAAGGGGGGGTGGGAAACACCAGTGTTAGTGTTTCGGGTTTAGCAACACACTTACACCAGGTTTTCAGTGACCTGCTGTACGGTTGTGATGACTGGTCTACCGTCACAGCTGCCAATCACGTTAATGCCATCAACTGAAAAGCAACATCTTTATACAGTTTGCAGTGAGGGAGACGGTTCAAAACGTGAGTTATCGTAAAAATAAAATCTCCACTCTCATTTTCTGTGTATGCAGATTTTTGTTGGTGAGGGTGTGAGTAAATTCAAGATATTCATGAACCACTAAAAGGTGGCTCCCATAAATAAGTTATCTGGGTTTTAAGATTAAGAGGAGGAGGGAGAAGGACAGTAGATTCCAGCTGAAAGAAGAAAATCGTTTTAATGCGGTTTAAGAAATGATCTGTTGTGCTGAGGGACAAGAAGAGATGCTGTCCGGAGGGGTCACGACTCCAAGAGCACTTTGTTCGAAATGTCAAGTTTGGCTTTCGTTAATTCTCCTATGTTTACTTGGAAAGGCCCAAGACCAGCACCAGGACCCAGACAACATGACTTTTCCCTTTTATTCTATTACAATAATGCTTAACATTTTTATTTACATCAAATTGACATGTCTCTTCCCAAGGTTTCAGCTTTGTGCTCACTCTTTAGACTAGTTTGCACATTTCTCTCCAGCTCCATGAGCAGTGGTCTGGATCTAAAACTCTACATCCCATCCAGAATCCTCATCAGGAGGTTCCTCCTCTTCCTCCTCTGGAAAGGTGTCAAAATTGCTGGTGTCCAGAGGTCCTGTCACCTGCAGTGGAGAAGGAAAGATTCTAACTTGCATTGGCAAATACTACTTTTGAGACGACAAATAAAAAAGAAACACAGCAGGACCAAGCAAGCTGCTTGATTGACCGTATCTTTCAAACCCCTTCCATCTGGAAGGTCAGGGACCACAGCTACATGGAAACACCACATGTGGAAGTTCTCCTCACAGAGACAAGTAAACACTGGCCTTGCCCAATGTCCCAAAACAATTTTCACCTGAATTTTTAAAATAATGTATTCAAGTTATGCAGAGCCATTGGGAAACAAAGTATTTTTAGTGATAGAATAAGCGGAACAATTCCAGACAGTGGGGTTCAGCCATCTGCAAGCATCAGCCTTTCGGTGACACACTGGATTAACTAGGTATGAAGGCAAACTGCATTTCCCAAACACTTCTCAACTCCAAAGTTGCATCACTTACACTCGGAACTATTGCTGCAGAAAGTGTTCCTTTCTTCAGCCCTTCAAAGTTAAAACCTTCAAACCACCTGCAAGAGAGAAAGGATGAAAAGTCACAGTGCTACTCCTGATAAACTGAGCTCTCTGTTACTCTCAGAAACTATTGTTCCACATTACATTAAAAACAGATGCCTGCCCATTTCATTGGTCTGTTACTATCCTCATCTGTGAACTTGTGCCCTGTACTCAAGACCAGTAGCAGTAACACTGACTTGGATCACAAAAGCTGCATGCTGTCTCTTCTCTTTGTTGCCAATTCAGAACCCCATGTTTTTCACACCAGCTACTTCATCCCATCGACTTCAAATCTGCACCCATGACATCAGTTGCCCTCATTGGCCCATCTCCAATTTGATTGGGGTATTCTTTCAACAGATGGGAGAAAGTTTCACATTTTTGGATCACTGGAATCTACTTTGGGGTAAATGTGACCTGTCCAAGAAGGATTGGGGGGTGTGGGGGTGGGTGTGGGTACCCAGGGAAATAATGAGGAAAGAAATCAATCAATCTGAGACTGTTACAGTTGGGAAAAGGAGCAAGTCGAGCAGGTGGGGCAGGAAGGAACAAGGTAGGACTGATTAAATTAAACTGAATTTAGTTCAGTGCAAGAGGCCTAACAAGGAAGGCAGATGAAGTCAGGACATGGCTAGGAACATGGGACTGGGATATCATAGCAATTACAGAAACATGGCTCAGGGATGGACAGGAGTGGTAGGTTAATGTTCCAGGATACAAATGCTATAGGAAGGATCAAAAAGGGGGCAGGGAGGAGGGGGAGTGGCATTTTGGCTGTACTTTGGGGAGGATATTCCTGAAAATACATCCAGGGAAGTTATTTAGGTGGAACTGAGAAATAAGAAAGGAATTGCATTATAGACCCTCTCATAGTCAGCAGGAAATTGAGAAACAAATTTGTCAGGAGGTTTCTGGTATCTGTAAGAATAATCGGGTGATTTTGGTAGGAGATCTTTCCTAATCAAAGATGTTGTGAAACTTGAAAAGGTTCAGAAAACATTTTCAAGGATGTTGCCAGGGTTGGAGGATTTGAGTGATATGGAGAGGCTGAACAGGCTGGGGCTGTTTTCCCTGGAGCATTGGAGGCTGAGGGGTGACATTATTTGTAAAATCATGAGGGGGCACAGATCGGATAAATAGACAAGGTCTTTTCTCTGGGGTGGGGAGTGCAGAACTAGAGGGGCATAGGTTTAGATTGAGAGGGGAAAGACATAAAAAAGACCTAAGCAGCAACTTGTTCACACAGAGGGTGGTGTGTATATGGAATGAGCTGCCAGAGGATGTGGTGGAGGCTGGTACAATTGCAACATTTAAGAGGCATCTGGATGGGTATATGAATAGGAAGGGTTTGGAGGGATATGGGTCGGGTGCTGGCAGGTGGGATTAGATTGGGTTGGGATACCTGGATCAGCATGGATGAGTTGGACTGAAGGGTCTGTTTCCGTGCTGTACATCTCGATGACTGGCACTGCCATATTCAATTCTCTGATTCAGTTTGTGGATGTACCATCCAGAGAAGGTGCAAAATGTGACCTACTCTTCGGAAATAAGGCAGGGCAGGTGACTGGAGTGTCAGTGGGGAGCACTTTGGGGCCAGTGACCATAGTTTTCTTTGTTTTAAAATAGTGATGGAAAAAGATAGACCAGATCTAAAAGTTGGAGTCCTAAATTAGAGGAAAGCTAATTTTGATGGTATTAGACTAGAACTTTCAAAAGCTGACTGGGGGCAGGTGTTTGCAGGTAAAGGGACGGCTGGAAATGGGAAGCCTTCAGAAATGAGATAATGAGTGTCCAGAGACAGTACATCCCTGTTAGGGTGAAAGGAAAGGCTGGTAGGTGTAGGGAATGCTGGATGACTAGAGAAACTGAGGTTTCAGTTAAGAAGAAGGAAGCATCCGTCAGGTATAGACAGGAGAGATCCAGTGAATCCCTGGAAGAGTATAATGGCAGTAGGAATACCTCAGTGTACAACACGATCTTCATCAGTTGGACCAATGGGCTGAGGAGTGGCAGGTGGAGTTCAAATTAGATAAATGCGGGGTGCTGCATTTTGCGAGAGCAAATCAGAGCAGGACTTGGACACTTCACGGTATGGCAAAAGTGAGAACTGCAGATGCTAGAGATTAGAGTCGAGAATGTGGTGCTGGAAAAGCTGCCGTTCAGGCAGCATCCAAGGTGCAGGAAAATCGACGTTTCGGGCAAAAGGAATGAGGCTGGGAACCTCAGGGATGGAAAGATAAATGGGAGAGTGTATGGCGTTTTGGGGGGAGGTAGCTGAGAGTGCAATTGGTGGATGGAGGTGGGAGTAAAGGTGATAAGTCAGAGAGGAGGGTGGAGCGGATAGGTGGGAAGGAGGACGGACAGGTGGGATAGGTCATGAGGGCGATGCTGAGCTGGCAGGTTGGAACTGGGATAAGGTGGGGGGAGGGGAAATAAGGAAACTGGTGAGATCCACATTGATGCCATGGGGTTGGAGGGTCCGAGGCAGAAGATGAGGGGTTCTTTCTCCAGGCATTGGGTAGTAAGGGAACTTTTCCCAAAGTCTGTGAAAGAGTCCCTGTGATGCAGATTGTCACATAGTTGGTTTTCAGCAGTGCTCAAATATCCCCACTGGCAGAACCCCTATTTTGATGGAAGAATGACCCAGATTTTCTGCCAGTTGATCAGACAACTATTATTCCAATGTGGATGAGATGTGTGGCTTGGGAAGCATTGATGTCCCTCTGGGCAATGCCTCTTCACAAAGAACCCTCTGAAAGTCTTCATTTAAATCAAAGAACTTCAATGACCTTGTACTAAACAGTCACTGAGGCAAAATTAGATGAGTAAATATGGAGAAAGTGAGGGCTACAGATGCTGGAGATCAGAGTCAAAACGGTTGAGGTCCTGTCTCCCCGCTGTAGAGGAGATCATGAGAGGGCAACAACACAGTGTATAGATGAGGTGTTTCGATATGTGGGAAAATCTATGCCAGATGCGGAAGGATCCTTTGGGGCCTTGGATGGAGATGAGGGGGGAGGTGTTGACACAGGTTTTACACCTCTCATAGCAGCAGAAGGTGCCAGGAATGGGGGATGGGTTGGAGGAGTGCGTGGACCTAATGAGGGAGTCAGGGAGGGAATAGTCTCTGTGGAATGTACTCCTCCAATTCCCCACACCTCCATCCTAGACTCCCTCCTCCCTCACTGCCTCCACGCCCCCCCACCCCTGCAGTACTCACCGTCCATATCAGTTGTCAGGATGCAACGCATTACCCTCTGACATTTCTGCCACCTAAATCAGACCCCACCACCAGAGATAGATTTCCCTCCCCATCCCTTTCAGCATTCCACAGAGACCATTCCCGCTGCGATTTGCTCGTGAGGTCCACATCTGGCAGAGATTTTCCTGCACAGTCAAACACAGTCAAATACTGTGTCCACTGCTCTCGATGTGGTGTCCTCTACATCAGGGAGACAGGACGATAAGTCGCAGAATGTTTCAGAGAACATCTCCAGGACCCACACGCTAAACAAGCCCTGTAGCCACTTGAACTCTCCCTCCCAGTCCTGGGCCCCCTGCACTGCCAAATCATAGCCATCCGATGCCTGGACGAAGAACACCTCTCCTTCTGACTTGGGACCCTCCAACCACACAGAATCAATGTCAATTTCACCAAATTCCTCATCTTTTCCCTCCCTCAACCTTTTCCCAGATCTAACCCTTGAACTTGGCACTGTTGTCATAAACTGTCCTATCTATCCATCTTACTTCCCACCTATCCACTTCACCCTTCACTCTGACCTATTAGCGTTACCCCCACCTTCATCAACCTGTCATATTTCTAGCTACCTTCCGCGGCCCCCATCCCATCCGTGGACCCCACCCCGCAACATTCCTGATGAAGAGCTTATGCTGTAAGGTTGACTCTCCTGTTCCTTGGATGCTGCCTGACTGGCTGTGCTTTTTTTGACTATGAAATATGGAGTCTTACTCCAAAGTAGCTATGCAAGTGACCCCCATGGTTGACTCTCTCAGACACCTCCCCACAGAGCCTTGACTCCCTAAGTGTGGCCCATCTGCCCCACTTGCTGGATCCAATTCAACCCAGCCCAATATTCACTCTCACTGCCCTCACAGGACATGAAGGATCGTAAAGACTGACCTGGTCCCTTCACTGCCCAGTACCCTGCCCACTTTACACCCGAACAGCACACTTGACTTACTCATCACTTGACACCAACTGTTAAAGTCTCTGTTCACGGCCTTTCAATATCAGAACCAGCAGCTAACTGGTGTGAAGACAGAACATGGTCTGCCTTCTCCTGACAAATCTGCATGGCCAGAGAACTGTCAAAAGTTTAGTCCAGCTCCACATTTCTCATGAACCCTTGATATGAATCTATTGCAAATATGGAGCACAGTTCCTTTGTGAAAAACAGGCACAGAAGCAAATTCTATGTGACTTGGCTAATGGTTGAAGACAGATTCAGAACACTCTGACAGTACCCCCTACCTTGTCCTCTGTTGCCACAAATGGATCCTTGGTTCTAATCAGCACCATCTTGGTTTTTGTTTATGTGAAAGATCTTTCAGTTTGCATTCACATTCACTAATTTATTCTCAAACTGTTTACTTGAACAATGTAAATGAGAGGTAATTGTTTCTATACTTACTTTCATTGTCTGCTGTATTTTGAAGTGTGCAAATGCATTAAGCTTCTGTATCCTGGACAGTCCAGGGGGTCGAGAGTTAGGATCTTTTTTCATGCTCAAGAAGACAAGTGTTTACCTGTTTGAAGTCTTCCTGTTGTTTAATTACTGACGTAAGAGACATTTCCAAATTCCAGGTAAAAACAATGACTGCAGATGCTGGAAACCAGATTCTGGATCAGTGGTGCTGGAAGAGCACAGCAGTTCAGGCAGCATCCAAGGAGCAGCGAAATCAACGTTTCGGGCAAAGCCCTTCATCAGGAATAAAGGCAGTGAGCCTGAAGCGTGGAGAGATAAGCGAGAGGAGGGTGGGGGTGGGGAGAGAGTAGCATGGAGTACAATGGGTGAGTGGGGGAGGGGATGAAGGTGATAGGTCAGGGAGGAGTGGGTGGAGTGGATAGGTGGAAAAGGAGATAGCCAGGTAGGACAAGTCATGGGGACAGTGCTGAGCTGGAAGTTTGGAACTAGGGTGAGGTGGGGGAAGGGGAAATGAGGAAACTGTTGAAGACCACATTGATGCCCTGGGGTTGAAGTGTTCCGAGGCGGAATATGAGGCGTTCTTCCTCCAGGCGTCTGGTGGTGGGGGAGCAGCTGTGAAGGAGGGCCAGAACCTCCATGTCCTTCCACATCCATCAATGTTTTACCTGCTCATCCACTAATATCATTTATTGTATCTATTGCTCCCGATTCGGTCTCCTATACATCGGGGAGACTGGTGCATCCTAGCAGAGTGCTTCAGGGAACATCTCCGGGATACCCGCACCAATCAACCACACCGCCCTGTGGCCCAACATTTCAACTCCCCCTCCCACTCTGCCGAGGACATGGAGGTCCTTATCTCTCCATGCTTCAGGCTCACTGCCTTTATTCCTGATGAAGGGCTTTTGCCCGTAACGTCGATTTCGCTGCATTTTGGATGCTGCCTGAACTGCTGTGCTCTGCCAGCACCACTGATCTGGAATTTCCAAATTCCAGTCAACCCTCTCTGATGCTGGTGTAGTTTACAATACGACCGATGCCATCACTTTTTCCTGCCCTCCCATTTCCTGGATAACATGACGCGAAGAATGTTAAATTCCGAATAATTTATCTTCTTTGAGCAATGTCTTTGTTAATACCGACTATATTGTGCTCTGCAGTGCCAGTGTGTGCCTGCAACTCAGCAACATTATTTGTGGACTTTCCTCTGCACTTGATTTTTCCTGTTCCTGAAATATTCTTTGCAGACTGCTATCTGCCCGTTCCAGCCTCAGCTCTGTTGATGTACAGACTCACCTCCTTTAACACATCTCTCGATTTCTCCCAAAGCCCTGGGGGTTTGAAGGTCTCATTGCTGTACCAGTTCTCCAGTGAGGCACTGGGAAGACTCGAGTGATTACTACCATAGACATTATGCATATTAATCTTTGCCCAACTTCTTCCTGCTCCGCACCACTCTGTAGTTCCGATTAGGAAGCACTGACACATGCCACTTACTTGTGCTTCTGTATGTCTTTTACTCCATTTTTTTGGTTGCCTAGTCTCTCAGCAGGGTTGTCCCTGTCAAGAAAAAATGCAGAAAGGGTTAGCTGAATGACCGCACAGGGTGGAAGGGCAGGGCAATTGGTTTTACCGTCAACGATCAGAAACACACTGGACTTTCCAGCTCATTGAGCTGCAAATTGCGACTGCACTCTTTTGAACCCATCCTCACTTCAGCGACTTCACAAATTGCTCCATTTTTACTCGTCAGGGTTAATTGTGTGAGGCGTTGTTGACCACTGCACTGCATCAGGCATTAGTTCATGGAATGCCCTGCCAGTAGCAGTGGTGGACTCTCCCTCTTTATGGGCATTTAAACGGGCAGTGGATAGACATATGGAGGATAGTGGGCTAGTGTAGGTTCGGTGGGCTTGGATCGGCGCAACATCGAGGGCTACTGCGCTGTAGTTTGCTTTGTTCTATGTTCTATGTACTGAACACTGATTCCTCAATCTGCTTGCAGGGCACAGAATTACTCTGTTCACCACACAAAATAAATCAAATCACTCTTTAATCACCATAAGACATAGGAGTGGAAGTAAGGCCATTCGGCCCATCGAGTCCACTCCGCCATTCAATCATGGCTGATGGGCATTTCAACTCCACTTACCAGCGTTCTCCCCGTAGCCCTTAATTCCTCGAGACAACAAGAATCTATCAATCTCTGCCTTGAATCTCTGACAATCACACAATTGTCCCGCTGAAGTTGGACAGTCAGCAAAGAATGAACTTGTTTGCTTAAAATGCTTCTCCTCCTCAGGAACGATTATTTGCTGTCTCACGTGTAGAAAATGTTGCAGTACAATACAAACTGTCACATCAATGAAGATTTTAACTTGTTCCCAATGTCTCACATCTGGTTCGAACAGTGAGGGAGACGTGTGCTTTGGTCTCACTTTGAACTGAAACTGGAAGCTAAAAACATGAGCTTCCCCTCCCCAGTTGCATCCCCTGCTTTCTACCTGAGAATGTAGAAGATTGCTCGTGTATGTCCTGTACATGAAGACAGGACAAATCCAGCCTGGCCAGTTAACGCCCAGCTCAGTCTATTCTTAATAAGGTGATGGAAGGTGTCATCAGCAGTGCTTTCAAGTAGCACCGACTCAGTGACACACAATTTGGCTTCTGCCAGAGCCACTCAGCTCCTGTCATCAGTGTAGCCTCGGTTCAAGCGTGGACAAAAGTGCTCAATACCTGGGTTGTCAGTGACCTGAAGGCCACATCTGAACAATGTTGTGCACAATGTTGAGCACCATTCATGACTCCTCAGATACTGCACCTGTCCATGTTCAATACAGCAAAGTCTGAACAATATCCTGGCTCGGGCTGACAAGTAACACTCACAACACACAAATGCCAGACAATGACCATCTCTAATAAGAGACAGTCTTACCACTCCCCTTGATATTTAATAGTGAATCCCCCACTATTAACATTCTTGGGGTTAGCGGTGACCAGAAATTTAACTGGACTTAACACAAACACAGTGGCAACAAAAGCAGGTCAGAGGTTAGGAATACTGCAGTGCCTTTCCACCATCCACAAGGCACAAGTCAGGAGAGTGATATCATAGTCTCTACTTATGGATGTAAGTTTGTTCGTTGAGCTGGCAAGTTCGTTTTCAGATGTTTCCTCACCATTCTAAGTAACATCATCAGTGAGCCTCTGGTGAAGCAGTAGTGTTAGTGACCCACCTTCTATTGATGTGTTTTGGTTTCCTTGGGTTGATGACATCACTTCCTGTGGTGATGTCTCTGAGAAAAAGAACAGGAAATGACATCACCCACCCAGGGAAACCTAAACACATATATGGAAAGTGGGTCATTAGCACCAGCACTTCACCAGAGGCTTATTGATGATGTTACCGAGAGTGGTGACAAAATGTCTGAATATGAACCTTACAGTTCAGCGAGCAAACTTACATCCAGAACATCAACCTGAGCTACAGATCTTCTCAAAACTCGCTAATACCCTCTACTTGCCTGATGGGCATAGCTCTAACAACTCTGAAACCTTGACGCCATCCAGGACAAAGCATACACTCCCTCCACCCCCGATGCTCAGTCACAGCAGTGTGTATCATCCTCAAGGTATAATCCAGAAATTCAACAAATATCCCAAGGCAAATTTCTGAATCCATGACCAATTCCATCCATTAGAACTAGGTAGCAGTAACATGGGAACACCACCCCCTGCAAGTTCCCCTCCAAGCCATGTACCATCCAGACTTGGAAACATATCGGCCGTTCCTTCACGGTCACTGGGTCAGGATTTTGGAATTCCCTTCCTGATGGCATTATGGGTCAACCCACAGTCTGTGGACTGCAGCAGTTCATGAACACAGCTCACCACCACCTTCCCAAGGGCAATTAGGAATGAGCCAATAAACGCTGGCAAGCCTGCGACGTCCACATCCCATTAATGAACAAAAAGAAATAACCCCGACCCCAAACAAATACATCTAAACACAACGGGGAGTGAAATGTGAAGGCTTCAGGCAGCATGAAAGAACTTGGTGAATTCTAACCAACGTGAGGTTCAGACTGCAACAGGAGTGAAAAAGCGTACGTTATCAGTGATCCCGCCTGGCTTTGCGATCAATAACTTTGGCTCGGTTGGAGTGAGAGGTCTCTTTCTGTAGACACGGATTGAACTTGTGGGATTTTACATCGATGCCCGTCTTTGGGACACAGCCGCACATTGGCCCAATCAGGGTTTGAACTTTCTGAAAGCATGCCTTTCCCACTTGGCCTTTCCTCCCCGCACCACTCGACAGGGTAATCCCGGCACTCACCTGCACAGCTTCTTGATGAGGTTGCCTGCATTTTTGGTGATTTTCTTGGGGAACTCAACCATGTCAATCCCTCTCAGGATGATGTTGTACGTTTGCATTGGGTCAGAGCCAGAAAACGGAGGGCTGTGGGAAACAATAAATGGAGAATGTGACACAGCTCCCACCATCAGCACCAGAACTGGCGGTTCCACATGTGGTGAGAGCATTAGAATCTGAGTGAAAAACGCAGGTTTCCCAGGGCTTGTGTATGATAGCCTTCACCTCTTCAGACTGATTCAGACGGGGGCAATAACTCCATTTAAAAAGGAAACGCTTGCAAGATTCTGGGGTAACAACAGGGGAGTGGGGCTAACTGGAATAGCTCCTTCACTAAGGTTCGGCACGGGCAATAATGGGCTGAATGGCTTCCTCACATCTGTGATGATGGAACTGCCAGGCACCAGAGCTAATCTGGTCCGTGTGGAAAACCACTTGCCGTGGCAGACCCAGAGTGGGTATAGTGTCAGGCAAAGGGTCCCGCTCTGCTCTGGTGGATGAATGAACTGTCCAATCTTGCTCATTGCCAACTGGGAACTCCTGTAGAAACAGAAACGGTCTCTCACAGGGTTTTTAAAATACTGCGGATCCAAATTTAAAAGCAGACAGCGCCCGGGCTTTCAAATATGGGAGACGTTGGGTTTGAAACTCTTCCCCTCTACAAGTTCTGGGAAATCCGCAAGTTTACAGTGCTTTCAGTTTTTGTGGCCCAGGATCAAACTTGCCTCCAATAATGGAAGGCGAATAATCTCCAGGATTCGTGGAGTGGTCAGTGGAATTGTCCCCATCAACACTTCCGGCCTCTACAGGAAATCCCAGGACAAGAACTGTGAGAAGGTGCCAAATCCAAATCGACAAACAATTAAATATAAAGCACACCCCAATTTTTGTCTATCAACTAACACTGTGCAGAGCTGAGTGTTTTTGTGAAACATCATGTCCTGTGGGAGACATCCAGTCATTAGCACAGCATCAGGACAAGATCAGCTAAAGGCCTCACCGTTTAGATGTGTCACTGTGCTCTGTGGTTCTGAGTCACATAGACCTGGACTAAAACAAAGTTCAATCCCCAGACTTGCTGCGCTTGCAACTCTTAGCACCCCCAGGACTAGGCAGAGGAAAACCATTTAGGCACGGATCCTACCTCTAACTCCTGACTAGTCACCTTCATTGACCTTGAATGAAGACTCAGTCAGTTCCTGGTTTAATTGCTGCCTGACTCTCTGACAAGAGTCGAGAGTGTGATGCTGGAAAGGCACAGCAGGTCAGGCAGCATCTGAGGAGCAGGAGAATCGGCGTTTTGGGGCATCAGGAATTCCTGAAGAAGGACTTATGCCCGAAACATTGAATCTCCTGCTCCTCGGATGCTGCCTGACCTGCTGTGCTTTTCCAGCACCACACTCTCGACTCTGATCTCCAGTATCTGCGGTCCCCACTTTCTCCTCCCTGACCCACTGGCATGGGCCACACAGAGACATGGGGTAAGTTCTCAGGTTGCTGCACTGGTCCACATCAGTGCATGTACAGGAGAGTTAGGTCATAAAGACATCGGAGCAGAAATTAGACCATTCTGCCCATCAGATCTGCTCTGCTGGTCCATCAAGACTGATAGGTTTCTCAACCCCATTTTCTACTTTCTCCCTGTAATCTTTGATCTTTGGCAATCATGACTTTATGTATCGCTGTTTTAAATATAGTCAAGGACCTGGCCTCCACAACCTTCTGTGGCAGTGAATTCACCACTCTCTGGCTAAAGACATTTCTCCTTATCTCTGTTCCAAAGGGTCTATGTCTGTGCCCTCGGGCTCCAATCTCTCCCACCAATGGAAACATCTTCCCAACATCTACTCTGTCCAGGCTATTCAGTATTCAATTAGATCCCCCTCAACCTTCTAAACTCCGAGTATAGACCCAGAATCCTCAAACGTTCCTCATATGCTAAGCCTTTCTTTTTTCTGATCATTCTCGGGAACCTCCTCTGGATCGGACCCACCCCAGGGTTAATAAGTCTTTCTTTCAAAGTTTGTGAGAAGATTTGTAGCTTGGGTGCTCGTTGTTGTGGTTCTGTTCACCGAGCTGGGAGTTTTTCTTGCAAACATTTCGTCCCCTTTCTAGGTGAATCTTCAGTGCTTGGGAGCCTCCTGTGAAGCGCTTCTGTGCTGATTCCTCTGGCATTTATACTGGTTTGAATCTGCTGCTTCCGGTTGTCAGTAGCTGTCCGCTGCAGTGGCCGGTATATAGGGTCGAGGTCGATGTGTCTGTTGATCGAATTCGTGGATGCGTGCCATGCTTCTAGGAATTCCCTGGCTGTTCTCTGTTTGGCCTGTCCTATAATAGTGGTGTTGTCCCAATCGAATTCATGTTGTTTGTCATCTCAGTGTATGGCTACTAGGGATAGCTGGTCGTGTCGTTTCGTGGCTAGTTGGTGTTCATGGATGCAGGTTGTTAGCTGTCTTCCTGTTTGTCCTATGTTGTGTTTTGTGCCAACGTAGTTTACAAAATCCCATGCAAGGACTGCACAAAACACGACATAGGACAAACAGGAAGACAGCTAACAACCCGCATCCATGAACACCAACTAGCCACGAAACGACACGACCAGCTATCCCTAGTAGCCATACACTCAGATGACAAACAACATGAATTCGATTGGGACAACACCATCACTATAGGACAGGCCAAACAGAGAACAGCCAGGGAATTCCTAGAAGCATGGCACTCATCCAAGAATTCGATCAACAGACACATTGACCTAGACCCTATATACCGGCCACTGCAACGGACAGCAACTGACAGCCGGAAGCAGCAGACTCAAACCAGTATAAATGCCGGAGGAATCAGCACAGAAGCGCTTCACAGGAGGCTCCCAAGCACTGAGGATGTCACCTAGACAGGGAACGAAACGTTTGCAAGAAAAACTCCCAGCTCGGCGAACAGAACCACAACAAGTCCTTCTTTGCTGAGGTGTGGGGCCCAAGAGTCACACTGCCGTCAGTTCTCAGGTCATTATCTCAGATGACACAGGGAAACGGAATTATAAAATCCTAACCCACGGTCACTCACCTGCCGGTTAGAAGTTCGTACATGAGGATACCCAAGGACCAGTAATCTGCAGAGCTGTCATGACCTTTGTTGAGGATGACCTCGGGGGCAACATACTCAGGGGTTCCACAGAAGGTCCAGGTCTTCTTCCCAAATCCGATTCTCTTAGCAAAGCCAAAATCCACCTAATTTGTGACAACACCAATTAATCATGTTTGACACACTGTCCTGCGCGCACTACTCATTTCAGAACATATTGAATGTAGCTTTACGAACAGGCCCTTATGCTATGAAGGCAAGAGTGAGGACTGCAGATGCTGGAAATTAGAGTCAAGATGAGTGCTGGAAAAGCACAGCAGGTCAGGCAGCATCCGAGGAGCAGGAAAATCTCATCATCAGGACAAGATCAAGCTCATGCTTAAAGGCTTCACATTTCAGATGTGCCGCTGTGTTCTGTGGTTCTGAGTCACATCGACCTGGACTAAAACAAAGTTCAATCCCCAGTCTTGCTGCACTTGTAACTCCTAGCACCATCAGGACTAGGCAGAGGAAAACCATTAAGGCATGGATCCTACCTCTAACCCCTGACCAGTGTCACCTCCTGCATGTTTGTTTCATTGACCTGAAATGAAGAATCAATGAGTTCCTGGTTTAATTGCTGCCTGACTCACTGACAAAAGTTGAGAGTGTGGTGCTATTATGAATCAGATTGAACCTCCCCACCCCCCAAAATATATCAAGATAGGCTCGACCCTAACTCTTGCCGATTTTACAGGTGACTCTGAGGCGTTGCGTTCCGGAAACAATTCGATTGGCCAGATTACTCGATTTCAAGCAAAACAAACTTTTATGTTTCAGAACAGTTTTAATATAGATTAAATAAGAATAAAACAATTAGCTTAATTCTACCTCTGTTGAAATGCTTAACAAAAATATGCATATATGTTCCAATACAGTCATGTCCCACCCTTGGCAAAGACAAATTCACTAAAATGGATGATCTCACGTGCAATTCTAGCAACAGGAAGAGAACTCCAGCGTTTAGCGGGAACAGAGAGAAATAAGAGTGTCCACATTAAACTTCAAGACCCGAGCAACTGCAGAAAGCTAAAACTATAAACCCTGCTTCCGTGGGAACTTGACCCCACCCATTCAGGCTGCTTCTATTGTTCAAACTTGGGGGGAAAAGAAAACATTTTATTGGCTTTGAGCAGACCACTCAGCACCTCTGTCTTATTCTTTCTTCAAAAAACAAGGACAAAATACACCTCTTAAAGCCACAGTATCGCCATACTTTAGCTCACCACATCCATGCTGACCATGATAAGACCGTAAAATATAAGAGCAGAAATTAGGCTATTCGGCCCATCGAGTCTGCTCCACCATTCCAACATGGCTGCTAAGTTTCTCAACCCCATTCTCCTGCTTTCTCCCCATAACCCTTGATCCTCAAGAATCTATCTACCTCAATCTTAAACATACTCAATGACGTGGCCTTGACAGCCTTCTGTGACAAAGAATTCCATAGATTCACCACTCTCTGGCTGAAGAAGTTTCTCCTTATCCTCATTCTGAAAGGTCTTCCCTTTACTCTAAGGCTGTGTCCTTGAGTCCCAGTCTCTCCTAGTAATGGGAACATCTTCCCAACATCTATTGTTCCCAGGCCATTCAGTACTTTGTACGTTTCAATTAGATCTCCCCTAATCCTTCTCAACTCCATCGAGTTTTAACCCGGAGGTCTTCAATGTTGCTCATATGTTAAGCTTTTCATTCCTGGGACCATTCTCATGAACTTCCTCGGAACACGCTCCAGGGCCAGGACATCCTTCCTGAGACATCGGGCCCAAAGCTGTGCACAATATTCCAAATGTGGTCTGACCAGAGCATCATACAGCTTCAGAAGTAATTCCCTGCTTTGATATTCAACTCCTCTCAAAATAAATGCCATCATTGCATTTGCCTTCCTAACTACTGACTCAACCTGCAAGTTTACCTGGAGAGAATCCTGGATTAGAACTCCTATGTCTCTTTGCACTTCAGACTTCGGAATTTTCTCCCCATTGAGAAAATAGTCCATGCCTCTGTTTTTCTTATCAAAGTGCATGACCTCACAGTTTCATACGTTGTATTCCAACTGCCACTTCTTTGCCCACTCTCCTAACCTGTCCAAATCCTTCTGCAGCCTCCTCAATGCCACCAATCCCTCTACCTATCTTTGCATCATCTGCAAGCTGAGCCAGAATGCCCCCAGTTCCTTCATCTCGATGGCTCATGTACAACGTGAAAAGTTGTGGTCCCAACACTGAGCCTGGTGGAACACCACTTGTTACCAGCTGCCATCCTGAGAAGGACTCGTTTATCCCCACTCTCTCTGCTTTCTGCCAGATAGCTAAGCTTCTATCCATGTTAGCATCTTGTCTCTGACACCATGGGGCCCATATCTTAGTCAGTCGCCTCCTGTGCGGCACCTTGTCAAAGGCCTTCATGAAGTCCAGAGAGATAACATCCATTGGTTCTCCTTGATCTAACCTGCACGTTATATCCTCAAAAGAATTCTAACAGATTTGTCAGGCATGATGCCAAACTAAACTAATCCCATCTGTCTACACATGGTGTGTAATCCTCTAATCTGATGGTATGTCTGTTTAAATGCCTCTTAAACCTTGCTATCATATATGCTTCCGCCACTTCCCCTGGCAGCGCATTCCAGAAAATTACCACCCTCTTTGTAAAAACACTTGCCTCACAAATCTCTAACCTTAAACCTATGCCCCCTAATATTTGACATTTATAGCCTGGGAAAGACACACTGACTATCCTCCCTATCCATGCTTTCCATCTCATAGACTTCTATCAGGTTGACCATCAGTCTCCGATTCTCTGTTGAGAACAATTCACGTTTGCCCGGTCAACATGCTGTGAAAACCTCTCCAAAGCCTCCACGTCCTTCCTAGAATGTGGTGAACAGTACTGCATGCTCCTCCCACTGTAGTTTTATACAGCTGCAACATGAATTCCCAACTTTTATCCTCAATGACCCAACTTTACCATCTGTGTTGATCCATGTGTGTTCCCACACACAGGGAGCTATGGACTTGCACTCCAAGATTTCTCTGTACCTCGATGCTCCTAAGGGTCCTGCCGTTTACTGTCCTCTTGCATTTGACCTCCCAGAATGCATCACCTCTCACTTGTCCAGATTAAACTCCATCTGCCATTTCTACACCCAACTTTCCAACTGATTAGATTCCCCACAGTGTGGAAACAGGCCCTTCGGCCCAACAAGTTCACACCGACCCTCAGAAGAGCAACCCACCCAGACCCGTTCCCCTACATTTATCCCTTCACCTAACACTACGGGCAATTTAGCATGGCCAATTCACCTAACCTGCACATTTTTGGACTGTGGGAGGAAACCGGAGCACCTAGAGGAAACCCACGCAGACACGGGGAGAATGTTACACAGACAGTTACCCGAGGTGGGAATTGAAGCCGGGTCTCTGGCGCTGTGAGACAGCAGTGCTAATCACTGTGCCACCGTGCCACCCCAATCTGTATCCTGCTGTAGCCTTCATTAATCTTTCTCACTCTCCACAACTCCAGCAGTTCTCCTGTTCACCAGGGTCCAGTGTTTCTGGTCAAAAAGAAGGTTGAACTGCTCTGTTTGTAAGCAGCTGAAAGCTTAATAGGAAAAGTCATTCCAACAAACCCAGTCAGAAATCTTTCCCGATGTGGTTCCAGTTTTCATGTGACCTGTCAGGGCACAGCCTCTCTGTCAATACTGATCTTACCATTGACCTAGTTGAACATCTGTTATGTTTAAATAGCTATACAATTACTTTTCAGAAATCTATCAGAAGTGATCAAAAAATAAAAAAGTTAGATTCTGCAATTTTGTCTTCAGGGGAAATTCCTACAGTGTGTTCGTTTTCATATTCTCAACTGCCAGATCCAAGCTCTGTACCTAAAGTCGTAAACGTTCGACTGAATTATCTCATTTTAGATTCCAGCACACTCTGTTTTAACTTTTCAAGGGTTAAGACTTCTATCGGGAATTACCTCACCATCCGACCATTTCTATCTGAGATTGGATGAGGATTTGAGAACTAAACGCCAGGAATTTAAGTTGAGTGACAAAAGAAGCAGAGTGAGAGTAAGAAAAATAACGCTAATGTAATAAGCAATTCAGATCAATATTGCAATATCTGAGAGTGACGGAGGCAGATTCAATGATAGTCTCCTAACTTTGTATGTAACTAAGCAGAGCAACAAATGCAGGGGAATGGGATTAATGTTGTTCTTCTCTAAGCAGGACCTACTTCTGCTATATTTATTGTACTGAGACCACAAGCAATAGGGCCAAGAGTAGACCCTTCAGCTCTTTGAGCCTGCACCACCATTCAGTCGGACCATTGCTGATCCAATATTCCCCAATCCACTGTCCTACCTTTCCCCCATAATCCCCGATTCCCTATTCATCAAGAATCTTACAGGAGCCTTAAATATACAAAAGGACTCTGCCCCCACACCCTCTGTGGCAAGGAGTTCCAAAGGCTCTCAACTCGCTGAAAGAAGAAATTCCTCCTTACCTTGGTCTTAAATTGGCACCTCTTTATTCTGATGCGGTGCCTTCTGGTACCAGACTCTCTCATGAGGAGGAACATCCTCTCAAGCCCCTTCAGAACCTGATACATGCCCAGGAGGTCACTTGTTATTGGTCAAGATTCCAACGAGTCAAGTCTGAACCTGTTCAGCTTTTGCTCATAAGACAATCGCTCCATACCAGGAATCATCCGAGTGAACCCTCTCCAATGAAATAATATCGTTCCTTAAATAACAGAGCCTTAACAGCTCACAATTTTGCAGTTGCAGTAAGACTTCCCTACTCTTACACTCCAACGTCCTTGGATTAAGGACTAAAATTCCATGAACCCTCCTGATTAGCTTCTCCCAGCTATTTCTCGACACTTGTTCTCAGAGATAGAAGACAATGTTCTCTTCTCCATCCATGTCTATATATGTGTGCTCAGGGGGTGTACACACTCAAAATGTATCTTGCTGTGTGGGAATCTCGAGTGCAAATAAAACTGAATCAGGCTGCCACAAAGTAAGTTCCCTGAACTGACTGTCTTCTCTCTGAAGTCAGGCAATGCTGAAAAGCTCAATGGATCAGGCAGCATCTGTGCATAGAGAAACAGGTTCAGGTCGATGACCTGTGTTCTGAGGAAAATAGGGGCAGGAATGGGCCATACAGCCCTTCGAGTCCACACCGCCATTTAATATGATCATGCAATCTGAGTATCCCATCCTGCTTTCTCTCCACCGCGCCCCCCACTTCAATCCCTTTAGCCACCAGGGCCACATTCATCTCCCTTTTGAATGTATCTAATGACCTGGTCCCAACAGCTTCCTACAGCAGAGAATTCCACAGGTTCACAACTATGAGTGAAGGAATTCTTCCTCATCTCAGCTTACCTGTTGTTCTTCGACTGTGACCCCTAATTCTGGACTTCCCCAACATCAAAGAACTTTCTTCCTGCATCTCGTCTGTCCAGTTCCGTCAGGATTTCATAGGTTTCTGTGTGATTCCCCTTCTCGTTCTAAACTCCAGTGAGTACAAGCCCGGTTGATCCAATTTTTCTTCACATGTCAGTCCTGCCATCCCAGAACCTTCACTGAATTCCCTCAGCAGCAACAATGTCTCCTCCACCCCCACCCCCTCAGACCTGAAGACCAAACTTGCTCACAATACTCAAGGTACGGCCTCACCAAGACCCTGGATAACTGCAGCAAAAACAAGCTTTGACAGATGAAGGGGAAAAAAACAACAAAGGGAGGGGGTGGAACGCATAAGAGATTATGTGAGAAAAATATGTCAATAGTGGGAGGCAAAAGGAGAGGAGCAAAAAGTGCACATAAATAAACAAAACACGAGTCTTCAAAATATCCCAACAGGAAAACTGAAATGGACAAAGTGGTTGTGACCTGGAATAGTTGGAACTCATTGTTTATTTCCAAAGATGAAGTGCTGGAGAGCAAAGGCAGAGAGGTTAGATTGGGACGAGAGTCCAGGACAAACACGATAAAATGCCCAGAATCTCAGTGCCAGGCTTGCGGCCTGAAAAAGCGTTCTGCAAAGCAGTCATCCCACCCGCGCTGGGTGGCCCTCCTGTTCTCACCCTGAGTCTTTGTTTGGACGTTGATCGATGACTAATACTTCCCCGTCCCTGTGAAACATCGACCTGAGGCTCTAACTCTGTTTCTTTATCTCAGATACTCCTGACCTGACCAATATTTTCACCATTCGCACTGCTCAGTTCCCACCCGTCCTCCGCCCAGCAGATTGTGGAGTAGCTGAAGCAAACAGCTGAACAGAAAGTCCAACCAGACTTGCCGAGTTTTAACTCCACAGTGAAGAGGAGTTCGGTTCAAATGCGAAAGGACTTGGCCCTGCAAATAATAAATGAAACGAAAGATCTAAATATTGGGATGTCATTTAATATTCACATTACTGACGGTAGATATTTTCTAATCAACCTGTTGAGGGATGATATTCCACAGCTCTGGAGTAGTGGGGCTTGAATGTGGGAGTCCTGACTCAGAGATAGGGACGCTGCCTCTGCACCACAACAACCCCATACATATATATTGCATTTTAGTTTATGCTGATGTTACACTCACTGTGGAACTCTTTACAGCTGTCGAGCTGCTGAGATTGTGATAATGATGCATATTCAAGGCTGAGGCTGATCGCTGTGTAATCAGTCAGGGAACGTAGGGCTCCAAGATGAAGACAGGCAAGTGAAATGGAGGACAGCTCTGGTCTCTTTGAATGGGAGAGAAGACGAGACAGGCTGAACGACCTCCTTCAGCATCCTATGTCTTATTTTCTGCTCCCCGACAAATAGCCTCAAGACTACGTTATTGTTCATGGTGTCCTCCTCCATCACCTTACTAAGGTGGTGGCAGTTGGGAAAAGCACCCTCTGAATTATCATGGCTAACCAGATAAATTGAAATAGGAAGACTTAGTACTAATTTAATCAAATGGTCATTTGATCCAAAGGAATTAGTAATCGCTGGATGCACAGGCTCTGAAGACAACTCTCCCAGTCTTATTTCTTAAATGCTATCTTTCTGTGCTCAGATTCGACCCCTCATTCTTGACGAAACAGTCGAGGAAAAAAAGCCTCTTGCCAATACCCTGATCAAGTGTCCTCAGGTTGTTGGATGGTTGAATGGGATCATCACTCAGTCCCCTACAATCCAGAGAGTAGAAGCCCATTCTACCAGTCCCTCTTCTCACAGCGGCCTTCCAGTCCCAGCGGTCAGGTGATGGAATCTCCATTGCAATCCCTAAGACAAATATATCCGATCTTGGAACAAAAAGTACACACAGCACTCTTAACAAATTCCTTTGAGCATCAACACTTAGTCGGACTGTTTACTAACATTGCTTTTCTCATCTTCCTACAGAAGTGAACACTTGGTTTAAGACGACCATAAGGAAGCCATTCAGCCTGCCGAGCCTGCACCATGTTCGATGAGACCGTAGCTGATTTGATCATTCTCAACTCCACTTTCCTGCCTTCACCTCCAAGTCCCAGATTCCCTTCCTGATTAGAAATCTGTCGAAGTCAGCCTTGAATATACTTCACAGATTATCTCATATTCCTGATAGAATTGAAGGCAGGTACTGTCCCTTTAAGAAAGATTGAATATTGTTCTGAACGGAAACCTTCCAAGCACCTGTATGATATGACTAGATGGCAGTCTTAGAGGGTACTGGAAAATTGAAAATATGTAACATTTGGCTGTGAAATAGATACCCGAGTTGGTTGCTGTTTTGACAACAACTCTACTTTAACCAGTTTAAATTATGCCCCAGGATACTAAAGCCCAGTTATGTGTGAATTTATTGTTTTACCAACATCGAATCAATGAGACGATCTAATGTTGGGGATATAAACAAGGCAGGCATTTTGAAAATCAGAGCAACTGCCATCAACACAGATCCAAAAAATGAGGAAACACTCTCTATCAAAAACATATCTTTTCATGTGAAACATATCCGCAGTAAAAAGAACGTCGATGATCCAGGAAGATCTTCAGTCAGAAGAAGACAGACACTGAAGGCAACAGCCGCCATGCGGTTTTGAAATTAAGTTGATATAATTTTACTAAGTGTCTTACTGGAACAGCATATTGTTATAAAGCTGGAGGCAGGAAATAAGCAGTTCAGAGAGAGGGGCTTAGAGTTGTGAATAGTTGTTTAACATTTAGAGTAACTCTGTTCACATTTAGAGTTGAAGAATGATTTGATATTATTTTCTGTAAACAGTGGAATTTGGGAGTTCTCTGTCACTCATATTTTAACAGATTATGAGGCAAGATGAGCTTTTCTGGCTGTTTGGTTTAATTCACAGAAGGGTTCATCGCTGTGTCGTAACAGTTCCCATAATATCTAAACTGTCATGTTCTTTTCTGCTTAACTTCATCTATATACCTTGCAGACACCTTACAAAGCTCAGTAGGCAAGTATCACCAAACTGGTGCACTCAGTCCCCTGTCTAAGTAATGGAAACACATCATAAATAGCCAAAGTTCCAGCATTGATCTTTGTCATACTCCATTAGTCACAGCCTAATTACCTGAAAATGACCCATTTATTTTAACTGTTCTGTTTTGTGACCTTCTATCAATCCTTAATTTTTGGAAGTGTATTACCTCTAAGTGCATGAACTCTTGTGAAACAACTTTTAGTGGCATGGGATGACATGGTGACTCAATGGCTAGCAATGCTCTTTGTTAGTATCCAGCACCTGGTTCAAGTTCACCCTTGGGTGACTGTTTAAGTGGTGCCACTGTTTAAGAAGGGTGGTCAGGACAAGCCAGGGAACTCTAGACCAGTGAGCCTGATGTCAGTGGTGGGAAAGTTGTTGGAGGGAATCCTGAGGGACAGGATGTACATGTATTTGGAAAGGCAAGGACTGATTAGAGATAGTCAACATGGGTTTGTGCGTGGGAAATCATGTCTCACAAACTTGATTGAGTTTCTTGAAGAAGTAACAAAGAAGATTGATGAGGGCAGAGTGGTAGATGTGATCTACTTTTTGCCATTTACATAAATGATTTGGATGTGAGCATAAGAGGTATAGTTAGTAAGTTTGCAGATGACAGCAAAATTGGAGGTGTCGTGGACAATGAAAAAGATTACCTCAGATTACAACAGGATCGGGACCAGATGGGCCAATGGGCTGAGAAGTGGCAGATGGAGTTTAATTCAGATAAATGCAAGGTGCTGCATTTTGAGAAAGCAAATCTTAGCAGGACTTATCCACTTAATGTAAGGTCCTGGGGAGTGTTGCTGAACAAAGAGACCTTGGAGTGCAAGTTCATAGCTCCTTGAAAGTGGAGTCGCAGGTAGATAGGATAGTGAAGAAGGCGTTTGGTATGCTTTCCTTTATTGGTCAGAGTATTGAGTACAGGAGTTGGGAGGTCATGTTGCGGCTGTATAGGACATTGGTTAGGCCACTGTTGGAATATTGTGTGCAATTCTGGTCTCCTTTCTATCGGAAAGATGTTGTGAAACTTGAAAGGGTTCAGAAATGATTTACAAGGATGTTGCCAGGGTTGGAGGGTTTGAGCTACAGGGAGAGTCTGAACAGGCTGGGGCTGTTTTCCCTGGAGTGTCGGAGGCTGAAGGGTGACCTTACAGAGGTTTATAAAATCATGAGGGGGCATGGATAGGGTAAATAGGCAAAGTCTTTTCCCGGGAGTTGGGGAGTCCAGAACTTGAGGGCAGAGGTTTAGGGTGAGAGGGGAAAGATATAAAAGAGGACTAAAGAAGCAACTTTTTCACACAGGGGGTGGTACGTGTATGGAATGAGCTGCCAGAGGAAGTGGTTGAGGCTGGTATAATTGCAACGTGTAAAAGGCATTTAGATGGATATATGAATAGGAAGGGTTTGGAGGGATATGGGCCGGGTGCAGGCAGATGGGACTCGATTGGGTTGGGATATCTGGTCGGCATGGACAGGTTGGACCGAAGGGTCTGCTTCCATGCTGTACATCCCTACGACTGTCTATGACTCTATGACTGCATGGAGTTTGCACGTTCTCAGTGTTGGGTGGGTTTCCACTGGGTGCTCTGATTTCTTTCTGTTATCCAAAGATGTGCAGTTTAGGTGGAATGGCCATGCTATATTGCCCGTAGTGTCCAGGGAATGTGTAGGTTAACAGGTTAGCCATGGGAAACGTTTCTGGTTTTGCTTTGCAGGTTTCTAAAGTTCTCAGATGATCATCCTCCTTGGTCACATTACACTTTCCAACCAAGCTCTGCAGCCGCCCCCAGTAAAGGGCTCAGTCTGCGGTGGTGGTTCGTTCATGGACCATGACAATTGAATTCCTCCCTTTCCTACTCCAAGCTTTTTTCTAAGTGTGAAGGGACACTGTCACTGACCGGACAATATGCCTTTAAGAATCCCAGTCACAGTGGAAAAGAACAGTTTGATGATACCAATTCCTGTCTGTGCCTCAGTCACATGCTGCGTTTGCTCACCCATTCAGATTCGAAGTTTCTCCTCCCTTCTGGATAAGCTCCTTTGCCACTGCATCCTACATCCCCCATACCTCCCTGCGGGACAGTGCTTACCAGCTTAGCATAACCTCTGTGGTTGAGAATGATGTTCTCTGGCTTCAGATCTCTGTAAATGACTCCCTTGCTGTGTAAATAGGCAAAAGCCTCCAGCACACAGGCAGTGTAGAATCGTGTCTCGGCATCGTCGAAGGAGCCCCTGTAATGCATCACACAGAGAGAAAAAAAATCTCAACTCAGACCTTTGATGCCTCAAAGGAACAGCAAGCATTTGACCAAACCCCAGGTTCTCAGACAGGTTTAGGCCAAGAGGAAGTTGCCAAGTGCTTGTTTGAACATTCATGAAGTTCCTGTCAAGCATATGAAAAAGGAACAAGTGGGAGTGGTCGAGTCAGAATCATTGGCGACCTTTAAGCGGCAATTGGATAGGTACATGGATGGGTGCTTAATCTAGGATAGATGTTCGGCACAACATCGTGGGCCAAAGGGCCTGTTCTGTGCTGTATTGTTCTATGTTCTATGTTCTAATAGAATGCAGTGGGCTTTCTCAGCCTGCTCTCCAGTTCAATAGGTAGGACTAATTTTAACCTCAACTCGACATTCCTGCATATCCTTGATAATCCTTCATCCCTCTTGGTCATCTGCTTCCAAAGTATTTACAGATTCCACACCTGCTACCTTTTGAGCAAAGTCATCACAAATACTCTCAGAGAAAAGCTAAGTTTCCTCATCTCTGTATTGAAGGGTCCAATTCCGCCTCTGGAAAACATTTTCCAAATGGACGGTTGGGGATTCGGCTCCTGGATGGGGCTCGTCAGCCTCACAACGGCCCACAGAGCCCACGACCTGTGACACATCGCCCGAGCCGGGCGATCGTACTCAACAGCAAATGATGGATAACATCAATGAAATGGGTGCCCCTATAGTTTTAACCTATGACCCCTAATTCTCGATTCTCCCACAAGAAGAAACGTCCTTTCAACATTGACCTGGTCAAGTCCCCTCAGAATCTGATACGGTCACCTCCAAAGGGTACAAGCCTAGCCTACCTAGCCTTCCCTCATGAAGAAATCCACTCAATCCAGGTCTCAGCCCAGTAAACCTTCGCTGAACTGCTTCCAACACATTGACATCCTTCAGTACGTACGGTGCCCAGTACTCCAGATGCCCTACAACTGAAGGATAACCTACTTATTCTTACATTCAATTCTGCTCTTAACCTTCGAGGAGATTTTCTCCTCGCTGGTTGTACCTGCACACTGACTTTCAGTGATTCATGCACTTGGACACCCAGATCTCTGAATCTCAGAGGCCTGCAACTTCTCACCATTTCGGTAAATGCATCCTCTTCATTCTTTCTGCCAAATTGGACAATTTCACACTTTCTCACATAGTTCTCCATGAGTCACATCTGTGTCCTTCTCACCTGTCCATATCTCTTTGTATCTCCCTGATATCCTCTTTACAGCTCATTTTCCTATCTTTGTGTCATCAGAAAATGTAGTTATTATACTTCTGAACCCTTCGTCCGAATCATTCATGTAAATTGTGAAGTGTTAAGGCTAACGGACCAACAGCTCTCGCAGACAACTCAAGACATCGCTGAATAAGATTTATGTATTCCGACTGTCTGCTTTCTGATGGCCAGCTAATCATCTATCCATACCAGTTGGTTATCCACCACACCATGAGCTTTCATCTTTTGCAATATCCTTCGACGTGGAACCTTCTCAAATGCCTTCTGGAAATCCAAATATCATACAGGTTCCCCATATTTCACAGCAGAAGTTATTTCAAAGAACTCCAATACAGTTGAACATGATTACCCTTTGGCAATATCATGTCGGGTGTGCTGGTTTATCTGGAAAATCGACGTCTCGGGCAAAAGCCCTTCATCGGGAATAATTCCTGATGAAGGGCTTTTGCCCGAAACGTCGATTTCCCTGCTCCTCGGATGCTGCCTGAACTGCTGCGCTCTTCCAGCACCACTAATCCAGAATGGGGATGTTTTCCCTGCAGCCCGAGGATTGACCTCATGAAGGTTTACAAAATTATGAGGGGCAATGGATAGCGTGAATAGACAAGGTCTTTTCCCTGGGGTGGGGGAGTCCAGAACGAGAGGGCAGAGATTCAAAGTGAGAGGGGCAAGATTTAAAAGGGACCTAAGGGACACCTTATTCACACAAAAGGTGGCGTGTGTCTGGAATGAGCTGCCAAACAAAGTGGTGGAGGCTAGTACAATTACATTTCAAAGGCATCTGGATATGTATATGAATAGGAAGGGTTCAGAGGGAAACGGACCAACTGCTGCCAAATGGGACGAGATTAATTTCGGATATCTGGTTGACATGGACGAGTTGGACTGAAAAGTCTGTTTCCGTGCTGCACAGTTCCACGACAGGAAATAAAAGCCCTGCAGTTTCCTGCTTTCTGTCTCAACTCCCTTTTTGAATTAATCAGTTACATTCGCTATATTTCAATCTAAAAGAACCTTCCCTGACTCTGATGTGTTGCAAATTAGAAACAACATATGAACTGTCTCACTACCTACTTCTTTCAAGGCCCGAGGATGGACTCCCATCAGGACCCGCGGACTTGTCAATTCACAGTTTCAACAATTGACTCCATACTACTTCCCTGGTCATCGTAATTTCCCCCAGTTCCTCCCTCCCTCTCAATTCCTGATTTACTATTTTTGGGATGCTACTCGTATCTGCCGTAGTGAAGTCCAACACAAAATATTTGTTCAATTTGTCTGGCATTATCTTTTATCCTCCATTCTGTATTGTACTGTAAACGGAAGAGCCTTGGGAAAAGTTGATGAGCAGAGAGATCTGGGAGTGCAGGACCATTGTACCCTGAAGGTTGCTGCACAGGTGGATAGTGTGGCCAAGAAGGCATACTGTATGCTTGCCTTCATTGGACGGGGTATTGAGTATAAGAGCTGGCAGGTCATGTTAAAATTGTCCAAGACTTTGGTTCAGTTGCATTTAGAATACTGTGTACAGTTCTGGGCGCCACATTACCAAAAGAATGTGGACGCTTTGGAGAGGGTACAGAGAAGGTTTACGAGGATGTTGCCTGGGATGGAAGGTGCTAGCTATGAACAGAGGTTGAGTAGGTTAGGTTTGTTTTCATTCGAAGAAAGGAGATTGAGGGGGGGACTTGATTGAGGTTTACAAAATCATGAAGGGTATAGACAGGGTGGATAAGCTTTTTTCCCAGGGTGAGGGATTCAATAACGAGATGAGAGGTGAAAAGTTTAAGTGAGATATACATGGCAAGTACCTTACACAGAGGGTGCTGGGTGCCTGGAACACGTTGCCAGCAGAGGTAGTAGATTCATTTAAGACGCATCTGGACAGATGCATGAGTAGGTGGGGAGCAGAGGGGTATAGATGCTTCGGAATTGGGCGAGAGGTTTAGACAGTGGATTTGGATTGACTCAGGCTTGGAGGGCCGAAGGGCCAGTTCCTGGGCTGTAAATTTTCTTTGTTCTTTGTTCTATTCTAAGTTGCACAGACACCTTTTCAAGAGATGATCACTTACTTTGGTAACTCTTTTTACAATACCTATTTTTATCTTTTTGATGAATTTTCTCTTGTAATCCAGTTTTCCCTCCTCATTAATATGTCAGTAATTCTTGGCTTCTTTTTATATTTTGTCCAATCTTCTGACCTGACACCGATCTTTGCAAAATTATACGTCTTTTTGAGTTTGATACTAACTTTGACTTCTTTTTTAAATCAAATTATTTGTTGGAATGTATCTATTCTGCAGTTTTTGAAATATCCCCTGAAATGTTTGCCACTCTGTCTCTCCTTATCTCTTAATCTTGACTGCCAATCCCCTTTTGCGAGCACCATGCCCTTCTACTTACCCTTGTTTAAATTCAAAACAGTCCTCTTTGACCAGCATGCCTCTCTGACAAACGGTATGTAAAAGTCAATCACATTATGATCACTATTTCCTACGTGCTTTCACTATGAGGTCAATAATTACTCTTATCCCATTGGTCAAAACCAGGTGGACTTTAACTCTCTGGTTGATGCCATAACATGCTGGTCTCAGAAACTGTCCCAAAAACATTTGACGAATCCTTCCTCACCTATTCACCTCTGAATAATTACTGTACCCTGTTGACAAGTTCCATTATTTCTTCCTTGGGAACCTGTCTTACTATGCAGTTACTGTTAGGAGGCTGTATACAACTCCCACAAGCGAACTTTTGCCTTTAGAATTCCTCATCTCCATCCAGACTGCCTTTATCTCCTGGTTTCCTGAATTAATCTTTCTCATTGTGTAAATATCATCTTAATTAACAGAACCACCGTTTCTCAACTGGCTGTCTTTCCTAAACACCACCTACCAGTCAATGTTCAAGTCCCAATCTCGGTCATTTTGCAGCCATGTCTCAGCTGCAGAAATTGTTCTCGTTTATCTTCGTTTGTACTTTACTTAATACATTTTGAAGACAGTGCCTTGTCATTTTATTGTTGTAATCATCTCACTGATGACCTATTCTTACTGCATTCTCTGTCCATTCCTTTCATCGTCTGTTTGTCATTCCCCACATTTATCTCCTCCCTCTGTTACATTTTGCCCAGTCTCTGAATCACCAGAACATCCCAAATTTGGACCCAACCCGAGTTGCCCTTCAGAAGGTGGTGGTGAGCTGGCTTCTTGAACCGCTGCAGTCCACCACTGTGAACTGTGAAAGAGGATATTCCCAGATTTTGACCCAGTGACACTGAAGGAATGCCGATATATTTCCAAATCGGCTTGTTGGGCGGCCGAGAGGGGATCTTGCACGTGGTGGTGCATCCATGTATATCCATGACTTTCCAGTTGATGCGACAATTGGGAGAGCCTGACAATATCATGGCCATCACCAGCCAAGGTTTCGTTCTGACCACTGGTAGGATAACCCACCATCAGTGGCAGCACAGTCATATACGGATAGGAGGAGGCTTCTCTGGGTGGCGTCAAGATTTATTCCAGACCCCATGAAGTCTCAACATTTCACAGACATGTTGTCCTTAAGGAGATGGTGTTCTGTCTTCAAAGTGAGAACACATTGTATTGTCTTGTTTGGCTTTACCCAAAGAGCTAAATAGTGCTGATTACAAACCTATCTAACAACACTCAACTAGATATCCTTTTGGCATTGTGGGCTATCAGTAGCTGCATTCAAACCTAATCTACAACGTCATGACCCTGTCCTGCAATTTAAGGATCAACCCTTGTCGAATGAGAAGTACAGGAGGGCATGCAGGAGCAGGATAAGGCATACCTGAAAATGAGGTGTCAAACTCAGGGAGCAACTGAACAGGACTATGTTGCGTGTCGAACAGCAGAAGCAGCCAAGTGACACACAGAGCTGAGTGATTCCACAGCCAATGGATCAAATCTAAGCTCAGCAGTCTTGCCACATCTCGCTGTGAATCGTCGTGGAGGTGAGAGAGTCCAGCACATCAAATGCAAACATCAAGGCTGAAGAATTCATAGCTGCCATTAGCGACAAATGTGAGAGAATGATCCACTCTGACCTTTTCCTGAAGTGCCCAGCATCACACACACCAGTCTTCAGCCAATGAGGTACACACAAGGTCATCTCAAGAAACATCTGAAGGGACTGAGGGTTATGGGTCCTGACAACACTCTGGAAATAGTCCTGAAGACTTGTGTTCCATAACTAACTGTACCAGCACAGTGACAACTGTTGCACCATTACCACTAATGTGTGAAAGTTCCCAAGTGTGTATCATACACAAAGAAAAACAGGACAAATCCAACTCAGCCCCCATTATCACCCTATCAGGCTACTCTCGATCAGGAGTAAAATGACGGAATGAGTCACCAACAAGCAGTTATCAGGCAACACTTGAAAACTAATAACCTGAACATTCAGTGACGCTCACTTTGTGTTCCTGTCAGTTCGTCAGCCCATTACAGCTTCATGCATGAAGCTCAGAAACATGAGGGAGCAAGATAAATCCTTCTGTGTATCTCAGGTTAGCCCGAAGTGTTTGATAAATAACCATGTTTTTATAAATGTGCTAACTGCTGTTGGAAACACAGCAGCCACTCAGTCGTACATAGTACGCACCAGAAATATTAATAATGAACAGAGAACTTGTTTTTGACTGTAACTGAAGGAGGAATATTGGTTATGGCACGGGGCATTTATTTGCCTGCTCTTCCACCCAGCAGTCCCAGACATTTATTCACTGCTACTGATGAGGACAGGCTCACTTGAAAGACAGCATGCCCAAGAGTTTAGTGTTCCTCTTGGGACTGTTACACAGACTCACAGCCGAGGGCTGGAGAAAGGGGCTCGGACACACCAGTGCCTGACTCGGAGTTGAATGCTGGTGTACAAAACATATGACTACTGCTGTTCAAGTGGAGAGCGAGGTGAATCGATAGAAATGTCTTTCAATTACCTGTCTCTCAGGATGGTCCACAGTTCACCACCAAGACAGGCCTCCATCAGCATGTAAAGATACTTATGGTCTCGGAATGTCCGATACAACCTATAACACACACACACACAGACATGTAAGTTATAAACTATATGCAATGCTAATGAAATGACCTAACATCTCTTGATGGCTTGAAGATGCATTGCCATGAGAAAGCACCTTGCTTGGCAATTGCTCTCCAATCCTGAGCATCCATTTGGGGCTGATGTTCGGGGAATGTGCTTCTGGAAGTGAGTGCCCTTGGAAGAGGCAGAGAGAGAGAGACAGGCGGAGTCACAGCCCTGCCAGCAGAGTGAACTGACCTGACTATAAAATCACAGTGAGCCTCCTGCATGATCTGCCTTTCCGAGCGAATGTGCTCCTGCTGCCGCGTCTCCACAATGTGGTGCTTCTTCAGAATCTTCATCGCAAACGTCCGGTTCTCTTCATTCTTCAGCTGCACCTGTGGAACGACACCGATGGCAAGGTGAAGGACATAGAAAGTGCAGGGATCGGGAGATACTTGGCAAATGCTGACAGCTCACGAACTAAAATCAATGCCATCATATTTGTATTCGATCTCCAGATGGTTAGATTGAGGACTGTGCTTGTTGTGGGACTGAAATCTGGACAGAGGCCATTCTCAGAGAAAGGTTCACACCCCTTCCTCCTATCACTGATACTCTCACTCTTAGCTCAGTTGATGGAGGGGACATGCAACAAAGTGCTCAACGTGAATCCAAGCCTTACTTTGAAATCCAGAACAAGAGGAGGGGGTGGGGAGGGGGGGGGGGGCGGGGGTTAAGGTGTCACAGTTTCAGGATTCAGGACGTGTCATTTAGGACTTGTGTGCAGAAATACCTTCACCCAGAGACTGGGGGACCTGTGGCACTTTATGTCACAGAAAGCACTTGAGGCCAGTATATTCAATATTTTCACCAAGGAACTAGATATAGGTCTTCAGACTAAAGAGCTCAAAGGGTCTACGAGAGAAAGTCGGAACAGGGAACTGAATTGGATGATCAACCATGAAAATTTCAAAGACAAAGCAGGTTTAAAGGGCTGAATGACCTGCATCTATTTTCTATGTTTTTATGTTAAAAATACAGCCCATATTTCTCAGATGCCCAAAAGAGGAAAACATTAAGACCTCTAAGAATCTTTGTGCCATTCATGAAGAATACTTTCAATTCACCCCACTGGGTTTCAACCCATTTCACCTTTATGATCCCCACAAATTCCACCATCCAAAAATAAGATCACCATCATCCTAGTGCCAAAGGAAAAAAAAGTAGCGTGCTTCAAGGATGACCACTTAGTGGCTCTGACAATCATAATTATGAAGTGCTTCGGGAGGTTGGTCATGGCTCACGTGAACTCCAGCCTCCCATACTGCCCTGATCCCTTGCAATTCACCTACCGGTGCAACAGGTCCATTTCCTGGCCCGACACTCATCCCTGCAACATCTGGACAACAAGGAAACTTATGTCAGGCTCCTATTTATTGCCTACAGCTCCACTACCAACAGCATAATTCCAAACTTTGGGAGCTAAACTCTGCTACCCACTGCAAGTAGATTCTCGATCTTCTGACCCACAGACCACAATCACTAAGGATAGGTAACAACAACTCCTCCTCTACGATAATCTCCAAGACTGGTGGTCCATAAGGCTGCATACGAAGCCCCCTGCTCGACTGCTTATACGCAAACTCCACACCAGCTCCACTGACAAGGTTACTGACAACGCCACTGTTTTAGGTCAGATCTCAAAACACTGGCAAGATGGAGAACTTAAGGTAGAGTGTTTAACAGCATGGTGTAAAGACAACAATCTCTCCAGCCACGTCCGCAAAATGAGCTGGTCACTGACTTCAGAAAGTGGAGTGGAGGGCAAGCCCTGTCTGCATCAAGGGCGCGGAGGTGGAGGTGGTTGAAAGCATCAAGTTCCTGGGAATGAATTGAATTGAATTGAATTTATTGTCACGTGTACCGAGGCCCAGTGAAAAGCTTTGTCTTGTGAGTAATACAGGCAGATGGCAGAGTTAAGGAGCGTAGATAAGTAAATAATAGGTAATCAGCAGCAAAAACAAAAACACAGGGACAGGCGAATGTTAAGAGTTTGAGAGTCCATTCAGTGTCTAACAACAGGAGGGTAGAAACTGTTACGAAACCGGCTGGTGGGTGTGTTCAGGCTTCTGTACCTTCTCCCCCGATGGTAGAGGCTGGAGAAAAACATTGCCAGGGTGGGATGGATCTTAAGAATGCTGGCGGTATTTCCTTGACAGCGGGTCTGGTCGATGGATTCTAAAGACGGGAGGTTGGCTTTTGTGATTGTTCGGGCCAACTATCTGTCCTTGTCCACCCACGTTAACATTACGGTCAAGAAAACACAGCATAAGTCCCTACTTCCTCAGGAGGCGAAGGAAATTCTGCACGTTCACAAGGATTGTGACAAAATCTTTTGTCGATACAACATAGAAAGCATCCTATCTGGACGCATCACAGCACAGTATGGCAACTGCCCTTCCCAAGACCAAAAGAAACTGCAGAGAATCGCGAACACAGGCCAATCCTTAAGGCAAACCAGCCTCCCATCCACTGACTTCATCTAGACTTCCCGCTGCATTGGGAAAGCAATCAACATAATCAAAGACCCCTCCCAGCCCAGTTCTCCTCTCTTCTGGCAGGCAGAAGATTAAAAGCTTGTATACACATACAAACAGATTCAAGAACAGCTTTTACCTCCACCATTATTAGAGTTTTGAATGGAATGCTTCAATTTTAATCGTTATCGCTCTCTGCACCTTCTACCCACTGTAACATTGTATCCCGCACTCAGTTCTTCTATTACTTGTATAGTACAATCTGCCTCTCAAGCATTAAGACAACATTTTCCACTGTATCTTGGGACATGTGACAGTCAAAAATGAAATTAAATCAAATTTGAGCGTCCAGTCAATACCAGAAAGAATGGCTCATCAAGATTGCATACTCTGAGCCTCTGGGTCAAGATCAGAGTGGTGCTGGAAAAGCACAGCAGGTCAGGGAGCATCCAAGGAGCAGGAAAATCGACATTTTGGGCAAAAGCCCTTCATCAGGAATGAAGGACTTTTGCCCAAAATGTCGAGTTTCCTGCTCCTCGGATGCTGCCTGACCTGCTGTGCTTTTCCAGCACCACTCTGATCTTGCCTCAGATCTCCAGCATCTGGAGTCCTCAGTTTCGCCTACTCTGCGACTCTAACTGTCACAAAAGACTGAAAGTGTCACTTACTAACCACCATCTACACCAAGTCATGCCCCTCTTTTATACTGAGCACCCATCGCACTCTTTGTGCAACTACAGCTCTTCCAGCAAAGAGTTGCTCCTAGCACTCAATGTTCTGTTGCCCATTCTGCTGGGTATTAACGTCAGGTGATGGTCTTCAAGCCTTGCCCTCATCTACTGCCCACAGTAAAGCCTGTTCTGATGATTCCTCAGAACCTTGACAATGTGAAACCTTCCAAAACCCTTTGAAGAGTTCAGGCTGTGTCTCTTCAACTGGAAGCTGTCCTCTGTATCTAGCTACAGTAGCTCGCAAAGACAAACAACCCCAAGGGGCAGCACGGTGGCTCAGTGGTTAGCACTGTTGTCTCACAGCACCAGGGACCCAGGTTCGGTTCCCACTTTGGGTGACTGTCTGTGTGGATTTGCACTTTCTCCCCGTGTCTGCATGGGTTTCCTCCCACAATCCAAAGATGAGCAGGTTAGGTGAACTGGCCGTGCTAAAAGTGCCCAGTTTCAGTGATGTGTGGGTTAGGTGCATTAGTCTGGGGTAAATGTAGAGCATTAGGAGAGGTCTGGGTGGGTTCCTCTTCGGAGGGTCGGTCTGGACTTGGTGGGCTGAAGGGCCTGGTTCCGTACTGGAGGAATTCTGTCTCATCTCTAATCTTCATGGAGCCAAAAAGGGACACATTCACATAAATAAATGATTTAAATCGTTGATGTACCATCAGATGAAAAGAAGCTAAGAGCAACCCACAAACACTGAAGTCTGTTGGTGGAACCGGTAATTCTGAAAAGAATCAGTCTGACTTTATTAGAACTTGAAAACGTTTGTATAGGTCCAAAAGCCAAAATCTTCTGCTTTGAAGCTAACAGGAAATTCTGTTTGGACTATCCCAAAGCATGCTACATTGCCAATGGAGAGGGGCTGAGAGAGTCACAATTTATTTTGCTGGGTGTTACTCATGGAAGGCAGTTGCAGATTTTGTAATGTATAGCTTGCTGCTCACTTGGAATTTGCGCAGCGAGAAGCAGCTAATTTGTTGAGACATGGAAAACCCCTCACGATCCTCACACTGAAAGACAAAGAGCCTCACGGCAGAAAACAGCTTAGAAACAGCTGCAAAGAAGCAGATTCATCAAACTGGGAAAAATCCACACCGCCTGCTCAGGCAAAGTCTAGGCTGCGGACAAAGCACTGGGCTGGAAAAGAGAGAAGTCAAGGTGAATTCTGGAGAGCTGTGGCATACCTTTGGGTTGGTCCATGTCTCACTCGAATGAATTTCTGATATTTTGTAAAGTAAAGGAATTGTTGATGGTGTTGGGGATGTAAACATAATGCTACATTCATAGAATATGTGGTCATGAACTAGAATGATTGCTTTTTTTAAAACAAGTACAATGTGTAGTACTTTCAGAATGCAACATGATGCACAGAAATCTTGCACTCAATTTGACCTTGACTCCCTTTCATCGTTCAAGTAAATGGACAGTTTACAGCATGACTATTTCCAACTAACTTTATAGGTGAGCCAGAATTTACTTACAGTTAATTTAGAGAGACTGTTGCCATGAATCCATGCAAACACTTTGCTCCTTACTCTCAGCAAGGCAATCTGAGCTTTCTTTTGATCTCGAAGAGTCAAAACCACTGAGGCTAATTGTCAGGCAGACTTCAGAAAGGTTGAATAAGCCCTGCTATTGATCTTACATTTCAAGCCACAGTCCCAAAGTATAATACACCATTATATTAATCCTATTCAATCTGTACTGTAAATGTTGACTTAATACAGTGCTTCAGCGTCCTGACTTACCAATTCAACACGACCAAATCCTCCAACTCCAAGTGTTTGATGGACGTGGAAATCTGTTCGCTCCAAGCTGGCAAAGAATGCGGCTTCTGCCTCAAATCTAGAACAAGTTGCAAATGAATGGACAGGAAAATTACCTATCGCTGACTGAAACAGTATCTGCTAAGATTATGTGAACCCAGAAGCACTGTAGCAGTGGGCTCTGAGTATTTAAGCAGCGACACAGCATAGCCAAGAGAGCCAACTCTGAATAAATTTGCAAAAAAAGCGACATGACAATCAGAAGGGTCTGCGGCTGTCCTGCACCCAGGAAACAGCAGACATGGATCAAGCGAGGAAAGTCGGTTTTAAGGGAGATAATGAAAGGGTGAAAGAGAGGGAGATCATTTTCGGGAGGGAATTGAGGCCATGGCAGCTCAAGGTTCAACCTAGCAACGTTAGAGGGAAAGTGAGATCTGCAGATGCTGGAGATCAGAGTCGAGAGTGTGAGATGCTGGAGAAGCACAGCAGGTCAGGCAACATCCGAGGAGCAGGAGAATCCATGTTTTGGGCAAGAGCCCTTCATTAGGAAGAGGCTTGTGAGCTGGGGGGGCGGGTAGAGAGATTAATGGGAGGGGGTGGGGCTGGGAGGGGGTAAAGGTAGCTGAGAGTGTGATAGGGAGATGGAGGTGGTGGGTAATGGTGACAGGTTGGAGGGGATGTTGGAGCACCACACTCTCAACTAGCAATGTTAGAGTGTGGTGTTGCTGATTCGGCATCAATGTGGACTTCACCAGTTTCCTCATTTCCCCTCCCCCCCCACCTTATCCCAGTTCCAACCTTCCAACTCAGCACCGCCCTCATGACCAGTCCCACCTGTCCATCCTCCTTCCCACCTATCCGCTCCACCCTCCTCTCCGACTTATCACCTTGACCCTCACCGCCACCTACCTGTCGCACTCCCGGAGACTTTCCGCCCAGCCCCACTCCACTACCCACCCCCATTTATCTCTCTACCACCTCGGCTCACAAGTCTCATTCCTGATGAAGGGCTCTTGCCTGAAACGGTGATTCTCCTGCTCCTCGGATGCTGCCTGACCTGCTGTGCTTTCCCAGCACCACACTCTCGACGACCAATGTTAGAGTGTTGTGCTGCTGTATCGGCAAGAATACTGCACAAGTATTCGATCAAAATGATAGGGACGGTTTAGTTTACCCCATTGCTCACCTATATGTGTGACTGAAGGTTAGTCACCTCCCTACAGAGAGAGAATGGGGGAGGAATGACTGCAATATATAGCTTGGGACAAAGTACCTGAGGCCTCCAGCCCATGATGCTGAGGGAAGTACACTGACAAAGACAGGAATGAACAGGTCCAACAATCTAATCTCGGACATTTGATAATGCCAAGAAGACTGACACACTGAATCCCCAGTTGTCAGATTATTCCACTTCCCTGAGAACACCGTGCAACATTGGGGCATGCCAGAGGTGACCAGTAAATTTATTCAAAAAGGAACCAGATTTTAAATGGACTGACCATTACAGGGCCAACTATCATTTGGGGGTTTGTCCTCCCCTTCTCATTTCTGGCCTTTGCATTTCTGAGCTGAATTGGCGACTGCATTGGAAATGGGGACGAAAATCACTTTCAGACCTGCAACCGCATTTCACCACAACTCTCCCTGCCCTTTACCCTACCGACAGGACTCAGGCACAACCGCAAACTAGCGTTATCAGAAGCATGCCATTAAGCTGGACAGGATTCCGTAGAGATTTGCCGGGAGTGGAGACTTTGAGTTATAAGGAGAGGCGGGACGGGCTGGGACTTGTTTCCACTGGAGTGCAGGAAGCTGAGAGGTCGATAATATCATGAGGGGTATAGATACAGTGAATGGCAGGTGTCTTTTCCCAAGGGTGGGGGATTTCAGGAATCGAAGGCCTGTTTATAAGGTGAGAGGAGAAGGATTTAACAAAGGCATGAAGGGTACTTCATTTTTAAAACAGAGAGGGGCTTGTGTGTGGACTGAACTTTCAGAGGAGGTGATGGATGTGCGTACAGTTACATTTACAACACATTTGACTAAGTCCATGAATAAGAAACATTTGGAGGGATGCGAGCCAAACACAGGCAGGTGGGAGTAGTTTAGTTTGGGATTAGGGCCAGCACGGACTGATTGGACTGACCGGTCTGTTTCCATGCTGTATGACTATGACACGCGCGCCGAACATGGAGGAGATTCTTGCTACAGCTTGCCAATATGTTCAAACTCACTGTTCCTGCCTCTCTGCACTCTCATGTTCTTGACTGGAGACATCTTCCAAGCTTCCAATAATCTGTCGGAATGAGCTGCAGGAAAGTTAAAGAAAAAAAAAGGTGGAACACTTACCTTGAAATGATCAACATCATTCCACTCAGCTGCATAAGCAGCTTTCAGGACAGTACATAGCTACTCACTGTAGTGTATTAACCACTTAATGATCATTGATACAGTTCAATTCTAACAGATTAGGCATCACTTCGACTAAAGATAACAAGATTAACAAGCCACTGACCAGCACGTGGCAAAACGGTCACAAAGAGATGACGAGACAGTGGCCAAAATTCCTCAGCCGACCAGAAAGACGAGGATTACTGGTCATTGTTCAAATCACTACAGACGTACTGCATTTCTGGACAAATTTGGAAAATAACAGATCTTTCAATATTCAGAGAAACATGTCGAACTATGACTGTAACCCCATTTGAAATTAGAGTTTATAATTGCTTCAGAATTGGAGATACAGGCAACGATGGAGAGGATATGGTGTTTTAATCATTGTTTTGGTTGTTATCAAGACAGGTAACATGATGAAGAGAATAGATAACTCACGCTCATGAACTAGGTCAGGGAGGACCAGAAAATTGCAGTCTCGTGTTGTACGGACACCGACGCCATATCAGGAGGTGGTTTCATGCTAGCTCCCCCTTGAATGGGGCTTTTCCATCTCTTCTCAGTGGTGGTCATATGGTAGGGGTGGTCATATGGTAGGGGTGGTGCATTTGTATATGGACGTCCAAAACTAATGACCAGATTCCAGGAGAGTGCTGAACGTCGCCATATGCACGGACGTATCAAGGTAAGAATTAAGAACGGGAGCAGGCAATTTTGCCCCATGAGGCTGCACCACCATGCGCTAAGATCATAGCTGATCTGTCCACCCTCAAATTTGTAATTCAGCCGACCCTCGATAACCTTTCAACCTGCTGTTCAGCAAGAATCTATCCACGTCCCCCTTAAAAATATTCAAGAACTGCACTTCTATTACCTTTTCGGGAGGGACAGACCCTCTGAGAACAAAGAAAAAACACCTTACCTCTGTCTTAAATGGGTGGCCACTTCATGTTAAACAGGATAGCGGTGGCTTGAAGCTTGGCCTCTCCTTAGTCCCTTTGTATTCTTGTAGAGATTGGGACAGATGTGAACCACCTTCCCTAACGTCATCCCAGTAGCAAATGAACACTGCAACTCCTCTGCATACTGACACATCTTTCAGCATGGGAGTAATCGCAAGAGGAGTGCAGTCACCCTCAGGATCTCTCATGTCAGTCAACTGGGCATCTGTGGGTCCACTATGCGAACCATTAGCTTTGAACAAAATAAAAGATTTAAGCTACTCACTCTTGGTCAATCACCAGGCAGATCACATCCTCTGCTGCAATCACATTGGCCAACCTGATGTCTTCTCTGTGAGGAGGGAAAACAGAAGAGATGCAGTTAGCGCAAACAAGAGATCATTTTCTTCACCACCCACCCACTCAAAGTTGCTCTGTGGATTGCAAGCCAATTCCTGCCCTTCTGAGTCTGCACGTGATTAAGTTTCTTCAGCGTTGCTAAGTTCCATCACTGGCTCTTCTCATATCTACATACAGTCATACAGCATGGAAACAGACCCTTTGGTCCAACTCGTCCACACTGACATACTCCCAAACTGAACTAGTCCCACCTGCCTGCATTTGGTCCATATTCCTTCCAACCTTTCCTATTCATGTACTTATCCAACTGCCTTTTAAATGTTGCAACTGTACCAGCATCCACCACTTCCCTCTGGAAGTTCATTCCACACACGAACCACCCTCGGTGTCAAAAAAGGTTGTCCCTCATGAATTTATTGAAACTTGCTCATCTCATCTTAAAAATATGCCCCCTAGTTTTGAACTGCCCCACTTTAGGGAAAAGGCCCTTGCTCCTCACCTTATCTGTGCCCCTCAGAATTTTATAAACCTCTTGAAGGTCATCCTTCGATATCTGATTCTCCAGCCTATCTTTATAACTCAAGTCCTCGAATTTTGGCCACATCCTTGTCAATCTGTTCTGAACCCTCTCCAGCTTAATAATATCCTTCCTGTAGCAGGACAACCAGAACTGCACACAGTGCTCCAGGAGAGACCTCACCAACATTCTGTGCAACCTTAATGTGGCATCCCAATTCCTACAATCAATGGTCTGAGCAACGAAGGCAAGTGTGTGAACTGCCTTCTTGACCACCCTGTCTAGCTGTAATGCAAATTTTGAAAAATTATACACCTGAACCCTAGGTCTCGTCGTTCAACAAAATGGCTCAAAGTCCTACCATTAATTGTATAAGTCCTGCCCCTCTTTGTTTTCCCAATACCTTGCATTTATCCAAATTAACTCCGTTTGCCATTCCTCAGCTCAGTGAGCCAATTGATCAAGATCTCTTTGTAATCTTAGATAACCTTCTTCACTGTCCACTCTCCCACCAAGCTTGATGTCAGCGGCAAGCTTACTAACCACGTCTCCTATATTCTCATTCAAATCATCGATATACATGACAAACAAAAGTGGACCCAGTACCTATCCCTATCAATGGTCATATCCCTCCAGTATGAAAAACTACCCTCCACTCCCACCCTCTACCTCCGACCATCAAGCCAAGTTTGTATCCAATTGGCAAGTTCACCTTGAATACCCATGTGATCCAACCTTACTCATTCGTCTATCACATGGAACCCTGTCAAAGACTTGACTAAAGCCCACGTAAATAACGTCTACTACTCTACCCTCATCAATCTTTTTGGTTCCTTCCTCAAAAACTTAACCAAGTTTGTGAGGCATGATTTCTGACGCACAAAACCATCCTCTTCCCCAACACACACAGGTTCCAGCCTCTCCTCTCCCATTCTGCACCGGTTTAACATCTGTCTGATTACAGTGCACACAATGAAATACTGGAAATGGGGGACCCTAACATGGCACACTGTTCAAACGAGCACTCACTCAACATTACTCAGGAGTCAGAACCTCCAGCTCATTTTCCTTCATGGTATTGAAAGTAGCTCTACCTCCTGACTATGTCAAGGCACATCAATCTCACTTCATACAATGTTACAACACAGGAGGCTGTTCAGCCCACTTTGTTAGCGTTGAGGAGAAGCTTTCCAGTGAACATAATGACATGAAAAATAGAAGCAGGAGTAAGCCATTCGAAGAGCTTCAAGCCGGCTCCACCATTCAACATGATCATAGCTGATCATTCAACTCAATCGCCTGTTCCTGCTTCCCCACCCCGATATCCTTTGATCCCTGTAGCCCCAAGTATTATGTCCAAATCATTCTTGAAATCATATAATATTTTGGCCCCAACCATTTTCTGTGGTGGTCAATTTTACTGATTTATTACTCTTGAGGTGAAGAAATTTATCCTCATCTCGGTCAGAAATGGTTTGCCCTGTATAGGTAAACTGTGAGCCCCCTGGTTCTGAACTCTCCATGTCATCAGAAACACTCTTCCAGTGTTTAGCCTGTCTAGTCCAGTTCGGAGTTTATGGGTTTCAACGTGATCCCGACCATCCTTCTGAATTCCAGTGATTATCATCCGAACCTATTTAACGTCTCCTCAGTCCTGCCATCCAGCCAACAGTCTGGCAAACTATCACTGGACTCTCTCCATCGCAACAGCATCCTTCCTCAGATAAGGAGAGTAAAACTGCACATAATACTCCCGGTGTGGCCCCACCAAAGACCTGAATAATTGCAGCTCCTGTACTTGACTCGCCTTGCTACCAAATCCAAAATTGCCTTCTTTATCACTTCCTGCACCTGCATGCTTACCTTCAGCAACTGGTAAGCAAGGATATCCCAGGTTTCATTGCACAGTTCCCCCTCTCAATTTAAAGCTTCAATCCACCTCTATCAAACTCCCTCCACTGCAATTTGGAAAAGCTACCAGAGCGTCTGTTTTCAGCCTCTCTTTAAGCAGAGTATTTCACCTGGTGAAGCGGTCAAATGCGCTGCCGTCGAGCAGCTCAAGGCTGCGTCCAGGCTAGCCTGGGAACAAACATTTATTTGAAAACAGTCAAGTGTTGCAGAAGGTATAAACACACTGAAGGAACAGAGGATGGCATACCCATGCAGAGCCTTCTCTCCAAACCAATCTCCCCTGGACAGGGTCGTGGGGAGCACTGTATCGCCAGCTTTCGATTCATCTTGTGTTACAGTCACCTGCGGGCAAACATCAGGCACATGTTACGGGGGAAGAAGCAACCATTGCTGGAACTGATGGTCAGCAAGACTCCATTCAACGGGTTCAACCCAACACCACCACAACAGACAGCTCCCAAAGTCAGCACAAACACTTAGCACAACAATTTGACACAAACGCAGGCAGACCGTAGATAAAACCCCTGATATACTACATTAGATTCCAAGTGATAACTCACTCATAGCTATCTGTTGCTCTCTACGTTAATCTCCCAAACCCTTTTTTACCAGGTAATTGCAGCAAATGCCTCATACGTGAGCTGGTCTCTGCTGCGTTTCCCCCAGTGGGGGCTGTTCTCTGCTGTGCATTTCCCCCAGTGGGGGCTGGTCTCCCCTGCATGTTTCCCCAGTGCCTGCTGGTTTCTGCTGAGTGTTTCCCCCAGTGGGAGCAGCTCTCCCCCGCGTGTTTCCCCCAGTGGGAATCGGTACCTGCTGGGGTCCCCAGTGTCTGCTGGTTTCTGCTGAGTATTTCCCCCAGTCTGAGCTGTTTGATTTCCCCACAGTGGGAGCTGGTATCTGCTGCCATAACAAGTGTGGGCCTCCCCACTGACAATGCACTCACCTTGCCCTTGCTGATGATAAAGCAAGTGTCTCCACTGGCTCCCTGCCTGACAATGTAGTCTCCCTCTTTGTAATGAGTCTGCAAAGCAACAACACAATATCACTATGCAACTTGGGGTCTTCTGCTCCATAGGGCTAATGTATCATTTATAGTGATAGAGAGTGGGAAGTGTGGATGGAAATCAGTGTCAGGGAGACCTGAAAGTGTCAGCTATGGCTTACCTTTTCAGCTCATTCAACACAATTTGTGACATAAACATGCAGTGTATCCAGTGGAGTGCAGAAGATTGAGGGGCGATCTGATTGAGATGTTTAAAAACACTGAAACATGTTTCGGAGGAGCCTCTCTCTTAATGTCCTGCATTTCAGGCAGTTTTGAAGAAAGAAATCCCTGGTTGCCTCGTGGAAGGCAAAATTAGATACTTGGCCGCATGAGGATTTTAGGGGGGGGGGTGGTGCAAGCAACGAGATTGAAGGAACGATTGAGATGGCAGCAGTTCAGGAAGCCTTTCAGTTTGGCTGGTGGAGGCTCTACAGTCAATGGTACAGTGAGGGGATTGGTGGACCACTACTGGGGGTAGGGATGCAGAGATTAGATTAGATTAAATTAGATTACTTACAGTGTGGAAACAGGCCCTTCGGCCCAACAAGTCCACACCGACCCGCCGAAGCGCAACCCACCCATACCCCTACATTTACCCCTTACCTAACACTACGGGCAATTTAGCGTGGCCAATTCACCTGACCCGCACATCTTTGGACTGTGGGAGGAAACCGGAGCACCCGGAGGAAACCCACGCAGACACAGGGAGAACATGCAAACTCCACACAGTCAGTCGCCTGAGGCGGGAATTGAACCCAGGTCTCAGGCGCTGTGAGGCAGCAGTACTAACCACTGTGCCACCGTGCCGCCCAGATCTTGGAAGGTTTTACAGATAAAGGAGGCTATGACAATCTGGAGGTGGTAACAGAATCTACTGCCTTGCAAGTGGCTCACCCATGATTTGGCTCACTTCAGACTAGCCATTTTTTTGTGTCACATTGAAAAATATACAACAGGAACAAAAATAATCTGACACGAGCAGAAAACACCAAAATGGCACGGGATATCTTAATGGAAGGCTTTTTGTCAAGGTAGACCTGAATTTCAGTTTAAACCTTTAGAACAATCACAGTCTTTGACCCAAAGCGTACACAGACCCAAACCTGAGCAGAGTGAAAATGCTGCACATTATGCAGTGTAATACTCTTGTTTTGCACACATAAGGTCATGCATATACAACAGAATAAATGTCAATATAAGCTAACCGAGAAAACATCACAACAACAGAATCTAATCCCACATCAATGTCAAAACTGTACGCCTGTCGGGGGAGGTAGAAGCACCCAGAGTTGCGCTGCTGTTAACCTCCAACGAACTCTGCACTCCTCACTCGAGCTGGCCCTCCCCATTGTGAACATGAGCCACAACTTTGGGTTTTGACCCATCAGCCACACCGTGGAATGGTGCGGGCGTCAGAAATGTCAGGCACTGCTGGAGACACCCAGCCGGTCTGGCAGTATCGATGAACAGAGAAGCAGGGAGAAAGAGTTAACCTTTCATCAGCTCTCCACGGATATGTCCTGGTCCAGTGAGATTCTGGGTTCCTGTTTCACATTTCCACCCACCGACAAGAGCAAAGTATTCCAATTCCTCAGGCTGGATGATGGACGGATCACCAGGTTTGAGATAGAATGATCAGCTGGATAAACTGGGCAGGATAAATCTGGACTTTTTCCACTCAAATGTAGGAGCCTGAAGTGACTTTAGAGAGGTTTATAAAATCACGAGGGGGGTGAAGATAAGGCGAATGGCAGGTATCTTTTCCCTCTGGTGATGGATTTCAAAACTCGGGGGCACACTTTCAAAGTGAAAGATTTTAAAAAGACACGAGAGCAATTTTCGTTGACACACGTGTGGTTTACAGTTCATGTGTGGAATGAACGTCCAGAGGAAGTGGTGGATGCAGGTACAGTTACAATGTTGAAAAGACATTTACAGGAGTAGAGAAATAAGAAATGTTTGGAGGGATGCGGGCCAAGTGCAAGCTGGGGCGGGATGGGGGGGGGGGGGGAAGGTGGGATTAGTTTAGTTTGAGATTAAGGCCAGTCTGGACTGGTTGGACCAGGGCTGTATGACTCTGTGACCAGCTCTCTCTATCAACCTGTGGTCCACTCTACATCAGGCAAAAATAACTGAGGTCACTGGGGGACTTTTTTTGCGGAAAACACATAAAATGGACAGAGGAAGTTACGAACATTCTTTCACTCATGGTGCTACCCATCTTGATCCCTGAGCCTGTCCTCAGCCACTTCATCAGGGTTCATAAGGACTTCGGCAAGGGGTTTTCTTGCCTGCCAGAATGTTACTGGAAGACGTCAGCCCACGGTATTCCAGAGTTCCCAGTCAAAGAAAGCAACCGAACCTGGGGAGGAAAAGCTGAATGGGATCACGGAACCTCAACCGTACCTCCTCGAGCACATCAGCGAATTTGCTCAGAACTTCCTCCTGAAGATTACGGAAGGAGGGGACACTGCGGAGAGAAAGAGGTTTGTGAGGAGGGTGGTTGAATGAGCGGCAGCAGCACACCCCACAAACTCTCTCATTGCAAGCATGGGACTGCCCGATGACAAGCAGAAAGACGAGGCGCACCATTCACAATCCCACAATTCAAAATTGCCCCTTTCAAAACCGAAACGCTTTTTGCAAATTGTTAACTGCAGAAAAGCAAAGCCAATACCCTGTAACAAATCAATTCCAAGCTTATCGATCTCAGGACTTTTGATTCTCCTCCTGTCAATATCGGAGATCTGCCTCCTCCCTCCAACCAGGATCTTTGTTTAAGCAGGTGAGAGTGAGGACTGCAGATGCTGGAGATCAGAGCTGAAAATGTGTTGCTGGAAAAGCGCAGCAGGTCAGGCAGCATCCTCCTGTTCCTTGGATGCTGCCTGACCTGCTGCGCTTTTCCAGCGACTCATTTTCAGCTCTTTGTTCAAGCAGCTGTGTGGATACTGACAGGAGTGAAGATGGGAGCAAGATGCAGGGTGGAAAGAGAGGGAAAGCAAAACATTTTTGTGAAAAGGCGCAATTAAAGCTGGGAAAAAAAAGTTTGCAAAGAAAATTAAATGTGAAAAACGAACAAACCCGAATAGTTGGTCCGTATTGCCGGGCTGGAATTATTGTTCAGCATGTCAGGGATACTAGCACAGCTCTCTGTCCAACTGTCCATCAGCAGCTGCTGCTGCTGCTCATCCCACTGCATTGTACTGAGGGCTCTATATCAAACTAAAAGGGATGTCAAAGGAGGACTGTGATTTGATTGGCTAATAAGGGCTCTACAGAATTTGAATCTGTGTTAGCTTGAATCTTGTTCATTTACTGGTTACAACTTTCAAAAGTAGGGATACAAAAAAAAGTTAAGAATTAAAACAAATTCAAAACTAACTAAATAAGAATGGAGGGTCAGGTGATGCGTTGTGTTCTGCATGATGTGGGAGCTGATGGACACCATTGTGATTCCCCTGAACCACGTCTGTGGTAAATGTTGGTTGCTGGGACAACTCCAGCTCAGAGTCGATGAGCGAGAGTCTGAGCTTCAAACATTATGACACTTCAGGGAGGGGGACAGTTACCTGGACGCTGTGTTTCAGGAGATAGTCTAAGGGATGTGACTAACTAACTTGAATTGAGTCAGTGGTCAGGGACAGGAAGCTGTGGCTTTGAGTGAGGCAGCTGGAGGGATCCAAGACATGGAGCCTCAGCCCCTGCCCTTTTCCAACAGGTTCAAGAGTTTTACTCCCTGGGTGGATGGGAATGGGGACTTCAGGGAGGATGGAGCTGACTGACCACAAGCACCGTGTTGGAGGGAGCCATTTATGTGGCGGGAGGAGAGACGAGAAATGTTGTTGTAATTGGAGATAGTATAGTTAGAGGTGTCGACCCTATTCTCTGTGACCAGGATCGAGAGTCCCAAAGGACGTGTTGCTTGCCTGGTGCCCGGGATGGGGATATCTCATCTGAGCTGCAGATGAACTTGGAGGGAGAGGATAAAGATTCAGTGGTCATGGTCCACAGAGGTACCAACAACTTAGATTAAATTAGGGCGGAGGTTCTGCTAAGGGAGTATGAACAACTAGGAGGTAATTTAGAAAGCAGAACCAAAAAAAGTAATCATCTTTGGATTACCACCTAAGCCACGAGCTAATTGGCACAGGGTCATTAAGATTAAGCAGGTAAGTGCGTGGCTCAAAGATTGGTGTGGGACACTGGCACAGGCACTGGGGAAGAATGGACCTGTTCCGATGGGACTATCTTCATATGAACCGTGCTGGGACCAGAGTCCAAATGAATCGCACTGTTAGGGCAAGAGACAGGGGTTTTGAACTAAATTGGCGGCAGGGAGAAAGGGTTCAGTTGTCATGGAAATTAGGCAACCCACATTCAAGGAAGAGATGAGAATGCAGAACTCAGGAGAGATTGTTAAAATCTCTAGCACAGATACAATTAGGACCGAGTGTATGGAAAGTGTTAGCAACCAAACTTCAAGCACACCGGACAAACGAATGACAATGAGAAGAGAGAAGGTCAATAGAGGACTGAAAGGGTTATATCTGAATGCACACAGTATAAAGAATAAAGTAAATGAGTTTGTGGTGCAGATTGAAAATGGCAGCAATGACGTGGTAGGCATCACCGAGACACGGCTGCAAGGACATCAGGATTGGGAGCTGAATACTCAAGGATAAATATTCTATCGAAAAGATAGGCAGGTGGGCAGAGGGAGTGGAGTTGTCTTTGCGGTGTGGTGGAGCCCACGAGGGAATATTAGATTTAGAGTGACACAATGAGGCAGACTTGATAAAGGAGCTAACGGTGAAGGAATCCTTTGGAGGCAGTGATCATAATGTGATTGAATTTACTCTGCAATTTGAGAAGGCAGAATCAGAGGTGATAGTATTACAGCTGAACAAAGGCAACTCCAGAGGCATGAGGGAGGAGCTGGGTAGAATTGACTGGGAGAGGAGCCTAGCAGGAAAGACAGTGGAACAGCGATGGCAGGAGATTCTAGGAGTAATTCAGGAGACACAGACTGTAGAGATTCATCCTGAGGATGAGGCAACCGTGGCTGAGTAGGGAAGTCAGTGATAGCATCAAAGCAAAAGAGAAAGCATCTAATGTGGCGAAGGGCAGTGTGAAACCAGAGGATTGGGAAGCTTCCAAAGGGCAACAACAAAAAAAAGAAATAAGGAGGGAGAAGATTAAATATGAGGGTAAGCTAGCCAGTAATATAAAGGAACTCTGTAAGAGTTTCTTTAGATATATAAAGGACAAAAGAGAGGCAAAAGTGGACAGTGGGCACTGGAAATTGACGCTGGAGAGAGTGTAATGGGGAACAAGGAAATGGCTGAGGAACTGAATAATTACTTCACATCATTCTTCACGGTGGGAGACACATGTAATATTCCAAAGATTCAAGAGAGTGAGGGACAGAGCTGAGTATGGTGTCCTTCACCAAGGAGAAGGTGCTAGAAAAACTGAATGGCCTGAAGGTGGATAAACCACCTGAATCAAATGGACTCCACCCCAGAGTTCAAAGGGAGATAGACGAAGAGATAGCGAAGGCGTTAGTGGTGATCTTTCAGCAATTGCTAGAATCAGGTAGGCTCCCATAGGACTGACAAATCACTAACGTGACACGCCTGTTTAAAAAGGGACTAAGACAAAAGATTGAAAATTCCAGTGAGATTAGCCTAACCTTAGCCATTATGAAGGTTGAGATTTCTGAATACTTGGGAGTGCATGGTAAAATAGGGCAAAGTCATCTTGCCTGACAAATATGCTCGAATTCTTTGAGGAAGTAACAAGCAGGTTAGACCAAGGAGAGCCAATGGATGTTATCTACCTGGACTTCAAGAAAGCTTTTGACAAGGTGCTGCACAGGAGGCAACTAAGTAAGATGAAGGCCCATGGTGTCAGAGGCAAAGTGCTAGCATGGATAGAAGCCTGGCAGAAAGCAGAGAGTGGGGATAAAAGGGTCCTTATGAAGATGGTTGCCAGTGACAATTGGTGTTCCACAAGGCTGTGTTGGGACCACAACTTGGCACTTTGTACATTAACCATCTGGATGAAGAAACTCAAGGCATTCTGGCTAAATTTACAGAAGACACAAAGATAGGTGGAGAGACAGGTAGCATTGAGGAGGCGATAGGCTGTAGGATTTGGGCAGGTTAGGACCATGGACAAGGAAGTGGCAGATGGAATGCAACGCGGGAAGGTGTGAGGTCATGTACTTTGGTCAAAAGAATAGAGGCATGGACTAATTTCTAAATGGAGAGAAAAATCTGAAATCTAAAATGCAAAGAGACTTGGGAGATCTAGTCCAGGAGGTTAGAAGGATTGGGGGGGGGGGGGGGGGGGAAATGGGGAATCTAATTGAAACGTACAGAATACTGAATGGCCTGGACAGACTAGATGTTGGGAAGATGCTTCCATTGGGAGGTGAGACTTGCTCCCGATGGCACAGTCTTAGAGTAAAGAGAAGATGTTTTAACATGGAGATAAGGAGAAACTTCTTCAGCCAGAGAGTGGTGAATCTATGGAATTCATCGGCACGGAAGGCTTTGGAGGCCAGGTCACTGAGGATATTTCAGACTGAGATAGGTTGGTTCTTGAATATCAAGGAGATCAAGGGTTATGGAGCGAAAGCGAGAGAATGGGGTTAAGAAATTTATCAGTGATGATTGAATGGTGGAGCAGACTCTGAGTAAATGGCCTAATTTCTGCTCCAATGTCTTGTAGTCTAATAGGTCAGAACCCCTCCTGGACTGAAACACTCGACAGAAATAAAATATAACTTGCAGCTTCCTGTGCAGACTCACACAGCAAACATCTGCGAGTACGGTTCTGTTGAGAGGACTGGATGACATCGAGCAATTGGACAGCACATTCAGCAATTCTGCAGTGTGAATGTTGGCCAGGTTCTCTGCCCATAATATTACCCCACTCCAAACTGAACTCCCGCTCAGCCTGAACTCCTCCAAAAGACTGCTTCTGAGGTCACACTAAATCTCAGGCATCCAGTCGAGGACGGGTGCACAACTGCTTTGATTTTAAAATTCTCATCTTTGTATTCAAATCCTCTTATGACCTTGCATCTCTATGCCTTGGTAGCTTTTCTGCCTTTCAATGCTCTGAGATAACAGGACGGTCACAGCACAGGAGGAGGCCACTCAGCCTATCTGAGCCCATTCCTGCAAGAGCTGCTCAGCTCGTCCCACACCACTGCCCTTTCCGTGCAGCCTCAACAACTTCCTCCTCTTCTGATCATTATCCAAGTCCCCGTTCAAAGTCACAGGGGAATCTGCTTTCATCATGTTCTGGGCAGTGCAGTTCAAATTCAAACCAGTCGCTGTTAAACTATTATTTCTTAATTCCTGTGAGAGTTACTGATCACTTCAATCAGTATCTTCTGGTTTATGTTTCCACAATTTTGGCCTCTTGGGCACCCATGACTGTAATCGCACCAGGTCTGTTTCCACACTGTAGGCAATCTAATCTAAAATAACTGATGGCTGTACCAATCGCAGTCTACAACCAAAGCTCTGGAATTCCTTCCCTTAACCTCTATACATCCCTCTGTTGCTCAATATCCACCTCTTTGAAGAAGCTATTGGTCTTCTGCCTTGAAGGTGTCCAATATTTTTTGTTTCAATCGATGCTTGCGAAGCAGCTCAGGGAAGTTTAAAGCATTTTGTAAATGCAAGCTGTTCATGTTAGAACAACCAATGGCAGTAAATCTGCAGCATGAATTCAGTCATGCATCCTGTGTTGGACTGCAGGGCGAGTCGAAGCATTTCTGTTCTCTATAGCGTGTCACTCCTTGTCCCAGTGAATGCTGCTGTTACATGTAAACCGTTAACAGGAAGAATGCATCCCAAGGCATGTGAAGTGAGTGAACTTTGAACTTTGACCTTGCTTCACATGGACTTCGGAATAAAACGCAAACCTCACAAGATGGATGGGGTGCAAGCAACATTGTGTCCCTAGGATAGCTGCCCATCCATGAGAAACTCAGAATTTGCCTGGTGAGAAAGAGATTTGTTGAGACAGCCTGACCGATCTGTAATGGAAATCCAACTTTGTGTCAAAATGGATGCTGAAACTTTTGTGACAGTCAAAAAAAAACTGTTCTCTTGGGTAAAGCTCCGTTCATATGGATCTTCTCTGTTCTGCCTGTAAGTCACTCGTTAGCCCTTGCCTTCTGTCCAACACTGAAGAATGCGAATGTTTGATTGCAGGGATGCAGACATTTAAAAAAAAAGTTGAAAAGGCAAACAATTGGATTCAAAGTGGAAAGATACAAAAGAAACACTGACTCCTTAAAGTTTCCGAGTAATTGAGGTCTAATGTTCTGGTCAGTTCATGTGTGAGGACAGGTTGCCGAGTCCTGGAGGGTGAGTATGTCTTTGTGTTACTCGATGTACAGGTTGCGTCTCTCTGAGCCACTGCATCTGTGTTTGTTGCTTTATCCTGCCAACACTCGCCCACCTGACCCTGTAAATTTTAGCACTTGTGAAGTGCAAATAATTGGACCTAGAAGTGGAGAATCCACGGGAGTTAGTGCTGAAGTGAAATGGGAACAAGACGGTGGCGTCAAAACCATGGAGTGAGGGCTTTTCCTTCAGATTCCAGTCGCCCTTCCAATCTGCATGATCAGGTGGGAATAAGCAACAGAAAAAAAAACAGATGGCAGACAGGGAAGTTTGGACTGAGTAGTAGGTTTTGAGCTAAGTGTGGGATATAAGGTGTGCCATTATCTATGTTTCAATATCATTTATTTTAGAGTTTCAATTCAAATTAATGACATATGGGTTTTGGTCTCTGTCTGAAGGTGTTTGCTTTAAAAAGCAGGCTGACACAGATAGCTCTTGGAGGAGAATGGGAATTTGTTTTCATTGAGTCTTTTATAAATGTACAAAATAAACAGTTGTGCAATAGGTTTCATCTTAGAAGGTCAGTGAATGATTGTTTTTCCCATTTGGTTAAGGGAAACAGCCGTAACTCGGAAAATGCCTTTGACTTTCTGCTTGGTCAGTTTGCTGAAGTCTTGGCTGAAGTTAGATGTCTCAGACTGTTGAGTCTTGAGAAAGAATAACAGTTGAGAACTGTTAAGAAATAAGTTGAATCTAAGGAGTTTAGTTCGAAAATTCTGAACTGGAAGTGTTTGGTTAAAACCCTGAAGGGGTTATGTGAAACAGAGAAAGTCTAAGATCAGTTGTAGGAAGAAATCAAGAAGAGTATAAAAGGGATTGAAACCACATCAAAGTCAAACCCTGTGCGTGTCAGAGTATGGAATTCTCTGACGTTTCAGGACTGGAAAGAGATGCTATTGGGGTTAAAGAGATTAGAGTTTACCATGCATTTTGAAATCTTTAAACATGTGCCATTTGTAAATAGTTCAGTTTATTCTATTTATCTTCAATTGTTTCAATCGTTCACACTACTCGAGATATAACCAGTTTAAGTTTTAGCAAGACTTCCCTATTTTATCGTCCTTTCCTTTTCAAATGAAGGTCAACATTCATTTGCCTTCCAAGATGCTAGATTTTTGTGATTTCTGCAGCGGACCCCCAAATCCCTCTATGCTGTAGCTTCTTTCAATTTTACTGCATTTAAAATATACTCAGTTCTTCTATTCCTCCTGTCAAAGTACATAACTTAACATTTTTCTATGTTATGTTCCATCTGCAGAGCCTTCACCCGTTCATTTGACCTGTCTCTATCTCTCTGCAGATTCTGTGTTACCCTCCCCACTTGCCTTCCCACCTGATTTTGTCTCATTCACAACATGGCGACAGAGTGTTCACTTTGCTCATCCATATGTACTGTGAATAACTGTGGCCCCAGTTCTGATCCTTGTGGCACTCTGCTAGTTACCACATTATCCTGACTTGCAGATGTAGGGTTGCTCCTTCAGTGCTACTGGGTGAAATTGCCTCCCTCACTGCGCTGTGGGCGGGTGCATCTAAACACATGGACAGCTGGCTCACCACCACTTTCTCAAAGGAACGGAAGGAAGGGGAAACAAATGCTGGTTGAGCCAACATCACTCCCATCCAGTGAATATTAAAATGATGGCCAGAAAGACAGAACAATGGGCAGGGGAGCAGAAAGGAGAATTGAAGGGTGACAGAGGACAGAACAGGGTGAGCATCCATGGGGATGGGAGACACCAGGCCTGGTGGTTTTGCTCAGGTTATGTTTGAAAAAATGCACTGGACATGCCGAGGCTTTTCCAAGGTGACGTTGTTCCTCAGCCTCTCCTGAATACCATTTACCCAATTCTCAAGGTACACCATGGACCCTCCATAATAAATCAGTGTGATCAGACACATGATGCTCCTTAAAAGCCCACTAAGGGGCAACTGGTCACACAGCGGGTGGTGCGTGTATGGAATGAGCTGCCAGAGGAGCTGGTGGAGGCTTGGACAATTACAACATTAAAAGACATCTAGGAAGGGTTTAGAGGGGCGAAGCAAATGGGACTAGGTTAGCTTAGGATTAGTGGTCAGCACGGTGGAGTCGGACCACTGTGCAACTTTACGACTCAATGTGATTCCACATCAAGTCTTGTTTGGAAATACTCCCCATGAAGGGGACCTTTCATGAAGTCAAAGGGATTACAGAAATGCAAATCTTCGCTGTTTCAATCGCTTGGAACCTGACACTGAATCAAACTGAATTTAAATGTCAGATGGCTCTGACAAGAGGGAAGAAACTCCAGACCTTTACTCTGCAATTGAGCGTGGCGACACAAGGAACAGGAGATGGAGTTAGGAAGTGGACAGTTACCTTTTGAGAAGTTCCATATGCTCAGCGTGTTTAATCAACCCCGTTCGCATCATAATTGTTTGGAAACATTGCCGATCGATGGCCCAGAGCTTGATGTTAGTGAGGGCTGCATGGGGAAAAAAATTAAGCGCACATTTATAAAAGAATTTCTCCCATCTATTTTTTTCTACGTATGATGGGGTACTGCAAACATGGCTGTACTATCTCAGAAAACTATAAGCTTTTTCAAAGATCCTCCAACATTTATTACACCCTGTAGTCATTAAAACTACCCAATTTGGAAGTCTTGCCTGGTTTAGAAGTTATTAAACCAGACAAGAAGGGACTGCGATGAATTGATCTTCCTCGATGAAACCTGCTTACAAATAATTTTAGCCAAAGTAAAGAGTATCTTGAACATCGAGGATCACTGTTGGGTGTATTCAGGAGAAAACAATTATGGTCTCGCAGGCCCCAGAGAAATCTGATTCTGAAATCATTCGTGCCTCTCTCTTTAAGAACTTTTATCAGGAGCAGATGTGAAGATGAGGAAATATTTTAAAGTTTTAGATCTTTAAAATGCACTAGATTGCTTTCGACATAGTTTACTTAATGTTAGATTTCTCTGATGGAGTAATGTTACTTTTCTCAATTTATTTTTTTTACTAACATGTAACTTTTTAATAAATGAGCATTGGGCGGCACGATGACACAGTGGTTAGCACAGCTGCCTCACAGCGCCAGGGACCCGGGTTCAATTCCCACCTCGGGCGACTGTCTGTGTGGAGTTTGCACATTCTCCCCATGTCTGTGTGGGTTTCCTCGCACAGTCCAAAGATGTGCAGGTTAGGGTGAATTGGCCATGCTAAATTGCCCGTAGTGTTAGGTACATTAGTCAGGGGTAAATGCAGGGAATAGGTCTGGGTGGGTTGCTCTTCGGAGGGTTGGTGTGGACTTGTTGGGGCCTGTTTCCATACTGTAGGAAATCTAATCTAATCAATGCATTCAAAATTAATTTCCATTTAGAATAAGTGAAAAATAAAGTCAAATGATTCACTCATACTCCCCCTTGTGCCAATCCGACAATATCCACTCACACAGCACCTTTGACACAGTAAACCATCCCAATCTGCTTCTCAACATTTGACACCAAGCCATTTAAGGGAATCTTTGGGCAGATGGCCAAACGCTTCATCAGGGAGGTTGGTTTTAAGTCATGAGTTGGAGGAGGAAGGAGAGAGGCGAACAGATTTACAGCGGGAATTTCAGATCTTCAATCCCAGATGCAAAAGGTTAATTGATTCTTAACTGACAAAGCACAAGAGGCTGGAATTTGTGGACCAGAGAGATCTTGGGCGGGTTGTACGGCTACAGGAGGTTTGGGAGGGCATATGAAACCATGGAATAAGACGATCAAAATGGAGGCATTTCCCGATCAGAAACAAATGTTGATTTATTGAACACTGAAGTGCTTATTTGAACGGAACATGGTGAGTGTTCAGAATGCCCAGTAGTAATCATTAAACTATAAGACGTAAGAGCAGAAGTTACGCCATTCAACCCATCAAGTCTGCTCCACCATTGAACAAAGGCTGTCATGTTTCGCAACCCCATTGTCCCACTTTCTCCCCATCACCATTGATCACTTTGATAATCAAGAACCTATCGATCTCGGCCTTAAATTTACTCAATGACCTGGCCTTCACAGCCTTCTGTGGCGGTGAATTCCTTCAATTCACCACTCTCTGACTGAAGAAGTTTCTTCTTATCTCTGTTCTAAAATGTCTCCTCTTCACTCTAAGGCTATGCCCTCGGGTCCCAGTCTCTCCTACCAACAGAAACATCTTCCCGACATCTGCTCTGCACAGGCCGTTCAGTATTCTGAAAGTTTCAAACCTCCATCAAATATTGACCCAGAGTGCTCAAAGGTTCCTCCTATGGTAAGCTCTTCATTCCTGGGACATCCTTCCTGAGACATGGAGCCCAAAACTGCGTACAATACTCAAAATATGGCCTGACTAGAGCCTCAGAAATATATCCCAGCTTTTATATTCAAGACCTCTCAAAATAAATGCCATCATTGCATTTGCCTTCCTAACTACTGACTCAACCTGCATGCTTACCTGGACAGCATTCTGGACTAAAACTCCCAAGTCGCTTTGTACTTTAGACCTCTGAATGTTCTCCCCATTGAGAAAATAGTCTATGCCTCTCTTCTTCCTACCAAAGTGCATGACCCCACACTTTCCCAAGTTGTATTCAATCTGCCACTTATTGGCCCACTCTCCCAACCTATCCAAATCATTCTGCAGCCTCCCCAACTCCTCAATGCTACCCGTCCCTCCACCTATCTTTGTATCACCCATAAACTGAGCCAGAATGCCTTGAGTTCCTACATCGAGATTGTTAATGTATAAAGTGACAAGTTGTGGTCCCAATATTGACCCTTGTGGAACACCATTCGTTACTGGCTGCCATTCTGAGAGAAAAAAAGACTTTTATTCCAACTCTCTGCTTTCTACCAGATAGCCAAGCTTTTATCCATGCTAGTATCTTGTCTCTAACACCATGGGACATTATCCTACTTAGCAGCCTCTTGTGCGGCACCTTGTCAAAGGCCTTCTTGAAATCCCGGTAGATAACGTCCATTGGGTCTCCAATCCAGAATCTGGTTTCCAGCATCTGCAGTCATTGTTTGTACCTCGTTGATTTTAACCCTACTGCGAATCCTCTTACAAGGATGCCTGCCTTGAAGATGTTTTCCTCCTCTCTCGACAAGAATCTCAGGGAGTCCCTCTCCCACCACAACTCCCAGCTCATTTCCTCTGCCCTGACTCTATGTTACTTTCTCCCCACCCCCACCCTCCTCTAGCTTATCTCTCCACGCTTCAGGCTCTCGGCCTTTATTCCTGATGAAGGGCTTTTGCTGCTCCTTGGATGCTGCCTGAATTGCTGGGCTCTTCCAGCACCACTAATCCAGAAAGATGCTCGATACTTTGTCAAAGAATTCCAGCAGATTTGTCAGGCATCACCTCCCCTTGATGAAACCATGTTGACTTTACCCTATTTTACCTCACACTTCCAAGTATTCAGAAATCTCATCCTTCACCATCAACTCTAAAGTCTTACCAATGATTGAGGTTAGGCTAATTGGCCTGTCATTGTTATGGACTACCTTAAGTTGATGGAGAATGAAAGACTTTCAGAAATGCATTGGTCAAATGATCACAAAGAAATAGATAAGGGCTTCAACAGCAAATGAGCTGAGGCACGTGTTATGGACCAGACCAAACCCCCTCAATATATTTTAAAGGTATCCGAGACCCTAACATTTTCTTATTTTAAGTTAGATATGAAATATCATGCTTCCAATGCATTGCAACTGGTCAAACGATTCAAAATGTAACAGAACACAATTCATTTAAACATTTCAGTTAAAACATAAACAAAAGGAAGAGGAATTTAGAATAACTTAACAAGTGGAAAACTTAACCGAATAATAGATCTAGTATCTATTACTAATTAACTGTTCCAATGTAGTAACATCCCATAAACACACTCTTTGGCTAAAAGGCAAATTCAGTCATTAATTCTCAAATGCAGTTCTCCATTCCAGGAGGAAAAAGAAACATCAAGAGAAAATTTAGAGAAAGGTAGCAGCTGGGAGAAATTTACTCAAGCTTCCAGCTGCTTTCAGACTCCTAAGGCTTCTGCTCAAAACTAAACCTAAAAAAACAAACTCAAAAGTAGAAAGATTGGTTTGTGAGAGCTGGCCACACCCAGACTGCTCCATTGTTCCAACTTGGGGGGGAAAAAACCCAAGGGCTCACAAATTGTTTACTTTCTTAGAGACAGCTCAGCACCTCTGCCTTACAACCTCTCTTCAAAAAAAAAATAGCCTCTTAAAGTGACAGCATCGTCACATGTGGTCAGAGGCAAGCCACACTGAAGCTGATCAGAAATAGTGAGGAAAGTGGTCAAAGAAAACATGTAAATACCTTCAGAATTGGATTGAAGGATGGCGCTGGTGGAGGAGAAAAATTAGATTTGGCCAGGCACACGGATAGCTCATCGTCTTGCTCCTATCCAATAGGTCAAATATGAAAGTGGACCTGGAAAATGGAGAGCTGTATTTCCGACCCCTTCCTGACATGGAGACGTGACTTAGGAAAACTTTGGACTTCTTTCTCAAAGTTTCCCTCAAAAGCTTGGCACACTGATCCCCTTGCTCCGCAGAAGGTGCAGCAAAGCAAGTACTATCACGATGGTAATGCAAGCCATCAATGTTTGCGATAGGTCAGGGCAGGGCCAGCACAAACCTTGTGGAGAGACACAATCCGAGTCCAAATCAAACTAATTTGTATTTCGGGTTGTTCCTCTGGATCTGGCTGCTTTTGTCCCAGACGATCAAGAGCTGCAGGCTAACCTCAAGATTAAAGGAGTGATAGAATGCATGAATTTTCAATGCTCTTCACCTTCAAACGGTAAATAAAATCAGATCGTGTGTAAATTCTGCTCAGACTCACAACTGAGACAGACTCACATGAAACTAGTTCAGGATGAGTTATTGATGAAGCCCCGAGACAACTCCTCACCTTCAGCTGAAGACTGACCCATTCTTTCCTGTCAGCACCCATTAGATGGTTCTACCTTTCAGTCTCTCCATTATTAAATTGTACACGATCTGCAACTAGATGTTTTGCCTTAAAGGAGGAGTTCTAAATATCTGCACTTTTTCAGACTTCAAATAAATGTCAGCAGATTCATGTATTTTTATTCAAGTTTAATCTGCCAGTTAAGATACAGACAACGTCACAGAAAAGGATGTGGCCATTCAGCCCTATTCTGCCACTTAATTGAAGCACCTTCATTCCATTGACCTGAAATGGATTTATTTGGTTCCGTAACTATAAATAACTAATAAAACTTACCATTCACGAAATCAGGTCATTTGGTCCACCTCGCCTGATTATATGGATAAAGCAGCCAAGTCCACAGGAGCAACAGGAATATAAATCAGTTTGCCTTGGAATCTGATCAAGTCTGTCCACAGAGGTCTGTGTTGCCCCTGGCCTTCATACATCACAGTCTAAGGCAGGGCTGAAACATTCCATTCGACAAATCCCTCGAAATATCTTTTGCTTTTTTTGACAATCACCTTGAACGTGTGCCTTCACGTCCGCGTTCCCTCCGCCAGTTGCAATTGCTTTTCCCCATCTACTCTGTTCCGAACCCTCATGATTTTGAAGCCCTTGGCTGAATCTCCTCTCAATCCTCCCTGAGCAAAAAAGCACCCCCCGGCTTCTCTGAGCTGATCACAGAACTGAAGTCCCTCATTTGTTTGTACACCCTCTCTCATGTCTTTGCATCCTATCCAAAATGTGGTGCCCAGCACTGCACTTCATTCATCTAATTACATTGCAGTATATCACAGATGCATTTTTAAAACACTTTCTCATCTATTTGCTCCCTTCAACGATTTGTGAAAATATGCTCTTTGATCTTCTCCTTTAGATTTGTTTACTTTATTTGAGGTTGCTTTCCTCTCATGAGGTTCCCAAAATGCATCACTTCACATTTCTCTGCATTAACTTTCATCTGCACACGATTGCCCAAGCACGAATCTCAGGTTTTTTTGCAGTCCATCACTATCTTTCCCACAGTTCACAAAATCTCCAAGTTGTGTTTCTGTCGACAATATTTTGAACTGGAGTACTGCACACCCAAATCATAAGCACCAAAAATCTTGAGGTGAAAAATGTTATTCAGAAGCAGGCACCGGGCTGTCAAGTTGGTATCTTAACCAGCAGTTTAGTGATTGCGAAGTCAAGCATGTGACTTGAGCAATGTCCAGCGCGACTGACCCAAACAACGAGCCAGGTAATAACATCAGCCAGTTTTAGCTGGGCGAGTCCTTCATCCTCCTTGGCTCGGAAACAAATTATCCCTACACCACATATACATTGTCCATTTCAATGCTCTTGCCTATTGACCTGATCTGCAATTGAATCACAGAGGACAATAAGAATCTGCCAAACGACAGTCAGGACTACAGATGACTACACTGTCGATCATCTCCTTTTGCATCAACAGTTTTATTTCAAATCATTGAAAGCAAAGTTGAGAGCGCAGTTCATATCTTATTTTTAATTCACTCATAGGATGTGTTTGGACCAGTATTTATTTCTCAGAGGGAAGCTTAGAGTCAACCACATGTAGGCCAGACCAGGTAAGGATGGTAGTGTCCTTCCCTGAAGGATGTGGCTGAACCAGATAGGTTTTTCTGACAATCAACAATGGATTCACAGTCATTGTTAGACTCTAAGTTCCAGATTTTTATTGAATTCACAATCCACCATCCCAAGTCCTCCAAACATTAGCTGTATTGCTAGATTAATAGTCCAGCGATGGAATGAGCTGCCAGAGGAAGTGGTGGAGGCTGCTACAATTGCAACATCTAAGAGGCATTTGGATGGGTATATGAATAGGAAGGGTTTGGAGGGATATGGGCTGGATGCTGGCAGGTGGGACTAGATTGGGTTGGGATATCTGGGTCGCATGGACGGGTTGGACAAAGGGTCTGTTTCCCTGCTGTACATCTCTATGACTCTGACTCTGTGTCGTCTGAGAGCAAGGAAAGTTCTGATAAACTTGCATAAAACACTGTTCTGGTCTTGACTGGAGTGATGTGTCCACCCTAATTCAGGAAGACTGTGAAGGCATTGGTGAGGGTGGAGAAAGGATTCTTGCCAATGGTTCCAAGGGCTGAAAAACCTCAGTTGCATAGGCAGGCTGATGAACTCGGGACTACGTTAGTCAGAGAGTCATACAACATGGAAACAGACCCTTCGGGCCAACCAGTCCATGCCAAACAGTCCCACCTGCCTGCTCCTGGCCCACATCCCTCCAAACCTCTCCTATTTATGGATCCATCCAATCGTAATTGTACCCACATCCACAACCGCCTCAGGAGGTTCACTCCTCCCCTGTGTAAAAAATGTGCCCGTTACATCTTTTTGAAATCTATCTCTCCTCTCACCTTCAAAATGTGCCTCTTAGATATCAGAGTCATCAAGTCCTCCAGCATGGAGACAGGCCCTTTGGCCCAAACTGATCCATGCTGACCAACAGGTCAGTCCACCCTAACCCCATTTCCCTGCAGTTGGCCCATAACCTGTTAAACCTTTCCTATCCTTGTATTTGTCCAAATGCCTTTTAAATGTTGGTAATGGCCCTGCCTCAACCTCTTCCGCTTTCCATTTTGTACCACCCTCTGTGTCAAAAAGTTGACCCTCAGGCTCTCCTTTATTCACTCCCCTCTAACCTTAAGCTGATGTTCTCTAATTCTTGATTCCCCAACTCTGAGTGCATTCACCTTATCCAGGCCTCTCATGATCTTATACACCTCCATAAGGTCCCCCCTCGGTCTTCTTTGCTCTAAAGAAAAAGTCCTAGCTTGTCCAGCCTCCCTCTGTAACTCAGACCCTTGAGTCCTGGCAACATCCTTGTAAATTTCTTCTGCACTCTTTCCAGTTTAATAACATCCTTCCTACAACACGGTGACCAGCACTCAACACAATCCCCAAAGTATGGCCTCACCAACATCCTGTATAACTGCAGCCTAACTTCCCAACTTCTATACTCAATGCCCTGACTGATGAAGGCCAGTGCGCCAAAAGTTGCCTTCACTGCCCTGTCTACCTGTGGCTCCACTTTCGGAGAACTGTCGATCTGAACTCCAAGATCCCTCTGTTCCACTACACTCCTTAAGGCCCTGCCGTTCACCATGAAACTCCTACCTTGATTTGACTTTCCAAATGCAAGACCTCATACTTATCCATATTAAATTCCGTTTGCCATTTATCAGCCCACTTCCCCAGCTCCAACCCGAGGCACTGCACTCATCACAGGCCTCCTGTCCTACAAACATCTTTCCATTTTTACCCTCGGTTTCCTCCCATCAAGCCAACTGCGTTTCCAATTTTCCAGCTTGCCCTGGATTCCATGCGATCTAACCTTCCAGAGCAGCCTATGATGTAGAACCTTATCAAAGGCCTCCCTGAAATCCAGAGAGATGACATCCACTGCTTTACCCTGGTCAACCTTCCAGGTCACTTCCTCAGAGGATGCTAACAAATTGATGAGGCATGATCTGCCACTCACAAAGCTGTGCTGACGACTCCTCATCAAACCCTGTCTTTCCAAATACTTGTATATCTTATCCCTCAGAATCCTCTCAAGTAATTTACTCACCAGAGACGTTAAACTTACTGGTCTATAGTTCCCAGGCTTTTCTTTGCAGCCCTCCTTGAATAATGGCACAACATTAATTACCTTCCAGTTTTCTGGGACCTCACTGTGGCTGTAAAAATCTCAGCCAGGGTCCCCGCAATTTCTTCTCTACCCTCTTGCAGTGTTCTTGAATCTATCTGGTCAGGACCAGGAGATTTATCCACCTTCATACATTCTAATACATCCAATATCTCTTCTCCTGTGATATGGACTGTCCCCAGGATGTTACCACAAAGTTTCCCAAGTCTTCATGTCTTTCTCCATGGCAAACACAGAGGAGAAACATTCACTGAGAACAATGCCCTTGAAACTCCCCTTCTTGGGGAAAAGACAACTACCTTCAACTCAATCTATACCTCCTATTATTTTATAAAGTTTTATCAGGCCACCTCTCAATCTCCTATGCTCCAGTGAAAAAGGTCCCAGCCTTCCACATTGGGCAACATCCCGATAAATCTCCTCTGAACCCTCTCCAGTTTGATAATATTCTCCCTATAACTGGGCAACCAGAATCGGACATAGTGCTCCAGAAGAGACCCCACCAACGTCCTGTACAAACTCCTGAGGACTTGAAAGTCACTAAAAGTCAGGGCGGCACGGTGACTCAGTGGTTAGCACTGTTGCCTCACAGCGCCAGGGACCCGGGTTCAAATCCTGCCTCAGGCAACTGTCTGTGTGGAGTTTGCACATTCTCCCCTGTGTCTGCCTGGGTTTCCTCCGGGTGCCCTGATTTCCTCCCACAATCACAAAGATGTGCAGGTTAGGTGAATTGGCCAAGCTCAATTGCCCATTAGTCAGGGGTGAATATAGGGGAATGGGTCTGGGTGGGTTGCTCTTTGGAGGGTCGGTGTGAACGTGTTGGGCTGAAGGGCCTGTTTCCACACTGTAGGGAATCTAATCTAAAAGTCCAAGCAGAGTAGAGAGATCAACTGTTCCCTCTGGCAGAAGGATTGAGACGCAGAGGGGACTGATTAAAGGTGAGCGATTAAAGAAGCAATGGTGACATAGAAAAACATTTTCACCCACCAAGTAGCTAGGATCTGCTGCGTGCTGCATGAGAGTGTGGTTCAAATAGGTTCAACTGAGACTTTCAAGAGGGAGTTAGACATTGATGTGAAAAGGAAAAGAATACACAGGGATTTAAGGGAAAAGCAGGGGAGTAAATCACTCCTTCGGAGGGTCAGTACAAATGTGACAGGCTGAATGGCCTCCTTCTGTGCGGTAACATTACGTCACCTTGGACAAATTACCTGGACAGAAAACAATTCTCTCTGTCCCGTCACACGCCAGCATCTGACTGCACAGCCTCATCAGGACATAGGCATTAAGCTGCTGGTTGGATCCAAGATTGAAACAGGGACTATCTGGGGGTTGAGCTCATTTATTAAAGGAATCTCAGCATCTGAACGGCACTTAATGAGGGTCCAGTTCCAATGAGAATGAGCGTTGACAACAGGACTCTCACTTCAAGAGCTTGCTGTTTTTAATAGGGCTTTAATTTTCAGTTTTGGAGCAGGGATATCCTCTCAATCCTCCAGCTGACAAAGAAATCAATCCAACAGGGCTTAAGGGCGTGCGTAACCTTTTAAAAATGTCCATATGATTAAATATCCTTATATTAACAATTCCTCTGAGACAGGGGTCCTGAAAGGGGAAATGTCACAGCCCTCATGGCTTAAGTCCAGACCTAACTCTTGTTCACTGAGTTCTCACTGTCTCCAGCTGTCACCCTGCTGTGCATATTCAGACAAAGGTTGGAAACGGCTGTTCAGTGCCAGGATGCTGGATTTTCCTGTTGGAATTTCTGGCCTTGTTGGTGAGCGTGCAGCAGTTTTGCTGTCCGTTGGCAACAGAAGTGCCACAAACGCCGCAAAGGTCAGTGGGATTTTCCAAAGCCTTTGTTCGGCGGTACGTCACTTGTGGCTTAACCCTGTACATCTTCCTGAGAGACAAGTCCACGACATGCACTGGATTCTAACTTGCAGATACTTGACCAGTCCAAACATTTAACAACCATCAGCTCAATGAAAGAATCGTTTCCATGGAAACCCATAATATCTATTTCTGGAGAGACCATTACGCAAGTCGAATCTCAGATAAAGTCACACCAGCTTAGAAAAAATAATCAGCATTATTAAGGCCAGGGCAAAAGGCAAATTCAGTTACTTGGCACACACAAAGAGGGATAATTGGGTTAACAAAGATTTCACATTCAGTATGAAAAATAGAAACCAGTGAAGAGTGTCTTTCATTGCTTTAATTCCCTCTGATGAGTGGCTCTTGAAGCAGTGATCTGGCTTAGAGGAACAACACAAAATTGCCCTTTTTCTTAATGCGCCGCACAAATTGTTAGTCATTTTTGCTCTATCAGCAGGAAGGGACCAGTCAACTGTGGGGCTCCTGCAATCACCACTGTCAGGAATTGATGAGGGAAGAAAGATGACCAGGCCAGAGGGCTGCTCTCTCATTACAGAGTGGTGGTTTAACCTGGAGGGTCACCACACAGTGGGCGAGAGGAGAGCCCTTCGTGAAAAACCTCAGCTGGTCGGGGAAATCAAACCCACACTGTTGGCGTCATTCTGCATTGCAAACCAACCATCCAGACAACTGAGCTAATTGGCTCCCAATTCGATTCCTTGGAACGTCTCTCCACAACAACCTCATCTCCCATTGAGCTGTCACTGCGTGATGCCCACATTCAGCTCCGTGTCCCTACAGGAATTAAATCGACTGGCTTGGCCTGCTTGTGACCGAAGACCCATGACCCTATGGCTGATATTAGTGGGTGGCACAGTGGTTAGCACTGCTGCCTCACAGCGCCTGAGACCCGGGTTCAATTCCCGACTCAGGCGACTGTCTGTGTGGAGTTTGCACGTTCTCCCCGTGTCTGCGTGGGTTTGCTCCGGGTGCTCCGGTTTCCTCCCACAGTCCAAAGATGTGCGGGTCAGGTGAATTGGCCATGCTAAATTGCCCGTAGTGTTAGGTAAGGGGTAAATGTAGGGGTATGGGTGGGTTGCGCTTCGGCGGGTCGGTGTGGACTTGTTGGGCCGAAGGGCCTGTTTCAACACTGTAAGTAATCTAATCTAATCTATCTATCTATATTTACCTGCCTGAACAAGCTTAAATGTATAGTTTAAACATATAGTATAAAGTATAAACATACAATTTAAGTATAATTAGAGCTGGGTAGCAAATGCTGGTTTGTGACCAAGACACCTAAATCCTCTGAAAAGGATTTTTTAAAAAAAATTCCTCCCAGCATTCACAGGCAGAAACCAAAAACGAAATACTTCAGAAGCATCATCCTTTAACAGAAAGCAGCTTTGGTTAAGTTATGAACCACTATTTGAGATCATGATCTGGGTGTCGTGGGAAATGATTGACTTGGGGGTTCTCAGAACATGACTGAATATTTAAATTCTAAGGTAGTCAATGAGATTTCTTGCAACTGCTAAATTCCAACGTGATAAACCAGCCCAGAAAGTCAGTCACTTGCTGGCAGCATTGGTGTGCTGAATTTGTCTACACTTCGACTTGAAACGGTAAACTTGGCCGACTCACTAAATGCTTCAGCAAGCTGCACTCCATTTTCTCTTTCTGAGAGTACCCTGCACCATTGCCACTCAACTCTGGTGCTCGACACCCCTAATCATCTTGGTGTCAAATAACATTAATATTCGATGTACACCAACCCTCCCCATGCCTCCGACCTACCTTTGACTGTAGCTGTCCTGGTGCAGTTGTACAGGATGGCCAGCTCCCCGAACACTCTCCCTGGTGTCATTGTGCACAGCTTCACATTGTCTTTCGTCACCTCCACCTTGCCCTCTGAGGAGACAAATAAAGAAGTCACTCACCCATCAGAGGACCCGCACGCCAGACAGCTGCAGGTAGGAAACTTCCAGGAGCTGAGAAAAATGCCACTTGTTACGTTGCAGTACAGGGGCAGTCTCCTTGCAACTTGGGAAACTAGGTGCAAACTTAACACATGGTTGGTGTGCCTCCTCGTGGGAGTCCACCCGAGGCGTGTCGGAGCTGGGATGTCATGTACAAAACTTGGGGAGGCTGCTTTGCGAATACGGCGGACAATTCTGGTCACCCTGCTACAGGAAGGATATTGTTAAACCATCAAGGGTGCATCAAAGATGTACAAGAATGTTGTCAGGACTGGGGGGCGGTTTGAGCTATGAGGAGAGGCTGGGTAAGCCGAAACTCTTTGCCCTGGAGCATTGGAGGCTGTGGGGGTGATCTTATCAAGGTTGACAAAAGGGACATACTGCACGTACGGAGGGAGAGACACACACAATCTCTTTTACAAAGTCACGTTGCTCACATTAAAAGCCGAGTGCATCACAGAAGACTGCTTTGCTGCCTTCTTTCCTTGGTCCATCAAGTGAAGACTCTCAGGGTCCCCCCGTGACCTGAGCCTGAACATAATTCTTTCTCGAGTTGACCTCCTAACTTTCTCTCCCAGCTGAAGGAGTCTGAGAGAGGCACCTCATTTCTCTCAACTCCTGACAATCCGATTCCCCGACCGAGGGAACCACAAAATGCAACAACCGGATCAAGAATGAAAGAGACAGATTTCAAGTGACTTGGGAAAAGAAGCAGATAGGAGATGACGGAGACCTTTTTCCACACACCAAGTGGTTGGGTCTGGACACATTTCCTTGAAGTGTGCTGGAGGCAGGTTCAACTGAGGCATTCAGGAGGAAGGAGAAAAGGCAGGGGAGGTGGACCAAGTCCCCATGCTCATTTGGCACGGCTGGTACCGCTGACTTGCCTCTCTGGAACACTTCTGCCATGAATAAAAAGCAAACTCCTGCAGATGCTGGAAATCTGAAATCCAAGCAGGACATGATGGAGGTACTCTGGTCTGGTCGAAGCCGCGGCGAGCGAAACAGAGTTAACATTTCGAGGCTAACGTGAGTCTACTTCAGAAATCTCCCCCACCTCAGTCTGTTGTGAGGTCCCCAGCATAGGTAAGATGGTGTGAGCCTGTGTATGAACAGGCTGCTGTGTAGTGAAAGGTTTCAGGTTCTCACGGTGGGTAAAAGGGGAGGGAAGGGGATGAAGAGGCAGAGTGTTGCACCTGAGGAAGGTGTTAAGAGGCTCGGGTTGGCGTTTGGTCACTGTGCGATCTAAGCTGGGGTGTCGGTCTAATCGTTACTCAGCAGTTATCCTGGGTATTTAATAGTCTAACATTTCCTGAATAACTATTTACGAACTGCAGTGGGGGCCTTCAAGTTCACCGATTTAAGTGGAGACCTTTGGAAGGTTCCAGGTGCGCGGGGATTGCCAGGTAGCAATATTCAATTTCCCCAGGCAATCCCATCGCAGCCTGCTACACCGGGGATTCTGCACGATTTCCACGTGCACATCCCACCGATGCGGCAGAAGCGACCCATCCAGCTGTTGGAAAATCCAGGCCATAAACTCATTCAGATCTCGGCTGCTCGCACCCTAATGTACAGAGAGTCCCATTCGCCGCTCACCCCTGTGCTCAGTCATCCCCACCACACTCAGAGATATTGTACACTTCTCATTCCAGTTTCCTGAAGCGTTCCTCTGTAATAATCGCTCACTGGTGGCCATGTCTTCTGTTGTCAAAACCCTAAGCGCTGGGACATGCGTCCCCACCTCACTTTCCTCCTTTCAGACAGACCTATATTGGGTCATATTTTTTCTTCATTCATTCACAGGATGAGGGCATTTTTGGGTAGGCCAGCATTTAACACACATCCCTGATTGCCCAGAAAGCAATTTAGGAGTCAACCCCATTCCTGTGGGTCTGGAGTCACATGTCGGCCTTCCCTGAAGGACATCAGTGAACCAGATGGGTTTTCCTGACAATCAACAATGGATTCATGGTCATTATCAGAAAATGAATTCATCAAAGTTATTCCTGAATTCAAATTCCACCACCAATTCAACCCTGGGCCCCAAGGACATTACCTGGATCTCTGGATTAATATTCCAATGGTAATACCATCACACCATCGCCTCCCCTGATCAATGGCCAGATAGCTCCTTGGGCGGCACGGTGGCTCAGTGGTTAGCACTGCTGCCTCACAACGGCAGGGACCCGGGTTCAATTCCCGCCTCAGGCAACTGTCTGTGTGGAGTTTGCACATTCACCCCGTGTCTGCGTGGGTGTGCTCCGGTTTCCTCCAAAAATCTGCAGCTTAGGATGAATTGGCCATGCTAAATTGCTGAAAGTGTTAGGTGCGTTAGTCGGGGGGGGGATCTAGGGTAGGGGAATGGGTCTGGTGGGTTACTCTTCGGAGGGTGGGTGCGGACTTGTTGGGCTGAAGGGCTGGCTTCCACACTATTGGGAATCTAATCTAAGCTTTTTGGCTCAGTGTTATACTTTGCTCTGCACAGTTGCCTGGATTGTTAAAAGGTGCTGAATAAATAATTGCTGTTTGGTGGTCAATCCAACACATTCACAGTAATGTGAAAAGGAAAACATATGTCTTATCCTTTTGTGGCACCACGCAGCGTACAGGAGAGGGAAACAAAGCTGGCAGAGTGTCAGATGTGCCCGAACAAAGACTGGAGAAGAGAGAGGCTGTCACCGGCAGCTGCCACCTAAAATAAGTCGGACGCCTGTTGGTCCCCATCCTCATCACAATCGTAGACGGAGAGAGAGCTCCGAAATGCAGTCAGCACAACCTGCGCAGCCAGCTTTTTCCCTGCAGGAGACAGCTGACTCAGAATGACACTGCTATTGCCAAGGTGTCCTCACAAGCTGGCACAGTTCTGCCTGCAGTGGGAGGACATGGATTTTCCTGCAGCCTGGAATCTTACCAGTGCAGGACAGGGGTGGGTGGGATTGCCGGGCTGCAGTGACCTTGAAACCTCTTGATTCTGGGCTCCTGCAATCCTCACCACGGTGACATGCCCTTTCCAGCTTTCTCCAGCAGCCACCACTCTGAGTTGCAGTCATAGGATCGGAGAAGTCAGCACACAAACAGACCCTTCGGTCCAACCAGTCCATGCTAACCATAATCCCAAACCAAACTCGGCCTGCCAGCCTGCACTTGGCCTCTCTCCTTGCAAAGCATTCCTATCAGGTACTTCGGTAAAAACAAGGACTGCAGATGCTGGAAACCAGATTCTAGATTAGAGTGGTGCTGGAAAAGCACAGCAGTTCAGGCAGCATCCGAGGAGCAGGAAAATCACAGCTTCCTGGATTACACCTCTTCCCACCCTAACTCCGGCAAAAATGCCATCCCGCATTCCCAATTCCTCCGCCTCCACCGTATCTGCTCCCAGGAGGACCAGTTCCACCACAGAACACACCAGATGGCCTCCTTCTTTAGAGACCGCACTTTCCCTTCCCACGTGGTTAACGATGCCCTCCAACGCATCTCGTCCACATCCCGCACCTCCGCCCTCATACCCCACCCCTCCAACCGTAACAAGGACCGAACCTCCCTGGTGCTCACCTTCCACCCTACCAACCTTCGCATAAACCAAATCATCCGACGATATTTCCGTCACCTCCAAACGGACCCCACCACCAGGGATATATTTCCCTCCCCACCCCTTTCCGCCTTCTGCAAAAACCGTTCCCTCCGTGACTACCTGGTCAGGTCCACGCCCCCCTACAACCCACCCTCCCGTCCTGGCACCTTCCCCTGCCACCGCAGGAATTGCAAAACCTGCGCCCACACCTCCTCCCTCACCTCCATCCAAAGCCCTCAAGGAGCCTTCCACATCCATCAAAGTTTTACCTGCACTTCCACTAATCTCATTTATTGTATCCGTTGCTCCCGATGGGGTCTCCTCTACATTGAGGAGACTGGACGCCTCCTCGCAGAGCGCTTTAGGGAACATCTCCGGGACACCCGCACCAATCAACCACACCGCCCCGTGGCCCAACATTTCAACTCCCCCTCCCACTCTGCCGAGGACATGGAGGTCCTGGGCCTCCTTCACCGCCGCTGCCTCACCACCCGACGCCTGGAGGAAGAACGCCTCATCTTACGCCTCGGAACACTTCAACCCCAGGGCATCAATGTGGTCTTTACCAGTTTCCACATTTCCCCTTCCCCCGCCTCACCCCAGTTCCAAACTTCCAGCGCAGCACTGTTGCCATGATATGTCCTACTTGCCTATCTTCCTTTCCACCTATCCAATCCAACCTCCCCCCGCCCTCGACCTGTCACCTTCACCCCCACCCCATTCACCCATCGTACTCTTTGCTTCCTCCCTGACCTATTACCTCCACCCCCACCCCCATTCACCTATTGTACTCTATGCTACTTTCTCCCCACCCCCACCCTCCTCTCATTTGTCTCTCCACCCTGCAGGCACTCTGCCTTTATTCCTGATGAAGGGCTTTTGCCTCAAAAGTCGATTTTCCTGCTCCTCGGATGCTGCCTGACCCGCTGTGCTTTTCCAGCACCACTCTAATCTAGACTCTGGTTTCCAGCATCTTCAGTCATTGTTTTTACTTTTTTATCCAGTGAAAAAAGTCCCAGCCTATCCAACTTTTCTTTGTAACTCAGACCCTCCATTGCCAGCAACATCCTGGTAACCCTCACTTGCTTCATAGTGTTCCTGTATCTGAGTGACCAGAATGAGTCACAGTATTTCAAAAGAGACCTCACCAGTGTCTTGTACAACCTCCAACATGACTTATCAATTCCTCTATTCAAAGGACTCAGCAATGAAGGCAACCATACTAAATGCCTTTTTAACCACTCTGTTGATACGTGAGGCAAAATTCAAAGACTTATGTACCCGAACCCTTTGGTCTCGAAAAGCGAGAAACTGTCAAGCTGCACAGAGGATGGGGCGCGTCCAGTAAACAGCTCATGGGTCCAGGAAACGCGAATGCAATGCTCACCTTTAACGTCAAAAGGTCCAGAATAGAAGAGAGCATAAGTCATACTTTAGCTGGACAAATCCTTGGCTGGAGTAATGTGTGCAGATCCGGGCACCATACCTGAGGAAGGATGTACTGGACTGGGAGGGAGTTCAGCAGAGATTTGACTTTCACAGTGGAGCTGAGAAAAGAATGAGTACACTAGACTTGTTCGCCTTCACATTTTTGAAGGTCAAAGAGTGACGTGGTTGATTAACTTGATATTATCTTGAACGGACAGAGAGAAACTACTTCTATTGGTTGTGGAGTGCAGCATGGAAAGCAGTCTAAAAACTATCGCTAGATTTTTCAGGGTTGAAATGAGGAAACCCGTCAACACATTAAGGGTGGCACATATTTGGAACTCTCTTCTGCAGACAGCAATTGACGCTTCATGAATTCCAGTTTGAAATGATGTACGCGAGGGGCTGGGCAAGATGGGTCATGTTGCAGGGCAGTCATATCCAACTGAATGGTTGAAGAAGCTCACAGGACAAATCGCTTTTCCTATTAGAAAAATAATTAAGGATCAAAATATGATGACAAAGTCGGGAAGTCTGCAGAGAACAGGAGTGCAACAATCAGATAAAGACATTAAGTACAGATCAGAATTAAGGAAAATATTCAAGAAACACTTGCTCTGAAGTCCAAGAGAAGGTACAACTCCTCAAGATAAATCCGACAGTGTAGGGAGATACAGTCATCAAGTTCTACATCACGGAAGTAGATCCTACAGTCCAACCCAGTCAGATATCCTTAACTAATCTATTCCATTTGCCAGCATTTGGTCCATACCCTTCTAAACCCTTCCTATTCATATACCCATCTAGATGCCCTAAGTGTTGTAATTGTACCAGCCTTCACCACTTCCTCTGGCAGCTCATTCCAGACACGCACCACTCTGCGTGAAAATGTTGCCCCTTACGATCCTTTTACATCTGTCCCCTTGAACCTTAAAACCTAAGCCCTGGGAAAAAAACCTTGGCTGTTCATCCGATCCATGCCTCTCATGATTTTATTAATCGCTAACTCCGACACTCCAGGGAAAACAGCCTCAGCCTATTCAAGGTCTCCGTATAACTCAAACACCCCCGACCCTGCCAGCATCGTTGTAACTCTTTTCTGAAACCTTTCAAGTTTTACAGCATCCTTGCTTCCTATAGATGGGCAACCAGCATTGTGCACAATATTACAAAGGTGGCCTAACCAATGTCCTGTCAACTGCAACACAAGCTAACACCTCCTTCCTTCAAAGCACTGGCCAATAAAGACAAGCGCACCATAGACCTCCTTCACTACCCTGTGTACCTGTGACTCCACCTCCAAGGAACAATGAACCTGCACTCACTGTGTGAGCCGCATTGCCATCTCTGCCAGTTGTACTCCCTGGGTGTCATCCATGGCCAGTGCCTTCATCGTACATCATAACAACGTAGCAACCCCAAAGCACTGCAGAGCAACAAAATCACCTTTGACCTCAGTGTGTGGCTGACAAGCCATCAGTTGCTACAGGGGTTGACCTAGTTGCAGAAGGACAGAGGACTGCAGCACCCTGCGAGTACCTGTTCCTTCAGTACATCGTACTCAGTCATCAAGGGTTTCATGCCTATTCACGCCTACGTATCTGCACGACCAGACAGTGTTTAAGTTCAGACCTTATCCTGCTCACCAGTTTTGATCCTAAATGCACCTTCTTCTCAGACTCTGACCACATGTTCCAGACTCCCCGATCAGGGAAAACCTCTTGCAACTTCCACGCAACTTTTCAACATTTTCTTTGAACAAACAGTCCGCTGATATTCACAGTATGTGTTAGCGTCAATGCTGAAGAGCAAAGTTACACAGTGTCTGTGCGCATGATTACAAGGTGCAGTAAAAGACTTTGAGGTGCCGGTGTTGGACTGGGGTGGACAAAGTTAAAAATCACACAACAGCAAGTTACAGTCCAACAGGTTTAACTGGAAGCACTAGCTTTCGGAGCGCCGCTCCTTCATCAGGTGGTTGTGGAGGTCGAGATCACAGAATTTATAGCCAAAGAGGTCCAGTGTCATGTGTCATGTCAGTGAACAATCTTAGAACTACGATTTGGAGATGCCGGTGTTGGACTGGGGTGTACAAAGTTAAAAATCACACAACACCACGTTATAATCCAACAGGTTTAATTGGAAGCACACTAGCTTTCGGAGTGACGCTCCTTCACCAGGTGATCTGATGAAGGAGCATCGCTCCGAAAGCTAGTGTGCTTCCAATTAAACCTGTTGGATTATAACGTGGTGTTGTGTAATCTTAGATTTCAACTTTCATCTTCTGTAATGGGGTATGCTGGTTTCTGTTCTTTGATGTGTAAACCCCAGAACGACTTTTAAATTACCTTACGATCTTGAGAATGTAATTTAAAAGAAGTGCTGGGATTTACATATCAAAGAACAGAAACCAGCATATCCCATTCTAAAAGATGAAAGTTTAAATCTAAGATGGTCGACCGTATCACTGGACTCCTTTGGCGATATATTCTGTGAGCGTGACCTTAACTTTCACAACCACCTGACGGCGCTCCGAAAGCTCGTGCTTCCAAATAATCCTGTTGGACTATAACCTGGTGTTGGGTGATTTTTAAGTGTGTGTGTGTCTGTGTGAGAGTGAGAGAGAGAGCGAGTGAGCGAGAGTCAGCAAAAGAGAGCTCCTCAATATGAGTGACAGACGAGCAGAAGACTGATTCATCTCATTTTACTCTGAATGGTTACTGCATATTAAACTGGCAAAGAGACCAGCTCTGCTAATAAATGTATTGGTCTATCCTGTAATTGCAATCTAACTGAATTTAAAATAGGTCAAATTTCAGCTCATCAGGGAGTTGTCGATAGCCTTTCAGACAGATCCATTACCCTTTTCGTATTTCACTGGCGCCTAATCCTCTATCTTGTTTTGATTGCAGCTGGATGCCAAATAAAAGAGAGACAGAGAGAGACAGTCAGAGAGACAGATGACAGACACAAATGGGGGAGTGATAGACACACAGCGAGACAGAGAGAGAGAGGTAGAGACAGAAGTCGGAGGTGGGGGAGAGGAGGGAGAGACTTAAGTGGCTGAAGAGTGAAAGGGGAGAGGGAGAGAGAGGGGGAAGAGACAGTGGGGAATGACAGAGAGGGAGGAAGAGAGAGAGGGGGATGAGGGGAAGAGAAAGAAAGAGGGTGGGGGCAAAGTGAAGGGGGAAGAGAGGGGAAACGGAGAGAGGGGGATGGGGAGAGAGGGGGCAGAGGGGAAAGAGGGGGGCAAGGAGGAAGGGGGGGCAAAAGAGAGGGGGAGAGGGCAGGAGAAGACAAAGGGGGAGAAGACAAAAGTGGAAGAAGACAAAAGGGGAGAAGACGAGAAAGGGGGAGAATGGGGGAGAAGAAGGACAAGAGAGCAGGAAAGAGAGAGAGAGAAAGTGAGGGGGAAGAGAGAGAGAGGTGTGAAGGAAAGAGGGAGGTGAAGAGAGAGAGAAAGGAAAAGAGAGCATGCGCGTGAGAGAGAGAGAAGGCGAAAGTGGGGGGAAGAGAAAGAGAGAGGGAGAGAGAGAGGGAAAGAGAGGCGGGAGAATGGGGGAAAGAGAGAGAGAGATGTGGAGAGAGAGAGATGTGGAAAGAGAGGGAGGGAAGAGAGGGGAAAAGTAGGGGGAAGATGGGGGGGAAGAGAGGGGGAGGCAAAAAGAGTTGAAGGAGAGCAAGAGAGTGAGGGGACAGTGAGGAGAGAGAGGAGTAAAGACGGGGGGTGAAGAGAGACGGGAGGGAGAGAAGGGGAAAGAAAGAGAGAGAGAGAGAAAAGAGGAAGTGGGTGCAAAGAGAAAGAGAGGGAAAGAGAGGCAGGGGAATGGGGGAAAGAGAGGGGGGAGATATCGTGGGGAAGAGAGGGGGTAAAAAGGTTGAAGAGTGAGGAAGAGAGAGAGGGGGCAGTGAAGGAGTGAAGAGAGATGGGGGAAGAGAGAGAAGGGGAAAGAGAAAGAGAAGGGCAAAGAGAGAGACAGGGGGAAAAAGAGAGAGATGGGAAAGAGACAATGGGAAGGGCAAACAGAGAGAAGGGCAAAGACAGGGGGGAAAGAGAGAGAGAAAGGGAAGAGAATGAGAGAGAGAGAGAGAGAGAGAGAGAGAGAGAGAGAGAAGGGAAAAGGGAGGAAGAGAAAGAGAGAGGGAGAGACGGAAAGAGTCGGGGGATTGGTGGCGGGGGAGAGAGACAGACAGAGAGAGAGAGAGAGAGAGATGGAGAGAGATGGGGAAAGAGAGAGAAAGAGGGAGGGGAGGGGGGGATGAGAGATGGGATAGTGAGAGAGGGCAAGAGAGAGGGGGCAAGAAGTGGGGGAAGAAAGAGGTGGGGGAGCAAGAGAGAAGGGGGCAAGAGTTTAGGACTTCAAGGGACAATTAGGGGAATACAGGAGCTTTCTGTTCCAATCATGGGATATGGGCATCGCTGGCTGGGCTAGTATTTATTATTATCTTTATATAACTGTTCTCAAGAACATAGTGATGAGCTGTCTTCTTGAATTACTGCAGTCCCTGGGTTTTCAATTTTAGAGATAGGTGATAGGTATCAAAGTGAAAAATCAACAGGAATTAAGGATACTGGAGAGATCAGCTTTGGCACAATAACTGGCACGTTAGAGGGACAGCAAGATAGACATTTAATTCACAAAGTGTTTTGATGCGTGAGTGAGTGAAAGAGAGAGAGAGAGAGAGAGGGAAAGAGAGACAGGAGAATGGGGAAGAGAGAGAGAGAGATGTGGAAAGAAAGAGAGGGAGGGAAGAGAGGGGACAAGTAGGGGAAAGACAAGGGGGGGAAGAGAGGGGGAAGCAGAAAGAGTTGAAGGGGAGCGAGAGAGTGAGGGGACATCCCTCATCCAAAGGTACTCATCCAACGTGCTGAATAGCCATTTCTGAATTCTTCAAGTGCTCCTTGGGAACCTCCAAGACAGGAAAGAAAATTAAGCAGAGGGAAAGAAGAAGCCTCTTTGGGGTGGAACCCAAAGAGAAGAATATAAGAAGCTCCACTGTGAAATGCAAGCTCTGAAAATGACAAAAGCTATCACTATTCAGTGAACTGTGCATCACCCATGGTAGTAATAGGCCGCCCAACTCACTATTGCAACTTCCAGCAGAGGAGCACAGCATCCAGTGTTGCATTATACCCTCTTGTTGACAAATGAGAGAGCAATATTAACACACACACACACACCCCTACATGACAACGTGTTACCTGAACCTTGTAAATGCTTCTATCCCTAGATGAGTGCGCATGGAATTTAAAGAGGATGGGAGCATTAACAATTCATATTTTAAACACTGCTACCCAATCGCCAGCAATGAAAGAATAATTGCAATTGTACAGCACCTCTCAGGGTCTGAAAATGTCCTGCAGAACATTAAAACCAATGAAGTACTTTTGAAGTGTCATTACTGTAGCAAACGAAGCAACCAATTTGTACCAAGAAAACTCCGACAAGCAACAATAATATCCTGACCAGATAGCATGCTTTAAACCATCTGCCTTAATTAAGATTGGGTGTTTATGTGCACACGTGCATTTGAAGGGGGATTGTCCATGTTGTAGAAACTAGAATTCTCTTCTTTTTACTGATACTATTAAAGCTTCTGTTGAGAAAGAGAAACTTGGTCGTGGGCTTGCTTTTCTCCTGGATCGCGGTCAGTCAAACAACTTGGGTTCAGGTGTTGTTGCTGGGAGTTTTATCCATTTGTACATTGTGTAACCAAGTGTAATGCAGTCGGGCAGTTATCGGTGCACCGTTCCCAGGTGAGTCATGGCACACCCAAGAGGGTAGGACAGTGCCTTCGCTTAAAGACTCATCAGAAGGTCAACACCTTCAACTATGCAGTTACCTCAGCTGCGGTAACTGTGTTCAGGTCCTGGACAGGGGGTCGTACCCACCATCTTTGGACTCATGGAGAAGTATGCTACCAAGTGAACCTCAATTAACACTCTCTTATGAGTCCTCACAGGACTCTGCAATGCTCTAGTTTAGGCTGGAGCGCTCGAGAACCCTAGAAAGGAAACTCCGCTGCATCTGTCATCCATTTCATTTTGTGCAATTCTCTCCTCTTGAGCTCCAATGAATTGTCAGTGAAAGCTGCAGTCCATTTGTGAAGGCGCTGAGCGAAGTAATCCTGCTGACATGGACTGTATCCTCATTTACCTTTCCTTACTCAGGGAAGATCACACGACACTGCTGGGGATGCACTGCAAACAACCATCGACACATTTTTCCTTCAGTTAAGGCAATTCTTTCTCTGTGCTGCCCCGCCTCTCCCTGCCCACTCTTTCCCCTTAAATGTCCTCCCTGCTCTTCACCATTATTCCTCCCCTTTCCCATCCCTCCTCCCCGAGCAGCAGACATCATGACCATGTAATCAGGTGGATGCCCAGACTTTCAGGATTGCCTCCTGTCCTACAATGCATCCAGTTATCCAGGCAGATCCCTCAGCTAGTCCAAATGGATAAGCCTCTTTCCTTCTATCACAAGTATTCACATTTCCATCCACTCGACAGTAAATTTCTAACATAAGTACAAGTTAGACGGACATCTCTCTCTCAAAAAACGTTAGATTAGATTAGATTCCCTACAGCGTGGAAACAGGACCTTCGGCCTAGCAAGACCACACCAACCCTCCGAAAAGCAACCCACTCAGACCCATTCCCCTACATTTCCCCCTGACTCATGCACCTAACACTACGGGCAATTTAGCATGGCCAATTCACCTAACCTGAACATCTTTGGATTGTGGGAGGAAACTCATGCAGACAAAGGGAGAATATGCAAACTCCACACAGACAGTTGCCCAAGGCAGGAATTGAACCTGGATCTCTGGCGCTGTGAGGCAGCTGTGCTAACCACTGAGCCATTGTGCCGGAGTGGGCAACACCAGTGTGTTTAGCCACGAGTTCATTAAAACTTGTCTTGTTTTAGCTTCAGGCCAAGTAGAAATAGGAGGAGGCCACTCAGCCCCTCCAGTCAAGGTGATGAGCATTTCAATTCCATTCAACTACCTTGGTTCCCGATGAATCGACATGCTTGTGTGGAACAAATCCCAACCTTGACAGGTTCAATCGCAGGTTCAAGTCCCAAGACCGTGACAATGTCGAGGGGGAGAAGAGAGAGGAAATATGCTTTTGTCTATAGTTCCATTCCTGATTTCCAGTGAATACTCCCAACAATTTGGCTCATTCATTAAACTGCTCAGAATTCAGGGGGTTGCGATCGGGATAAGACATAGTGAGCTCATCGATTAACTCCAATTGAGAGAAAAACACGATAATTACCAACATTATGCAATGCAATGCCATCGCAATGCTATAAAACAAAGCGTGCACTGGAGCAAACTAAACAAACACATTGGCACCACTTCCCTGCACAGTCCATGATTACTAGAGTGTCTTGTTGTGCAGCTGAATCGCATATACTCACCTGTTTGCAGTGCTGTCCCAATAAATGTGCAAATATTCGCTGCTTTCGGTCCTCAAATGCTTCACCCTGGCCCGCTCCTGTCTATTCAATGCCTCTCTTTGATAGCTTCCGTTCCCCAGCCTCCAACTTGGTGACTGCACTTGCAATTCATTGTTTAGGACCCGGGTATTTGAAAGGAGAGATGATGACTTTCCGCTCGCTGGAGCTTGCACAGAGACTGCATTAATAATGCATCCCTCCACTGTGCAAGGACAAAACCTGTGTGAGGCTTTTGCACTGCTTCAGTTCGAAAAGAATACTCCCAGGGATCAAGGTGACTTCGCGAAATTCAAGAGGGAGCAAACACTTGCACCAAATACATACAAAGCAAACACAGCAGCATCATCAACCTTTGTTCCATTTCAACATCAACAATGTGTCAGGAAATGGTTCATTTTCCTGCAAGGATTATGGTGAGAGATATCAGCTCTCTGCCTGCTGGAAGTCTCCTTTCCTCAACATGACTATGGCTGCCTTCAAACAAGAATAGGTCGGCATTTCCTTGGTTGGTTTCTTTCACTCTGAACTCAGGAGTGCGCGCAATGGTAGGACCGAAAGAAAAATACTCCAACACCCGTTGAAAACAACACCCAGAACCTGCAGTTGCCTGTTTTCAACCCATTCCCCTTGTGCAAGCATGGTGAAAGGAATGTTCATTGCAACTCTTGGCAGCATTTACCGTGAACTGCCAGGCTCGCTCGGATGCGGTTCCACAACTGCAACCAACTTCTGTTAACCTCAGAGTGTTAACCTCAACCAATATTCGAGACACTTGACCCTGTTTTCACTGCACGTTCACATATCATAGCAGAAATTCCTTTGGATCTTTGAAAGGGTGGATGGTGACTTGCTGTCCCAGATTACCACTAAGATGTCAATGTCTCTTGATGTCAGTGTGTGGCAGCACATACGATAGCGGGGACATGAGATCGTCCCCTCCAAGTCACCTGTTATCCAACATCACCGTTGAGTCAAAATCCAGAACTCCCTCCCTAAGAGCACTAACAATACCATGAGTGCACTGACACCTCACAGACTGTCGTAGCACAAGAAGGCAGCTCTCCGCCAACCTTTCTCTGGCAACTGAGTGCTCATTTTCTTGCAAAGTTCACACCTGAGTTAGTGTCAACTGTGGCTCAGACGGCAGCCCTCTCTGACATACAACCTTCTGGGTTCAAGGCCCATTCCAGACTGACACTTCAGTGCAGTGCCAAAGGTGTGCTGCACTGTTTCAAGTGCTGCCTTTTAAATTACATACTGAACCAAGCTCCAGCTGTCTCTTGGCATATTGCAGACAGACAATCCAATAACACTATTCAAAGGACAGTCGGAGCATTCTGCCCATTATCCCTCAATCAAAATTTGATCAGCTGACCATTGTCGCACTGCTTGGAAGTTTGATGTGCATAAATTGACCGTCACGTTTCTTACATTGCAACAGTGACAATGCTTTAAAAGTACATCATCAGCTTTAAAGCTGGTGAAAGGGGGGATTTAAACACAAGTGTTTCTTTTCCTTTTCATGCCCAGGATTGAATGTAAAAGAAAAACATTGTTTTTCCAGTGCAGACACAATGGGCTGAATGGTCTCCTTCCACAACGTGATATCTTTGTGACCCAGTGATTCAAGACTCCCATATTGTTGGAGGACCCTCAGGAACTCAACCTCTATGCGTAATGTCCTTCCTAAATGCCCACTAAGTTTCTATATAGATAAGCTCAGACTGCAAAATGAACCACAGCATGTAAATGCAATGAAAACATTTAAACACTGGTTCGTGTGCTTGCAGTAAGAGATCCCTGACATTTACGGCTCATGCCAACTCTGGTCAATACCTTCATGCATTTTTCACAGCACGTCGCAATCTGCATTGAACCAGACTGGCTCTTTGAATTGCATTGAATGGAGTTGGTGAAGTGTTATATGCTACAATCATCTCATTTTTGAGCAGTCCTGCAGAGATTCGATTCAAAAGATAGAACAGCAGATAATCAATTGAAAACACGTAAAAAGATGAATTTGTAATTCTCAACAAGCATTCCATTCTGGAATAAAAACCCCTTCAGGCAAAGTGTTCTGACTGTGGCTGACAAGAGAAGTTAAAAAAACAATGCTTTGGATTTCATGAAAAAGCTGATCATGCTATCAAAAAGGAGCAAGTCAGAGGATTGGGAGGATTAACAAATGGCCAAGAAAATGATCCAGCAAAGGAAAATAGAGTGAGAGTTGACTGACGAGACATAAAACAAACCTGACTGTAAAGGAAGAGATAAGTGACAGAAAACAGTTGGGGCTCTTGGGACACAGACAGGATGAATTAGCAGAGGGACAAAGAAACTTGAGTAATTGGACAAAAAAAATTAATTGGCATCTGCCTTCAGGAGACACAGAATAGCCTCAACAATGTGGGGAACCAAGGTCTGAAGAAAATGAGGAACCAGAGGACACAGTTTAAAAATAAGGGGTAGGCCATTTAGGACAGAGAGGAGGAGGAACTTCTTCACCCAGAGAGTGATGGGTGTGTGGAATGCTCTGCCCCAGAAGGCAGTGGAGATCCAGTCTCTGGATTCGTTTAAGAAAGAGTTGGATAGAGCTCTCAAGGATAGTGGAATCCAGGGTTATGGAGATAAGGCAGGAACAGGATACTGATTGAGGATGATCAGCCATGATCATAATGAATGGTAGTGCAGGCTGGAAGGGCAGAATGGCCTACTCCTGCACCTATTGTCGACTGAGGAACTTAAGGATATTACCAGTAGAGAAAACAATGGGATTAAAAGACAACAAATCTCCTTGACATGATAGCTTGTGTTTCTGGGTTTTTAAAAAAATGAGGCCATGCGCATGGATTCTGGAGCATTCTCTGCAATTGGAAGGAACCTAAATTAACCTTTTTGTTAAAGGGAGGAGAGAGAAAACAAGTGCCAGCCAGCAGACAGCAGTGGTCGCAAAGATGCTAGAATGCATTAAGGAACATGTTAACAGATCACTTAGAAAGTCTAAATATGACCGGGCAGATCAAAGACGAACTGGCGAGAGGGAAATTACAGTTGACAAATCTATTAGTGTTTGAGGTTCTAACTACAAGTGTGGGCAACATGATTGGGGCTAACATATTGGCATAGACTGAGGATTGGTTAATGGACTTAAACAGACAGTAGGGATAAACGGGTCACTTTTTGTTGTCAGGCTTTACCTCGCCAGGTACCACAAGGATCACTTGTATTGGCCACATAGATGCAAGGACCGAGCGGACCTCAGGGGAGTGAATCGCCAGTGCCCGCTCTCCTTCTTTCGTTCTCAGTAGCAGATTTTTACAATACCCAGCAGCTGGAAAGAACTCCGTTAACTGCACGCAACTTTCAGATTTTGCATTCCTACCTTCCATTACGTACACCAGTGAGCCCACATCTCCCTCCTCAATCACACAGCTGCCTTGGCTGTACTCCACCGGGTACATGCAATCCACAATCTCCTGAATCTGAGACATCTCCAAGTTCTTCATGAAGTCATTCTCCAAGATGGCATCCTTGATCAGCTCCTTTGACCTGCACACAGAACCAGAGAACAGGATCTGAGATGGTGAGAGGAGTGCACACATTTTTATCTGCTTAACACCCAGTCACCTGACGGCCTCTGGACACAAGTCTTGAGAGAATTATATTCCTGATTCCAAGTGGCCTGTTTGGAGAGTCCTTGAGAAATGTTTGGGAACTGTCCCCATGCCATCCCTCCTCTCAATTGGTTATCCAACACTTTGCACTATTTCGATAACATTGTAGAAATCTAAAATCGTCCTACTCACCAGTTCCCACTCCAGACCATTCATTCATTCATTCATTCAATCCCAGCACTTCCAAAACACAAACTTGACTCAGTGGTTTTCTCATCCAGATGTCTAAATCCTCTCAAACTCGAAGCTTCACATTGTTGTGTAATGTGTCACAGTATATCTAGAATAGACATGCTCCTGTCATCACCACTGTATCATAGCAGATCGTCAAAGGGTTTAAGTATCATATTTTCCATCTTGACTGTGACCACTTGAAGCATGAAATGCTGCTGAAAGCGTGCAGCTCGTTGGAACTGAGGAAGGGAAGGTCGAGGGATGAGTCGAGTAAGGTTAAAATACCTGACAGGAAAGGGCAAATTCAACTCAATCTAGCTTCATGAACCAACAGCAGAACTGGACAAAAACTGGTTCAACCCAGGTGACGAGGGTACATTTATCGTGAATCCAAGGCTAATTAATATTGCAGGAAAGAGTGGTTTTGGAATCTCAAACACCAAATGCACAGCATTCTTTCAAGAAAGCAGCTCATTACCACCTTCTGAAGAGGCAGTTAAGGAAGAGTGATAAATGCTGGCCCAGTTAATGACGGCCATATCTATTTCAATATGATGACTGAACCAGGAAGCCAGTCTCCTTCAGGCAGAGTGGTTAGGATCTGGAAATGAGCTACCCGAGATCCTGGGTGGTGATGCTGGACAAAGAGCCTTTGGACTGCAAGTTCATAGCTCCTTGAAAGTTGAGTTGCAGGTAGATAGGATAGTGAAGGCGGCCTTTGGTATGCTTCCCTTTATTGGTCAGCCATGATATGGAGGAGCCAGTGTTGGATTGGGGTGGGCAAAGTTAAAAATCACGTAACACCAGGTTATAGTCCAACATGTTTATTTGGAAGCACTAGCTTTCTGAGTGCTGCTCCTTAATCAGGTAGGATTGGACTATAACCTGGTGTTGTGTGATTTTTGGTCAGAGCATTGCGTACTGGAGTTGGGAGGTCATGGTGCAGCTGTACAGAACATTGGTTAGGCCACTTTTGGAATACTCTGTGTAATTCTGGTCTCCCTCCGAAAGGAAGGATGTTATGAAACTTGAAAGGGTTCAGAAAAGATTTACAAGGATGTTGCCAGAGTTGGAGAGTCGGAGCTATAGGGAGAGGCTGAACAGGCTGGAGCTGTTTTCCCAATAGCATTGGAGGCTGAGGGGAGATCTTACAGAGGCTTATAAAATCATGAGGGGCATGGTTAGGGTAAATAGACAAGGTCTTTTCCCTGGGGTGGAGAAGTCCAGAACTTGTGGGCCGCGGTTTAGGGAGAGACGGGAAAGGTTTATAAGGGACCTAAGGGGCATGTATGGAATGAGCTGCCAGAGGAAGTGGAGGAGGCTGGTATAATTACAACATTTAAAAGGCTTCTGGATGGGTATATGAATAGGAAGGGTTTAGAGGGATATGGACCGGGTGCAGGCAAATGGAACTAGATTCATTTAGGATATCTGATCGACATGACCGATTTGGATCAAAGGGTCCGTTTCCATGCTGTACATCTCTATGATGCTATGTCAAATTGCCATTCCTTGGATCTGCAAAGGTTCCAATTGAAATCTTGCTTTCCCTTCCCATCGACTCCCAATTCACTGACATGCTGAAGGATTCAAACAAGTTTAATTCTTTTCCACGACATTCCTGAGGAGAGAATTCCAAATGGACCAAGCTGCCGCCTATTCAGTTCCAAAGTGAACTCTGACTCAGCCTAAATCCATCATAAGGAAAATGTTCAGCCAATACCCGACGCCAGACAATACCTTTCCACTCAGATCTGGCCAGGTGTTGAGTAAACAGACTGGACAGAGCCAATAGTGAATGAAAATTGACAATGGTTCACTACTGTGCAATTCAAGTTGCATGTATTGTTTTCACTCTCTTGTATGCTTACTGAGAAGTCTTCCACTGCAGGCTACACTGTATGAAACTAAAATGCACTCTTTATACACAGAATTAAGGCTTCACTCGAACTACTACAATGACAACTTTGGACATTTTACTAACTTGCATGTATTTTATACACAAACTGTTGTTGGTATTAGCATCCTAAAGATAGGGGATAGACTTCACTAAAATTTACTTCTGGATGCACTGGTGATTAGATAATTTATGCTTCAAATATAATAAGCAACAGCGACCAAACTGTACAGATACAATGGATCTCATTACAGGATTTTAGCAATACCTAATATGGCAGAAATGTCCTCTTTAATTAAGAAATAATATGTTAGCCTGCATTATAAACGTCAATCAGAGGATTTCAAGTCCACAATGTTGTCTCTTCTTTAACACAGGAATCGACTCCCTCAGTCAAGCAGTGTCCAACTTTGATGCAAGATGGGACATTCTCAGCAAAATTGCCTTTGGCCTAATTTCGCCTGGACTTTCTGAACACCCTGGTTTTGATAAGAGAATCGCAGCAGCATCACGTCAGATCTATTGCTGGGCCATCAATGTCATTTGTGGGTGGACATCTTTGTGAACTGTGTTGGGACCTCTAAATTTCCCCGCATCTAAAAAACTGCCTCTGTTACGCAGCTCCCATCCCGTTAGAGTCGTAGAGATGCATGGCATGGCAACATACCCTCTGGTCTAACCTGTCCCTGTCAACCGGATATCCCAACCCAATCTAGTGCCACTTGCCAGCACCCAGTCCATATCCCCTTCCAGATGCCTTTTAAATGTTGCAATTGTACCAGCCTCCACCACTTCCTCTGGCAGCTCATTCCATACACGTACCGCCCTCTGCATTAAAAAGTTGCCCCTCAGGTCTCTTTTATATCTTTCCCCTCTCACCCTAAACCTTTGCCCTCCAGTTCTGGGCTCCCCCACCCCAGGGAAGAGACTCTGTCTCGTTATCCTATCAATGCCCCTCAGAATTTTATCAACCTCTACTAGGTCACCCCTCAGCCTCCGACGCTCCAGGGAAAACCTCCCCAGCCTGTTCAGCCTCTCCCTGTAGCTCAAATTCTCCGACTCTGGTAACATCCTTGTAAATCTTTTGTGAACCCTTTCAAGTTTTACAACACCCTTCCGATAGGAAGGAGACCAGATTTGCACACAATATTAGAATGCTTTTTCTCAATATCTCCCCTTTCTAAGTGCTTCCAGAAATTGATCGGGTGCAGAAATTGATTTTCTTCAATCAAATGATCTTATCTTTACATCGTACACCTGACACCAACACCTTTTGGTCACAAATTGAATTGGTCTCCAAATCTGTGCAATTCTGTATTTGACTACCTTCTGCCTTGTGCCAGAAGCAGCAAAATTCTCAAGTTAAATTATCACATTTTCTCAACGCAATTATACTTTCCACTCAGTTGCAGGTGCAGTGTTTCTGTTACATTTAATGCCCCTTGTCAATGTGATCTCGGTACAAAGACAAACTTCATTTTGCACAGAATCGGAAGCAACTCTGGCAAATATATTCACAGTGTGCATAATTATTCACAAGAGAATCAAAGCTCACAGCTTCTGCATTTTTCAGGATGGGTACACGGACTGCAGGAGACAGCACTGCTCCTGACGTGTGCTGATTCAAAGCAACTCAAAGACATCTGTCTGTCACTTTAAATAAAAATAACCCACTGCGAGGCGCTTATCACTTGCAGCAAAGGTAGGGACAGCTCTCCCTTGTGATGATGGAGTGGCTGTATGCAGGTTGACGACACTAGAAACCATCGAGCTGTGACAGTGAGCAATGGAGTGAAATGGGGGCCAGGAGAATGCTTTCTGGGAAAGACAAGAAACCGATTGAATAGAAGCCATCACATGAAATACTATCTGAGAACCAGTCAGTCATCGATGCAAGCATGTGTTTCAATAGTTTGCAATATTTCTGAAGCAAAAGCAAAGAGCCTGCTGTTGGAATAACAGTGGGCTGCTGCAGTGACCCTCAGCCTCCATGCACTTTTTTGCAATCGCAAGGTCACCAGGATTTGGTAACCTCCCTGGACCCCCACCCCCTGCCCCCCAGTGTGATGAGGATAAGTCTCATGTTCTCTGTTCAGGTTCAAGAATGAACATTTGGAAGTTCATGGCGATCCAAGCTCCAGCACATCAGGACAGATGTTCTTTAGGGGGTTAATTCAAGGCATTAACAGGTTGCATGTGTATGTCTCCATATGCAAGATGTGGTTATCCCCAAGTAAAGAGCAAAATGAGGGCGGCAGAGCAGTTGCTCCCTTGTTGCCTAACCGAACAGTTATTTAACAACTAATTCCACAGGCTCACCACTCTCACACTCTATCAGCAAATATATGAAGATGGTATCTAAAAGGTACCATGCATGTGGACCAGAAGTGGGAGGGGGCCAAAATTTAGATCCTTTGGGGATATTTGAGGTAATGTTACGGTCAGGGAAAGTGAAGTTTTGCGGCTGATTTTCTGGCCATGACGGTGTACATAAGTGTGTAACCAAGGAGGTACGGTCCCACCCACCAGAAAATTGCAGAGAGGTTTTAAAGCAGGGTAGTGTGGGAAAAGCTCCACAGTGATCAAGGAGGATTAAGAGTCTAGCTTTGTTCATTATTTTGATGCTGTGTACACGCATATTCCTTTTGGAAAGAAGACACCAACAGAGCATCCCTCCAACAAATAACACATATGCATATCCATCAGGTCAGCCACATTCATGAAGGAAATCTCCATTAATAGACTGATCTGCTAATTCTGGATTGATATATGCACATGTGAGATAGCCGTTTCACAAATGACGTTCAGCCTCTACACAAGTATAAGTCATGTCTGACACATTATTTTTGGAACACTTATGCCAGATTTTACAATAAAATTAGGGAAATAAAAACAATGTATTCTTAAATAATTTTCAATTTAAAAAAATTAAAATATCTTGAATTTTTTTAAAAACTAGTACTCCTGATAATTCTCCAAAGAAGCATTAAGATTCATATTAAAAGGAAGAAGTCCCTGGAACCCAATTGTTCATCTCAATCATTTATCCATGGGTTCATTCAGTTCAGGAACTTTATGGAAGGGAACATTTTAATTCTCTGTCTTAAACTGTTATCCAAATTAGATAAAGTGAATAAAACATTAAAGGAAATTAACACATATTTTGTTGGGCAAGGGTTCTAAAAGGTTATGGGATTGAGGCATAGAGATGATGGTAAAATTAGCCACTGAACGACCAAATAGACTTATGGAGTTTCTCGTGCAGATCTGTGCAGGATTTACACTCCCCTAGATTCGTTGGGTCAAATGGTTGAGATTAGATTAAAGTGCGGAAACAGGCCCTTCGGCCCAACAAGTCCACATCGACCCGCCAAAGCGCAACCCACCCATACCCCTACATTTACCCCTTACCTAACACTACAGGCAATTTAGCATGGCCAATTCACCTGACCTGCACATCTTTGGACTGTGGGAGGAAACCGGAGCACCCGGAGGAAACCCACGCAAACACGGGGAGAACGTGCAAACTCCACACAGTCAGTCGCCTGAGGCGGGAATTGAACTTCTGTCCCTACATCTCATGTTCTCCCAGCACTGCCAGGCCAAGATAAGAGTAACGCTTTGTTAACCAACAACAAAAACAGAAATTGCTGGAAACACTCAACAGGTCTGACAGCATATGTGGACAGAAATCACAGTTAATGTTATGGATCTCGTGATGCTTCCTCAGAACTGGTGGTAGGTAGAAAAATGTCAGTTCATATGCAGAAGGTAGGGTGACAGGATGGGGCAAGGAGTAAATAATAGGCAGGGTTAGAGCCCAAACAGAAAGTAGAATGGTTTGACAAAAGGAGTGGATAACGATCTGGCGAGGTGAATGAACAGTTGTTAATGGAGTCTCTTAGTGGCTGACAAGAATGTGTAATAACAGACGATGAGATAACACGGCCTGGTGTGTGGAGGTTAAGGTAAGGATATGGGAGAGCTCAAGTCCTGAAGTTATTAAACTCAATATTGAGTCCAGGAAGCTGCAAGGTCCCTAAATGCAAAACGAAGGGCTGTTCTTCCAGCTTACGCTGAGCTTTCTGTTTTGATTTAATGAAGTTCTCTTTACATTGTCCATTAAAGGGTGAAATTTCTTGTCTGAGGACAGCGAATCTATGGAATTCATTACCGCAGAGAACTGTCAAGGCTGGGTCATTAAGGTATATTCGAGGCTGAGACACATTTCTAATCAGTAAGGGAATCAAAGATTATGGGGGAAAAGGAGTTCAGGTTTATCACAATCAGCCAGGATCTAATTGAATGGACAAGCAGCTTGATGGGCTGAATGGCTTACATCTGCTCCTATGTCTTATGGTATCATCATCAGACCCTCGAGCGCTATTGGTTCAGAGCTCAATGACCAACATCTGAAAGGGTGGGTTCAAATCAGGAGGGTGCCACACAACCTGCTCAGAGCTGCTGTCAGCTTGCAGTCTTCATGGCTGCACTTCCCCACAATTGATCCTCATTCAACTCGATGGTAACATTTCTCAAGTGTTCCAATGGGCGCTACATCTACCCTTTTAACCACATGCTTGGTATTAATCTCAAGGTCACTTAAAAATAAATGTAAAGAAGGAAATATTGGTTCCTGCTGGAACTTTCTTCAGTGGGAGAATGAAACAAAACTGTCTTGTTTCGCCTTTCAGCCAAATGCCAAACCTCTTTTGACATCCGCTTCTAAACACACAGCCCCCCCGCCTTCCAGGGCAATAGATGAAAGGGAACACCACCCCCTGCAAATTCCCTTCCAAGTGACACACCATCCGTTTCATTCAACACATACAAACCCATCGGGCCTCTGTTAGCTTTTTCAAAACATTGTTCAAGTAGCAAGTTTTGAGAAGATTTGCAGCTCAGGTTGAGGTTCTGGAGGCTGAGCCGGAAGGTTATTTTTAATTCAGCTCCAGCCCAGCAAACAAACCTGCATCCAGTTTCAAGTCGTCCCCCTCCCCTGTTCTTTCTTCAAAGCCCTTCAACTGAATGATTCATCTGTTGGAATCTACTTTTCCCACACTTCCAAGCTAGGTCAAACTTTCCAAAATAAGATATTCTCAACTACTTGCTGGGTTGAATGCTAATTATTTTAATCTGGGAAGTTTTCTTCCCTTAAAACCCATTCATTTCGATTCTCTCTGCTCAATCATTTTTGCAGAACAAGAGAATAATTCTGACTCTGCTTCTCTACTTCCCACAACTGAAATCCCAGTTCCCTTTCTGGCAAATCCTCTGCACCTTCTTCAAAGCCTCGTATCCTTGTCCCCTCCAGAAATGCAACCACTTGGTTCTTAATGCAGTCAATATAATTTTCTTAAAGTTTCTGCTGGTTGTCCTATGCGCTGCAGTTTGAGCAATGGCCTCAAGTTAAGATGACTCAGCCTCCTGGTGGACAGAGGTCAGAATTCCTCTGATGTGGGGCGGACAATGGATAATTTTCAAAACAAAAGGGGCAGTACCCATACTCTGCAGGCCCTACTCGATGATACTAAGTTGTCTAAGTAATAGCTGTGAAAAGGCGCCCACAGAACAGACTAGACTTAGAGGAATTGGTTGCGGGGTGGTGGTGGGGTTTTGGGATGGAAGGAGGCATCCATGAGCACCTCCAGCAACAAGACTCTTGACTGTTCCCTCTGCCCACCATCGTGCACCATGCCAATCAAGCCTCCTCCACTAGCTTGATTCGGATTCGACTTCCCAAACCAAATCCCCACTTCCAGACAGTTGTCAGCGACAGGAATGTACCAACTGCAGGTCAACTCAGCTTAATGAAAACCACTGCAGGAAACGCAGGGGTGAGGGATCATGCCCATTTGCGCCAACCCCTCCGACCCAAACTGGTGACTCTTCTTAATGCCCCGTGAGATGATCAGGTTGAGATAAACTCAGCCAAGTGCTGGCCCTGCCACATTTTTCAGTACTGGTGCCGTGTTCAAAAAAACATCAGCAACAAAGCTGCTAAGTGCCCGGGGTGTCATGGCCCTTGAGCCAGTGAGCCAGTCCAGTGGGAAATGCTAAGTGTCCCATCGGTAGCTGGGGGTATGAGGGTGGGACCCCTTCACCTTGTGGTCACCACCGTGTGCAGCATTTTCTCCCTCACAGCGTCCCACATGTGGGATGTCCACTCCCAGACAAGGGGAGGGGAGGCAACTTTTGCTCTGGGACGTTGCTTTAGTTTGAAGGCAGCTTTGGTACAGGTGGGGGTTTTTTTTTGGTGGTGGGGAGGGGAATGGATGCAGTAACTTACTGTGCACTCTTGGAGTAGCAAGACAGGGTGACGTGGCTGATGTCCTGGATGTCCAAGGCGGTGGGCTCTGCCGAAATCGCCTGCCTCTTGGTCCTCTGCTGCTCCTGCAGCGGGACGCCGCCGGGCCCGCCCTGGCTCGCCGGGGGGCCAGCAGCCGGCCGCAGGACCGAGCGGTACTTGTCCAGCTCGGTCTGCAGGTTCTGGATCAGCTCGTCCTTTTGGTCTAGCTCCAGCTCCAGCTCGTCGATCAGGGCGTCCCTCTGCCTCAGCTCCTCGATCTTCTCCTGGAGGGCGTATTGCAGGTCCCGCAGGGTCCCCATCCCTCCCTGGGTTGGGGTGGGCAAGTTGCAAAAAAAAAAATCTTGCCCTCCCCACTTCCAGGGCGAAGAGCAGCTCCGTCTTGCAGCCAGGCGCAGTTCAGGAATCATTGAGCATTCTCTCTCTCTCTCTCTCTGGAGCAGGTAACTGCCTGAACGCAACTACATTCCCAGGGAGGGGGCGTCCAGTTACGTGCAAAGAGAAAAAAAAAATCCTCTGGCGAATTAGATCCCCCCCCCCCCAAATGCTCAGTCAACCCCCCATGCCGAGTCCAGCTAACTCTTGGGCACTTCTCACCAGCCAGTCCATTCCCCCCCCACCTCCCAGCACAGAGCCTCAGTCACCCTGTAGACTTAGCAGAGACAATGAAACATAACACAGGAAAACAACAGCCCCGAAAGGAAGGGGTCTACATGGTCGCAAGAGGTTAGCAGGAGGCTTGCAGCTGAATGCAGGCTCTGGAGGATGGCGAGGGAAAAAAAACCGAAGCGATGGGCGTTGTAGAGGGGAAGCTGGGTGCGTGGTGTGACTGCTGCACACACACACACACACACAGCGCAGCGAAGAGGCTCGGAGGGCGAGGCGAGTGCACTTTCAGCACTGGAGCAGTGGACAGTTCCACCCCCCCCCCCCCCCACTGCAGGCGCCCCACTCACGGCCCAGGGGGGTGCTGGCTTGGTGCTCCAACCCTTTGCCCCTCTCCCATCCCCTCGGCAGAAGCATCCCGGATTTGGCCACAGGAGACGATAAGTAAGGGGCGCCGACCTTCGCCACGACCCGATCAATTTGGGAATCATTTTGTGAGCGGTCACGAAAGTTGGACACTGGAAAGGTGGTGGCATTTGGGGAGATGGTGCAACTCAAATTCAATAAAAAGCTAGCCTCATGTTGACCGTGATGACTACCATATAACACTATCTCATTCACCAAAGTCCTTTACAGAAGGAGTTCAGTGATCACTATCTGGTCTGGTCTGGTCTACATGTGACTCGAGATCCACGCAAGGTGACTAACTTTTACCTGGCCTCAGAGTTGACTGATAAACATGGGCACTCATGCTGCCCACATCCCCGGTATAAATGAATAAACTTCTCTCTCCCTCTCTCGAGCAATGGTCAGGATTGATTATCGCTTTTTCTATTCACCACGTGACTCAATCAATTTATCATTTACGTCCCAAGGAAATGGGCATGGGGTAGAGAACGAGAACTTTTAAGACACTTGAAGTTCAAAATCTTTTACCTTGGAATTAGGAAATACCAGCAATCAGAAATATGTGCAGTCTTTACCAGAGGTGAGGGCCATGAGAGCCTAAAAAGGTGTCAACCAAACTATCAGTCTTTTTTTAAAAGAAACTAACTAAGCCAGTGTAGTTCCAGCCGTTTAGTACATCAGTTATTCAGACAGAAAGTGTCTGCAGGAATTAACACAGACTGGTTAGGAAACAGACCATGCTAGAACTACATGTCCTCCAAGACAGAAGGAGTGCACCATACAATGACTTAGATTACACACTTCAATGACAGCTTTAATGCAATAAGACCTCATCAGATCCTTCACAGAAGCACTATAAAGCAAAATTTGACCAAGTCACGAAGTAAGGTATTGGGTCAGGTGACCAACTGTTGGTCAACTGTTAGTTTTAAGGTGTATCTTAGAGAAAGAAAGAAAAAAAATGTTTAGGGAGGCCAGTCCAAAGCTTAGGAAGATGTTGGCATGCTCAAAGGTAAAATGGTTAATATCAAGGCTGACCAGAATGACAGGAGTTGAACAATGTTAGACGGTTATGGGGCTGATGGAAACCACAGAGGTAATGTACAGAGGGATTAAAACACAAAACCTGAGAATTTTTAGAAGTGAGGTGCTGCAGAGTTGAGATCCAATGAAGTTCATGTGTGATGGATGACCTGATGCAGTGCAAATTAGGACACAAGCACCAGAGCTTGAGTTGACTTTAAATTCCCAGAGTGTATAACCTGGGGATGCTTTGGAGGAGTGAGGCGAGAGATGTGAAAGGCAGGGATGAAGTTTCAGCAAGAGACCCGCTGATGGAAGGTGACGCAAATGAGAGAAAATTTTTAAATTCAATTGTGGGGCATTTGTTGCCTGTTCCGAGTTGACACTGTGTAGAGTGTTTGTGCTAATAATTTGACAGGATTCCAGGTTTTGGAAGTGGAATATAAGGTAGGACAGTGGTCTGCGAGTTCAGACTGGCTCAGATTGAAATTTAGTTTGAGACAAATAAAAACCTGCAGCTGCTGGAATCCAAGGTAGACAAGATGGAGGCTGGAAGAACACAGCAAACTTGGCAGCATCAGAAGACGTTGACATTTGGAGTTAGAGGAAATTTGGCTGATTTACTTCAGATCACCAAGATTTGCATCTTGTTAGATTAGATTAGACTTACCGTGTGGAAACAGGCCCTTCGGCCCAACAAGTCCACACCGACCCGCCGAAGCGCAACCCACCCATACATTTACCCTTTACCTAACACTATGGGCAATTTAGCATGGCCAATTCACCTGACCTGCACATCTTTGGACTGTGGGAGGAAACCGAAGCAAACCCACGCAGACACGGGGAGAACGTGCAAACTCCACACAGTCTGTCGCCTGAGTCGGGAATTGAACCCGGGTCTCAGGCGCTGTGAGGCAGCAGTGCTAACCACTGTGCCACCGTGCCACCCATCTTGTCTTGTTCCGACCAGCTGTTTGCCCTCAGTGGTTCTCGTCCCTTTGTTGTTATCCTGTAATTCACTCCCTAAACAGGAGTGCGCCATTTCCTCCTGTTGTTACTGATGGAGGAGTAAACTGGAGAGAATTCCAGATTCACTTTCCTCTTTTTGTTCAAAAAAAGTTGCAGAATACAAGACAAGCCAACTGCACCTGTCCTCAGAGTTGAGTTTTTTTTTTGTTTATATTATTCTGGTGAATCTGCAGTGATTCTAAACCTTATCCCAGCCATTCATACCCTTCTTGTGATGCTGGACTTAGTACAGAGGACAGTGTTTGAGACTTTTGTAACAGAAATATCGCTTCCTCTTTTTTTTGAGCCCTCTGAAGTAAAAAGCCATTGTTTCACTTTGGCACCTGTCCATCAGTTGCTACGGATCTGTACATTTACAGATATTACTAACCACTTGTCCATGAAGCACAGCATACTTAAGTCATAGATCCAGCTTTACTGCAACAGTCATATTCAAAACATTTCCAGGTTTGAAGAGAGTAAATCTTGACACACAGCACCAGCTAGAGGCTTATTTCATAGCTGCAGGTCACCAGTGGCAGCTTCAATAAAGTTGGATAAGGGATCAACTCATAGAGGCAGATTACTTAACTTCCAGCAACATAGTTAATAAATCAGAACAATGTCATGGATCCCCTTTTGTTTGAACTTGGGTGAGTTAATGCCTGATGATAACAGCCCATGCTGAGGTCAAAGATAGAATGCTGGGAGGCAAGGTCCAAGCTTTCTCAGCTGCTATGCCTTGGGGTTATATGATAATGCTGTAGGACAAACTGGACAAGCAGACTGGCCTAGAGTTGCTGCCTCCTGTTGGTTGGATAAAGATGTGAGCAGTTACCACTGATGTGGTGAAGAGGATCTAGGAAAATCTGTCTTCTCACACATTTCTGCCATTGAGCTGAATTGGAGCAATCTAAAGGTAATGGTTAACTGGTATTTTGTAACTGGAATGGGGTTTCCAGTGGAGCTCTGCAGGATTCAGTACTGCTTTTCATCATCTATTATTAACACTTTAGATTTAAATGGAAGGGACACGATTACAAAATTTGTTTAATGGTACAAAAATGAGTTGTGGGATTGGTATTGAGGAAGGAGGTGATGGACTGCATCACGTTAATAATATATAGGGAGTGGCAGTGGTTAGCATTGCTTCCTCACAGTACCAGGAACCCAGTTTGATTCCACCTTCAAGTTACTGTCTGTGTGGAGTTTGCATGCTCTGCCCGGTCTGAGCCAGTTTCCTCCCACAGTCCAACAATTTGCAGGTCAGGTGAATCGGCTATACTAAATTGTCCACAGCGTTCAAGGATGTGCAGGCTTAGTTGGTATCCACAAACAATGCAGGCTTACAGTTTAGGGTTGGGGGTGGGGACAGGTCTGGGTGGGATGCTCCTCAAGAGGCCAGTATGGACTCTATGGACAGACTGGCTTGCGGCCATACGGTGGGGATTTCATGATTGTGTATTGATCAGGAGGACAGAAATGTGGTCAATAGCGTTTAGTCCAGAGAACTGTGGGGCAATATATTTGAAGGGGATTGAAAACAGGCAATTAGATAGTCAGAGGCATAAAAAGGAGGAATGTCATTGTATAGATAGCCATAGAACCCAGAACGTAGCAGGATAAGTAGACGAGGTGCTTATGGCAGATAATAGGTTAATGCCCTTTTGTCAGCAAGACACAACCCAGGGAGGATGTCATCACACTGTGGAACATCTTTACCTTCGTTGTCAAGGATGTTACCACAGGTAAACCTTTTCTCACCTGTGAGGAAAGGTTGGATGTATTGTAGCTTGTTTTTTTTCTGAACGATGATGATAATGATGATGATTGATGATGATGATGATTGATGATGGAAGATGAAAGATCGAGATGATACGGAACGTTAAGGTCTAGTTCCCTTTTCAGAGGAGTCAGTGATTTGGGGCTTTCACTCAACTTAATTCGTCAAAGTGTGAGAGGAGAGCAGACTCTGCTGCTCCTCCCACCCTCCCAATACACACAGTTTAAAACTCACTGCCTGAAAAAGGTGGTAGAGGGAGCAACTTTCATCTCATTTAGAAAATGCTTGAATATGCATGTGAAGGAGTATGAACCTGGGATTTGGTTGGTTATAGCTTTCTTGGCAGTCACAGGGATGATGGGCTGAATGGCATCCTCCTAGTCAGTATACTTGCAATGACTCCATGGCGAGGAACAACAAAACAGCACGGACAGCTCAAGCTTCCCTGCGCTCTGTGTATTCAATAGGAGATAGGAATGGCAACAGACCGATACTGCCTTCTCAAAACAAAAAAAAAGTGACAAGAGTACTGGTGCACTTTCTTAGCAATCTGAGAATTTCAGCAGCACTGGAGCATGTGTGCAACCCAGAAGGCAACAATTTAGTTTGCAGTCCTGTAGTTATGCCATGAGCATAATTCAAACTCTCATGAATTTCTCAAGCCCCAGCTTTCCATCAGCCTGAATGCAATCAGCTCTGAATTCTCTGTATCAAGCATCACACCTCAGCACAAAAGGTTGGGTATGAATTAACCATTTATTTTCAACAAGGAAGTGCATATCCTGTCAACCACCAATCCATGTCCATTGTTCAATAACTGAGCACGACGCTCAAGGATCATCCACTATCACCATGTTTCCATAGCAATCATTCATTGCTAAGGCTTACACGTAGCAGTGAGCAATTAGGGGAGAAAATCATTGAAAGGAACTTCTTAAAGCTTGAAATCCATTCAATGCATATCTGCAAATCTACAATTAACTGAAGCCACATCTCACATTGAGAGATATGGGTCCTCACAGCTGCTGAAAACAGGGAGTAACAGAACATAGAGGGTGGTAGGTTCCATTAGGATGTGCTGAGTTAGCTATTCTGACTGTGCTGTGATAAGCTACCACTGGCACCAGCCATTGGAAAGAGATCATCTACTGAAAAAGGGTGCATAGTAAGATTGGGCTCAATTTGTTGGCAATTATGTACCAGTGCCCAAACACAAAAAGGTGGAGATGGGGATGGGACATTGTTGAGAACTAACTGAAGATTCAAGGATCATTGTCACAGCTCGGACACTCAGTAACATTCAGACACACAGCATTGTTAGTTTGAACAAAGTCCACAGACTATGGGTTCTTAGGGGTGGCATGCACTGGTGAAGGGACTGTCGAGGCTGTTCAATTGGATTTTTAATCCTGGGAATGCACAGTTAAGTTCCATTAGCTCCCGAAAACCACTTGGCAACTCTCAGGAACTTGTCTTAAAACTCAACACACAGTGTCCTACCATCCAAAGGCAGCCACGTGTGTAATGTTACATCTAAAATTCCACTAAAATTAATGTTTCAGTGGAGTGATAATGCCTCTTATGACAACAAATTTCATTTGTAAAGCAACTTTTAACAGAGCTCTCAAACCCTTTGTAAGACTCAACAGAATTTGAGCAGTAACAATTCAAAATTGGATTTTTTTCAAAAATTGAGAGATGTCAAAATGCAGTCCCGGTAACAGTGACCATTAAGCTGCCAGATAGAGTAACAAAACCACTGCTTCACCAATTCCCAATACTCGGGGTGGTCTGCCTGGTCTAAGAGACTCCAGTCAAAACACAAAGCTGACTCTTAACTGAAGTGCCATTGTATCCAACCTGTGGTCATTCAAGTATTAGAATTTCCAGCACAGAAACAGGCCATTCAGCCAAACTGTGTGGTGCTTGAGCTTTCCTGCTATGCTCTTCATTTCACCTCATCAGTCAACTTGCTATACCTTTCTCTTTCATATTTACGTAGCTAACCTTAAATGCATGTCTACCATTCACTTCATTTATTCCCTGTGGTTGTTCCAGCTTCAACTCTCTCCCAAGAACAATATTTCTCCTCAATTCGCTACTGGATTTTGTTTGTTTCAATCCGAGATTAACTGCTTCTGGTCATGGTCTTTAATTCCACCGAACAGAAGCCATTCCCCCAGCGTGGTTAAAAAAACCAGACAAACAAGATTTAAAAATTCACCTCATTCATTTTATCATGTGGTACAATAACTGAGTTAATGCCTAATGACTGCATCAAACATGGAGGTGAGGAAACACCTCAGGGGACAGCATATGGAACTTAAGCACCTGTTCCTCTCAAGCACACTACACTTAGGCAATATCTCAAATCCATCTATGGTAAGCCTTACTTTTAAATATTATTTGTATTTATTTGTTCGCGGGACGTGGGCTTTGATGGATGGGTGAGCACTTATGGTCCACTCCTGCTTGCCCAGAGTCAACCACGTGGCCGGGTGCCTGGAGTCACGTGTAGGCCAAACCAGGTAAGGATGGCAGATTTCCTTCGCTGAAGGACCTTAGCAAAACAGACCGGTTTGTAGGACAAACAGTGGTCACCGTTCCACTAGCCTTTTTACTGAATTGACACTTGACAATTTTCCATGTTGGGATTTGAACATTAGCCGGAGGTAACCAGTCCAGTGATATAAAAGATTAATGTCATCCCTTTGAATAATTATCATGAAGATTATTCTAACTCCCTATGCAGTTAGGGAGAAGATCAGCATCTGAATATTGACCAAAAAGTACCGAGTCTGACTGAACACAGCCATCGTTTCCTTTCACATCAAGCTTGCTGACTGAAATGGAAGTACACTCTTACCGAGCTGGCTTTTCATGTGCCCGAAGCTTGAATTTGTGCCCGTCCAAAGAGGGTGAGCAACACGGTGGTTCTGCTGAGATGCCCTGAGCCCTCCTGGTGCGAGGCAGGAGCTGGGTTTCCGGCAGCACAGACTGGCACTTGTGGAGTTTAATCCGCAGATCTTGGATCTCCTGCTCTCGCCGGACAAGCTGGAGCTCCAGCTCCTGAATCTTGGCCTCCTTCAGGGCCAGTGTGTCGAAACCCCGGGCCGTCTCGCTCATTTTCAAATCGGTTCGCAATTGAAACGTGCACAGGCTGCAAATCCTCAACTCAGAGGTAAGTTGCAGATCGTGAAGTGTGGATCAGGAGCCTGGATGACAATGGAATGGTGGGCAGGAAAAGAGAGAGAAAAAAAATCTCGTGTACCAGACAAAAAGGGACATTAAGCTCCTGCGTCACCTCCAACCCGGTGTTCAAAGACTCCATTCAGACCTATCCATTCAGTATCACCCTAAGTCATGGCCAAGTGCACTGCTTGCCTCATGGTGCGAGAGGCAGTATCAATGCGGGCAACTGTGCATCAAGGTTCGCATCAGCAATGACGACGATTACTTTTCATGGCAACCTTCAAAACACTCGAGGCTGAATTTACACAGAACTCAAAAGCTCTTGAACTTTGAAGCATGAAGAAAAGAAAAGACAGGTCTTGGCAGGCATTGATGCTGCTGCTAGGTTCTTGCAGAGGAGGAGGATGGAAAATGTATATCAAATAAAAAAAAAGTGCACCACCAGAGCAACTTCAAACAAAATTGGACACCAACTCTGATAAGCTAGCACTAATTAGGACAGATAAGCGAAAAATTTGCTTGAAAAAAAAGACGTATGATTTGACTCTCCTCTTTCAGTTCTTTTCGGTTTAACTTTTAGCTACTTGTCCTCATTTCTCCTGGCCCAATCCAGTATCAAAACAGAGAGACTGAGCCAAGGAGATTCGAAGGGAGATTTTATGAAGGTTTTAGACAACGAGTGATAATGCCCTGGAACTCATGGCCACATAAGGTAGTGGAAACAGTGTGAATCAATGATTTCAAAAGGAAACTGAATACACATTTCAAATGTTGCAGGACTATGGGGATAGAGGTACAGGGAGAAGATGAACTGGACTGGAGAACCAGAAAAAGACTTGCTCGGCCGAACAGCCTTCTTCTGCACTGTGAATTACTTGACCGCTGTGTTTTTATTTATGTTGCAAACTAAACACTCTGGGAAGATTTACTATGATAAATACATTAAGCTAAGTTCTTGTTCAGACTAAGCCTCAGAGGCAGAAAGAATTCGACAGGCTTTGTTGAGAGCGCTTTAGGTAACTGAAATCCAGGCTGAAAATGCAAACGAAGAGAGATTAGGGTGAGCAAAGAGGTCATAGGGCCACATGGGGCTTGGCGAAGTTACAGAGGGCTACATCATGAAGGGAAATTAAAGAATGCTCATTTTAAAAAAAATCAAGGTCTTAGTGGGAGAGCGCTCACTAAAGACAGCATGGAGATGACATTAGATGGGGCTTGCTGTGAATTAAGATTAGATCAACAGAGTTTTGGATAGACTCAAATTTATGAAGGATGAAAAATAGAAAATCGTAATCAAGCTTGGATGGAGAAAAGCACTGGATTAGAGAGTGTTACGAAGTTGAAAGCATGTATGCTCATTTTAAACATACAGGGTGTTTTGAAGTAAGCTTCAAGTGTGGCTCAACTGCGTCATTTTAACAGATGGCCTTTGGTTTAATTAACAGAGGGGTTCGAGCTCCGCATCGTAACAGTAAGTGAACCCCAGCAAATTGAGCAAAGCTATTAGATCATAATTCTTGGGAATACATTCTAAGGAAAGAATCCTCAGATTAAAATGAAGACCATGATAGGTTCGTGCAGAGGTGAAATGGGAGGAAGTGCACCAGATCGTGTTGCCAGCAGCATACAGACAGGAAATATTCTGGGCAGCTGATTATATACCAGTAGGAGGTCATCCAGGTGCGAAGACGACTCAGGCCAAGGTATAAAATAATTTCTATTCACCTGGACTGCATAAGGATGTGGTTAAAATTTTGCCGTGCATGTCATACGTGCCAAATGGCAGGTAAACCACAGACAGTAATAAAACCAGTCCCTTTGTTGCTAATTCCCACATTCGAAGAACCTTTCACGAGGGCTATGATTGACTATGTAGGTCCCCTCCCAAAAACTAAAAGCAGGAACCAGCATTTGCTAACCATAATGGATAGGTCCACCAGATTTCCAGAGGCAACTGTATTACGGAGGACGAAAGCAAAAAAAGGGTGGAGGAGGAGTGGTTAGCTATCTCTTCCTGCTGTGGGCTACCCAGGGAGATTCAGTCAGACCAAGGGTCTAACTTAACTGTCACACTGGTTAATCAAGTGCATACCATCCGGAACCCCACAGAGCCTTGCAAAGGTGGCATCAAACCCCGAAGACCAAGTTAAGAGCCCCCAAACTGTTGCAACACAGAGGTCGAACCCTTCTGGTAATAAACAGAACACCCAGAAAAGCTAGTCTTGTAATCTGTTCAAATACAAAATGACAGAACTCCTAAATTCCACAAATTTATTTTCTTCACTCAAATATAGTGAACACTAAACAACAAATCCAATTCACAAATCCAAGTGCTCACTTTCTCAAGTACTTACTCTCTGCCTCCAACTTTACTTAAAAAAAAGGTGCTGTTCCAATTACACACTTATTAATCATTACATTAACTTCATCTCAAGACCACACACAGTCTCTGTCTTCTCCCTTGTCTTAAAATCTTCAGACTGCTGATCTCCCAGGGTCGTCATCTTTCTTTCTTTGACAGAGAGTATGTTTTACATGAAAAGGTACCTCTTTTGAGAGAGAGTGCCTTCTAATTTCTTTGAGAGCAAGATAGTAGATGGTCAGTTAGCTCTTGGGCTCTACAGCAGCTGCTCCGAAGGTAGTTGCTCTCTCACCAAGTTTCAAAAAAAAAATTCGTACGTCTTTTATATATGCCCAGAACACATTGAATTTATTGTTTTGATGCCCAGAAGCAAAACTCAATTGGGTTTGGGATAATTTAAGCTTACTGGCTAAATTCGGATTGTTGTCAAAACAGCAACTAAGACTCAGGTATCCATTTAACAGCCATTTTCTACAATGCATCCATTTTGGAACAGTTTGTCTCCCAGCCTTTCCATTCAGGCAGTTGAGCCTGCACTTCAAAATTCAGAAAACACTTCCTATTTTAAAATGAACATACATGTTTTTGCCCCCATAACAAGAATTTAAGCAGTAGTCAGACTGATGCAGGGTCAGAAACATGTGATGTTCAAGAAAAATGGAAATAGGTTATCTTAGTGATGACATAGCTAGGTGATTGGAAATTCATCCTCAGGTGAAATCTGACACCAAAGCTGGGAAAGGTGTTGTTTAGCTCCAAACAACCACCAAAAGAAGTCAATGACAAGGAAACAGAGCTTGCGATGGTGACTGAAGACAACAGCTTTGGTCTTCCTATGATTGGATTAACGGATATTTCTGCTCATCCTGCCTCAGAGGTCAGAAAAGCAGTGCTAATCGGGGGCGAGAGAGAGGTCACAAGAAGTTGTTCCGTCAGAGAGTGAGCATCGTCAGCTTAGATATGGAAGATGTATTTGCGGATGATGGCACTGACAGGCAGCAGGTAAGTGGGTCAAGGACAGGTCCTCAGATGCTTTCTGAGGCAACAGAGCAAGAAAGGGATGAGAAGGCACCATAATTAGTTCTTTGGAATCAACAATGAATATTCACCCATAAAGGCACTGAAGAGAAGATCTTATATTTATGATGTGAATAATTTCTTTTCCAGTAGCTGCAACGTCAACGCAACCTGCTCGGTCAACTTACATGGTCAGCTTTCATTGAACTCTCCAGATCTGAACCCCTTGCTGTTATCACCCTTTTTCCTTTCTTCAACACCAAGCTGCTAAATTCATTCTAACCTCACCCACCTTCAGTCATCCTGTCATGACAGCAGTTCTTTTGATATATTTTCAGAACTTTGCCTGCCCAATTTGCTCCCATTCCTATCTCCTGTCCAGGCTTGAAATTCATGAGAAAAACCAACAGTGCTCTGTGTTGTATTTCACTTGGCAACGGATGAACCAAAGAAGTGACTGGTATCTCTTCGCCCCACCCTGCTCTGTTGCCAACCTTCCTATCCCATCCACCTGGTGGAATCTAACCTCAACAACTGTCTTGTCATTCCATTCACTCGACCAGTCAGTGCTTCCTCAAATTTGGCTCGTGGATCAAGAACTGCCTCTCGATATATCTCTTAGCAAATGGTCAGGTTGTGATTCAGGTCGTCTCCTGCGCCGACTTTAACAAGGACTGTAATGGGGTTCGCTTGGGTGAGTGACATACAGCTCTTCCCTTGGCATGTAAACACCCATCATAGCTCCGCCAAAACTTCTGTACGAGGCATTTAGTTACCTCTTTCCTCACAAACTCTCCCATCCACATGCACAGGCGGTTCATCAAACCTTGTCATCTCTCCCAGCCTATGTTCACTGCCACAAGTCACAGTAAAGGCAATCTCAAACCACGTCCCTGAATCCTTCACCTGCTCTAGAATTCAATTCTGGAGAAGTCTTAAATGAACAACAATTTCAGTCAAATCAACATTTTCAAGACCAAAGCCATTGTTTCAGGAATGGGCTCCAAACACACATCCCCACCCCACTCCCCCTCACCAACCAAATTCCTTTTCCTTTCTGCAGATACATAACCTCTTTTCGATTCTGTTTCTGAAATGCATTGCATCAACTATGTACAAGGTTCTGTGATAAATTCCATGGTCGATTGCTTTCTAACCAGGTCCAAGTTTTAATTTCAAAAACCAGAATAATTCATCTTTGCTTCTGAGCCAGCCTGAAAAATCAGAGATGCAAAGAACCTTATGCTTTCTATAAATTCCACAATTCCTCACTCATACAAATGCCAACTCTCACTTATTCATGAGCCAACAAGCATATACAATTTAATCAAGTGTGAAAGTTGTCACATAATTTTGCAGCCGATAAAGAATTTTAATCAAGTTCCTGACTGACTGTGTCCTTGAAGCGCATTCAATCTTTCGTTCATTAAGTCAAAACAAGAAAACCTCAATAAAGCCATTTGCTTCAAAAGCAAGAGCTGCCAAAACGACAGGACGTTATTTAAGAAATTGAGATGGGAACCAACCCTTTGCACAGATGGCTTGTGTGAACATGAAAATCCAGCTCCCAAGTTGCTCACACTCACTTCTGACTGCTCCACTACCCTGTCCAACCTTCACGTTGGTAGGTGCACTGTTATTCAAGAGTTTCAACCCACAGCTGGGAGAGGCAAGCCACAGCACAAAAAGTTGCCCTCAGGCCAGGACAGGAGATGTCATAGATCAAGCTTATGCAAAAGGGCACTTACCTTCTGCATGACGGGATCTTTGCTCCAGTCAGGATCAAGTCCAGGTTCCCTCGGCAATGCATACAGATTATCAACAACTTGTGACCCATTGTGAAACACCAGACCAGCTAGAACACTGCACAAATCTAACAGGTAGCAAGGCTGTTGTGCCAACACAAGGAGATTTTGCACCAATGAACAGTCAATCTATATTAAGGAAGTAAAACTTTTGGAATCCATGGTGTAAGGACATCAAAGTGGGCTTGATCGTCACCCAAGTTGCCCCTTCTGACATTGGCAGATGGTGACGTACCGACCAACTAACATTCCGCTGGACTCAGCATTCTCATGAGACATTTGTAATCCGTTATGTCATGGCTGCACAAGACATTAACGAGGCCGCATTAGGAATACTGCAGCCAATTCTGGTTGCCCTGCTGTACAAAGGATGTTATTAAACCGGGAAGGATGCAAAACATATTTACAAGGACGTCAGAGTCAAGAGATGAGAACCTGAGACTCTTTTCACAGGAGTGTTGGAGACTGAGGGAAGACCAAATACAAGTTTATAAAAGCATGAGGGGAGATATAAGGTGAATAGCAGAGGTCTTATCCCCATAGTAGGGGGAGAACAAATCTAGAGGGCATAGGTTTAAGGTTAAAGGTTAAGGGGGAAAGATTTAAAACAGACTTGAGGAGCAACTTTTCCCATAGAGGATAGTGCACATATGGAATAACCTGCCAAACTCAGAGGAGGAGGCGGGTACAATTACAACAGACATTTGTAGAGGTACATGGAAAGGCAAGGTTTACAGGATATGGGCCAAATGTAGGCAAATGGAACAAACTCAGTTGAGGAAACCAGCTGGGCATTGATATACTGGGCTGTATGACTCTGTTCCCACTCTGCAGTTTATGCTGTCCTCAGCTTCCCTGTCCTGCTTAAATTAGACCCAAAGAATCCTCAATACTCAAGCTCAAAAGGATCTCTTTCGTAATAAGCTCAGTGACACAGCAACGAACAATTCCAGCTGAAATGCCTGAGCACGGAAAAGCACCATCTAGTATTCAAACATTGAAACAAATAAAATGGGGGAAGTCTATTTAGTCCTTTGAGTCTGCCTCACCATTCAATGATTATGGCCGATTATCTAACTCAGTACCCTGTACCATGTTTGTCCCGTACCCTTTGATCTCTTTAGCCACAAGAGCTAGATCTCACTCCTTCTTGAAAACATTCAGAAGTTTTGACCTCAACTGCATTGTATGATAAAAAATTCTACAAGTTCACCGCACTCTCGGTGAAGATATTTCATATCAAAAGTCCTAAATGGCCTACCTTGTATCCTTCGTCTGCGTCCCCTGGTTCTGGATTCTCTGGTCATGAAGAAAATCCTCCCGGTGTTGAACTGGTCTTCCTCCCACTCCACCGAGGACATGCAGGTCCTTGGACTCCTCCACCGGCAGAACATAACAACACGACGGCTGGAGGAGGAGCGCCTCATCTTCCGCCTGGGAACCCTCCAACCACAAGGAATGAACTCAGATTTCTCCAGTTTCCTCATTTCCCCTCCCCCCACCTTGTCTCAGTCGGTTCCCTCAACTCAGCACCGCCCTCCTAACCTGCAATCCTCTTCCTGACCTCTCCGCCCCCACCCCACTCCGGCCTATCACCCTCACCTTGACCTCCTTCTACCTATCCCACCTCCATCGCCCCTCCCCCTAGTCCCTCCTCCCTACCTTTTATCTTAGCCTGCTTGGCACACTCTCCTCATTCCTGATGAAAGGCTTATGCCCGAAACGTCGAATTTCCTATTCCTTGGATGCTGCCTGACCTGCTGTGCTTTAACCAGCAACACATTTTCAGCTGTAGAATTTTATAGGCATCTATATGAGATCCCTCCTCATTATTTAGATCATGAGATATCGGAACAGAATTAGTCTGCTCCACTATTCAAATCACAGCTGTTATATTTCTCAACCCTGATCTCCTGCCTTCTCCCAAAGCAATATGATCCCCATACCAATCAAAAAAAACCCCGCCTTGTCTTAAATACACTTGATGACTTCACCTCCATAGCCTTCTGCAGCACTGAGTCCCACAGATAAATCACCTCTGGCTGAAAAAAAAATTCATTGTCTTAGCTCGAAACAATTGTCCCTTCATGCAAAGGCTATGGCCTTAGGTTCGAGTTTCTCCGAATAGTGGAAATATCTTCTCCACATCCACTCTAAATCGGGCCTTCCGTGTTCTGTACATTTTTCAATCATATCCTCCCTCATCTTCCTAAACTCCACTGAGCACAAACCCAGAATCCTCAACTGCTCCTTATTTGACAAATCATTCATTGTAAAATTCCTGTTGACCCCCTCCAATGCCAGCACACCCTTCCTGAGACACGGGGCCCAAAACTGCTCACAATATGCCAAATTGTGGTCTGATCAGAGGTTTTCCAGCCCGGGAGCACAGCTCTAGGCTTGTATTCTTGACCCCTTGAAATCAATGTGAAGATTCCATTTCTCTCCCTAACTGCTTGTTAACCTACACGGTAACCTTTTGAGAATCCTGAACCAGAACTCCCATGTGTGCATCAGATGCTTTTAAGCTCCAGTGAACGTAGCACTGACCAGTGTTGTCTCTCTTCATACATCAATCCTGCCATCCAAGAAATCAATCAGTCTGGTAGACGTTCACTTCACTATCCCAATAGCCAGAATGTCTATTAAGGAGATCAAAACTGCACAGAATACTCCTACACAATCCTCCCTGTATGGTCTCACCAGAGCCTTGCTCAATTGCACTAAGACATCTCTGCTTCTGCACTGAAATGGTCTCATTTTGAAGGCCTAACTATCATTTGCCTTTTTCACCACCTGCAGTACCTGCACGCTTCCTTATAGCAACTGGTGTGCAAAGATATCCAGGCCTCATCGAGTCTTCCCCTTAGCCAATGTATTGCCATTCAAATAATACCTTCGTGGTCCTGTCAAACCCCTCACACAATGTAATTTCCTCCATCCTCACAGTGTTCCAAGATATTCACACTCCTCCAAGTCTGGCTTCCTGCACATGCCAGATTCTAATGGGTCCATCACTGGCAGCTTAAGATGCCCTGGTAATAAACTCTCCTGAACCTCTCCACCTTTCTCTCTCTCTTCGCTCTTTGAAGACATGACTGAAACCCTACAACATCAGGTCTACTGTCCTGATTTCTTACTTTTGGGGTCAATGTCTCTCTCACACACACACACACACACACACACAGGATTTATTTGATACTGTGTTAAGCATGCTCAGACATTGTATTTTGATTAGAGACAAAAAAAACTGCAGATGCTCAAATCCAAACTGAACAGGCAGAAGGTTGGAGAACACAGCAAACCAGACAGCATCAGGGAGGTGGAGAAGTCAATGTTTTGGGTGTAAGCACCTGAAACATGGACTGGCACCGTAAGCTGCCTGGTTTACGGTGTTCTTCCAGCCTATCTACATTTTATTTTGACTGCCACACGTTGTGAGACATGTAACTATTCAAATTCCTTTCATAAAGTAAAAGAAATACAAAGTCAGCAAGAAATATCTATCTTGACAACATGGATTTACAAGTTCTCATGGAAAATTAACATTCTTCAACTGACCCCATGGCACACAGACCATACTTGTTCACAGCAGTTAAGCATATGGACTGAAAAACAAACATGTTAGGTTAGCAACAAAACAACACACTTCTTGTTCCACAGCATAACACTGCCTTCAGATTACCACGAGCCACACACCCTGGATAATCTCAAAAGTAAAAGATTGCAGATGCTGGAGATCTGAACTAACAACAAAATGTGCTGGAAATTCCCCCACAGATCTAGCACTGTCTGCAGAGCAATAAACAGTTGATGCTTCTTCAGAAGAATAAGATTGGATTTTAAACCTCAATTCTGTTCCTCCCTCTGCAGATGATGAGCATTTCCACCACATGGTTTAAAGTTGAAATGACTTAAAACAAACAAAACTGAGAACTGTTTATTTTGTAACATTATTTCACACAAATAATTTAATGGAAAACATGGTAAACTACAGAACATTCATAACAAACAGCCAAAACAACATTTCCTTTCCCAGCTATTGTCAATAATCGTAAATTATAAACATTAATAGGTTAGCTCGCTGAGTTTGAAGGTTTGTTTTCAGATATTTCATCACCATACTAGGTAATATCATCACAGTGTCTCCAGTGAAGCCGGAGATGTTACCTAGCATGGTGACAGAAATGTTTGAAAGCCATCAAGCTCTGCCATCTAACTTATCACCAACCTGAGCTACAAATCTTTAAAAAAGAAAATCACCAAATTATAAACATGTTCAAACAATAAATCAACACTGGCAATAAATGTTTCTACTCAACTCCTGCAACATGCGCACATCATTGCAGAGATGCATGGCTTTCACCCCAAACAGTGAAATATTGGAGGATCATTCAACACCAAGAGCACCAATTTTCGTCTTTTTATCTCCTGAATTCAGCTACATCAAAATCTGCCCGCCTCTGCAAAACCTCAAGTCAGGGGAAGTGATTGAAAAATATTGACACACTTCAACCATTCCCACTGAATTATGCTGAACAGACTTTCTGTCCCTGCATCCCCCCCACCAAGTATCCAACATTTCTTTTACTTGACCACATCACAAATGAACACTGTTCTCTCGAAATAAAGTTAGCTAGTAATTGATTATGAAGATAATAATGTCAACATTCGCATTGATACCAACTTCTCATCATAAAGTTGGATCTTCAGAGAATTGCGGGTCACAGAATTTTAGTTAAGGATTTGTTCGAAATTTGAAAACCCAAATTACAAGACAGTATAGTTAAAAAAGTTAATGACAAAGTAACTCGATATAAAATTAGGCTGCAAGATGTAATCTTTCTTTCATATTTGGCCTTGTCTTATCAGACTCACTCCAGTTTTCTGACCTGGTTAACAGCTTTCCTTCCACTTAGTTGAGAGTGGGACAACCTGGTCATGCTGCTGGCTGCAGCACGTGGCTGAAGACCTGCTAAAAATGACCCCTCATGCATCGGTTTTGCTCTGGTCCAAAAACAAACCTTAATTCCAGTTTTTATTTCATTATAAAATCACCAGAATGTTTTTTTGTCATGAGGGCTGAACAAGCGTATCTCAGAGCACAAGAAGATTCAAGAGTTACATTTTGCAGAGATTTATTGAAACTGCAGTTTAACCCTTTAAAATCACATAATTGATCCAGATAGGGAAGGTAATTTAGCCTATTATGATTCATTATTTCATTGGTGTCCCATTGTTAACACCCACACCATTTTCCTACCTATTTTATGTGCACACCCAGATCGCGTTCCTAAAATGAGGTTTGCCCAGTTTGAACCCATGACTCTCATGTGACTGTCAGAGATTGAAGAAAAGGAAATGAGGTTTATCCATTCAATGCTCAGGTGAGACCACTTAAGAGAAACAAAGGTGCGGATAACCGAACGACAATTCATCACTGAGTCCCAATCAAGATCCTGACACGAGCTGCATTAGTGGTCACTCTCCAATTACCCAGCCAATTAGCCACCCTTTTCCTTGTGAGCTCACAGAATGAGATTTGGGCTGACTATACAAACTGGAGAGGCACCATTCTGACAGGAGAAATCCTGAGACAAAGAGAGTCGCTGGAATAGCATAAAATGGAATTCGGTACACAGGTTCAAAAATCATCAGAAATGGAAACACAGGATGACAAAGCTCAGAGAAATCCAATTCAAAAACAAGTTAGTTATGATGAACTCATTCACAATCTTGGTTATATCACACAGAGTGCTGCACAAAGTTCAGGTTTCCACATTACAAACAAAACACAGATGTACTCAACAACATTTATAAAACATTCAAGAATTGAGAGGGTATCCTCTCTGGAAAAAAAGGGAAGACTGAGAGGTGAACTGATGGAGATCTTTAAAGTCAGGATGAGGTGTGTCAGGTAAATGCTCTTCTTCTCCACCTTCAGTCTCTGCCAAAAGGTCCAATCCACAACCTGTTGACGTTGACCGTAGGTAGGAGGAGATTGATCGTGAATACACCCCAAAAGGACTGAACCTCTTAAGTTTGAGAAACTGAACCACACATTGTGTTATACAGACAGCTATAAACAAAAAAAAGGTGAAGTTGTAAACACAGAAGTAGTTTGTAATTCCTCATGAAGTGATCAAAGAGGAAATAAATGGAACTGATGAATTAATTTCAGTTAGTAGATAGGAGATGCATTTCAATTGAACTCACATCCACAAGTGCTTTCCAACCAAATGAAGCATAGTTATTGCTGGAATGTAAGAAACATAGCAGCTAATTTGTGATGACAAATGGAAAAAGATAAATTTTATTCAGGAGAACAGTTTGCCTTCTGTATCTACTGCTGACAGATCTGTAGCATCAATCCACAAAGGACAGACAAGGCTTTGGTTTGAACACCCTGTGTACAAGATTGTACATTCAACAGGGCAGCACTCCTTCAGCAGTGAACAAAAGGTGCCAGTCTGAATCATGTGCTCATGCCTCTGCCATGTCAAACTCTCAGCTTGGAACGCAAAGAGAAAACACTTTCCAGTGAGTTAAGCTAATGCTCTAATGAAATGCTCCAATCAGTGGAGATTGCAAAACCAGCCACTTTTCAGACAACAGTAACTCCTGAACAGCAGCAACTTTTGTGATATTGATCAGGAGAGGAACGCTGGCCAGGGAACCAGACGTTCCTGCTGCTCTTTTAAGATAGGCCACAACAGTGCCACAAGGGGTAGGGGGCAGGGGCGCAGTGCGTGTTGACCTTGACATAGCAACTGGAGCAACATGCCCATTTCAATAATGTTAAGCTCCACCACATCCAGCTCTGCCCCTCTCCAACATCGCCACTTGGGTTGGGGAATTAGATTGGGAAGCAATAGTGCAGGCTTCCTGCTCCTCTTATGGCCATGCTCTATCACCTATCCAGCATCAAAATAGCTTGACGATACGCAATACCCCAGCTCAGCCACTGAGAAAAGATCACATTTGGTAAGACAGCAGATGGCATTGGCAGCACTGCTGGAAAGGAGACTGGATAGGAAAACATAGCTCAGCCATCCTCACTTTGAGCTACTTAACAGCTCTCCACTGAAATGCGAGGGTGGGACAACAACTGCCAGTCTTTTTGACTCATCCGAGGCCAAATGAGGTTGACTCACTTCACTGTCAGCACACATCACACTACTTCTCATGAAGCCAGTAGTGGGAGTGTCTGATCGCCAGAAAGAAAGGAGGGCTGATGGTTGCTCAGCATCTCTTCAGAATCCAATTTCACAAGGGAAGAGTAGACCAGTTGTGAAAGTGAACTGGAATATGGAGAAGTCAACGGAATTGCCTCTAAAACAAAAGAAAGCGACTTGCACGTGTAAAACCCATTGTTTAGTCTCGCTCCTTATGTGCTTCATTCAGTCCAGGGGAGTGTCTTGCAGCATCAGGACATTAGTTCCTGCCTTTGATTCTTTCAACTTCTCCAAGGCCAGGTAGAGGTCTGTCTGAGTGATTGCTCGGAGACCCTCATCAGTGGAGCTTTGAAAAGAAACAAAAAGTGTGCATCAGATTATCCTCCCATACTAATATACTAATTCAGACTGAACTTTGATGGCTACTTCACATTGCAGCCCAATCATTCTAAGTGATTCATCTTTCAGTGCTGTCTTTTCGAGCAGATTTATTGTACATCACCATCTCCCCATCTGAATAATCTTTTTTCACCTCCTCAACCCCATCATTGGGCAATGGCTCCATAGTATTACGACACAGGGTAAACCTCTCTGCTCATTTAAACCAGCCACACAGAAAATATTCACCTCCTGCCGTAATCCGTTAGAAGAGGCAAAGAAGGATACCAGAGGTCACTATTTAAAATTAAAATTAACAACATTATTCTTCAAAGTCCAACAGAAGAAATTAAAAGCACCAACTGTTTCCAATTCCTTTCTCTTAAACTTATCTTTCACCTCCCACTCTACAATACTAGTCTGATAAAAAAAATCTCAATTAAGATTTACAAACAAACAAAAACCAAAATCACGTTTCAAAACCAGTCAGCTTTGCCCATTTTCCTCTGTAGATTCTCTCCAGGTTGGCCTCGATGTTCTGCTGCACAAACTCCCCACGGACAGGTACCTTTCAAACAGCTCTTCAGCTAGCAGTCTACATTTGTTGGTCTTTGTCAGTTCTCCTCCTAACTGTTCAAATTGCCTGGTTTTATACCCCAAAACATCGGAACATTTCATTGATTTTTATATTATCGACATACTAAATTCAAATTTGATTGGAGTTTGGTATCTTGGACCAGAATTCAAATTGATTGGCCGAATTTGAATTTATTTTGGTTTCATGGCAACCCAGCTGCTGTGTGTTTCGACCAAGTGTTCCATCGTTACCTTGTTGAGGACTCGCTGTGCTTTGTCAGTCTGTGCTAGCTTTTCAACTCTCTTAAAAAGATACTGTATGCCTTCATAACAATAGGTACTAGTTAATTTCTGGCCTTATTCCACGGCAACTCTTCATGTGCCTTGGCTCTGTCTAAGCTGGGGCTTTTTTAGATTAGATTACTTAGATTAGATTACTTACAGTGTGGAAACAGGCCCTTCGGCCCAACAAGTCCACACCGACCCGCCGAAGCGCAACCCACCCATACCCCTACATTTTACCCCTTACCTAACACTACGGGCAATTTAGCATGGCCAATTCACCTGACCCGCACATCTTTGGACTGTGGGAGGAAACCGGAGCACCCGGAGAAAACCCACGCAGACACGGGGAGAACGTGCAAACTCCACACAGTCAGTCGCCTGAGGCGGGAATCGAACCCAGGTCTCTGGCGCTGTGAGGCAGCAGCGCTAACCACTGTGCCACCCTAAAGTGTTGACTGTGAAGGGAAAGAAAAGTCTCAACCTGGGAACAGATGCTGTCTCACATTAGAATTGTTTTCTTCTTTTCCAGTGACTGTCCAGAGACATGGGCACAAGTTGCCTATGTTTTCCTACGAAAGGACACGTTCCCTTATCTTTAATCCACGTCATCTCCCTTTCACTCTTGTCAACTTTCACATAGTGGGATAAAGCTTTGCATATAAAGTGCAAGTATTGTCAAACATAGCAAAGGCACAGCAATGAAAAGTACCTTCCCTTGTAGTCATCAGCCTGCAGCTGCCTCTCAATGCAGTGCATTTGCTCCTTCCGAACAAAGTCTCGGAGCCGGTGCAGGGCTGCTTCTCGGCAAAGCTCCCGTAGGTCACTGCCCGAGTAACCGGCCGTTTTCTCCGCTATTTCTTTCAGTCTCACATCACTGTTTAACTGGAAGGAACGTTTTAAACAGAGAGAAAAGACTAATCAATAAACACCAAATTACATCAGAAATTGCCGTGGCTAACAGATAAACGCGAGGGAGAAGCATGAGACACGTACACGCTCACCAGAAAGGATCAACTTCAGAATCTCATGCCGCTGTCGCTGCCTCTGTGGGATTACATAGAAATGATTACTTAAATGTTGCTGTAGAGACAGAGACGTCACCAATACTTTAATTCTTGCACTCACTAAAACTGACACACGAAAGCCAAATTTCAATTGAATTTCACAATGAGGAGACAAAAGATTGTGTGGCAAGTCGACTGTAATGGCTGAGGTACTGTGACTGAAAGCATTGGGAAACTATAGCATTGAGAACACCCCACAAAGGCTTCTTGGAAATTGGGGACAAGGTTGGAACAGATTGCTTTTCTTTTGCAGAGAATGCAAATGAATTTATGTCGCTTTTAATGACCGTAAATGAGCTTTTTAAAATCTTAAGTTGTTTGCTAGAGTACCTATTGGCAGTCTCAACTGCCCAGCAAACACTGTTCAATCATACAATCACTTCTAACAATGCAGGTTGTGTCTTGGATTCTGAAAATGTGATTGCAGTATTTATAACCTGCATTGGAAAATTCAATAAATGATCACAAATTTGGGCACAGAAAGAGCCTTATATTTTTAATATCTTGCCCACATATGCCAGAACATCACACCAACAGAGAATATTCGAGGCTTCCTTTTGCTTTAAAGGATGACCCATTGGTTGAAATGTTCTTTTTCAGAAAGCCAATCTGCAGAGAAATCTACTTTTCTCTTCTTTTCCTCAGAGCGCCACAGAGAGTACGAGCGCATGCACGTCCCTGACTTTTGGGGATATTGACAAGGAAGTGCATTTCTACATTAGCGACTGTGTGTTTTCAATCAACTACAGCATTTTCATTGAATATGTTTTGCTTCGAGAATAAAACAATAACCGGTGTTTATTAAGAAACTGAGTTGATATTGATATTGTTGTTAAAACCTGCCACATGTGGTATTTAAATGGTCAACTTGGTCACCGGAAGATTAATTATTGTTCCATTGCAACCATAGAACAATGGTATACATATCCAACTATGCCCATAATAATGACAGCATCACAACAGCTCAAGAATGTACTGCCAAACACTCACGGGCAGGTCCACATGGAACGTACTGGGCATCCTTCTCAAGATGGCCGGATCTACATCCTGAGGTCTGTTTGTAGCGCCCATCACAATCACCTACAGAAAACAGGAACTTAAGGCCACACATCAAGCACAAAAACAGGAAACTGAAGGCTGCGAGATTTACTACATTTACCCTCTGAGAAACTGGGAAATGTGTATCTTGCTAATTAAGAGAAATGAATGTGAATGCTTTTCCTGGTTGGACATTCCTTTATAGTCAGTGCTGTATCCAATTGTACTGAAGTTTCTTAACCCTGCTTGCAATACAGTCTGGATAAAAGCAATTGAATTGAATTTGCAAGATTTGAAATAATTAACTTTTAGTCAAATCACTGGGTGCACTTCCATTCTCATTCAATTTCATGGAAGTCCTCTATTGGTAAAATGTACCATTTTACTGTTGTCTGTGATAAGGAATACAGATATTCCACACTGCTTTATCTATGTTCAAAGTTTTACCTCTTAACCTGTTGGTTTCAGGCAGAACCCCATCTACCTGGCAATCTGCGTCAGTGCTCAATCCATCCCACAGGCTCATGAACTGCGCTTTCATCATGGCAGTTGCCTCATGGTCAGTGCAGGAGCGGTTCCGCAGAAAGGAATCTGACAGATTGAAAACAGACAGACAATGGTGAAAATCGAAAGTATGCAGATTGGCATCAAGCAAAGGGTTCAAGAAACCAGATTGTGAAGGGGTTACACATTAGCCACATGAACAAGCCTTGTGGTACTCACCTTTTGGACAGGTTTGAGTGATGTACAATCACTGAGGAAGGATCATTCGACCCAAACTGTTAACTCTGCTTTCTCCCCGCAGATGTTGCCAGAGCTTTTATCAGCAAGTTCTGTTTTTGTTTCAGATTTACAGCATCCACAGTTCTTTAGAATCATTGACTGGTTACAGCACATGGAGATGCCCATTTAGCCCACAACAATTTCCCCACAGCAATGCTCCAAAATCGGCTCTCGTCAGATAATTATCCAATTCTCTTGCGAAATTCCTGACTGAATCTGCCTCCACCACATTCTTAGGCACCACATATCATTAGTTTCATGCACATTTGGTATGCTTTCCTTTATTGGGCAGAGTTTTGAGTACAGGAGTTGGGAGGTCATGTTGCGGCTGTACAGGACATTGGGGAGGCCACTGTTGGAATATGGCGTGCAGTTCTGGTCTCCTTCCTATCGGAAAGATGTTATGAAGCTTGAAAGGGTTCAGTAAAGATTTACAAGGATGTTGCCAGGGTTGGAGGGTTTGAGCTACAGGGAGAAGCTGAACAGGCTGGGGCTGTTTTCCCTGGAGCATTAGAGGTGGAGGAAGGACCTTAGAGAGGTTTATAAAAATTATGAGGGGCATGAATAGGATAAACAGACAAAATCTTTTCCCTGGGGTGGGGGAAACCAGAAGGAGAAGAGCCGAGGGTTAGGGCAAGAGGAGAAAGATATAAAAGGAGCAACTTTTTCACGCAGAGGGTGGTACGTGTGTGGAATGAGCTGCCAGAGGAAGTGGTGGAGGCTGGTACAATTGCAACATTTAAGAGGCATCTGGATGGGTATATGAATAGGAAGGGTTTGGAGGGATATGGGCAGGGTGCTGGCAGGTGGGACTAGATTGGGTTGGGATATCTGGTCAGTATGGACAGGTTGGACCGAAGGGTCTGTTTCCGTGCTGTCCATCTCTATGACTCTAAGACACTGATTTAAAGTTATTGGCCTTTTGTTTTGCCAGTGTCCCATGTCCATCCATCCGCCAACAGTTTCTTTGTATCAACTCTCTCCCAACTCATGGTTTTGGGCACATCGATTAAATCTGCTGTCAGCTTTAACCTCACCAAGGAGGCTGTCTGAAGTTCTCCAACCTTGTAAAGAGGATTGAGAATAAAAATAGGGAAGTCCTGCTAAAATTATACAAGGCACGAGTCATAGCTGGAATACTGAGAACAGTTTTGGGCATCTCCCAGCATTGGAGTCAGACCTGATAAGGTTCACTAGGTTGAGACCAGGAGGAGGAGAGGGTCAGTACGTTAGCCTGTACTCAAGAGTTTAGAAGAATGGGAGGCGACCTTGTTTAAACACAAGATTCTTCATGGCCTTGACAGGATAGATGTGGAGAGGTTGTTTTCCCTTGTGGGAGTCTCAGACTCGAGGGTGTATTCTCATGACTGAGGAGATGCCCACTCAACACAGAGGTGAGGGGTCATTTCTTCTCAGAGAGTAGGGAATCAGTGGAATCCTTTGCCATGAAGAGTTGTCAAGGTTGGGTTAAGTACACTCAAGGCGGAGACAGACATTTTTTAATCAGTAGAAAGGTTATGGGGAAAAGGCAGGAAAGTGGAGTCTAGGATGATCAGATCAGCCATGATCTGCATGAACAGCAGAGCTGACTCAATGGGCCGAACGGCCTGCTTCTACATTAAGATCTTCTTGACAAATGCAACTCTTTGGAACAATTCTCCTGAATCTTTTCAACGTCCTGTCCAAATGACTATCATGCCCTTCTTAATGTGTGATGCCCAGAAATGAACAAGATGCTCCAGTTACTGTCAAACCAGTGTTTCACATGGTGTTGTAATAAATCCCTTGCTTCTGTACTCCATTCCCCTATTATACAGTGTCCGATCCCATATTCTACAGTAAGTGCTTTCTCAACTTCCCCTGCCCCCTTCAATAAGCTGTGCACTACGTTTCTCTGCTTGGGTGTGCAAGAGATAACTCAGACTAACAGATGACCAAGACTGAGTTTCAGGCTTAAATCAAATCAAAGAGGTAAAAAAAGTGGTTTATACATGGAACAACAGATATGCCTTTCTGTCAGATCCTAGGGAAAAATGTTCATGATGAATAACCAGTCTGTAGTGAGTCAGTACCTACCTATTTCATCAATGAAGACAATACAAGGCTCAATTTTTGCAGCCAAAGAGAAGATGGCAGCCGTCAGCTTCTGCGACTCTCCGTACCATTTATCAGTTAATGCGGAGGCCTGCATGTTGATGAAATGGCAGCCGGACACATTTGCCGTAGCTTTAGCAATGAGGGTCTTCCCACAACCAGGAGGGCCATACAGCAACACACCTGTAGGTAGCCAGACAAAGAAGAATCCAACATGAAATCCAACGTGGATGGACAGTCAGCATGTGAACAAGAAGAAGAAAAGAAAACGGCCAATGTTTCAGTTTGATGGTCTTCAAGCACAACCATTTGCAACAGAATCATGGAGCTTTGCACTGTTCAGACACTGCCAGATCTTTCAATTTGTGTTTTAGTGAGATTTTCCCGAACTCATGGATAGGGACTAGACTTGCTGTTGAAACACAAAGCTGGGGAAGGCAAGACACTGATCACTCAAAAAAACATAGTGCTGTCAGAAAAATAGAACCAAGTCTGTGCTTGCCTGGACACTGACTTGAGAGGGAGCTTTGCACTGTATCGAACTCTCTCCTGTACCGGTTCTGGGAGTGTTTGACGGGGACAGTATCGAGGAAACTTTACTTGCAGTTCAGAAGAGTAGAGAAAGTTTTATTTTTGGTTTCAAAGGACATGAAGTGGCACAGTTGTTAGCACTGATGCCTCACAGCACCAGGGACCAAGGTTTGATACCAGCTTTGGGCGACTGACTTTGCGGAGTCCCCATGTTCTCTTTGTCTGCGCGTGGGCTCCTGCTGGAGTGATGCAGTTCCCCCCACCCACTGTCCAAACATGTGCAGGATGGGTCGGGTCAGCTGTGCTCAATTGTCCATAGTGTTCCAGAATGTGCAGGCTCGGTGATTTAGCCATGATCAACGCAAGGCTATGGGAATTGGAGATGGTCTGGCTAGGATGCACTTCAGAGGGTCCATGCAGAATCGATGGGCCAAATAGCCTCGATCACCACTGCAGGAATTCTACGAAAAAGCTTGAGTCTGCATTTCACCCCATGCTGTATCTGAAGAACTTTCAAATGCCATTACTATGTTCTGTTTGTTAAATACCACAAAATCTCACACTGAAACACACGCATCATCATGAAGCTCTGCACGGCACGTCAGCTATTACCCGGAGTCGATTTCAAGTACAAACCGAGCCTCACCTTTAGGTGGCTGCAAGAGTTTGGATTCACGGAATAAGTGTCTCTTCTGGAATGGGAGAATTACTGTTTCCTGCAATTCAGTAATAACTTCATCCAGCCCAGCAATGTCCCGCCATGTCACCTATTGGAATGGGTCAAGAAATAAAGGCAAGGAGCAGTGACTGCTAAGTACCCAAATGCGGCACCAATCTCAATGAAATTGCAATGAATGAGCACTTAACCTATTTTAACAGGATACAATAGGCAGGACAGTATAAATTCCCAGGATTTTTTGCCAGGTCATGCTTTGGGATTTTTCAATCACATCTTTCACCTAGTGGAGAGTTGTGTTGGGCGGGCTGGTGGTGATAATGCAAACTGGGAGACCCAGACAAATGCATTTCCTGAATATCTGCAGAAATTAACAGTCAGGCTCACGTGAGAATAGTTCCTGTCTCCTGACTGATGTGCCATTGACCAGAAGCCTGAACTGATTAGTTCAGTTAGAGGGGGGAGTGTGATTCTTGGGAGGGGGAAGTGGAGTAGGAGGAGAAGGGTGTCTAATTGACAGAGGAAGGATTTGCTGGCTGGGTTGTTGCAGGTGGAGGAAATACACTCATTCCTGTTCCTCTCCACCCACAAGCATTGCTATAAAAGACAACTAAGCCATCGATTCTGACCCTCTTCCTTTTGTTGCATTGTTGTGTCAATATAGTATTTCCATTGCTTCAATGTCACTCAGTCTGCCTCTGTTCACAGAATCATAGACACAGCATGGAAACAGACCATTTGGTCCAAGTCATCCACACCAGCCAGGTAATCAAAATTAATCTTGTCCCATTTGCCAGCATTTGGCCCATTGTTCTCTTCACCCTTCCTGTTCATATACTCATCCAGATGCCTGTCAAATGCTCTGGCAGCTCATTCCATACACGCACCACCTTCTGCATGAAAAAGTTGCTCCTTCGATCCCTTTTAAATCTTGCCCCGCTCAGGGTATGCCCCTCCAGTTTTGGACATCCACCCTGGGGCAATGGCCTTGACTACCTACCCTACCCTATTCATGCCCCTCATGATTTTATAAAACTCTCTCAGGTCACCCCTCAGCCTTGGACATTCCAGGGAAAATAGCCTCCGCCCACCCAAACCGAATGGGCAAGTTTGATGATTGTTGCAGAGATTTCCATTTTAACATCTGACAATCCCCAACTAGATGGTTATTCAGAGCTAAAATTCAGTGTCTACTTAAAACCACCTATCCAACCAGATGTTTAAACATCTGACCTGACCTGAAGTCCTCTTTCAGTGTTGTCCCAATTTAAATTTTGGGCTCAAAAATGTATTGATTGAGTAACACAGATGGAGTCAAAAAACACACAGTGGAGTACAGCTTAGTTCCACTCCCAAAAGACGATTCAAAGAAATACCTCATTCTGTGTAATAGTAAACAAATAGTAGGACTATACCGGACAGACAGTTTTATAATGTACTTGTCCTTGAGAATGTATTTGCAACCTCACAAGGATAGTTACATATTGATTTTACAGCAACTGACCCTGGGATCAGCAGTTCATCTTCAGTGCTGAAAGTCAACAACAGTTGAGAGCATGCCTCTTCAAGTGAAACCTTTCCAATGGACCATTATCCCCTCACTGTCACCCTAATACAGGATTTCGCTGATTTTGAGCAACTTGTGCACATCAACACATTTTGCATTGAAATAGGCTCCTCAGCAAGTGCATAGACAGCTCTTCTTCCTTTGTGTTGGTACTTGACACGTTCCTTGATATCAGCTGCAATGAGTTAGGTGATGGGAGCCAGACGTGAGCTTGCAACTCAGAGTGCAACAGCACTGACCAGACTGAGATAAGTAGCTTTCCAATGACACGTCACTGATTTAAAAAGTCAAAAGACATCAGGAGAAACCACTCACCCCTTTCAGTGTTCTGGGATCCACCAAATGAGACGCTATTGTCAATTCATGTTCTGACAGCTTGATCCCTTCCACACCAATCTGTTTCATCAGCTTTGCTGCCTAGAGAACAGTTCAAATAACATATGTTGGCTGCAGTCAAGCATGACACCAGTGGACATTATAAACTCTACAATGTGTGTCCAAATTTACTGAAATAACGAGGGACAGGGAGGGGTTGAAATGGCAACAAAGAGCTCCGGATGGTTGAATCAGAAACCAAAGTCAAAACTGCCGGGCAAACACAGCAAGTCTGGCAGCATCTGTGGTGATAAAGCAGAGTTAACATTTTGGGTCAACTTCTGAAGATGGATCAAGATGTAAACTCTGCTTTCTCCCCCCAGGTGCTACCAGACATACTATGTTTTTCCAGCAATGTCTGTTGAAATGGCAGCCTACACCTTTTATTCCCTTGATCAACAGTGCAACCAACAGCCACACTAAATTAATATTTCAGAAGTTATTGCTAAGAGAAATCACAAAGAGATCATTCCTCTGAAGGGCATGGTGATCGTACAAGATGGAGATTGAAACTATTAAACCACACTTCTGATGAGGACATGATGGACCAACTGCAAATGGATTTGAGATACGCTTTTGTGATCTAGTCGCCTCATCACAATCCCGAACAATTTTGTTTCTTCACACAGATTACCAGTAGTTCACAGTGGCTCATATTTCACGACCATACCTTTTTCTGGTTTTCCATCTTCTGTCTCCGTGTCGGATCTATGGTATCCACCATCCATTTGATACCAAAGTATGTGGCAGCACCGACCAAAGTGAGACGGAAGAGCATCCCCAGCACTTCGCTCCGGCTCAGTGGCCGTGCCACTGTCTCCTTGGAAATTTCATTCAGCACGTTCATTTTGTGTTAACCTGCAATGGGTAAAAAAAAAATAAATCAAAGCACAGGTATCAAAACCTGCCAGGGTCTTTCAGACAAATAATAAACAAAGCAATTCGGTTTTACTCCATCCGGTATTCCCAAGACCAAAACGATGGCAGGAGACAAGAAAATCACTGCAAGATTTCAAGCCTCTGAACTATTCTCATCGCCACAGTATCTAACTGATTCTTCCAGGTCAGTTTCTGGTTCACAAGAAATAGCAACTAGAGTTGGCTCCTTGCCTCCGCAAGCCTACCCTGCCATTCAATAGGACCATGGCTAATCCAACATTCCTCATGCCCACATTTCTACACTTTCCCTGCTGCTCAATCGCCTATCTTAGTTTTTAATTTACATCCTGTTCCCACAGCTCTCTGACCAGGAGTTCAGAGGACTCTCAACCTTCTGTGTGAAGAAATTCCCCCTCATTTTCGGGCTAAATTAGCATCCCTTTATTCTGCGATAATGCCCTCTAGACTGTCCAATAAGGGGAAATACCTTCTCAACATTGACCCTATCAAGGACTTCATGAATCACAGAAAGAGAAAGTATAATAGGAACTCAGCAGGTCTGGCAGCATCTGTGGAGAGAAAGCAGAGTTAATCAATCCCCATGACCCTTCTTTGTAATAGTTGCTTAGTAAAGATGGTAAAAATGCAGCAGATTGGTGGAGATGAACCCCAGACAGAGGAACAAACTCAGGCAAAGGGACGGTCAATGTAAACCAAGGAAAAATAAAAAATACTTATGATTTTTTGAAAATAGGTTGGTTATGCTGAAACAATTTTAAGACAGATCCTGGAACATGAGTTTAGGAATGAGAAGGTGGTGTTCAGCTATTGAGGTCAATATTGAATCCTGAAGGCTGCACAGTGCTCAAGCACAAGTCTGAGATCTGTACTTGTTCGGTGAACTTCTCTGAAGAATCCTGTGTCGTTCGATGAAGGCAGCTCTTATTGCTGTATATTGCAATAAGTGGAGACCGCACAATAATCATGGTGAATGGTTATTCCTCCCAAGATTGTTGATAGTGGGGGAGGGAGAGTTTGGGGGGTTTATTGATGGATTATTGGGGTTGGGGAAGAATTCAGACTCTGCCTCCGAGGGTACCCAAGCCACGACCTTGCAGTCTGTTGGTTTGGTGCATCCTTCCTGCTGCAGCCCCAAGGCACAGGTAACACAACCACACCTGGCGTTCGGAGGGGTGGGGGAGGAGCCAGCTCGGCGCATGCGCAGAGTGCACCCACCTCCGCGACCCGAGCGACCAGGATGTCACCGCCCCGGCCCAACACCTCCAAATCACCGCCGCGAGCGGTGTCCCAGACAAATCAATGAAACAAAATAAAATAAAATCAAAATCCCGCCTTCAAACGGCGGCTCGACTCCAACGCTTGGGCCATTCAGTCGCGCCGCTTCCCGTCAACAGTGCGCCGCCATTTTCTGAGCAACCAGCAAGATGGTCCGGGCGCACCACCAAGCTTGAACAATGCTTCCCCTTCGCAAACGGTGCTCCACCTATTTACACCATCTCTACCACTCGCTCCTCCTCCATCAACAACATAAATACCACCACTTTCCCTCCATTCATTCCCTCCACTTTAGTTCTGGAAAAAAAAAGCCATATCTGAATTGATACAGCCACTCTTTTCCCACCACAGTTGCTGCCAAACCTACTGAGCATTTTCTGTTTTCACATCAATGTTGTTTTGTCTTGATCATATCAGACAACGTGACATGTAAGAATTGTATCTTGTTGTGTCCTTTCCGGCGTTTATGACATCTTTATCCAAATTCCATTTAGTTTTTCCCAATCATAATGATAGAAGGGGGTTTGAAAAATACTTTCAATAGTGGCCAATCTATAATAACCTGCAGTTAGATCGTGACTCACTGACAATGTATAGGTTCTAGGAAAAAGTGAGGACTGCAGATGCTGGAGATCAGAGCTGAAAATATGTTGCCGGAAAAGCGCAGCAGGTCAGGCAGCATCCAAGGAGCAGGAGAGTCGACGTTTCGGGCAAAAGCCCTTCTTCAGGAAGGGCTCATGCCGAAACGTCGACTCTCCTGCTCCTTGGATGCTGCCTGACCTGCTGCGCTTTTCCAGCAACATATTTTCAGACCTTAACATTGTATAGCGTCAAGATTAGAGTGGTGCTGGAAAAGCACAGTAGGTCATATCTGTTCGGCATGGAGGAGTTGGACCAAACGGTCTGTTTCCGTGCTGTACATCTCTGTGACTCTATATCAAGTACAATGTTAGTGTAAATAAAGTTAAAAATCACACAACACCAGGTTATAGTCCAGCAGGTTTAACTGGAAGCATTAGCTTCCCTAGCGCTGCTCCTTCATCAGGTGGTTATGGAGTACACAAGTGTAATTTGTAGCAAAAGTTTACAGTGTGCTGTAACTGAAATATTACATTGAAAAATACTTTGTTTGTTAAGTCTCTCCTCTGTTAGAATGACCATGTTAGTTTCACTTCTTTCATATGTAAATCACAAACTTTTTTTGTAAAAAAGTTACATTCTCAGGTTAACTTTAACAATTGGTGTCAGCCCAGATAATATGTTGAAGTACTTGATGAAGCAGCAGTGCTCAGAAAGCTAGTGCTTCCAATTAAACCTGTTGGACTATAAGCTGGTGTAGTGTGATTTTTAACTTTATCCACCCCAGTTCAACGCTGGCCTCTCCAAATCATGAAGTGTAAATAATGGTGACTTGGTGATGGGGCACCAGCCTCTGTGAAGTTATTTCAAAGCACTTCTTCAAAACAGTGCCAGGTGACCTTTAACTGACTTTTGCAGGTCTCCTGATCCATCCTTTTGTTGGAATTCAATGTTGAGAGAAGGTTACATTGAAGTTTATTTTCAAACTTCACCCGAACCGGAGCCGTTAAATTGCCGGACACCTCAAGCCCAGGTGTGGGAACAACCGCCGAATGATTGGCATGAAATTAGACCAATTGGGCACCACACACCCTGGGAATTAGCCAACCAGGACCGGGAACGCTCTGTGAAGGCGGGGGCAACTTTCAGTGACAGCAATATAGACCAATCGGTGTCCGATATGTCGATGGTATTGTCCGATGAGGTGTTGATGTCAATGATGGACAACCACCTAGACCAATAGAATGGTGGATTGGATGCCCGCCGCCCAACGCGGGTGCACTACATTGATGGACTGTCATCCGAACCAATAGTCTGGCAAACAATTCCTGATTGACAGCGACAACAACCAATGGTCAGACGGAATGTGGAACATGCGGACATACCGGCGTAGGCGCTGTACCAAATTGACAGTGGAGGCACCAATCGGTTGGCAAGTTGGGGAATGCACCGACCTATCAGGGCGGAGGCTGTCCTGACTGACAGCGCCATGATCCAATGGGACGCGGGTAGCGGGCCGTGCCAGCCACCTTTGGGCGGGCCCATGGCCGGCGGTGCGGTGGAAGGCTCGGGCGGAAATTTGAACGGAATCTCAATGAGCACCGGCGGCGGCGGCGGCGGCTTCGGAACATGGCGAAGATGATCGTCGGTTTCCTCCTCTTCATCTCCCCGGCTTTTCCCGTCGGGCCGTCGCGGATGGAGCTGCAAGCCGAGGTATGGCCTGCGACCCGGGGGGGGGAGGGGGGAGAAGTGCCGGCCATCTCGCTCCAAGAAAGTCCGAGGCTTCGGCCATGGCGCTAGGCCGCGACTGGTAAAGGAGGAGGATGGGGAGGGGAGGAAGAAAGAGAACGATCAAGGCTGTCGACATCTCCTGATCCTTCCCCTTTGTCCAAAGTTTGCCCCCTTCTGGGTCCTGTGTTGTTTGAGGGGGGGATTAACAGCAGCAATTAACCCACTCTCCAGATGGATGCCACAAAGTTGATTTTTAAAAACGCGAGCTGAAAGTTGACACTTGCAAAACTGTGGGTGCTGCAATTACCACTTGCATTTCTATAGCACCTTTCAGCCCAGTCAAACGTTCTGAAATATACGTGCCTCTGAAGGGTGGATGTTGAGATGATGTTCCCACTGTTGAGGGACTCGCTGACATACTGAGAGTCAGGGGGACACTGATTTAAAGCCGAGGGGAGAGAGAATGTTTCCTTCCCTGAAAGGATAAGTCTGTGATTTTCTCCTCTTCCCCCCCCCCCCTTCCTGTGGAAGCTTAAAGTACTAAAAGAGATAGAAAAGCTGCGCTTTTCCAGCAACACATTTTCAGCTCTGATCTCCAGCATCTGCAGTCCTCACTTTCTCCTTTAAAGAGAGAGATAGGCAGGTTTTTGAAATGTAGGTAGGTTGAGAGCAATGAGGAGTTGACACAAAGGCTGAGGCCTGATCAGATCAGCCAGAGTCATGGACTGAGAGAATGGTGGGGGCAGGCTTGAGGAGTGAATAGCCTTCTCCTGCTATTTATTACATTCTGATTCCAAGGACTTCACAGAAGTCATACAGCAGTACAGCATAAAAAAAAATCACCCTTTGGGCCAACCCATCCATGCCACCAAATATCCTCAATTAATCTGGTCCCATTTGCCAGCTTTTTCCCTCTAAGCCCTTCCTATTCATGTACCCAGCCAGATGCCTTTGAAATGTTACAATTGTCTCAATCTGCATCATTTCCTCTCATAGCCCACACCACCCTCTGCGTGAAAAGGTCGCCTCTTTAAACTTTCCCCTTTCACTTTAAACCTATGCTGTCTACTTTTGGACTCCCACCCTAGGGAAAAGACCTTGGCTATTCATCTTACCCATACCCCTCATGATTTTATAAACCTCTAAGGTCACCCCACAGCCTCCAATGCTGCAGGTAAAATAGCCCTAGACTCCGGAGTTGAAACGTTGACTCAAAAAAGCACTATTAAGCCATGTAAGGTGACCTCGGAAATAAATGGCAAAAGAAGCTGGGCCAAAGAGAAAGATCTTTGAGAGTGAGTTTAAAGAATAGAACATTTTGGCGAAATCTAAGAGGGATACAAGCTTTTCTGCCAGTTGTGGAACACTTAAAAGTCAGGGACAGGCGAGAGGCCAGAAAGAACCAAACGTGGATCACCGTCCTTTTAAGGTTTGGGCCACTAATTCATGAGGCTGTAACAAGTTCCTGGGTTTTATTAATTGCAGGAGAAAGTGAGGTCTGCAGATGCTGGAGATCACAGCTGAAAATGTGTTGCTCGAAAAGTGCAGCAGGTCAGGCAGCATCCAAGGAATAGGAAATTTGTCATTTCAGACATAAGCCCTTCATTCCTGAAGAAGGGCTTATGCCCGAAACGTCGAATTTCCTGTTCCTTGGATGCTGCCTGACCTGCTGCGCTTTTCCAGCAACACATTTTCAGCTTTTAGTAATTGCAGCAGAGTACAAAAGCAAACAAGTTTTGTTTTTAAACCAGTGAATCTTACAAAATATCTAAGCCCAGGAGACCCAGGTTGACTGATACTAAAGCACTGCTTTGCAAATACAAAACAGTTTTCTGTTTGCAACGTACGAAAGCTAGAAAGTTGTGGTAAACCTTTACGAGGTAGTTTTGACTTCGGTCAGAACTATTGTGGTCAATTCTTGACACCGCACTACTGCCATATCTTGCAGTTTGTGGGGAAACACGAACATCCAGGATTGTTATCTCTGAGAAAAGGTTAAAGGGAGATGTGAGGTACTACATGTGGGGACTTTACTGAGGGTGAATAGCGAGAAACTGTTTCCACTGGCAAGAGGATCAGTAACCAGAGGACACAGATTGAAGACAATTAGTGAAAGGACCAGCAGTCAGATTTGGAGGATCCATTTACAAAGTAATTTTGTGATCTGGAATCCCACTTCTTTCCAAAGGAGAGACAAAGAATATATACTGGAGAAGGAAATAATTAGATCGCTGTTTCAAGTAGAGAGCTGGTAAAGTCGGCTGAAAGGCCTCCTTTGTGCTGTCTTGGATGTATAAAATTAAATTTGTCACAAACATCACTCAGTTCTATTATTTTATGTTACTTGTAGTGTGATGTGATTTTGTCATTTTAGTGATACAACTATCTTTGAAAGCTAAGTTGCAAATGACTTTTTTTCCAGCTTCCATTTTTGTTTGAGTTTAGAAAGCAAATAGTCTGTTTGAAAAACAGTTTCTTCCTCAGAGGATTTTGAAGTTTGACATTTCCTTAACCTTAAATTAAAGCGTGCCCCAAATGAGCCCTGTTCCTACTCAGTACATCCTGCATGTAATGGTATAAAGTTGCCCTGCGGACAAGGTGGATTTTTAACTTCAGCATTTCTGTAAACTTCCATGGTGTCAGAACAGTGAACACATGCTGGGCTGGGAGCCAAACTCATTTGAAGTACATTTCCACTTTTGCGTAATTGAATTGCACAGCTTACTAACTCCTGCAGGTTTCTGTAATTCATGTACATGAGCAATTGCTTCTGTGTTGTCCACACCCAATGTCCACTTTCAGATGTTTGACCTGTGATTTAGGCTTCCCATCAAAGATTTTCTCACACACCATGTTCTAATTTGTAATGAATGTCATGGACTATTGCAGCCGAGTCACATTTATAAAATTCTCAGTTTTTAATATAATTTCTACATCTGTGTAAAGTAAAAGTCTTTGCCACTTGAATTCAGTGTCGTGTTGGGATTGTGTGAACGTGTAAAGGTTTTGGTGTTCCCCGGCACGTACTGCCTTTTTCTTTCCTACACAGTGGATGGAGAGTGCCGGTTGTGGTTGCTGCTGAACAAGTCTTATAGTTTGATGTGGATAGTGTACACTGCAGATCCAGTGCAACAGTGGTGGCAGAAGTGAATATTGAAGGTCATAGTTGGAGTGCTCATGCAGCCAGTGGTGTTATTTTTCATGATGTTCATCTTCTTCAGTATTGCTGGAGCTTCACTCAAGGACATTTAAGAGTATTTCACGAAAATTAGAAAGATGGTGGATAAGCTTTGGGGAGTTAGAATTACTAGCCCCAAAATCTGGTCTGCTCTGGTAACCACTGTTTTTAAGTGGTGGAGGTTGCAGATTGAATTTGATATGGCTGGTAAGTCCAATGCATAATCAAACCCAAGTGGTAGCGAATCATCCTTTGACCCTCCGAGACTGCTGAGACAAAAGGAGCAGAATAGACTTTATATTCTCTGGAATCTAAAAGAATGAGAGAAGATAGTGTCGTACGTTTCAGTGCTGAGGAAGCCTTAGGAGTGATGCTGAGAACGTGTTTCTCTTGGTTGTAGATATCACAATCTGATACTTAAAACATCAGCCATCTTGGACTTGGATGAGAATTTCTTAATTTCAGAGGATTTGGATCTCTGGAATTCCTACGATGGGTGATTGTCCAGTCAGTGAATGTATTCTCTACTCGAGCCTGATAAATCTAAGGAAAGCAAGGGATGGGAGATCAGCTAGAAATTCAGTCATGATCTTTTGAAATAGAGCTGCTGGCTCAGAGTGACCTACTCCTGCTCCTATTTCTTACATGATCGAAACGTGGATGTTAGCGGAGGGATTGGACTGATCTTGGCATTCTTGGATGGGGGGTAAAGAAGCCCATCAGAGGTCTTATTCCAACTTCCTACTGAGCTAGCTATGCTGGAAATGCCTTTGTATGGGTTTCTGGCTTTGTTCTGATGCATCCTTTTGTCAAGATATTGTGCTTCTGCTCCCTTTCGTAAGGTACCAGATGCCGATTCATGGCTGCAGTGTGTGGTTTCCATAGGAGAGCATGGTAGCAAATTGAAGAGAAAAAGAGGAAAGCAAATGAGTAAACAGTGGGATGATATTGCAGCCAGTAATCCACCTTCCTGAGATCAGACAAGTTAAAAATAGCATTGGATGGTGGTAATTTAATCGTGGTTCTAATGACTAGCGAACATCAGCAGACCCTAGAGCTCATATTACTGCCATGAACTTGCCATGGCTCACTTTAGTCAAATTTCTGACTTTGAACAAGGCAAATTGCTGAGCCCAACCACAATGGAAGTGCTCCAGGTCCAATAATACAGACCTTTTGCTCTCTGACAATCTACAAGTAGATTGCTGCTTAATAAAATAAAACAAGGATGTTTAAATTAGATACAGAGGACTGCTGTTGTGTATAATTGTCAAAATACTCCCCTGAACAACAGTATTTTAAAATATAGTCCAGTGCATTAAATGCAGAAATTTTCCTTCACCTTTCTTTTAAAAAAAAAGCAGAATCTTTGCCACCTGGAGAAATGGATATATTCACCTTTGATCCCTGTTGGATTCATGTACAGTCAAGCAAGTTACTCAATAAACATCAGAAACTTGAGGCTTTATCGATTCTTTTCATTCACATATTGTGATCAATAGTTTGGGAATCATGACTTCAAAATAACCTTGAGATGAGTAACAATGTAGTGGGATCCATTTTGTGCTGTGCAGTTGTAATCTGAAAACTTTTTTTCCTTTCAGTATTTCATGGTGTTAATCAGGTGCTGTTTGAACATTACAGTCGTCACTCCACCTCATGTACCTCCTCCAATGTTTAATGACCTGAATGTATTCAAAGCTTTATGCAGATCCATTTCATGGTTATATTCTGGTACAGCAGTCAGTTTTGTAGCTCTCAAATATACTTTTAAAGTTGATAAAGTTCTTGTTGGTGTACCTGTGTCCAAAGGACCTCGTTCAACTTGCCTGCAATTGACAGACAGCAAACGGCGATTGACGAATGCTGCTCGTGTCATATTGTATTTGCAGAAAAGCTTCCTGCAACTACTTCTAACATATGATTTGCGCATTAAATTTACACAAACGTTTGCGCCAGTTATGTCAATTTTGCACAGAGTAAGTTGAAAAATAACGAGGTGAGTGAGTGAAAACACCAAGTGGGATCTTTTGAAGCCTTGTTTCTTCAAATAGACATTTTTCTTGTTGACAAAACCGACCAGCTGACTGCCATGCAGTAGTTGAAACAAAAGGCTGAGGCTTTAAAGAGCAGCTTTTCTCTGGGCAGGAAAATGTCTCAAGATCCAAGATATTAGATGGTGCAGGTTGAGAGAAAATTTGACGTTAAAGCAGGCAATTGCAGGGCAAGATCGATGATCTGAACATCAATTATCCAATCGCAAGGTCCCACAAAAACGCAGTCCATTATCTGAACAAAATACTAAGTGTCCTTCTCATTTGGATAATCGAGGTTGTTCTGTATAGACCCAGTGGTGGTTGAGTGAAGGGCTTGGGGTTTAAAGTCAACAGCCCAGAAATTAATGTAATTCAGCAAGGCACTGTGTGAACATGAATTAGTACAAATTAGAAGAGACGCAGTGAGTGTTGGATGCGCTTGAATTTATCGAGGGTGGAATCTGGGACGGCAGCCAGCAAAGCATTCAGTGAAAATAGCACAGATCAAGTGGAAGATAAAGTGAAGCAAAGCTGTGGAAGGTTGAGGAAGTAGTGGATTGATTTGTAACAGCAAAGTTCAGGGTTTGCAAAGTCAGCGTTAATAGAATGCAAAATAATTAAAGCAAAATGCTAGAGAAATGCTATCAAGCTTTATTAATGGTTATAGATGTGGTAATAGTTTACAAAGACAGAGGATCTATGATGGAAAGTGAAGACAAATGAGAGAATGGTTTCCAATATTAACTGAAATGGAAATCGGCAAAAGATATTGGGTGGTTGATTTTGTAGAAGAGAAGAAATGGGTTGCATGGGAAGCTGAGTTCAAGGGGTATGAGAGCATGTAGGATTGAAACTAGAGTTAGATCAGAGTTCAAGACTATTTGAGGAAGGGAGAGATGTGGCAGAAGCAAATAACCGTAGTCTCCCTCTTGGTGACAAGTAGCTCACTGTTGGAGGTCAGTGTACAGGGAAAACCAGGTTTACTGAGAGAATGAAGCAGGAGGCAATTGGGCAGAAGATTGTACTTCATCCACTCCACAATTTGTTTATATACTGCAGTCTGTGCCCATGGTTATCACAGAATGAGGACATGGGCTACCATGGGAATTACCAAGTTTTGAGGAGTGAGTTAGTGCTAAAGGGGGTTTGTTGAGGTGATCAACAACTACAGAAGTGCTGTGGCAAACAGAGGGCTCAAGGTTAGAGAATAGGAGTTTTAAAAAGTACAACAGTGTATTGTGGAAACCAGGCCAGATCTATAACTCAGTACAGTTGGAAGAGAAATGAGCAGTGACGGCTGAGGGCAATGGGAAGTGGAGATAAATGAGGATGGGGGGGTGGGTGTGGTCAGGCAAGATGGCAAGGCTGTAAATCTCACGAGTGGAGGATGGTGTCGAGACATGTAGGATTGCTGTTCATGAGGCATCAAAGAGTACCTTGATGCACTCTAGTGAGAATGCTGACAATTTTATTTCCTGTCACTTCACATGAAAGTAACCACTAATGTCTAGGTTATAACGTGCTTGAATGGCTACTTCCATTGGGATGTCACAATGATGGCATATGGAACTTTTAAATGCTAGTGTTTTGTGTCTGCAAGTTTCAACCATTCCTTTGTCGTCCTGAAATTACTGATTATTAACTTTTTGGAATTTTTGTTCCTCCCACTCGTTAAAGGTGTAAGGCATATTTCCTTTGGATTCAATTCTTTTTAAAATTCTGCTGAGTATATAATCAAGGTATGGGCTTGAGCTTTTAAAATGAGCCTGCATGTCCAGGGTAACATCTCTTTATTGGCAACCATTTTTCACATTTTTACTTCCTTTTCTCGTGTGTGATGTACGTGTGGCTGTTCTTACTCTTTCTCATCTTTCCAGGCTAAAGAATTATGTTTTGGAGTGAACAACGAGCCTTACTGGTGTGAGACAGGATACTGCTGTGGGGAGACGGAGTGCTGCACCTACTATTATGAATTGTGGTGTAAGTTTTTAATATGCGAACAGAAACCGATTTTGGGATTGCATTTCTCAAAGTCTTTGGCACAGGTGGAAGTTTCCTTGTGGCCTAGAATAGGACTTGTGAATGATGTGGCAGATTCACTCAGCTCCATTTGTCACAATTAGCATCTGTTTGCAGTCTCTCTCAGTACTGTTGCTGGACCCAAATATCCTATGTAGGCTGGCTGTTCTCCATGTTACCCACTTGCAGAAGAGGATACACTAGTGCAGACATCGAGAAGCTGGATGATAGGCCATCTGAAATTTGAAAATCTGGTCCAAGTATTGAACTACTTGCTATCCAATACAAGAATCCCTGAGAACAGTGTATTAGAACAAGCACCATCTGTACGATCCAGAGCTTATTGCAAGTCTTTTAAAATAATATCACATTTTCCAGAGAAGAGCCAGGAGTTCTCCAGTTCTTGATGTTTTGATTGCAGGGACAATGCTGGCCAAGGCACCAAGAGCTTTCTGCTGTTCTTTGGACAATGCTATAGAATCTTTGACATCCAACTAAGACAATACCTGAAGCCTTACTTTCCCACTTCCAACATCCCAATAGCAGTGAAACCCATTTGGCAACACTCACCTGCCCTCAAACTGCCAGTGCTATCGTCTCTGGGTGAGCTGCTCCAACAGATTATTTGAAATAAGCTGATTCTGTGTCCTGCAGCCTCTGCTCAGATGACAGAAGTATTAATTTGTTTTTAGATGGCATCATGTGTTTGATTAATTTAATTGGCTCTAGTTGCAAGGTGTGAAATGAAAATGAATGATTTGAGCCTCATACATTAAAGGACTTGCAAAGATACATTTTGCCTGCATTGTATTGGCTCACCCAAGTATAATGCAATTCTGAGTACCTCTTCGTTTTGCTTGACCGTGGCAGGGTTCTGGCTGGTCTGGACTATCATTATTATGCTTAGTTGTTGCTGTGCATATCGACACCGGCGTGTAAAACTGCGACTGCAGCAGGAGCAACGTCAGCGGGAAATCAGCTTGATGGCCTACCAGGGCGCTAGTACCTACACAACACAGCCACTGGATTTAAGTGAGTAGACCTTGTACGTGAGATCTTTGCAAGGGGGAATTGGCAGTAACTAAATCTTCAATTTATTCTGTGGACCAGAAAATCTTGTAAATATTTATTGTCAACCTTCCAGAACGTTGACTGCCATTGCTCTCCTCTGCCCTTCCCCTTTGCATGCAGCTGTATTGCATTCGGTTCATTTTCTCCTCTGCTTCTCACTGACATTTTTCTACTTGAATATGACCAAAATATATGTACTAATTGCTTCCATTCTCCAGAACTTTCCAGCACTACTTCACTTGCCATTCTGTCTGTAAGGTATGGAGAACATCCTTCTCCATGTCCACATGGTGAACGTATACAGCTCATCAATAACTTTTGTTTGCTGTTCATGTGTCAGTCATGTAGAACAGATAATAAAATGTAGCTCCTCATTCTCTTCCTGAGATTCAGATTTAGTTCCTTCATTCTGGCAAAGTTGGTCATACAACAGGTCAACTTAAAAGTAAACGCATACTTATGCCTTGGGTGCACCTCCTTTCTCTTGTTCCATTCCCCGTTTTAATAAAATGTATATTTCCGGATTGTTGTGGAAATTGTTCATGACTGTGTTCCCTTTTGGTGCCAAATCTATTTTACAAGCATTTGGAGCTGATATTAGGTATGAACCTTAGCACTACTTTCCTGCTTCGTGCTGATCAGCACTGACATGATTCAGAGCTCTCACTGTGGTAGATTGCACGTGCATCTTGTCATTCATATTCCATTCACTGTTTGTTTTTTCCACCCCTCCTGCTAGGGTTCTGGACAAACTGTAAGCTCCCAGACTATGAGGAGGTGGCAGGGCACCCTCCAACACCCCCACCTCCCTATACTGAACTACAGCAGCAGCATGCACAGACCTCTAACCAAGAAAATGTGGTTGTCGAGAGCCAGCCTGTTTTACAGGAGTCTGTAAACTCACTTGTGGCAGAGACAGCAACACAAGAAGCAGAGTCTAGCTCCTCCACTCATGAACAGGAGAATGACCATCAGATGTCTGATGACCCCACAGACGCATCACCCACTTCTCCAGCTGACAGAGAAAATGGTGACATTGTCCAAGATGAGGAATCTGCTGCACTCTCGACTTCTGATTTTAAAATGTTGGAAACGGATTCTGACCTGTGCGATCAAGGGGAAGGGAAGGAAGAAAGCTCGAGGCACAGGCGGATCACAGGAGACTCTGGCATTGAGGTGTGCGTGTGCCAGCTGGATGAGGACCCTTACCATGAGGAAATGGGGCTGATGGGCAGTGTTGGTGCCTCCCAATGTTGCGAATCCCAGTCGTCCTGCAGCTCTCACCTTCACGTGGAGCAACTCTCCAAGCAGGCTATCACTATGGGCACTAAGCTGCATACTGCTAAGGAACGAGAGGAGGATGGTGACATTGTGTAGCATGTGCCACTACTCCCAGTACGTAAAAATGAAACACAGATGGTGCAATCCATGACTGCTGACTGTTCAGCATTAATTCTGGACTTAAGGAAAACATTGGATAAGGGGCCTGAAGTGCATCAGGTGTAAGATGCAGATGGTAGTCTATAGCTGTAGAAGTTTGGGATCGGTCCAGGTTTCACAATCAGAGTTGCCTACTCCTCAGCCAGATTTCCTTCTAACGTTTTCTAAAAAATGACTGTAGCACTACATCTCGCTTTGATAATTTTCAAATCTTTGTCTTCACATACACTCGCATCAAGAACGTTTGACGTTTAATTTCAATAGGAGTGGGAAACAGTTTTTCCAAAATAAATAAAACCTTCTCCTGAGAATCTGCCATTTTGAGTAGGATGGTATGGGCCTGTGGTCTCGCCCTCTGCCAATTCTCTTGTGCAGGTTGCTTTAGTTAATAGTATCACTTTTATTACCTCCGCTCGATACATGCCACACCTATTTGGAGCTCCTCACGGAAAGGCCGGCCAAGGATTTACAAATCAGTACGTAGTGACTCTATGCCTGTGGTGCAGCACATTGACTCATTACTGCCACGTGCCTCCGGTGTGTCGTCTTCACTTAACTTATTAGCAGTGGACCTGTTGGATGCAACGTGCTGAGATCGGCGTTTTGTTTTAACATGGTTATGTTGTCTGAACTGCACTAATGCATCAACTATTTCTAAATACGAGTTTACTTTTTTAAAAGTTTAATTTAGATTTGGGCCTACCAACTATTATTCCTGTGGTACTGTTGGTAGAAGTTTGACTGAGAAACCTTTTGCCAATGAATGTTTAAGTGAAATACAAAGCCTTTATATTCATGTTAAGTTGAGCACCCCCAGCAAAAAAAAAAGCCAAACCTAAAGGCATTCACTTATAGGATACTAATGCTGTTTGTATGAGAAAATCGATAAGACAAGATGGGTGTTTTTTTTCTGCCCAGTTGAAATAAGCTTGCAGTTCTCAAGGGTTGCAGACTTTGAAATGTTAACTCAGCTAGCTGACAGCATCTGAGGACAGAAGGCAAAGTTTCTCTACCAAACTCTGCTCTTGTGAACGTGGGCAATGATAAGATTGCATGTTGAGCTGTCGGGGAAAATACTGCTCAATAGAAGAATTTCACTGGGTGGGAGGAATCAGCAACAATTCATATTGGTACCAAGTTAAAGTGTATTGGATTAAAGACATTGCTTTTCTCCTCTAACAACACAATCTATATTTCTGCATTTTAAACCAACATGTTGAGTACAGTGTTGTACAATAATATACAACCTTTAAGTACCTCTAATTAATTGCTTCAGTGTCAAGGAAAATACAATAATTGCAAAAAGAGTCATCTATTACATATGAGCAAGGAAGAAAATAGTCTTGCAACAGAAATGCTAGAGAATACTGGGGATGTCATTGGTGTATAGGACTGTCTGCTCGCTGTTGTCTGACAACAATCCTTATTCCAAATGCTCTCCTACAACAAGGAGAAAAGTGTCATGAGCCATAATGAAACTGCTGCTAAAAATTATTCAAAACTCGAGGAAACTAGAGTGCAAATTAAGCAAAAGGTCCGCTTTGAAGCTGGAAAAATGCATGCAAGGATTGAAGAAATGTATTCTGAATTGGAGTGAAGCTCAAACCAAATGGTTCTGAGTTTCATCACACATTGGATGAGAATAAAGGACAAATGTGCGACCAGTGCCTTGCAAAGAACTGGACTGAATAGACGATGTTTTTTAAAAAAGCATCTTTGCAACGTACAAGTAGTAGCAAATGTTTATTGATTAAAGTGGAATCTGAACTCATTGAATGATAGGCTGCATAATTGTGGTAGAATACTGCTCACAGAAGGCCAGTATCATAGTTTGAAAGTGTTTTTAACCAATATTTGAGAATGAAACGTGGCCATACTTTGTCCTCGTAATATCTATTTTGACTGAGAATAAAGACTTCAAGACTCATTCTCTGCTTTACAGAACCAAATGTTACAAGCCACAATATTGTGAAAGCAAAGAGCAGCTTCCAAAAAAAACCTTCAAATAAACAAACAGAAGTAGAGAGTATTTTGTACACTTTCCCTTATATCTGATATGTTAGGCATGGCAAGCTAATAAAAACTTTTAATCGCAATGTAGAAAGTAGTTCATGGCAAAACTATGCTGAAGGTGAGCAAAATATTTAAAATTCCAGGTTGAAAACTCCACCTTCAGCCACAAAGCAAAGTAGTGATGACTGGAGGCCTTTGAATTCTGATGTTACAGAGATGTGGGAAAACAAGCAAGTCTGAACTTTGAATTGACTCAAGAGAAGTGAAAAGATTGTTTCACAAGAGAGAGAGAAACAGCACATTCAATCAGAAATAAAAGTTGTTTCTTTCCTCCAATGACATTAAGATTAATGTACTTAGATGTTGGGATGGAAAAGAGTGTTAGACTCCAAACTCCTCTATAAATCTGTTAGCAGATCAGCAAATACAGGGAGCAGTTGGGACAGAAACCTAGATTGCAAAGGAGAGAAAAAGATATTCAGATCCTCAGACAGTGTCTTTTTACATATGTAATCAGGTGTCCTTTTAAAATACAAGCTTGAGGGAGATTGTCTTTTTTTTGCCGTAGTGGAATGCAATTATATTTTGATGCCTTTTTAATAAGAAACATTTTAATTTTGTAATACTTTGATAGACACGGATAGAAAATGCATGTTCGAAGGTGTGATGTACAATGAAATTTCAAACTCAAAATGACAGTGAAGTCTTTCATATATAAAATAAAACAGTTATTTGCTGTTTTGGATTATGCATTTCTTTTGCTTTGAACCACACTTGGATGCAGTGGAAAAGTGGATTTTCTGATCCTGCAAACCAAAATCAGTAAACTTCAAACTATCATGTACAGGATACAGACTGAGTCAGACTCAAAGGTTTAGGGTTGGGGAGGAATTTCCCTGACAGTAATGTTAGGCCTGCAGTCCTTAAAGACAGGTTTGCAGACAGCCTTATTTCCCCCTGAAAGATTGAAATTATCATCCGTCAACTGTCTGTTCAGGACTATATGTGGTTACATCAAAAAGACGAAAATATCCTTTGAAATCACTCCCATCTTCTTGAACTCATACAGAGATTGCATCCTCCAAACTGTGGCAGATGTCACCTTCAGGAAAATCCTACTTAAAACTGGCTCTGCATAAAATTGCACTTCAGCACAAGAGATAGCCTATTGTCAAGTTGTATCTCTCTAACTCTGCATTTCCCATGGCTCATCCACTGAGCCTGCACATCCCTGTCTGTTGGATATGGATTCTGACCTGTGCGATCAAGGGGAAGGGAAAGAAAAAAGCTCGAGGCACAAGTGGATCACAGGAGACTCTGGCATTGACCAAACTTGCACATCTTTGCTTACATCTCATCTATCCTATAAAAATATCAGAATCCTCCCTTACTCAACTCTATTTAGAACCTTTTACTTTTGGCATCTGTCACAGTCCAAGTGATGAAACATCAAAACAGGAAGCAGATCAAAATTCAATAAGCATCCTACTGCTACAGTAATGATTACCCGAGTTCCGAACACAAGTTGACTGAATTCTCAAAGAGACAGCGACCATGAATGGAGCAATGAACATCAAGGATGCTAAAGCAGTCAGAAATAGAGAAGCACAGAGATCTTAGATTATGGGGGTGGGGGATGCCCTTTCAAAAACAGGATGGGTATTTTAGTTTTGAGCGTAAGCAGACCTGAGACATACAACGGACATCGAAAGCAACACAATCCTTTGAGTATTTTGTTTCATTAAATCATAAACATCAAATTGTTTAGAAATATATTGTGATGTCACAGTCACCCTGGTTGTCACTGTGTTTGTGACACCAAGAGTTTAAAATTGACCTGGATACTTTCACATTGCATTTTCTTTCCTAGCTTTATTTTGCACACTTGTCTCGCTACTCTATTTCTTTCCAAGTGTGTTGTCTACTGCAACAGAACAGTTTAGAGCAACTTTGCAAGAAATTCATTCTCAAAACTGAAAAGTGTCACTGACTTTGAGCATACTCTCTCAATTTAAACCTGACCCCACTGGGTTCAGCTTCACAGAACAGGATGCTGGGCTGGGATGAATACGTGAGAAATTTGCTTGCGGATGGGCTATGCCAAGATGCAGCAGTATTTGCTTGCTCGTGTCCCAGGCTGCTGGCTGCCAAACAGCAAGGGCTGTTCGAGCAAATGAGCCCTCAAGAAATCAAAGCCATTATGAGCAGTGACCGGAAGACCTTCCTTGTCAAAGGGTTGACCATTGGTGGTAACAAGTGCTTTGTCATCAGGGATAACTTTCACATGGATGGAGATTACACCATGGACATCAGGTTGAAAAGATGGGACGGCAACCATCCTTGCCACAGCGTAGCCATTGCTCGGTCCAACAAAGTCTTCATCATGATCATGGGTAAGAGAGGGGTCCATGGAGGGACACTCAACAAAAAGGCATTTCAGATGGCAAATTATATTAGAAGGTCTGGCTGTTAGGAAATCAGTCATTAAACCTACTCCGGTGGCTTCTGTGGATGCAACTGAGTTCCGTCAAAGCCATCGCAATAACACCTAATGCTGTTTCACTTGTCACAAGCATCCCATTTCATTCATTATTGACCAGCAACTATTGGAAACTCTGTTACCAGAGTAGGAATCTCACACTCAAACATTATTTGTGAAGATCGTTTTAAATCCATACATTTTATGCCCTTACATTGTAGAAATCGAGTTTGCAATGATGAATACAACAGAAACATAATTGCATTTATCTCCATTAAACTAAGTTTGAAGGCTCATTGTTTCACTTTTGAAATGGTGAAAAACTGATGTTTCGCAAAAGACAAAAGGTACAACTATCGCTGCACGTATTTACAATAAAGAATAGGAATCACTAAAATGTGCAAAGACCTGATTACAACTTGCCATGTAAATGAGGCATTGAAACAACCTTAATTCTCTTTCAATCACACATCTAATATTGACCTTCATGTTACGCCAGTGACCAGTCAGTTGGAACCAAGAGTCAAATGACTGAAGGAAAGCAGATCATGGCTCAGGACACATGGCACTTCTCTACAAAAGGATGATCAATCTCTGAAAGCAAGATCACTGACCGGTTGCCTTTCCCGCAACAATAGATAAGTTAACCAAGGCTGGATGTCATCTGGCAAAACAACCAAACAGAAAATCTCATCCTGACTCAACACATTAGTGACTGGCTGAGCTTTGATTATTAACAGAAAATTCTCTCACAAATTTCACCCAGGGGCAGCTACCAGCATTTAAATAAAAATGAACCATAACTATTTTTGCGAATGAGTTTGTTTCTCACCTTCCAACTGCTGAATGAGTAATTGTAACAGACAATGCCATTGAGATTTAACATGGGGCTCCTTATAAATGATATGTGGGGCACAGCTCGATTATCTGTTTCTCAGTATTCTTAGCGCAGTTAGTTTCTGAACTTGAGGAGGAAGAGATAATACAAATGCAGATATTTAAAAAGACCGCAGGAAGCATCTGAAGATGTAGGTACACCAATCTTCGAAGGTGACAGAACAAGTTGATTATACTTCTGCAAAACTTCAGAGTACCCTGGCTTTATAACAAGAGGCATAGACTACAAACATACAAATTAGCAGCAAAGGCAGCCCACTTCACCATTCAGTCAGACTATGCCTGATTTGATTGTGGTCTTAATTCCCTATTTCCACCTTCTCTCCCCCTCCCCCCGCCAAATGATTTTGGCTGGATGGAGCTGAGGGGGCCAAACTACAGAAGGAAGTTTGAGCTTTTAAAAACTATTGATGAGACCTCAATTGCATTATAGCATTTAATTTTCATTACCAGCCTTCAGGAAAGATATCAGGCCTTGGAATGAATGTAGAGTTTACTTGAAAGTTTAAGGGAAGGTTTAACACACATGCCCAATATCATGTGGGATTCTGATGATGAGAAGTCTTGCACTGGCAGGAGAGTCAGTCACCAGAGGGTACACCTCAAATAATTGGCAAAACCAATGAAGGGAGATTTTCTTTGAATGCATCAAGGTGTAAGGATCAGAAATGCATTTCTTGAAAAGACATTTGAAGCAGACCCATTATAACTTTTAAAAAGGAATTGTTGCATAGTTTAAAAGACAACATTTGAAGGGTTATGGGCAAAGATTCACCATTTTATGTACAGTGTCAATCTGGCCGAATCTCTTCAGAGGTGGCAATGGATTACAACTTCGTCCCATGCAAACTGGTCAGACAGAGAACAGCACCAACTTTCTGGGTGAGCACGTATGCTCATCTGGAAACATTAACCTCACTTGCCCCAGTTTGTATACTGGTTCTCCTCTCAGGAGAAAGATGATGCATTTGTTCAACAGAGAACAACTGACAGAATATGCATTACACTGAGAAAATCATTCCCATTTAAAATACTATTTAGTTTCCTGATCCTGCTGTAACTTCCCAACCTGATAACCAGCACAGATTGTGGTTCCATACAGTAAGATACAGAAAACCAAATTCAATGCAGTCTTAAAAAGAACAGAGAAGTTTATTTGCAATCCAAGATTCAAAAATTCTCACATCAAATATAGTACAGCAGTAGAAAAGTTGCAATTGGATTTTCCAAACTCGTTATGATTTTAACTTATGTTATTATCAAGAATGAGGTAAACACTGCTTAACTCGTTCTGATTCTGAGCTGTCCAAATCAACATTAACATTCAGACTCACGATATGCTGTCACAATTTAAGTCATCAGCTTACAAAGGACAGAAATTTCCCTGTGCTGTCAATCCCCTCCTGTACTATGACATTGCTCAGCACAAGTCTTCTTAGATTAAAAGAGAGAGATCCTCTTAACAATGTTGGGTATTTAAGATGCAATATTAAAGTACAAGGATTTCAGCACAATTTGTATGTCAGAAACCATTAGGACTATGAAAAGCACCCAGTAGCACACGGAGAAATTATGTTCTGTCTCTGATCTGCAACTGCCTGTGACCCCATCCCTTTTTACCCGAGCAACTGCCTGTGAACCCATCCACAATGGCAGAGTATAATTTTTCTACCACACTGGTAGAGTTTTGAGGGATACAATCCTGACAATAAAAATGGTTCTCATCTAACTGTGACATATGAAAACTATAGGTCAACCGTGAAGCATTACTAAACTATTGGATTAACTTTCATTTTTGTTGATAATGCCATGTCCTGGTAACTTTAAGGAAAAGGCACTTGGAGAGATTCCACAATTACAGAAGAATTTCTTGGCTGAAACCACATCATAATGGACATTTAAGTAATTCAGACAACAATGCCAAACTAAAATGATTCAGCAGCAAAGCATGCATTTAGTGTGAGATACAATCTAAACACTTGTTTCCCACCCAAATCAGGAAACCTGCTGATTTGCAATCTGGGGGCGTGGGGAACATTTTTGGTCCGGGTATAGATCAACATCAAAGTCACAGCAAGCAAGAAGAATCGAATGGAAAAGTTATCCTTCTGTTTCTGACAGCATGGACCCAAACAGCAATGAAGTTTGAATGTGAACTCTGAAGACTTCCAACTCTTGGATCACTGCTGTACAAAGACTCCACCACCTCTCAGAGACTGACCTCATGTCAGCAAGGCGCCTGGCACCAGCTCACACTATCTTTTGCTCTGAATTTACTGCTGATTCATGCACAGCTGTTCCACAGTTCAGTACTGCTTCCATCAATGTCTGTCAACATGATTCGTGGACATTGCCTCGCTGACCACCAGCGAATTAATAGGGAAGCCAGACCAGACTATATCCTTGTTATGACACAAACACTGCCACAAAGAGCAAGTCTCATTCCAGTTTCCCTTGAGAACTGACTGCTCCTTTCTCTGCAAAGCCCTCCTGCATTCCCTAGCTCAGAAAAAAAACAAGAGCTGCTTACACTTCCACCTTCTTCTGTCTTGGTGCTGCATGTGCTGTGATGCCTTTTGACATGCGCATCTCAAATTCCAGCTATTGCCTTTGCTGAAGGAGGGTTTCGAAGTCAGGAGAACAGACTAACTTATGTTTCACGTGTCCCAGCACCGTCATTTCTCCAGTCCGGTTCTCTCCGATTCCGATAGAAACCAGCTCCTTAAAGGAGGACAACAACAGAAATCAAGTGAGTGCAAGGGTCAAGGTGGAAATTTCACAGCTGTTGCGAGGCAGGGCGGTGAGAACAAAGAGACCTTCACAATGTCCCGTCTCCAAATGGTTCACAGCTGACACATCTGCATTTGTAATACCTGCACTGTTCCTTCTCGAAGCATACCTTGACAGCTTTCACATCCATCTGAAATGGCAGAAGGGCCCTCTATTCGCACCTCTAAAAGGCAGCAGCTCCAGGAGCTCTTCCTACTGACTACGCAGGAGTGTCAACCCAGATTTACATGCTCAAGCATTTCTGGTGTAGGACTCGAACCCTTCACCTTCTGACTCAAGAGGTAGAGTGAAATGTGGGAGACTTGCCAGGTACACATTGGAATAGTCAAGCCTCGAACTAACTGACATGAATGAAGGTTTCTGCAGCAGGTTAACGGAGGCAGTGGCGAAGCTAGGTGCTGTTATGGAGGTGGGGAAATTGTGACATTAATCTTGGAGGTAAACGTCACACCCAAGATTGTTAACCGACTGGCTTAATCTCAGTCTGCTGCTCCTGAGAAGGAATGGAGTTTGAAGTGGGGACCGGCCTTCATAACACTTAGTGAGAGGAAATTATTCATTTTGTAACAAACTCAGTCTCACAATCATCATAGTATTCCAAAATTAACATGAGCCCTAGCAAAGCAAAATTTCTGAGCAAAACATCCAAGTTAGGGAACTCTTCTCAGGAAAAAATAAACTTAGAGTGAACAACTTCCTTACTTAGGAAAACATGGGTAAAATACCTGGAGAAACGAACATGTTGTGCCCATGGTGACATCGAGGGTGACCTGTCCCAGTACAAGCTGTACTCTCCCCGACTTTCTGATCAGCAGCTTTCCGATCTGACCTTCAGTTAAATCCATCAGCGAGCAGGAATTCTCTGCTTGTTTCAGTTCCTGAAGGACATACGCATTATACGACAGTTCCATTAACTATATGGCTTAGGCCAAAAGCAGCATCCATTGCTCCTAGCACATTAGATAACAGTTTGTATTTCTGTTCCAGGAAAAATAAACAAGGAATAAACTAATTGGATTCCAAAATGCTGGAAAATGTCTTTAAAGTGCATCTTATTTCCTCTGCTCATCTTTTACATAAACATCGTTACTAGGCATCAACTATTCCATATATAAAGCCACCTGTACCCCTCGATTAGATTTCAACATGTAATTCACTTCTGAGTTTCTGTTCATCAATATGTAAACCACGTGAACTCCTTGATTAGATTCCATTCTGTAACTTATTCATGGATATATCACTTAAACATAAATCACCTGTATTCTCCTCCGAGTATCCAGTCTACTGAAACACACTCTTGCATATCTGTTAACCTCAGTTGAACCTAGCCAAACCTCTCCCCTGGGTGTTAATATTGTATGTGAATTTCTCAATTAAATTTCAACCTTCAACTCACCCTGGATATCCCAGCACTTCATACTTTAATCACAAAACAGAACTGCAATTGGTAGTTTTCCAATCCACAGCAGAATTGCATAGATCCATTTTTTGAAATGGCTGGAGATTAACAGAGTAGCCCCTGCATTGTCACTGGATGTTCCCCAGTACATACCTGAGCCTTCTCTTGCTTCAGCAGCATAGTCTGGCCATCATCAGCCTGAACCTCCGCTTTTACTGGCTTCTCATCACGTGTGGGAGCCTGGCCAGGGAGTGTGTCAGGTAGCTGCAGAAACAGAAGCTCATCATCTTTACACAGACTCAGCTCTTGCAGCAGCTCAGATACTGAAAGCTCCTTTGGCACATCCTGGATCATCTTCGTCGCACTTGGATTCGGCGACATCTGCATTTCTTTGGCAACTCCGGGTTCATCCTTAACTGAAAACAAAGCAATGATTCTAAGTGACTTTATTGGATAGATTTTAATACATAAACCACAGATAAAGCACAGGCAGAACTCTGTTCTCTGGTCAGAGCAATATTTGGAAAGATTGGAAAAAAATAATTTCTGGTTTTTTTCACACTCCACTCTTCAATGGAGCTACTCTTCAAAAACCCAACCAAGGGAGCGAGTTAATACTTAAACATCGCTGGATTATCACTCTTGCCTCGATCAGAGTTTTGAGGTTCAAGTACCCCTCTAGAACTGGGTGGCACGGTGGCACAGTGGTTAGCACTGCTGCCTCACAGCGCCAGGGACCTGGGTTCAATTCCCGCCTCAGGCGACTGACCGTGTGGAGTTTGCACGTTCTCCCCGTGTCTGCGTGGGTTTCCTCCGGGTGCTCCGGTTTCCTCCCACAGTCACAAAGATGTGTGGGTCAGGTGAATTGGCCATGCTAAATTGCCCGTAGTGTTAGGTAAGGGGTATATGTAGGGGTCTGGGTGGGTTGCGCTTCGGCGGGTCGGTGTGGACTTGTTGGGCCGAAGGGCCTGTTTCCACACTAAGTAATCTAATCAAATTATCAAGGTTAACAGACATGGTGCAGTACTCAGGCAGAGTCAGAAGTGCTGTCTTTCATTTACCCTCTTAGCTGGCTATTGAACTTGTCACAACTTTATTCAAACAAAATTGGAGGAGATCTTGCTGATCTCCTAACCTTGACTCAGTAACAATACTTGGACAGCATTTCCCACACATAGATGTATGGTGATGCAGATGTTAGTGTTGAACCTACTGCACAGTCCACCCGAAAGTATACCTCAAAATGATGATCTGGATAGCAAAGCCACAACAAAGTGAGAACAGGAAGATGCCTACAAATGGACCTGTCAGCTACGACATTTCATATTGGAACAAAATGGATCTTGAAGAAATGTGTCAAGTCGACCTTGTCTCAAAATTATTCCTGGAAAAAAGGCACATTTTGTCCAAATGCTTTGTCTTGCATTCAGCAGGACAATTCACAATTCAAAAGGGGGTGGAGGTGAGAAAACTTCATGACTTAAGTGCACTGATTAGCTGCCAAGTGTAAGCTAGTTGGTACAGGCATTGTCATAGAGAATGCAGCAACCAATTATGATTGACAGTTAACAGTCAGACTTTATTTAAATTTTAAACCAGGCCAGTTGACTAATGAGTCAGGGCGCTGCCCTGAGATTTGAATCAGTGACAGGTTGTCACCTATGTTGTTGAGTTGAAAAAGGGTACAGTGTACATACATATTCTTTCTAACTGCATAAAATAGGGCACTGTGTATTACTGTTTGCAGCTCACATATATATTAATGTGCCATCCTACAAAGTGGACTGACAATTTTGGTTGTCAGTTTAATCCTTTGTATACTCAGGATTACACGACATATTTTGCCCAAATGCAGAATCACACCTAATGTTGGAGACTTTGTTGAAAGTATTCCAAGTATGGGCTGATTGGATGTCGTCAGTACCTTACTTCTTCAAACAACCAAAGGGATAAGCTATTTGTGACGATCCACCAGTCTTTGGGGTATACAGCCTACGTAGCTAGCATCACACCAACACTCAAATTCATATACCGCATTACTTCTTTGTGCAATATATAGAACTTCTTTTGGGCTCTTCAACAGCATTCATCAAGAAGGAGTTTTCTTAGCAACACTCAAGTTCTGTACTACAGAACAATTTATTATGTACTGAAATAACACAAGAAGCTTTTTTTTTAAATCACCCAGTTTAGTATTCAAGGTCATGACCATGGGATTAAGAGTCTGATTAACTACCAACTGAGCTAACCAGGCAGAGTTTTAGTCTCCACAGGCAGATAATAATTTGTTCCATTAAGGAAGGCTGTAGTCGACACCTTCATTTTCAAATGATTTCTCAATGCATTTTCTCCTTTAACTTTGTCATAAATTTGCCGTCCATTTTGAGGAATATATCACTCATAAAACAAGGTTTTAAAACTTAACCGATGCACTTTTGCCATCTGGAATCAGGAAAAGTGATGCGAGCAGCTGTCGTGCCACTCACAACTGTTTCAGATTCTTTTCCAGTTACCAGTAGGAGTTAAGAGTGGACCAATATTTATCTAGCTACTAAAATCACCAATACATATTATTCAGTTAAAAATCACACAACACCAGGTTTAATTGGGAACACTAGCTTTCGGAGTGCTGCTCCTTCATCAGGTGACTTCTCCAAATCATGACATATTATCCAGTCAGTCACAGGTGGCAGCTGTGATTCCGACATTACGACAGCAACAATACTTCAAAATCACTTAATTGGCTATAAAAGCACTTGAATGTGTCTGATCTAAGGAAAGGCACCTTAAAGTACAAGTAATATCTTCTACACGTGGGAGATACTTATCACATTTGAATATGATTGCATTCACTCAATGACTTAATGGTGTGGTGACTCTTACAGGCTCACTAGTTCGGATAATAAACTATTTAACAACTCATTCCCTTCCTTTCCATTCTGAAAGGCTCCTCCCGGTCTCCCATCATCATTAACTCGGTATAATTCCCACAGCCTCACATTCTCTACAACAATGGCAGTATGTGTTGTCATACTCACTTTTCACAGAGGGGACATCCACCTCCATCTTCTCCTCCTTGGTCAGCAGTGCAGGTTTCATCTCCTCATCCTCCACTTCCTCCTTGAACAGCCTGCCTGACTGTGCCAGCGGGAGCTGGACAGGCATGTTCCGGGCATCGTTTCTCAGACCAGGATCATCAATAAACTACACACAAAGAAAAGCACTCAGTGGAATGGGTAACACACAACAAAAATTAAAATAATGACTACATGAATGGCTCAGATTGAAAAGGAATGCAGAATGTAAGAGAGCGAACAGTCAGAGGTTTCCCTTTGACTTCATATTATCTATAACTGAAACTGATTTGCACCAAGTTCCCAAATATGAGTTATCTATTCTAAATTAACTAATGGCCCTGATGTCCAATTCCAGAATAATTCTTATTCAGACAAAACGCTGTCCCTTCTCAAGGGCACAAGCTCTATGGTGCCACAGGTCTAATAGGTGTGTCTTGTCTAAGCACGGGACTCGATGGTAACTGTAAGCAAGGTATTCTGCCAACAGTGTGAGAGAGGTGAACCTAATACTGGTCTTCCATTGATGCCTATACATGCCACTAGCTAACAGCTGTGACCTTCTCTCTCACCTCATTGTCCTCACCTTTTTATTTCAAGGGTCAAAGACCAACTGTTACAGTCGAGACTAATTAACTTGACACAGTCCCAGAATCAATCATAGGCTTCCTGATCTGCACTCGCATCGAGACACACACATTTCGTAAAATAACCTCCAATCTCAATCCCACCCATGTCCGGCATGAATGTCCAAGCCCTAGATCGAAGGCACTAGAAAACACATGACTGTAGTCGCCCAAGCCGTTGCTTACGTCATCACGGTCCAGCATGCGGAGAATCTGCTTGGTTTCCTCTTCAGACTCACGCTTTTCCTTCTTTATGTTAATAATTGGGGATGTTCCAAACTCCTTCATATCCATCGAGGAATCCCAACCAGCTTTGAAGAAAAATGAGAGATACACCAAGAGAAAATCAAATAAATAAGAGAAATATAAAATAGATCGCAGGTCATTAATTGCTAATTCCAGACAAATTGATTGTTTTACATGCTGTAATAATTTAGAACGTGTCCTGTTTGTTCCAGGATGGGTTGGTTGGTGTCAGAGATGGTGAGCTCCATTTAGCTCTGAATTATTTCTGGTGGCCAAGTTTGCCGGCCATTCATTGTTTTGAGGCTGCCCAAAATCACAGTGGGACAAAGCAAAACCCCCGAGTGGCATTTCCCTGCAATGTTCTGTTCCTGCCCTTTCCACAGCAGTATTGCATAGTCTCACTAACACATGCTTCCTCTCCACAGTGTGAAGGCCAGCTCAAAGTTGCAGCTTGGAATGGAATCTCTGAAAAGATGAATAAAAAGATAGAAGTGACAAAGGAAAGCCACCACTGAGCCCCACAGAGTTCCCCCCAACATGTACTTGTGCTGTTATACTTCATTCCTGAGCACAAATGACAGGGAGGAGGAGCAGGAACACAGTGGAGGCATCCAAGAATGAAAGCAAATAAAGCCTGTGGCCTGTCGGTGATGCCCAACAGTCTGCAGGAACTTGAACTTAATGTATTATATCTTGGTCAATTTGAATTCTGTAATGCCAGAGCTAGGGCTAGTGCAGCCCTGTCTAAGACTTGACTTAAGTAGATAAGAGCAAATAACCAGCTTCTGTACTGGAATGCACTGCACCCACAGGAGTACATGCTGCAGTGCTGAAGCACAAGGTGTGAAAGATTTATATCCATTAAACGAAGAGTAACTGTTTCCAGGAGGTGAGGAATCAATAAATAGAGGGCACACATTAAAAGGTGCTAGCGAATGAACTGGGAGTCATGAAAAATCTCACAGAAAAAACAATTATGTTTTTGGACACCCAGCACAAAGTTTTGACAACAGAATTGGATTAAATATTTAAAATATGACAAATCCAAGGAACGGTGGGGGGAGACCAATTGACTTGATTGTTGTTTGGAAGAGCAGGCCCCAACCCAGGAGGCCAAATTGCTCCTGCTTCCTATGGTGCACAATTCTATGGATGTAAACTGGAAAGCTCAATGAGTGTTCCCTTTCCTGTGTCTCACCTCTTTTCTTCATCATTTCAGCGGGTCCCTGCTCAAAGATGGAGTGGGATTGAATTGTCTCAGGTCTGCCTCTTCCCCTGCCTCGTGTCTCTCTCTGGCGATCCTTGTCTCGTTCTTTCTTCTCTTTCCTCTGAGAGGCATCGTCCTCCTTTGGTCTGTAAGCAAAGCAAATTTGAGCATCGAAACATCAAGTGATGCAAGTGAGCGCTGCGAGTCAGAAACCCTCAACCAAAAGCACATCTTTCATGTGAAAGGGGACTGATGTCAGTCAGTAGGTCGGCAAGATGTGATTGACCACCTTCAGCAGCCCTATGGATCTGGGTTGTGCGCATACTAGTCTTTCACCTGACGCCAGCACATGGAGCAGAGGAGTAATCACAGCAGGAAATCCAGAAACGAGGTAAACTAAAAGCATCCAACACAAGGAAAACTTGTTCTGGCATAATCTCAACCCAACATTAAATTCAGCTTCCTAACACCCATGTCCTCACTCGCTGCATTTCTAATACATTATTGAAAACTACTGAAACCAACATGCTCTGAATCTCAGACTTCATCCACCCACACTCTTGTCCTTGCCAGTATTTATCCCAGTACGAGCCAGCTCCAAGTGCTCTCTCCACACATGGCTCAGGCAGACAGAGCAGAAAGCCTGTCACTGCACTGTGCCACAACAACAGTTATTCTCATGCCTGAAATGCAGACATTTAACATGTATGCATTCACTCGAGAAAGATTGTGAAGGCGGTGTTAGGCATGGGTTTGAGTGCAATTTTAAACAGTTAATTTGAGTTGAGTTTTGTAATGATCAAGCATGCAAAGCATTCATATTATATTTGGTTTATCTGTGGTCAATGTACATGTTATCTTGTCAGTGAGAATGACCACATGATTCAGGTCAAAAGGAAGGTCTGTGGTATTAATAATGTTTCCATGAATATGACAGGTACATATTTCATAAATATATATTCTACTTGGTATGCTACAGTAATATGGTGAGGTCTAATGAGATTACTTGTAAATATGTAATGCCCAGAAAATAAATAGTGATTTATTTTGTTAACTTGTCCCAGGCAGCAGCAGTTATTGTGAAGTCGCTTTAGCAAAGGGTTCTTTTCGATAAAGTTTAGCGATGGGATTTGGAACTCTCCAGAGCGTTGAGATCAATTAGACTGAGAAGATGATATTACTCATTAGGATATTATCCTATATATACTTTAAGCAGGTGCCTCCATCTCAGAGGACATCTGTAAACTTAAACAGGAAAAATTGAGGAGACCACAATTGACTGACATTGCTGGGAACCAGTCACGAGATAGAATAAGGGTCATCTTAACGATATCACATCACACTTGAAAAACTGATGAGGAATTGGCATGCAGTGTTAACTCAAACAGATGAATTTTGTGCTGTTAATGCGTTGGTAAGTTAATTAGAATTGCACCACTGATCATGTACTGTCTGAGCAAAGGTTATGTACAGGACTAGTGGCCAGTTAAGGTGAACAATCATCAATTTATAGCAGTCCAAAACACAGCAATAAGAGAAGACAGAAACGCTTCAGTCAAGAGATGTGTCCAGTCAGCCTGAAGTCATAAGGTGAGTGTCCAACACTGACTGACTGAACCATTGCCTAAATTAAGCATCTTTACCCTGTCCTTGTTATGATAATTCTGTCAAACGTGTAAAAATGAACCATACCCAGAGTGGCCTTGAGTTTAATCAGAACTGAAGGATCTTTTAGATTGCCTCTTTCTCAATTCAGTCTTTCTGCAATAATTTTAACTGAGATTTCAGTCAAAGTGTGCACTCCACACCTTCCAAGAATACATTTAGGAATGTACAAGACATTCTCAGGTCTTCTTGCACAGGTACAGTCAATATCTCATTTTGTCCTTTGACCAAGGAGCCTAATCTGCACCATTTTCTGATTTTGAATGTACATTCCCTTCAACTCATTTCAAAACGTGTAAGTGGATCTTTCAGAGAAAATAACACTGACAATGAGTGATGGGAGACTGTCACAGTTTCTATACAATGTACGCAACCACTTGTCCCAGCAGGCAAGTCGGGGGTACCAAGCTCCCCCTCGTGGATATTTTTTATTTTATGATCTGAGAAACTTTCAGTCTCTGGTGGTGACTGCAGACAAATGGAGGTCATGTGCACTGACCCACAGCTCTGCACGTGCTCCCCTAGTCCTTGTGGATAACTTACTAATTGAAACATTTTCATTACCACTAAAGTGAATTTTAAAACTATATCACAAATTGCTTGAAGCAAACATATACTCACTCTTCCTTAACTTTCCTGCTGATGATGTTGGGAGTGAATGTTTTCTGCAAAAGAAGACATCATAATTAAACATTGCTCACATCACAGTCAATGTTACAGTTTGCGTTCAGAGAATTAAGAAGGACTTCTGCTCTAACATGCTCGGAAAGCTTGTGGAAATAAACTCACTCTCTCATACACGTTGATAGCAAGGAACAACTGACAAAACCCTTGCATTAAAGATTAATTCCATATCCTGGACCCTATTGTTTTTCAGTCAACATACTAAAGTAAATTCTATTGCCTAACCTAACTTGCAGTCACAAATTGTCACTCTAACTGCGTTGAGTGTGTGGTGCTGGAAAAGCACAGCAGGTCATGCAGCATCCGAGGAGCAGGAGAATCGACGTTTCAGGCATAAGCCCACCATCAGGAATAAGGCATGTGAGCTGGGAAGCTGAGATAAATATGGGAGTGAAGCTGAGAATGCGATGAAGATGAGGGAGAGGGTGATAGGTTGGAGAGGAGGGTTGAGCGGACAGCCCAGAAAGGTGATGGACAGGTCGGGAGGGCAATGCCAATTTGGAGGCTTGGGACTTGGGTAATGTGGGGGGGGGGGGGGGGAGAAATGAGGCAACTGTTGAAATCCACACTGATCCCCTGTGATTGCAGCATCCCAAGGTGGAATATGAGGTGTTTTTCCTTCAGGCACCGGGTGGTAAGGATTTGGCGATGGAGGCGGCCCAGGACCTGCATGTCATTGACGAAGTGGGAGGGGAAGCGGACATCCATGCCATGCAGCCCAGGTCCTCCTCCATTGCCAAACTCTTACGACTCCAAGTCTGGACAAAGAATGCCTCATATTCCACCTTGGGAACCTGCAACCATATGGGATCAACGTGGATTTCAACAGTTTTCTCATTTCCATATCCCCAATATTATTCCAGTCCCAAGCCTCCAATTCACCATTGCCCTCCTGACCTGTCCTTCACCTTTCCCAGCTATCCTCTCCAAACTATCACCTTCTCCTTCACCTATCTATCGCTTTCTCAGCTACCTTCCCTCCAATCCACCCCCCCCCCCACCCTCCCATTTATCTCAGTTCCCGCCCCAGCCCACAGGCCTCATTCCTGATGAAGGGCTTATGCCCGAAATTTTGATTCGTCTGCTCCTCAGATGCTGTCTGACCTGTTGTGCTTTTCCAGCACCACACTCTCAACACTCATCTCCAGCATCTGCAGTCCTCACTTTCTTCACACTATTAACTGCATCAAACCAAAACTTGTCTTCAACAGATATCTCCAGGCATAATGGATCAAAATCAGAAGTGGAAACTTGGTCAAGTTAGCCCCCTTCTGGACCCAGGGTGCTGCGCCACTGATCGTTCAGCCACCTATGAAAAGATTAAATTTAAAAATTGGGAATCTGTTGTTCAGAGCACATATGGTGGCACAGGTATCCATTTTGCCATTAAGTGTGTATTTTTGAAGAATCATCGATTGCATACAGCACTGAGGAAGCATTCAGAACACTATATCCCCGATGACTCTCTGCAGGTACAACGTTGCTCATCCCACTCGTTGTTCTAACCCCTTAGTCCTGCCAAGTTTCTCTCCTCAGGGACTTATCTAATTCCCTTTTGAAACATTCATACCACACAGTTGCCAGGCAATGACCAGCAGCGTCAAAACAGAATCTGACCATAGTCTCCCTCTCACATTCAAAGACATCACCATTACTGAACCTCCCACTATCGATTTCTTCAAGGTTCCCATTGACCTGAAGTGGAACTGGTCCAGGCTTATTAATACTGTGGTTACAAGTGCAGGTCAGAGGGGCTGGGAACCCTGCAGTAACGAACTCACCTCCTGACTCCCCAAACACCATCCATTACATACAAGGTGTGAATCATGGGTATGACGTTATACTTCACATTGGCCTGAATGAGTGGAGCTCCTACAACACTTATGAAGCTCGGCACCAATGAGGACAAAGCAGCCTTTGTACCACAATGGAACCACGTCCACAAACATCCGCTCCTTCCACCACCCACACTCAGTAGCGTTGTCCACCATACACAAGATGCACGACAGAAATTCACCAAGGCTCCTTCGACATGATAGTGATTATGGGTTTAGAAGGACAAGGGCAGTAGATACAAGGGAACACCACCTTGTATCAAGCTTCAAGCTCCCCTCGAAGCCACTCACCATCCTGACTTGAAACATATCTCTGTTCTTTTAGTATTGCATGGTTAAAATCCTGGAACTCTCTCCCCAATGGCACTGTGGGTCTACCTACAGCAACTTGACTGCAGCGGTTCAAGTTGGCAATCTACCACCACCTTCTCAAGTGTCATGAATGCTGGCCCAGCCAGCGATGTGAACTTTTAAGTAAAATGTTTTTTGAAATCCTTTGATTTTGCTTCCACCACCCTCTCAGGTAGCACATTCCAGATTCTACCCATTCGATGAACAAAACAAGTTCTACTTTATGTCCCCATGGCTTCTTTTACCAATCACTTTAAATTCACATTCTCTGGTTGTTGACCCTTCCCCCAAAGTTCTCCCCATCGAAACTGTGCAGATGTCTCATGATTTTGAGCATGTAATCAAATCTCCTTTCGACGTTCTTGTCTCTTGAGAATAGTTTCTTCAATCTATCCACGCAATTGATCTTCTGATCCCTGTAACTACTCATAAAAGTATTCTGCATCTTCCCTAAAGCCTTAATTCTACACTGCAGCGCCCAGAACTGGACACACTTCCCCAGGTGAGGCCAAACCAATAATTCATAATTTCCTCCCTGTTCCTCTCATCTTTGCCTCGATTTACAAAGCTGATGCCCTTTTAACCATTTTATCAATCTGTCATGCTAACTTCAATGGTTTTTGTATGTATAAAATGCTTAGGCTTTTGGAGAATGAAAGGTGATCTCACTGAAATCTGTAAAATACTTAATGGATGGATGGGGTAGATGCAGCTAAGATGTTCCCCTGATCGGCAAGTCTAGAACCAAAGGGCAGAATTTTTTTAAAAAGGATGCCATTTAGGAGGGAGATACGTAGAATTTCTTTTCATTCAGAGGGCTGTGAACCATTGGAATTTTCTATTCGCAGGGCCTATGGAACTGAAGTCTTCAAAGGTGTGACACACACAGTTTGATGGATTCCTGGTAACCAGTGGCAAGGTACAAGGCTATATTGCAAAATGCTTATTTAAAAAGAGAGCTAGCCATTAACTAGTAACCTGATAACCTTGTGTCCAGGTGAGTTGAGGGCTTCTCTGTGCCATACACACCGATATGATTTAGCCAGGTTTCATCCGTTCCAGTGCCATGAGCAATGTCAAATTGTAAATGATCGTCCAGTTGGAGCATGGAGGAGCAACATGATGCGTGTCAATTCCTTGAGGCTTATTTCTGAATAAATTTCACTAGGCACACTGTTACTGGCAGAGAAACAATTGCCATCGATTCCCCTGCCAGCTTGGATTGAAGTGTACCATTCCTTCAGAGAAACAGAAATGGAAATGCGATAGGCCAATGTAGTGTCGGGATCGTCGGAAATCAACCTTCAGATGGTTCCCATTGAAATAAAGTACAAGTCATGGATCAGTGTGAGGTATACAAGATAATGAGAGGCATAAATAGAGTTGATAGCCAGAGACTTTTTCCCAGGGCAGAAACTGTTAACACGAGGGGTCATAGTTTTAAGCTGTTCGCCAGAAAGTATAGAGAGGATGTCAGAGGCGGGTTCTTTACACAGAGTTGTGAGAGCATGGAATGCGTTGCCAGCAGTTGTGGAAGCGAGGTCATTGGGGATATTTAAGAGACTGCTAGACATGCATATGATCACAGAAATTTGAGGGTTCATACATGAGGATCAACGGTCAGCACAACATTGTGGGCTGAAGGGCCTCTTCTGTGCTGTACTGTTCTATGTTCTAAGTCCAACTCCAGAATGAAATGAGAGAAAGACCAGCACAGCGAGCTTATCAAACAGTTTCGCCCTACACAGTACATTACCAGTTTGACTCCTCGCGTCTTTTCTCATTGAAAATTGCTGACGATTCCAAGGTGCGATAAATAGCGTTCAAAAGACTCCTGGGCCACTTAAACATAGGTTTTGCCATCAACAGTCTGCTGACTTCCTTATGCAAAACATGTTTTGACAACATGATGATCGAACTAATTTCTTTCTGCATAGTTGTGTGTTTGAATTTGAAGCCCTAACGAGTATGGTCACTGTGGCAACACAAGAAATCGGGCAGCTCATTTGTGTACAGCAAGTTTCCATAATCAGCGATAAAATAAACTACCAGGTAATCTGTTCCACTGGTGAGGGATCGATATTGTCTCAAAAGGTTCCATTCTGCTATTTTGATTAAGAGCAGGAACGATCTCCAAGGGTAAACTGGGCTTTGATTTAACTCAAAAGAAAGTGTGTTTAACAGTGCAGCACTCCCTCATCAGCAACACTGGAAAAGGATAGGCTATTGAGCATATCAACTAGAAGAAAGTGAGGACCGCAGATGCTGGAGATCAATAGTTGAGAGTGTGGTGCTGGAAAAGCACAGCACATCGGGAGGAGCAGAAGAATCAACGTTTCATTGCTTATGCCAGAAATGTCGATTCTCCTGCTCCTCGGATGCTGCCTGACCTGCTGTGCTTTTGCAGCACCACACTCGTAACTCATTCAGCATATCAAGCCTGCTCATCCATTCAAATGGATCATAGCTAATCTTCTCCCTCAATGCTGCTTTCCCAATATCCCTAATGCCATTAGTATCCATATTCTTCCACATCTCAGTCTTAAGTGGCCTAAACCCCATCCCTTTATTTTGAGATTGTATGCCTTGGTCCTAAACTTGTATGCCAGGACGGATATTACTTTTACATTCACCTTGTCAAGAATTCTCCAAGTTTCAGTGGAGACACTTGATTTTTCAAAACTCAAACACATGCTGCATCTCCTCGACACTCACTCTACGTATACAGAATCCTGTACACAAAATGCCAGCTGTGATCTCACCAAGATTTTATACAACAACAGCAAGTCATCTATTTCCCTGTATTCTCTCCATAACCCTGCACATGCGTCTTTTTCAGAATACTCTCTTTTGAAAGTTTGAATTGACCTTGCCTCCAACACACGCTCAGTCACTTTCCTGATCCTAATCACTTGTTGCATGGAAAAGTTGATCATGCCATCACCATTGCTTCTTTTGCCAATTCCCTTACATCTGGGCACTTCAATTCCTAACCTTCTCACCAGTGGGAACTGTTCCACCCCATCTACTTTGGCCCGCCTCTGAAAATTTCAATCAAATCTTCCAACCGTCAATCAGACTTCCTGACCTTTTTCATTCCTCCCAGCGTTAGGTCCCGTGAGCGGATGGAGGGCAGGCGGCCTGGGGTAACGGTGGCGGAGGGCAAGCGGCCTGGGGTAACGGTGGCGGAGGGCAAGCGGCCTGGGGTAACGGTGGCGGAGCTGCGCCGGCCTGGTAGGCCCCTGCCTACTGTGACAGCGGGCCTGATGGCACTGGGATGGCCAGCATCTCCACCGGGGCCTCTCTCAGACATCGCTGTTTCGTTATCTGCAATGCAAAAGAACAAGTTAGTACAACCGCAAAAGCCATGCCAGTTAGAAAACACAGCAGATCTCACAAAACCACAGCTTCCCAACCTCACCTGAGGGGATACAGGAGAGTCTCCAAGCTTTATTATCTCCTTGGGCATGCATATTATCACAACTTGGCAACCGCTGTACAGATTCAGGATTAGAGTGGTACTGGAAAAGCACAGCAGGTCAGGCAGCATCAAAGGTTCAGGAAAATCGACGTTTTGGGCAGGAGTCCTTCATCAGGAAGGGCTCCTGCCTGAAACGTTGATTTTCCTGCTCCTCGGATGCTGCCTGACCTGCTGTGCTCATCCAGCACCACTCTCATCTCGATTCTAATCTCCAGCATCTTCAGTCCTCACTTTCACTTAACTTCTATCCAGAGGTCACTCCAAGCTGGTCAAAGAACCAAAATATTGCCAAGTGGCAAAAACACACAGGATTTCCTTTTTCCCATGGGCAGAATAAAACAGGAGGTCAAAAGCAACTGTGGGATGCCAGAATGGTTCATGCAGCTATTGATGCTGAGAAGCACTACAGTTGGCTGATCAGACCGATGCCAGCTCTCTGCAGAAGTACAAAATAATTGAACACAGAGCTGGGAACCAGCACAGTACGAATGGGCCAAAAGAGCTTTTAGACTTCAAATCTACATATTCAGAGATTGTCTTACTGTTCAAAATTTGGGAGAAGATCTGACAGCCAGACTACTGCGACCACTAGGACTCATAACAGCACACAAACCAACAGCCACTCTCAAACAACTCACCAGGGCAAAGGACCCGATACCCAGCATGAGCAAAACGAACGTAGTGTATAAAATCCCATGCAAGGACTGCACAAAACACTACATCGGACAAACAGGAAGACAGCTAACGGTCCGCATCCATGAACACCAACTAGCCACGAAACGACACGACCAGCTATCTTTAGTAGCCACACACTCAGATGAGTTCGACTGGGACAACGCTACCATTATAGGACAAGCCAAACAGAAAACGGCCAGGGAATTCCTAGAGGCATGGCACTCATCCACAGATTCAATCAATAAGCACATCGACCTGGACACAATATACCGGCCACTGCAGCGGACAGCTGGAACTGACAACTGGAGCAGCAGGTACAAATCACTATAAATGCCGAAGGAAACATCACAGAAGCGCTTCACAGGAGCCTCCCAAGCACTGAGGCTGTCACCTAGACAGGGGACGAAACGTCTGCCACACAAATTCCCAGCTTGGCGAACAGAACCACAACAACACTGTCTTACTGTTATATCAACTTACACTCCAGCTTCCAAGTGCAAGACATCAGTTATCATGTACCTTTGGCCCATCTCTCAGTGGTGCTACCTCGTGAAATCCTACAGCTCCAGACAACTTTGGTTTAAGACAAGCACCAAATTCTGGCACTTGATTCAACATTTTGAGACACTTGGGCTAAATGTTTACATACAACACACAAGGTGAAGCTATCCAAGACAAGGCATCCTGCTTGATTTGTACCCCACCCATCACCAAAAAGCAGGGGAAAAGATTGGGGGGTAACTGGGGATGGGTGAGGCAGTGAGAAAATTAAGAGCCGGGAGATAAAATAGACTGCAAATGTTTTGTGTAGCCTGTTACTTTCTCATAGTCAGTGGAATTTGGTGATAAGACCAGATCCGAGTGAGGCTTTAACTCCTCACCCCTTCCCATCCATCTCATCGTCCCCCCCATCACATCCATCCCCCTTCCTCTTCCCAGTGCCTCAACATCACCAATATCATCCCACTCCTCTGTCCCAAACCCCTGCCCCCTCCCTTCCTACCTGCTTACCCTCCCTCTCCCCATCCCCTCCCCATCCCCTCCCACTCCCTCCTCCCACCCGCTAACACTACCCTCCCGACCCTCACTCTCCCATTCCACCCTCCCTCTACACTGCCCCCTCGCCAACCTGCCCACTCCGCAACATACCCCCTCCCCTCCCCACTCCACACCCTCTCCCACCCACACTTGCCCCTCCCAGCTCCACATTCCCTCCCATCCACCCTCGCCACTCCCCGCACCACACCTTGCCAACGCTCGCTCCCCTCACTCACCCCACCCCACCCATCCCACCCACCTTCCACGCCTTCTCCCACCTCACCCCTTCCCCCCACCCCACCCCTTCACCCACCGCTCCTCCCCACCCCCATCCGCCCTCATCCCTACACTTTCCCCCACTCCACCCCTCCTCCATCCCTCCCCCACCCCCACCCGAGCCCTCTCACCGCCTCCCCCTCAAACCCCCAACCTCACCCCTCCCCCTCACCCCCCCAAAACAACCCTCACCCCCTACCCCACCCTTCCTCACCACCCCACCCATCACCGCCCCACCTCACCCCCTCACCCCACCTCACTCAACCTCACCCCCCCACCCCACCTTCCCTCCTCACCCCCCCAACCCATCTCACTCCCTCGACCCTCTCCGCCCCACCACCCCCGACCCCTCACTGCCCCACCCCCCTCACTTGCCCACCCCTCCTCATTCCCCCACCCTACGCTCCCCACCCCACCCCTTAGCCCCCGCCCCAACTCTCACCACCCCACCCCACCTCACCCCCCACCTCACACCCCCACCCCACCCCCCCCACCTCAACCCCCACCTCACACATCCTCACCCACCCATCCTCACCTGCCCACCACTCACCCCCCAACCCCCTCACCCCTCATACACCCATACCCCACCTCACCCCTCATACACCCATACCCCACCTCCACCCCACCACTCACCCCCCCACACACCCACCCCACCTCACCCCCCTCACACCCACACCCCACTCCACCTCACCACCTCACCCCCTCACACCCACACCCCACCTCACCCCCTCACACCCACACCCCACCTCACCCCCTCACCCCACCTCACCCCCTCACACCCACACCCCACCTCACCCCCTCACACCCACACCCCACCTCACCCCTCATACACCCATACCCCACCTCACCCCCACCCCTCACCCCCCCACACACCCACCCCACCTCACCCCCCTCACACCCACACCCCACTCCACCTCACCACCTCACCCCCTCACACCCACACCCCACCTCACCCCCTCACACCCACACCCCCACCTCACCCCCACCCCACCCCCTCACCCCACCTCACCCCCACACCACCTCACCCCCGCCCCCCTGACACCCCCACCCCCACCTCACCCCCACACCCCTCCTCATCCCACCCCCACCCCTCCTCACCAACCACCCCTCCTCACCCCCTCACACCACCCCACTTCACCAACCACCCCTCCTCACCCCCCACACCACCCCTCCTCACCCCCCACCCCCTCACACCACCCCTCCTCACCCCCCCACCCCCCTCACACCCACCCCTCCTCACCCCCCACCACACCCTCACCCCACCCCTCCTCACCCCCCCACCACACCCTCAACCCTCCACCCCCAAAACAACCCTCACCCCCCCACCACACCCCTACTCACCACCCCTCCTCACCCCCCACCTCACACCTCCTCATCCCCCCACCTCACACCTCCTCATCCCCCCCTCACCACCACCCACCCCCCCATCCCCGCCCACCACCCACCCCCCTCACCAACCCCACCCCTCACCAACCCCACCCCTCACAACCCCCCTCACCCCCCCACCCCTCACAACCCCACTCCACCTCACCCCCACACCCC